>NC_133451.1:80490000-81122500 GCF_048565385.1 Saimiri boliviensis
TCCACTGGTAAAAATTTAAAGTGTAATGCCCCCTTCAAAGTACAAAACTATGTAACATGGCTGGCAAGTGATACTTACCAATATGGGATGAGATAAGGAATCACTTTGTGGCCGCAAACTGAAGCCACTGTGACGATGTGGCCATGATTTCTCTCCATCATCGATGGAAGAAGTGCTTTTGTGATCTTAAGGATCATTGCAGAAAGCAGAAAAACAATGGTATAGGTATTAGGTTTCCAAATCAGGTAGTTTTATTTTTTGTTAAGACAGAAAGGCATTTGAGAGAACTTAGACAATGAAATAAAATACTTCCCAGCATTCCATGATGAATTCTATAAAAATGATAGAAATAAAGATACAAATTTATTGGTTTAAGCTGGCATTGAGTATGGTATACCCCACACTATTATCAGTATTCTCCCTCCTTCCCTTCAGAAGGAATCAAATAGATCCTTTTTTGGATATGTCATCTCTAAACAATATTAAGGGAAAAATTCAGAGTTTTCAGAAGTAAAATAATTCCTTATGATAATTTGGTGTCAAGTAATTCTTTGGTTTGAGGCTTTATTATTCTAATTAAAAGAGTGAAATCTTGCGTAACTAAGACCCTTGAGTAGTGTAAGCTGGGAGTTCTGCGCAACACTTATGCATCACGATTGAATTCACTATCTCCCTATTTGTAATATTGTATATTATATATTGATGTTACAGAAAACAAGTCTTTCTTTTTTACCAAAAACCTCTTTTGTAGGAAATATCAATGAAATTTTATAATAATTTAATATATCCTACACAAATTCATAGAACTAGAACTGCCAACCCAAGCTATCATTAAATTCCCAACCCACAGAAACCATGAGATGATAGTGAACACATACTATTGCTTTAAACCACTAAGTTTTGTATAGTTTGTTATGCAGCTATCAGTAACTAATATATGAGGTCTCCATGTAGTTTGGTGGGCATGGGAGCCAATTTACCTATGTGAGGAGCTGGTAAAGGTAAGGGAAGCACATCGCCTTTTTTTTCTTTTTTCTTCCAGAATCCAGATTTGCCCTAGATATACACTAATATTGAGGCACTGGAAGATTAATCAAAAAATGTTCTATACGAAGGCAGGTGTAGTTGATATTTCCATCTCCCACAAAACTAACCAATTATATGAGGTCTGTGTAGTTCCAGCATCCCATGGATCTATAACTTCCTCAGAGTCTCATCCAAAAATTTCCCTAACCCTCCATACATCCTAGTAATTACTTCTGATGTCCTTTCCATTCTAAAATTCCACAAAATAAGGACACATTACAAAATTATGGTGTGGAGGGAAAGAATGAGGTCCCAAGTGAGAGCACTGAAAAGATGTACACTGACAACCCTTAACAAACCTCCACAAACATTTGTTGAGCTCCCGATACGTGCCAGGCTTTGTGTCAGACACTTGTGTCAGACACTTGGTCTGTCTTGGTGGACAAGACAGACCAAGTAGCTTACATTCTGCTGTGTTGTGTCCACTTGAACTTTGCGTCCTTATGTCAGGCTCTACTACTCAAACAAATTTGATGATTCTTAATTAAGGCAAAGATCTGGCCCGTTTCCTGCCCAGAAGTATGTGAACTCCTTGATAAGTTTCATGTATCTTAAGAGAAGGTGCACAAATCAGAAATGTTTCTGACTCACACTCACCCAAAAATGTCCTAAGATGTTGACCTCGAATGTCTTGGTAATCTCTTCATCCTTGGTACTAAGAAGATCAGCTGGATATATTGTCCCAGCATTATTCACCACGATTGTTACATCACCCACTTCTTTCTTCACCTTTTGAAATTGAAAGAACACATTCATTGGGTGTGTTATACGAAGTCAAAGTTTTGGTGCCAATATAATCCAGAGATTAGAGTCTTTCTTCTACTGGGTAAGGTCTCTGAGAGTGCAGGCAAGACAGACTGTTGAGCTCAAATGGCGGAGGCCAAGGGAACACTGTCATAAAAGTAGGACAAACTGTTCTTTTAACATCTAAATTTCAGTGCCCAGCATATCATGGATTTTACAAGTGTATCAATAAAGTGAAATTAGCATTTATGTTGATAAATTCCAATATAAGCTCTGACCAAACATTTTTAAAATGTCCATTTTTTAAAATGTGTTTTTCTTTAATTTTTTTTTTTTTTTTATTTTGTAGAGACAGTTTCTCACTACATTGCCCAGTCTGGTCTCAAAGTCTTTGTCTCTTGCGATCCTTCCACCTTGGCCTCACGAAGTACTGGGATTACAAGTATGAACCACTGCACCTGGTCTAAAGTGCTGTTTGAGTAATCCTGGTTTCACAGCCTACTAACTACATGACCTTGGTCTGGCTTAACCTCTCTGAGTCACAATTTGTTATCTGTAAAACAAAGTTTACAGTGTTATTGTAGGGAATAAATTTAAAAATGTAGTTTGTTGGAGTGCTTGGTTCATTGTGATGATTTGATATTTACTCTTAAAATAATTGTGATAATTATTAATATTACATTTTCTATAAAAGACTAGATTAACACCAAAATAAAATCTCACAAGGGAAATAATTAGAGAAGACAGAATTACTGCCAAGTTAATAGTACTAAAACAAAACCAAGAAGTGATCCATATTCCCTGATGATAAATCTTTTGTCAGTCACTTTGTGCCACTGCTCACACTTCTGATCAGAATGAAGTTGATTAATGATATGAAATAATAATAATGGACTGAGTGGATGACATACAAGAAAAAAGGTATTTATCCTTCTTTGGTCACATAACTACTTCAGTTAGTAGCTACAATCTAATTTAAATCAGGCAATCATAAAGAACTTTCTTCCCATTTTCCATGTCAGCGTCCGTGGAAACAAAATCATCTGAAGATATTTGTGAACCTGAAGTCTCACCTGGTTTACAGAGCTATAGATCTCTTCTCTGTTGCTGCAGTCTACCACATACGCATGCGCAGTGACACCTAGCTTTCTGCACCCAGCTGCGGTTTCCTCCACACCATGCTGTAATTGGAAGAAACAAATTCTGAAAAAAAGTGGAGGAGAAGGCATTGGAGAAGAAAAATTTTTTAAAGACTAACATTCGGCTGGGCGTGGTGGCTCACTCCTATAATCCCAGCACTTTGGGAGGTCAGGAGTTTGAGACCATCCTGGCCAACATGGTGAAACCCTGTCTCTACTAAAAACATAAAAATTAACCGGGCATGGTGGCATGGGCCTGTAATCCCAGCTATTTGGGAGGCCAAGGCAGAGAACTGCTTGAACCTGGGAGGAGGAGGCTGCAGTGAGCCGAAACTGTTCCATTGCATTCCAGCCTGGGTAACAGAGCTAGACTCTGCCTCAAAAAAAGAAAAAAAAAAAATTAACATTCATGTTCAAAAGAAATGATTAATCTTTTAAAAATTGGCCTCCTGGGCTGGGCACGGTGTAATCCTGTAATCCCAGCACTTTGGGAGGCCAAGGCAGGTGCATCACTTAAGGTCAGGAGTTTGATACCAGCCTGGCCAACATGGTGAAACACTGTCTCTGCTAAAAATACAGAAAATTAGTCAGGCGTGGTGGCAGGCACCTGTAATCCCAGCTACTTGGGAAACAGAGAGAGGAGAATCACTTGAACCTGAAAGGCAGAGGTTGTAGTGAGCCAAGATCATGCCATTGCACTCCAGCCTGGGTGACAGAGTAGGACTTTGTCTCAAAAATAAATAAATAAAATAAAATAAAAATTGGCCTCCTCATTTGTTAGAAAAATTCTTGAGAGAGACTGATTGTCTAGTTGCAATGACATTATGCTTGGCTTTTTCGTCAGGGAACATTCGTTTTAAAACCAAAGCAAACAAAACAAAACGAAATCCCTTTGTGTTTTTCCAGCTTTCCATCTTGGTTGGAGGCTGCACAGTAGACAGTTTCTCTAAAGCAGGCTGCTTTCAAAGCCTGAAGAACATTCTTGGAAAACATTGCTCTCTGTGGTGTCATGGAAGATAAATATGGAGAAGAAGAAACTCAACGATTAATCTATCATACATTTGTTGAGCACAACTACTGTATGTAATAGAGAGTCAAGTGCTAAGTGGCAATTCTAAACTAGTGGTAATGGTAAACTATATGCCTCTGCCCCTCATGCTTTTCTCGATGGTTCTGACTCATCCTTCTAGAAGGGAAGGGGAAAGAAGGCTTCTTACTGAACAAGGACCGTCACAGGGAGACCATGCTGCTACTCTAGGAGATATAATATTGCATTCTCCAGGTGTTTGGGAGTGAGATGGGCAAGGGCCACTGGATGGATTTCTCATTTATGTACCAGTCTTGCACATAATCACTGGACATGGAGACAGAGCAGCTTACTTTCAGACTAAATTCAAAGACTTCTTTCTAAGATAAAATTGCCCAATGTTTCGTGACTCCCATTTCTGGAAAATTAGAGTTCTTTTCAAGTTTTGACATCAGGTGACTTTCACAGAGAAAAGTATAAGGTTTTAAAAATTATACTTTTCCATGTCACAATCTGTAAACTCTTCTCAGTGATGAAGAAGCAAGGATACCTGAAAAGCCCGTTTCTTTGCGTATCGGGAGACAGTGGTGTGGCTGCTACTTAGGGCCATCCTCCAGTGAGTGTCTCTGGGTCCTTTGTATTTCACTACTGTAGGCTAATCCCTGGAGCAGCAGCCTGAAATCCCCAAACATAGATGTTAGGACCCAGTCGCAAAGGCAGCATCCCCTCAATTAGCCTTTTGTGGGACTACAGAAGAGTGAAAACAGGAGGAGAGTCTTTCCCTGACTTAGGCTGCAGCTGGTAGCTTGCTCACTGCCAGACTGCCCAAACTACAACATATTCTTATTGGTTTCTAGGTTAGTAGAGAGCATTAGTAACCAGAGCATTCATCAGATGTTTTGATTGAATAATTAATAATTCTTCCATTTTATAACTGAGCTAGACAATTGCAAAATGTAATGCCTTGTCTTTTTGTTAGCAAAACACTTGCTTTAGCTTAAACGCCAGTGTGTTTTTTGAACTGCATTCCCAAAGCGTTTAGATTGCATAAGAGCCAAACTGCTACTGTGTCTCTCATCTCACAGGGCAAAAGGAGCCAGTTATGGGGAAAACTCACCGAGCATCTTCCTCAGCTAAAGGAGATACGAATTACATTACAGCCATGGAGTGGATCATTCAGTAGCTTAAGTGTTTAACCATAAAATTTAATGATTCAAAGAGAATTTTTGAGGTTAGGTTATCCATTCTTCTTAAGACTTTTTTTTTTTTTTTTTTTTTTTTTTTTTTTTTTGAGACAGGGCCTGGCTCTATCGCCCAGATTGGAGTGCAGTGCTGCCATCACATCTCACTGCGACCTCGGCTTCCTGAACTGAAACGATCCTCCCACTCAGCCTCCCAAGTAGCTGGGACTATGGGTGCGCACAAGCACACTCAGCTAATTTTTGTATTTTTTGTAGAGGCAGGGGTTTTGCTATGTTGCCCTGGCTTGTCTGGAACTCCTGGGCTCCAGCAATCTGCCCACCTTGGCCTCCCAAAGTGCTGGGATTACAGGGGTGAGCCCCTGAGCCTGGTCTTGTCATTTTTAATACAACTTCCTTCTAATTTACTTTTCTCTTGTCACTGGAAATTAAAAAAAAAAAAAACTTAGTAAACATAGTTCTTTCCCCAAAAATACATATGTGGAAAGAGACTCGAAGGTTAGATTTCATCAAGCCCTTTTCATGGATTTATACTTATTTATATTTTTGGACAAATGCCTGAGAACAGCAGGCAACAATTTTCTCAATTTGTAAATTCTTGCTATCTTCCAGAAAGTTCATTTGAATTTCTTAATAGACCATACAGATGCCAAATCATATATATATGTGTGTGTGTGTATACACACACACACACACACACACACACATATATATATATATATATACTAATCTATTATATACAAGCTCATCTCTGTTAAATAAAAATGTAATAGCTTTTTTTGTGTAGTATTCTTCACCATTCAGAAAGAACTAGAGAAGAATTAGTTCTCTAAGTTTTAGAGACGTTTTAAGTTTCAACTAGACATGACAGCCAAGAACATGAGAAAGTAATAACATAATGGTAATTAAAATCCCACTGTAGTTTGCAGGAAGTCTGATTCTCAAGAAGTACTTCACAACTTTTCCAATCCTGAAATCTCGTAAACACTTTTCTGTGTATATGTTCATGGCCTTACCAGAATTTACAAGTTTAGAGAAAATGACACAAGATTTCTGTTACTTCAGTTTTATTTGGGGTGGTTAATGTAGTATTCACAAATAAGAACACATGAAAAATACTTCTGTCAGGAAAACCTGACTCACTGCACGTAGATTTTATTTAACACAGCTATTGTTTATCATGTGCCAAGTATCACTTCCATGTGCAAAGTGCTGAAAATATTCACTTATTTAATTTTTTTGACTAGAGACACTGGCAAACATTTTCCATAAAGGGTCAGATAGTAAATATTTTAGGATTGTGTTGTGT
The DNA here is from genome assembly GCF_048565385.1 of Saimiri boliviensis. Classification (NCBI taxonomy): domain Eukaryota; kingdom Metazoa; phylum Chordata; class Mammalia; order Primates; family Cebidae; genus Saimiri; species Saimiri boliviensis. Next base: position 80,496,505 of record NC_133451.1, read on the forward strand.
GTGCATGAAGGGAGGCACTCAGGGTTTCTGTTGAATGTTCTTCCTGACTTTTGTTTGGTGACCTTTAAAAATGTAAAAATCATTCTTAGTTCAACAGGCTGCCCACTGGCCAGGTTCGGTCCATTAACTGTAATTTTCAGATCCCGTTCTTGCCCATCCCCTAAGTTATTATCCTCACTTCAGAGCCAAGAAATCTGAGGTTGACAGAAAGTACGTGACTTACCTCATTTAGCAGCTTGGAAGGAGCCTGGCTCCTGAGTCTTTGCTATCAATGTGCATGCCATGTCAATAATCACTACTTAGTTTTCAATTACATTCCCTTCATCTAACTAACCTGATGCATACACAGACTAAGGCTCCAGGGAATTTATGAAACTTTGAAAAACAAAAATCCAAAGATAAGCAGATGGTAAGTCAAATAATTCTTAAAATACACGTCTTACTCTGTGACTTCAAAAGGTCGGAAGATGTATACATTACCTTATTAATATCCCAAAGAACCAGTCTGCTCTGTCGTTTCGCAAACTCGTAGGCAGTCTGCCTGCCTATTCCATGCCCAGCTCCGGTAATGAGAACAATCTCCCCAGCCACAGATTTTCTCCTCCGAGGAATGAAAAACTTCACCAATGACTCCAAGTAGGAGTAGATGATGGTGATCAGAAGCAGAAGGATTTCCAGGACAGTGTTCATGGCTCTGCTCTGTCCTCCTCCTTCTTGTTCAGTCCTTGTATAGTCCTAGAGAGGAGATACCCTCTGCATAGAGCTCCAGGGAAGAGCTGTGCCCAGGTGTTAATGGGATTGCCAGATGGAAGCTAGCTTTGGAAGCAGGCTTTGTTCACATGCTCTAGTGGATTGGAAACACCTTGAGTTTTTGTAGTGATGCCAAGTGCTAGCAGTAGCTTAGCTCAGGTCAAGAGAATGCAAGAGAATGCGCTCACTGGACTTTTTTTTTTTAATCTGAAAAGCAGTTATGTACTATATTTCACCTTGAAGTTTCACCTCTAGAAACAATTCTGGAGGCCAGGTGTAGTGGCTCAGACCTGTAATCCCAGCACTTTGGGAGGCTGAGGCAGAGGATTGCTTGAGCCCAGGAGTTCAAGACCAGGCTGGGCAATATAGCAAGACCCAGTCTCTAAAAAAAAAAAAGTTATAGAAAAAAATTAGCTGGATTTCATGGTATGTATGTATAGTCCCAGCTACCTGGGAGGCTGAGGCAGTAGGATTGCTTGAGTCCAGGAGTTTGTGGTGCAGTGAGCTGTGATTGTGTCACTGCACTCCAGCCTAGGCAACAGAACAAGGCCTGGTCTAAAAAAGAAGAAGAAGAAGAAGAAGAAGAAGAAGAAGAAGAAGAAGAAGAAGAAGAAGAAGAAGAAGAAGAAGAAGAAGAAGAAGAAGAAGAAGAAGAAGAAGAAGAGGAAAAAATTCTGGAGATATTGCATCAGCTAACAATCTGTTGTTATCTTTCTATAAATTGTTTCCTTTTTTAAAAAATAGGGAAAAGGAGAATGTAGAGATAAGCTTAAGGAAACTTAGATAAAGTCTGAATGAACCCAGCTTAGCCATTTGATTCATTTATTCACAGAATCTCAGCATCAATATTTCAGTTGGCTAATTATTTTACACATGATGATTATTTTGCTGAAAATCTCTTGAGTTTGGGGGAGAATTTAGTATATAAAACCTTCAGTTCCTTTTGTGATATTGGAAAGATCGTTAGACCAGGAGTCTGAAATCTCAGCTTTAAAGTGGTATGGCTTCTTTGTCTGCTGCTGTAACAAATTACCATTGACCAGGTTGTTTATAAATGACATAAACTTATTTCTCACAAGATCCAAGATCAAGGCACTAGCAGATTCCTTGTCGTAAGAGCTGCCTTCCTGGTTTACAGATGGCTGCCATTTCACTGGCACATCAAGAGGCAGAGGAGGAAGGGAACACTCCATGTTCTCTTGTATAAGGGCACTAATCTCATGGCAGAGCCCTCATGACCTAATCAACTCCCAAAGGTCTCACTTTCTAAAACCACCACACTGGGGGACAGGATTTCATAATATGAATTTTGAAGTAACACATTCAGTCTATAGCAACTTCCAATAGCCAAGAAGTGGAAACAATCCCAGCGTTCAACACATAAACGGATGAACAAAATATGATATATATACATACAATGGAATATTACTCAGCCTCAGAAAGGAAGGAAATTCTGACACATACTCCTAGATAGACGAACCTTAAAGACATTATGCTAAGTGAAATAAGCCAGGCGCAAAAGTATAAATATTGTATGACTGCATTTATATTGTAGCGGGATTCAGAGACGGGAGAGACCGTTGAGGTTGCAGGAAGATTTATTTTAGGTGTACACCGGTCCAGCTCATATTCGTGTCCAAAATGACTGAGCGTTAGACAAAGCAGACAGGCTTTCTTTTATGCTCCTCAGGGGGCGAAAATAAAAAACAGGAAGTATGTTTTACAGAAATGGGTGCACAGGCAGTAAGTCATCCCTGCCATGTCTTGTGGCATGTCTTACATCTTGAAAAACATGTTTGCAACTTAGCTTATCTGCACGGTGGCCTTGCAGCTGTTCTACCAGCAAAACATGGACTTACAGAAACTTTTAAGGAACGTTGAACATAGATAAGGTAAAAGTTCTGCAGAAGGGAAGAGAAGCACTTACTATTTTTCCTTAACTTAGGCTCCAGGGGTGCCTCCTTACAAACCATTTTTCTGCTTGCTAGAGTTATTTTAATTTTATGTCATGTTGTTTCGCTAATTTTCTCTTCCTTCTTCAATATGACGTACCTAGAGTAGTCAAATACACAGAGAAAGACAGAAAGCCATATGGTGGTTACTAGTGGATGAGGAGAAAAGGAATGGGGAGTTATTGTTCAACGAGTATGGATTTTCTCTTGGGATGATGAAAGCTCCACGAGTGGATGGTGGTGGTGGTTGTACAGCAGTGTGAATGTGCTTAATGCTGCTGATCTGTACACTAAAAAATAGTTAAAATGGTAAATTGTATGTTACGCATGTGTGATTTCCAGCAATCCTTATTTATTTTCTCTATGCTACAGTTTCCTTCACTGGAAATTAGAGATAAAAATAAAGCATACGTTACCCAACATAGATCTTCAGGACACATAACAGCCTCAACCTTCCCTCACACCCTGACACACAAAGTGGCTATAACGATCAAATGAGAGAACATGTTTATGAAACAGTTTTGCAAGTAGTGAATGGTTATATAAATCAAATCATAATAATAGAATTCAAATGTGTTAATCACTTACTATATATCATGGACTTATATATTAAGGGCTTTACATATCAACTTATTTAATCTTCACAAGATACATTTGAGGTAGGTGCTATTAAAATCTGCATTGTACAGATGAGGAAACTGATGTACAGGCAAATTAGGTAACTTATTTGTAATAAGTAACTAATGAACCCCAGCATTTGTTTGTAAGAGTAAAGTAACAGCTGGTGAGAGGTGGAGTGAGGATTTAAACCCAGGAAGCCTGATTCTGTAGTCTCAACATTTAACTTCAATCAGTGGTTCTCAACTAGGGTTACTTTTGTTCCACAGGGTACATTTTGGCATGTCCGGAGACACTGTTTGTTGCCACAGTTCAAGCATGCCACCATCATCTATCTAATGCATAGAGGCCAGGGAAGCTGCTGAACTCTTTACAATTCACTGGAAAGCCCTGTGCATTGAAACCAATAATTATTTAGCCCAAATGTGAATAGTTGAGGCCTGGCCTATACCTATATTATATTGGAGATAGTGTAATTGGTTCTTTAAGTTTGAACCTTGGATGAATCTATGACAAAAAATTAGTACTTGGTTATATCCTTCTGCATGCAAGTTTGCTGTGACATTTATATGGAGCTGTTAGATATTGACATAGGTGCTCTAGATCAGACCCCATGCTGGGCTGCAGTGCAGGAATCTGTTTTCAGGTTGAATGTCTATAATTTGAATATCCAGCTTGTTCAGAGGGGGCCAGACCAGAGGCACTAATGCTATCTAAATTAATATGTTACTGATGTACTTTTGAAAGGCAGTTTTAAAACTTACAGTGGAATCTAGGTTATTTTACATACTGGGAAATTTGTATTATGCAAGAATTAAGAATCTTTGAGGCAGTGAACAACACTTCTTAACACTGTTCTCAAATTGTTTGATTGCTGAGAAATTTTATTTTATATGAGACAACCTAGTGAACTCTCTCTCTCTTTTTTTTTTCCGCTTGTTTTCTATGGGACAGAATGTTCATGCTCCTCAAATACAGGGTTCACATTTGCCCCAGCAACATAGAAACATACACTTTACCCCTTTACTTTTTTTTTTTTTTTTTTTACACTTTTTAACATTTTGTATATTTGCAAGTACACACACCTACTATATCTAGGCAATTATTTCAAACTGCTTCTTCTCCCATGAGCAGTATGTTTTGTACATATTCCAAAAACAGTAGGTATATCTGTGTTTTTGTCAAACCATGTACAATTTAAAATTATTACCTCAGAGGTTTTCTTATCACATTTTAAAAAGTAAATACTGTATTTGTAAAATGAAATTTTTTTTTTTTTTTTTTTTTTTTTTTTGAGGCTGAGTCTCACTCTATTGCCCAGGCCGGAGTGCAGTGGTGCGATCTTGGCTCACTGCAACCTCTGCCTCCCAGTTCAAGTGATTCTCGTGCCTCAGCCTCCCGGGTAGCTGGGATTACAGGCACCTGTTGCCACACCCAGCTGGTTTTCGTACTTTTAGCAGTTATGGGGTTTTACCATGTTGGCCAGGCTGTTCTCAAACTCCTGACCTCCAGTGATTCACCTGCCTCAGCCTTCCGAAGTGCTGGGTTTACAGGCACCAGCCACTGCCCCCAACCTCCCTTGGTTTTTTGCCCTAACTTTTAGAGACTTTTTGCTTATATGTCTTTATGACATCATGGGTTTAATTTCAACAGATCTTCATAACAAGTAAAAATATTTAGTTTGCTTTGATCACATTTTATGTCAGTTTCCTACTGATATGAATGAAGGCACCTTAAATTTATCATTAATTTGTCTTTGACTCACATTATAGGATGAGCTGCTTTCAGTAAAATTTTCTCAACTAAGCTAAAATCATCCATAGCATTTAGAATCATTAAAATAAGACATTTTCTAAATTTTGCCTGCTTTTTTTTTCTTTCATTAATGTCCCTCTTGAGAGCCATCTGCCTACTAATTTTAGAAATGTAATTATCTTTATTCAGGTAAGAGTAATTATCTTTGAACAAAGGGTCAACACTAAGCCACCATTTCCTTGAAGATCATAAAACGAGGAAGTTACAGAATTTATACACATTAATCTACTGTTTGTTTAGACTAACCATAGTAACCTGACAAGTAGAGTTTTGGAAATACAATCTCTTCACATACATACTCTTTTCTTTTCCTCCCTGCTGGGGTTCTTTAGTTCATTGTCAAGGGTTCTATTCGTATGTACTGCAAAACTGATAAAGTAGCGTTAGGTATTCTTAAAAGACATGTAAACCTCTACTTATGTTTCCAAAACCCCTATCCAAATGCACAAACCCCAAACTCACATTTCATGCAGAGCCTTGGCATGTTTCGGTTATAAAACCTCTTGCTTCATCACTGCATACCAGTCCCCCTTGTAGTAGCCAAGAGAGAGTCCTGATCTCTACAGTCTGGTTCTCAATCTTTCTTTTCTTGTTCTCCTAATTCTTCTTCCTCTGTTTATTCCAAACTCTTCCTGCCTAAAGTTTGTCTCTTTTGCTTTCAAATATTTTCAGATCTCTCCCATTATAAAAATATTCAAGGAAATCGTCATGTCTTCCATGTTTTACTACCAAATTAGTCTACAGTGAAAACCTCTGTTTTCTGACTTCCCATTTCCTTAGGAACACAGAAATCCCTTGTCCTTTTACCTTTTTTACTCTCTACTTGGTACAAAGTGCTATGACAGCTGCATATAAGGAGCAACAGGAGTTCATAGGAAGGGCAAATTACCCAGCCCTGAGGATGGAAGTGGGAGGTGAGCTATAAATGGGCCCCTGAGGATGAGAGGAGTAAGATGGGTGATGAAGAAGTTAAGACTGTTCCAGATACAGAAAACCACGTATGCTAACACTGGGAGGTGAGGATCATGGCAAGGTCAAGGAATAAGAAGCTCTGGCTGGGCATGGTGGCTCAGGCCTGTAATTCTAGCACTTTGGGAGGCAGAGGCAGGAGGCTCACTTAAGGCCAGGAGTTCTAGACCACTTTGGGCAATGTGGTAGAACTCTGTCTCTACTAAAATACAAAATTAGCTGGGCATGGTGGTGTACGCTGGTAGTTCCAGCTACTCAGGAGGCTGAGGCACAAGAACCACCTGAATCCAGGAGTCGGAGGTTGCAGTGAGCTGAGACTGTACCACTGTACTCCAGCCTGACAGAGTGAGACCCTGTCTCAACAAACAAACAAACAAACAAACAAACAAGCAAAAACAGACAGACAAACAAGCAATAAAAATTAAAAAATAGTTCTGTCTTGGAGAGCAGGGTGTGTGGTAGAGAGGAGTTGGAGAACTTAGTAGGAGCTCAATCACTCAGAAGCATAGGCTCAGTAAGGGCTAGTGAAAGGTGTTGAGCAAGGAACTGATACCATCAGATGCACAGCCCGGAAATGCTGCAGTATGGAGAATGCATTGAAGGGAGGACAAGAATAGATGGAGGGAGACCAGTTGGGAAGCTTTTCATTAATCTAGACCAGGCTGGGCACAGTGGCTCATGCCTGTAATATCAGCAACTTGAAAGGCCAAGGTGGGTGGATCACTTGAGCTCAGGAGTTCAAGACCAGCCTGGACAACATAGGGAGACCTCTATTCTACAAAAAATACAAAAAGTAGCCAGGCGTGGAGGCCTGTGCCTGTAGACCCAGCTGCTCAGGAGGCTGAGGCAGGAGGATCGCTTTAGCCTGGGAAGCAGAGGTTGCAGTCAGCTGAAGTGACGCCACTGTACTCTAAAGCCTGGATAACAGAGTGAGACCCTGTCTCAAAATCATCATCATCATCATCATCATCATCATCATCATCATCTAGCTCAGAAGTCACAGTGGACTGAATGAGGGTGGTGGCAAATGAGACATTAAGAAAACAGAATAATACAAATAAATAGGCATTTATTAATTAAATATATAGAAAACACTTGGTTTGTTTCAGGGACTATTCCAAGTATTGAGGTTATACCAGTGAAGAAAATAGATGAAAAACAAATCTGCTCCCTTGGGAAAATAACACTTTAAGTGCACTGTAGACAATAAAGAAGATAAATAAACAAAATATATAGAATCCTCTATAGAGATAAGTGCCAAGGCAAAAAAAAAAATACAGAATAGAGAGAGAAGTGGAATCCTGTAGGGTGTGGCTGTGTGGGGTAGGGTTGCAGTTTTACATATAGAGTAAGAAGACCTCAAAAAAAAAAAAAAAAAAAAAGACCTAAGCAAAAAGACATAAAAGAAAGGAGCTAGCTCTGTAGATATCTGGAGGAAGAGCATCTAGAGAGAGTGAATAGTAATATATGAAGGCCTTGAAATAGAAACATGCCTTATGGGTTGAGGATCATCAAGGGGACCTATGTAGCTGGAGAGAATGGAATGAGGGTGAGGGTAGTGTGACAGTTTTATGGGTCAACATGACTAGGCTATAGTCCTTGGTTATCCAATCAAACACCTAATCTAGGTATTGTTGTGAAGGTATTGCAGATGTGGTTAACATCTGTATTCAGTAGTCTTTAAGTAAAGGAAATTATTCTTCATAATGTGGATGGGCCTTAACCAACTGGTTGGAAGGTTGTGAAAGCAAAACTCAGGTTTTCCTGAGTAAAAAGAGGTTCGGCTTCAGGATCGTACCATCAGTTCCCACCTTAGAGTTTTCAGTTTTCTGGGCTACCCTACAGATCTCAGACCTGCTAGCCTCCCACAATCACTCAAGCCAATTTCTCAATTTCTTGAAATACGTCTCTCTCTCTCCGTGTGTGTGTGTGTGTGTGTGTGTGTGTGTGTGTGTTGTGTATATATAAATGTATGCATACGCAATCTCCTACTGTTTCTCTGGAGAACCCTGATTTATACAGGTAGTAAGCTAGTGGGTAGTGGGCAGTAAGGTAGTAGGGACAAAAGGCTAGATTACATATGGCCCTGTAAAGTCATGGTAAGGACTTTAGCTTTAAGTTTTAGATGAGAAGTTAATGGAGAATTTTGAGCCTGAAGCATGACATAATCTCGTATATCTTTTTTTAAAATTTTTATTTTTAGTCTCAGAGGTACGTGTGCAGGTTTGTTATATACGTAAATTGCATGTCATGGAGGTTTGGTGTACAGATTATTTCATCACTCGGGTAATAAGCATAGGACCCAACAGGTACTTTTTTGACCCTCACCCTCCTCCTACCCTCTGCCCTCAAGTAGGCCCCTGTGTCTGTTGGTCCCTTCTTTGTATACATATGTATTTGATGTTTAGCTCCCACTTATAAGTGAGAACATGTGATATTTGGTTTCCTGTTCCTGTGTTAGTTTGCTTAGACTAATGGCCTCCAGCTCCATCCATGTTGCTGTAAAGGACATGATATTCTTCTTTTTATGGCTGTGTAGTATTCCATGGTGTATATGTGCCACATTTTCTTTATCCAGTCTACCAGTGATGGTCATTTAGGTTGATTCCATGTCTTTGCTATTGTGAATAGTGCTGTGATGAACATACATATGTATCTGTCTTTATAGTAGAATGGCTTATAGTCCTTTGGGTATATATATTCAGTAATGAAATTAATGGGTTGAATCATAATTCTGTTTTAAATTCTTTGAGAAATTGCTAAATTGTTTCCCACAATGGCTGAACTAATTAACATCCCCAATAGCAGTGTATAAAGTGTTCCCTTTTCTTCACAACCTTGCCAGCAACCCTTATTTTTTGCCTTTTTATGATAGCCATTCTGACTAGTGTGAGATGGTATCTTATTGTGGTTTTGGTTTGCATTTCTCCAACGATTAGTGATGTTGAACATTTTTTCATGTGTTTTGTGGTCACAAGTATGCCTTCTTTTTAAAAAATGTCTGTTTCTGTCTTGTGCCCACTTTTTTATGGAGTTGTTTTTCGCTTGTTAATTTGTCAAAGTTCCTTATAGATTCTGGATATTAGACTTTTGTTGAATGTACAGTTTGCAAATATTTTGTCCTTGTTTAGGCTGTCTGTTTACTCTGTTGATAGTTATTTGCTCTGCAGAAGCTCTTTAGTTTAATTAGGTCTCATTTGTCAATTTGTGTTTTTGTTGCAATTGCTTTTTGTGCCTTCTTCATGAAATTTTTTGTCAGGGCGTATGTCCAGAATGGTATTTCTTAGATTATCTTACAAGATTTCTATAGTTTTAGGTTTTACATTTAAGGGTTTAATCTATCTTGAGTGGATTTTTGTATATAGTGTAAGGAACAGGTCTAGTTTCAATCTTCTGCATATGGCTAGTCAGTTATCCCCTTCTCCATTGCTTGTTTTTGTTGACTTTGTTGAAAATCACATGGTTGTAGATGGTACAGCATTATATCTGGACTCTATTCTGTTTCATTGGTCAACATGTCTGTTTTTGTACGAGTACCATGCTGTTTGATTACTGTAGCCTTGTAGTATAGTTTGAAGTTGGGCAATGTAATAGCTGTAGCTTTGTTGTTTGCTTAGGATTGCCTTGGTTGTTCAGCCTCCTTTTTGGTTCCATATGAGTTTTTTTGGTTTGTTTGTTTTGAAACAGAGTCTCACTCTGTCACCTGCGCTGGAGTGCAGTGGTGTAATGTTGGCTTACTGCAACCTCCGCCTCCTGGGTTCAAGCAATTCTCCTGCCTCAGCCTCCCAAGTAGCTGGGATTGCAGGCATATACCACTACGCCCAGCTAACTTTTTGTATTTTTAGTAGAGACAAGGTTTCACCATGTTGGCCAGGCTGGTCTCAAACTCCTGATCTTGCAATTCGCCTGCCTCAGCCTCCCAAAGTGCTGAGATTTTAAGCATAAGCCACCACACCCAGCCTCCATATGAATTTAAAAATAATTTTTTTTCTAATTCTGTGAAGACTGTCATTGGTAGTTTGATAGGAATAGCATTAAGTCTAATAAATTGCTTTGGGCAGTATGGCGATTTTTACAACATTGATTTCTTCCCGCTCATAAGCATGAAATATTTTTTCATTTGTTTGTGTCATTTCTGATTTCTTTGAGCAGTGTTTTGTAATTTTCATTGTAGAGATCTTTCATCTTTCTAGTTAGTTGTATTCTCAGGTATTTTATTCTTCTCTTGGCTATTGTGAATGGGATTGCTTCTTGATTTGGCTATCAGCTTGGATGTTGTTTATGTACATGAATGCTACTGACTTTTGTACATTGATTTTGTATCCTGAAGCATTGCTAAAGTTGTTTATCAGACTGCATTAGTCCATTTTCATATGGCTATAAAGAACCACCCAAGACTGGGCAATTTATAAAGAAAAAAGGTTTAATTAACTCATAGTTCATTACAGCTGGGGAGGCCTCAGGAAACTTACAATTATGGTAGAAGGCAAAGGGGAAGCAAGGCACATTCTTCACAAGGCAGAAGGAAGCAGAAATGCCGAGTGAAGGGGGAAGTGCCCTTTATAAAACCATCAGATCTCGTGAGAACACACTATCATGAGAACAGCATGGGAGAAACCACCCCCATGATTCAATTACCTCCACCTGGTCTCTCCCTTGACACATGGGGATTATGGTTCAAGACGAGATTTGGGTGAGGACACAAAGCCTAACCATATCAAGGAGCTTTTGAGCAGAGACTATGGGATTTTCCTAAGTATAGAATTGTATCTCACCTGCAAACAAGCAGTGTTTTACTTCCTCTTTTCTTATATGGATGCCTTTTATTTCTTTCTTTTGCCTGGTTGCTCTGGCTAGGATTTCCAGCACTGTGTTGAACAGTTGGGAGAGAGGGTATCCTTGTTTTGTGCCAGTTTTCGAGGGAAATGCTTCCAGCTTTTGCCCATTCAGTATGAAATTGGCTGTAGGTTTTTCATAGATAGCTCTATTATTTTGAAGTATGTTCCTTCAATGCCTAGTGTATTGAGAATTTTTAACACGAAGGGATGTTGAATTTTGTTGAAAGCCTTTTCTGCATTTATTGAGATGATCGTGTGGTTTTTGTTTTTAGTTCTGTTTATGTAATGAAACATATTTATTGATTTGTGTAGGTTGAACCAATCTTGTATCCCAGAGAATGCCTACTTGGTTGTAGTGGATTAGGTTTTTTATATGCTGCTGAGTTCCGTTTACTAGTATTTTGTTGAGGATTTTTATGTCTATGTTCTTTGAGGATATGGGCCTGAAGTTTTCATTTTTGTGGTGTGTCTGCCAGGTTTTTGTATCAGGATGATGCTGGCCTCATTGAATGAGTTAGGGAGGAGTCCTTCCTCCTCAATTTTATGGAATAGTTTCAGTAGGAATGGTACCACCTCTTCTAAATACATCCGGCAGAATTTGGCTGTGATTCTCTCTGGTCCTTGGCTTTTGTTGTTGTTGTTAGGCTTTTTATGACTGATTCGATTTTAGAACTCCTCATTGGTCTGCTCAGGGATTCAATTTCTTCCTGGTTAAATCTTGGGTGGTTGTATTTCCAGGAATTTATCAATTTCTTCTAGGTTTTCCAACTTGTGTGCATAGGAGTATTCATCGTAGTCTCTGAGGGTTTTTTGTATTTCTGTGGGGTTATTGGTAACCCATTTGTCATTGCTGATTGTGTTTATTTGGATCTTCTCTTTCTTCATTAGTCTCGCTATGTGGTCTGCCTATCTTATTTATTTTTTCAAAGAATCAATTCTTGGATTTGTTACTCTTTTGAATTTTTTTTGTTTTAATCTCACTTTCCTTCATTAAGCTCTGATTTTGTTATTTCTTTCATTCTTCTAGCTTTGGAATTGGTCTGCTCTCTTTTCTCTAGTTCCTCTACATGTGGTGTTAGGTTGTTAATTTGAGATCTTTCTAACTTTTTGACTGGGCATCTTGCACCATAAACTTCCCTCTTAACAACATTGCTTTAGCTATGTCCCAGAGATTCTGGTATTTTGTATCTTTGTTCTCTTTAGTTTCAAAGTATTTCTTGATTTCTGCATTAATTTCATTGTTTATCAAAAAGTCATTCAGGAGCAGTTTGTTCAATTTTCATGTAGTGGTATGGTTTTGAACAATTTTCTTAGTATTGATTTCTATACTAATTGTGCTATGGTTCAAGAATCCTTGGTGTGATTTCAGGTTTTTAAAATTTGCTGAGGATTGTTTTATGTCCAATTATGTGTCTGATTTTAGGGTATGTGCAATGAACAAATGAGAAGAATGTATATTCTGTTTCTTGGGTGGAGAGTTCTGTAGGTATCTCTTAGGCCCATTTAGTCAGTGTTGAGTTCAGGTCCTGAAAAATCTTTCAGTTTTCTGCCTCAGTGATGTGTCTAATATTTTCAGTTGGATGTTGATGTCTCTCACTATTATTTTGTGTTTTTCTAAGTCTCTTCATAGGGCTCTAATAACTTGTTTAATGAATCTGCATGTGCTCCTGTGTTGGGAGCATATTTAGGATAGTTAGATCTTCTTATTCCCATTACGTAATGCCCTTCTTTGTCTTTTTTGGTCTTTGTTGGTTTAAAGTGTTTTGTCTGAAATTAGAAGAGCCACCTCTGATTTTTTTTTCTATTTGCTTGGTAGATTTTTCTCCATCCCTTTACTTTGAGCCTATGGGTGTCACTGCATGTGGGAAAGGTCTCTTGAAGACAGAGACCTTATAGGTCATTGAGTCTTGCTTCTTTATCCAACTTGCCACTCCATGCCTTTTAATTGGGGCAGTTTGCCTATTTACAGTCAAGTTTAATATTGATATGTGAAGATTTGATCCTGTCATTTTGTTGTTAACTGGTTATTTTGCAGATTTGCTCATGTGGTTGCTTTGTAGTGTCAATGGTCTATGTACTTAAGTGTGATTTTGTAGTGGCTGATAATAACCTATCCTCTCCATATTTAGCACTCCCTTCAGGACCTCTTATAACGCAGATCTGGCAGTAATAAATTCCCTTAGCATTTGCTTGTCTGAAAAAGATTAATTCTCCTTCACTTATGAAGCTTAGTTTGGCTGGGTATAAAATTATTGGTTGGAATTTCTTTTATTTAAGAATGCTAAATATAGGCCCCCAATATCTTCTGGCTTGTAGATTTTTCACTGAAAGGTCCATTGTTAGTTTGATGAAGTTCCCTTTGTAAATGGCCTGTCCCTTCTCTCCAGCTGCCTTGAAAACTTTTTCTTTCATTTCGACCTTGGAGAATCTGATGAGTATGTGTCTTGGCGATGGTTACGCAGTTAAACAAAAATAAAGAAAAAGATCAGGCTGGGCATGATGGCTAATGCCTGTAATCTCAACACTTTGGAAGGATGAGGCAAGAGAATCACCTGAACCTAGGAGTCCAAGACTGGCCTAGGCAAGATGGTGAGAACTCATCTCAATAGTAACAAAAACGTAGCCAGGCATGGTAGTGTGCATCTACAGTTCCAGTTATCAATGAATCTCCTGGTTCAGGACCACAGAATACCATAATAGTTGACAATAAGCAATCATTCCCCATTTACCTGAAGACAACATAAAACTCTTTGATTTTAGTATGTCCTCAGAATTAGCTCTACTGATGACTGAGATGAATTTTTCCACCAAACTGCTGAGAAGTGAAATCAGTTAGGATTAACTTCATGCAAATAACACTGACAACTTTTCAGACTTTGAGACACAAGACTAATTGCCTGATGTTGGTGAGTTAGAGCAAGCTTTTTCTTCTTATTATTATTTTTAATGTGGAGAACAAAATTCAAAATCCCCATGGTACTACAGTCATTCATCTTTCCTCCAGAGTAAGGGCTATAGACTCCAAGTTTCCTCTGGGTTTCTGCTACTACTGCTGTGTTCACACCTAGTTCAACACCTTCTAACAATGCCTTCTGCACAGGACTGCTGAGCGACTAAGTGGCAAACTGTGCCTGCCACATGGTTAACATTCAATGAATGGGGCACGCTACCATTTGCCTGCATAACATTGAATGAAATAATGCTTATTACTCATAATGGTTAATGCTAAAGTTCCTCCAATTGTTAATTTATGACAAGTGTTTTAGGAGCCAAATATGTGTATTGGGAAAAGTTGTCGGTATGTTTTGGGCCTTGATTATCTTACCGAAGTTTGCTAAAGGCTTTCTCCTTTCACTGGCAGGTGGCTGGCAGTCTGGAACAAGTATAATTAAATCAAAAGAATAAACAAATCTATTTCAAAGTGAGTTAGAAGCTGAGTATAACAGTCTCTCCACTTTCTAGTGTCATTTCTGTTATCAGGATAGGTGTTAGTGCAAGTAGAGTATAGCTGATGTATGGAGAGGAATCTAAGTCATATTACTCAAATATAATGTTTGGAAGACAATAATTTTTGACCCTTATGTGTTCACACTAACTAAATGCAGAATGTAGTCCAACAGCAGTGGTATTTTAATTCTCTAAATTAGAAGAAGTTAACTGATGGGAAAGAGGGAGAAATTCATTGTAGAAATGATGCTTTCTGAGAAATTATCTTATATGTTATAGAACTGTAATATAACCTTCCTTAAGCATATTACCATATGACCCTTATAATTTGTGATAACACTGATGATATTACTTAACTTGTTGAATGGGCTAGTTGATGTAAGTTAAGTGTTTAGGACAGCAGCTAATACATGCTGAACAAATATTAGTTTCTGCTTAGAATCGGGATCAAAATCTTTCTCTAAAAATTTTCTGAACCTAAATGTAGCTTATTTGCTACATTTAACAGGATGTTAAAGAATTTACCTTATGTGTTTCTGAATATAAACTTTCTGGTAAAAGGATGAAAGTTCTTCATGTGTATGTGTTTAATATAGTTTTTTTGTTTGTTTGTTTGTTTGTTTGTTTTGAGATGGAGTCTTGCTTAGTGGCACAATCTTGTCTCACTGCAACCTCTGCCTCCTGGGTTCAAGTGATTCTCTTGCCTGAGCCTCCCAAGTAACTGCATTACAGGTGCCCGCCACCACGCCCAGCTAATTTTTGTATTTTTAGTAGAGATGGGTCTCACCATGTTGGCCAGGCTGGTCTCAAATTCCTGACCTTGCGATCTGCCCACGTCGGCCTCCCAAAGTGCTGGGATTAACAGACGTGAGCCACTGTGCCCAGCTGTGTTTGATATAGTCTTGAAAATATTTTTCTTTAGTAGAAGAAACCTAACAAACCTACTACATTTTAAAATGTATAGATCTGATCTTATAGTCCCATCACAGTGAGCCTCACATTCAAGAAATTTCCAGACAGTTTTTAAAAAAAGATCTTTTATTATACAATCCATTTTCCTTTAATTTGAAGGTTAAGTCACGTTCTGTTTAAGACAAAAAGATGGAAACACAGAAAGTTTAAGTGTGATCCATTTATTATTGTTGTCATTTATGGGTAAATTCTTTAAATTCTCCTTAAATCCCAATGATGCTTTTACACTTGTAACACGTGTATCCACCTCTAGCTTTCCTGTGCTGAAATGTTTGGCATTGTAATGTGAGGTATCGCTCAGGAAACAGAGTGGTAATGGATAGGATGAAATGTTTGAGAGCTCATGATATTCACTGTGAAATACCACTAGTTATAGTCCTTCATTGTATTCAGAGAGTTTGAAGTTTCTGATTTTATGTAAAACAGAAAAAGAAACACAAATTACATAAAATTTAAGTGCACTCATAAACAAAAATACATGTTAAATAAACAGTTACGGTACAAATTTTGCAGATTGTTCAGGTGAAGTACAACATCTTAGAAATTATTTTAATAAAATCATTTTTGTTCTTTTTCTTCATTTCCCTTAAAGTCACCTCTAAAGGTATTTCTCTGTTTATATATATGTAATCAGCTTTTAGCTAAAGAACAAGTTGTAGTAAATGAAGACTGCCAGAGCCTCAAAAGCGATACTGAAAAAATGGGGATAATTAGAAAACAACAGAAGTTCAAACATTAAAATTCTGACAATATTAGATGAAATCAACCTAAACCTGGTAAATCAGTTTTCAGAAAACTAGGCACTTATGCTTTCATTTTATATCCAATAACTGCATCAAACCTAACATTGATTTTTTGTTTTAAAGTTACCAGGAAACGGTCAGGAAGGATCCTAAAAGAAAGACATATAAAAATAATTAGAAAATTAATATTAAGTGCATTTGTAGAATACCTTCTTTAGAAATACTTTTAAGTTATTATGTATCGTCATGTTCATCTTAAATAAGATTAAGCACTTTAACTCTGAGTCATTACTATATGTTCTTTCCCATTGAATCTATTTCCTTTTAAAATGGAAAGAAGGCTTTTAAAAGAAGGCTTAGCCTTCTTTAGAGTTGAATCACCACAAGTAGTCAGGTTTTGAAACAAATACACTCGTATTTTTTGAAAGATCTAAGAGAGGAGGTATAAGAACTGAACAGTTGAGCTACTAAAGACTTCACAAAAAGAAACCCGACATTAAAAAGGAAATGAGAATAGGAACTGATTTATACTTTATAATGCAGAATATTATTAAAATGTTCCACTAAGAGGCTGGAGAAGTAGAATTGCTAAATAAAAATGCAGACAACACATTTGGTTTTGAGCATAATGCTGAACTAATTATTTAAGTTTTTAGTTTAAATTCCTCATGTGTAAATGGAAAAATTGACACCTATCTCTCAGTGTTCTTTTGTGAAATCAATGTGTTAATA
The DNA here is from genome assembly GCF_048565385.1 of Saimiri boliviensis. Taxonomy (NCBI): domain Eukaryota; kingdom Metazoa; phylum Chordata; class Mammalia; order Primates; family Cebidae; genus Saimiri; species Saimiri boliviensis. The sequence goes on from NC_133451.1 coordinate 80,513,341, forward strand.
TATTAAATAAGATGTCTTGAACAGTGACAGACACTAGCAGGTCTCATCTTTTTTCTCCAGACACCGCACTTAGAATGTTTAGGAACTTGTCGCATTCCAGTGGGTCTGGGAGAAACAAAACAGAATATGTAAATCAGCATAATAATATACAGAGATCTGCCTAGATGGCATGAAAATAAGAGCATTATTTTATTTATTCATCTCAGACCTATAACGTCCAATTGTTTTCTCTATGTTACAGATGAAGAAACTGAACTTCAGATAAGTTAAAAAACTCATCCATGTTCGTGTTGCAAGCAAGTCACACAAACCCAGCTTCATTCAACTCCAGAGCACAAACTTTGAGCCTTTATGTTTAAAGGTCTAGAAACTAGAATTAATTTATTCATTTAACAAACACTTTGGTGCCTGTAATGTTTTCAGTCACTCTTCAAAATGCAGAGCATACAGTGAGGAAAAACAGCCAAAATTCCTTCTTTCATAGGTTTATATTTTAAAGGGCTGCCATCACTGAGTGCTTACTTATGTAACATGACAAGTACAATACCAGAAACGTCCCAGGTTTTAACTCATTTAGTTGCCAAAGAGATCCTCGACATAAACCTAAAACTTTACTACCTAACCTCCAAGGCATGTCCATCACAGTTTTTAGCAGAAGGGGCGAGAAGGCCTAACATATGTCACACTTTTGATCTCTTGTACTTTTTGCTCTTCACATCAGTAATTCTCAAAGCACAATCTCTGGACCACTGTCTGCAGCAGTTTCCTATTAAAATACAGATTTCTGGTCCAACTCAAACATCCATGTTGAAATCTTTAGAAGTGAGATCTGGGGATCTATTTTAAAGTAGACTTCCCAAGTGATCCTGATATTCCACTGACTTGGACAAGCCCACTCTAGGACAGGCAGCAAGATGCTTTTTCTCCCAGCTGTCCTAAGGCACCTCTGCTCTTCCCTCTCTTTCTGGCCAGCCTCCTTGTTATGATGAGACATTCATGAAACCGGTGGTTTCCAATCTTGGCTGGATAATTGAATCACCTAGAAAGTTTTTTTCTCTCTCAAAGCCCAGGCTGCACTCCAAACCAAGTCAATCAGAAATTGAGGGAGTTGGTCTCAGGCACTGGTATTTTTCAAACCTTCCAGGTGAATTTCAATGTGCACCAAAGTTGAGAGCTACTGCTCCAAAGAAGTGCTTCTCAATTATTAATATGCATACAAATCACCTGGGGGAACTTATTGAAATTCAGATTATGATTCAGGAGATCAGGTGATTCTGTACTTCTAACAAATTTCCAGGTAGTACTGATGCTGCTAGTCTAAGAACCACATGGGAAGAAGCAAGGCTCAAGAATTTCTTAAATTATAAAAAAATTTAGCAATTCACACACTTTAGTATGATTTTGCACAAAACAAAAGCTCAATGATTATCTGTGGTATCTTTAAGTAAATACCTAAAACCTAACTCTGGTCTCCTTTAGTATCATTGTTCTGTGATTCCATTATATAAAGACCCTTAAAAACTATCCTTCTTCAGAGTCATTTATTTATAAGACAAGACTTGCAGAAATATACAAATTTCTTTCTTTACAAAAAATTAAAATGTATGGAAATTACTCAGTTCATTACCCAGCAGCTGTATCAATATTGCTTCAATAATTAATACATGTGGTAAAAAAAAAACTGATGGCATATTTATTAAGCCTGTTATTTTTATGAAGTCAATTCCGTCTAACTGTACTTTATCAACTGTCTGATTTTAAATGTCAGTAAAAAATATAATAGATAATTTTTATTTTACTTTTCATTTCTAAGGCTGACAAACCTGTCACTTACCTTTCCAATATTGTTAAAAACGCTATAGAAGATGGAACAAAAATCATTTTCTGCTCAGTCAGAATCCCATTCATCAGCTTGTTTACCACTTCCTCAGGTTCCAGAGTGGGTCCCAAACTGAAATCAGAGGCAGTCTTCAGAAACAAAATTCTCCACCCTTTACCGAGGCTTCAGCTTTAACCAGTTTGTTAGCTGGTGCTAACAAACAGCTTTAGTGTGGTACGGACACCATAACATAACTGATTTGTGGTGTCTTGCCTAGTATAGGTGTTCAGAAATGATAGCTACTTTACTATTGGTAATAATAACAACCATTCACTTAGTGCTTGTTGTGTACTGCACACTATGCTAAACTTTCTACATAGGTTATTCCATTGAAGTTTGACAATAACCTTATGAAGGCAATATTATAATTTTTTTTTTTTTTCTGAGACAGAGTCTTGCTCTGTCACCAGGCTGGAGTGCAGTGGCACGATCTCGGCTCACTACAACCTCTGCCTCCCAAGTTCAAGAGATTCCCCTGCTTTAGCCTCCTAAGTAGCTGGGACTACAGGTGTGTGCCACCATGCTTGGCTAGTTTTTTGTATTTTAGTAGAGACGGGTTTTACCATGTTGGCCAGGATGGCCTCGAACTCCTGATCCACCCACCTTGGGCTCCCAAAGTGTTGGGGTTACAGGCGTGAGCCACCACACCTGGCCTTATAATTCCTATTCTACAAATAAGAATTATAGAAGTGCCGGGCGCGGTGGCTCAAGCCTGTAATCCCAGCACTTTGGGAGGCCGAGGCGGGTGGATCACGAGGTCGAGAGATCGAGACCATCCTGGTCAACGTGGTGAAACCCCGTCTCTACTAAAAATACAAAAAATTAGCTGGGCATGGTGGCGCGTGCCTGTAGTCCCAGCTACTCAGGAGGCTGAGGCAGGAGAACTGCTTGAACCCAGGAGGCGGAGGTTGCAGTGAGCCGAGATCGCGCCATTGCACTCCAGCCTGGGTAACAAGAGCAACACTCTGTCTCAAAAACAAAAAAACAACAACAACAAAAAAAAAGAATTATAGAAGTAACTAAGATCCAAAAATAATTTAGCTAGATTAGGACTGATAAGTTTACTTTTACATTTTAAGCAATCTCAGGAAAAAAATCAGATACTATTATACAAGCTTTATTATATACTCAGGCTCTTTAGTGAACAATTCCTAAAGCATCAGAGGAATTAGAATATGACAGGTATGTGCCCACCTCTAGGCCCTTCATCTCTACAGGATATGCTTCTATTTATTAGGTCTTTGGTTTTCTTGTCATTGTTGTTTTGAGGCAGGGTCTCACTCTGTTGCCCAGGCTGGAGTGCAGTGTGCAATCTCAGCTCACTGCAACCTCCACCTCCTGGTTTCAAGTGATTCTTCTGCCTCGGCCCCTCAAGTAGCTGGGACTACAGGCATGTGCCACCGCTCCAGGCTATCTTTATGTTTTTAGTAGAGATGTGGTTTTGCCATATTGCCCAGGCTGGTTTCAAGCTCCTAAGCTCAATTGATCTACCTCCAAAGTGCAAAGATTACAGGTGTGAGCCACCGCACTTAGGTTTTGACTTTGTTACTTAGTTCTATGTTACATCTTTGCTGTGTAATCACTCAATATATGCACCACAGACTAGCAGATGGCCCCTAAAAAGTGGCTTTTAGGCTGGGCGTGGTGGTTCAGGCCTTTAATATCAGCACTTTGGGAGGCTGAGGTGGGTGGACTGCTTGAGCCTAGCCAGCATGGCAAGCATGGCAAAACTCTGTCTCCACAGCCTAGCCAGCATGGCAAAACCCTGTCTCCACAAAGAAATATGAAAGAAAATTAGCCAAGAGTGGTGGTGTACTCCTGTAGTGCTAGCTACTCAGGAGGCTAAGGCTAGAGGATCCGTTGAACCTGGGAGGTCAAACCTGCAGTGATTCAACCATGATTGTTGTTCCACTGCACTTCAGCTTGGACAATAGAGCTAGACCCAATTTCTAAATAAATAAATACATAAGTGGCTTAAAAAAAGTCAGTTACAGAAGTGCACTTAGAGAGGAGCTGCACAGGAGTTCATCCTGAGTTTTTTTTTTTAACATTTTATTAATGACTTAGAAAAAAATGATACATAATTAAGTATACTCATAAAATTTGCCAATGCCACTACACTATTTGAGTGGCTTAACATTTTGGGGATGCAGATTTTTAATGTGTGTGTCTAGTTACAGGAAGTGAGACGCCAGGCAGAGTGCTCAACACCTGGAATCCCAGCACTTTGGGAGGCTGAGGCAAACAGATCACTTGAGGTCAGGAGTTTGAGACCAGCCTGCCCAAGATGATGAAACTCCATTTCTACTAAAAATACAAAATTAGCCAGGCATGGTGGTGGATACCTGTAATCCTAGCTACTTGGGAGGCTGAGGCAGGAGAATCACTTGAACCCAGGAGGCAGAGATCATAGAGACCTGAGATTGTGCCACTGCACTCCAGCCTGGGTGGCAAGTGAAACTCTGTCTCAACAACAAAAAAGAAGTGAGACAAAAAGTACTGGATATGCCAGACAGAGTGACTCACGCCTGTAATCCTAGCACTTTGGGAGGCTGAGGTGGGAGGATCACTTGAGCCCAGGAATTGGAAACCAGCCGTGGCAAGATGGTAAGATCTTGTCTCAAAACAAAACAAAATTGGATGATGTTCTTTAGAAATAAATAAAGAATAATTCATTCAGAGAAAAAAATCTATGTTTTGAAGTAAAATTGGGATACCTGAGAAGTATAATATTGCATTTAAAAATGAGCATGATTATTGGATCCATGAAAGAGAGCAGGTTTAAAAAAATTAATTCTCAGCATGGTTCATTCATTTATTAGAATACTGTGTTCACCATGGGACCCTGAAGCAATAGTATTACATATGAAAATCTTGGAGATTTGACAGGATAGGAAATGCAATAATAAAATCCATGGCTTTTGGCCTAATGAAAGCAAAAAATCAGAGGCAATGGAAGCTTGAAGCGTAAGCAGGTAGGGGTATCAAGAAGGATGAATCCAGAAACTGAAGGATGCTATGCCTTGAAAAGCATTTAGAGGGAAATTCACTTTGTAGCGCATTGCTACCAGACTTCAGTATTCTCTAGCTTCGTGAAAGCTTATAAACACCTGCATAAATACGGCACTCTCTCATCCACACTGTGGCCTTGCTAACCTACCTATAAAGCAGTGCTGCATTCACCAAACTTTTCTTAGTGTACCCAATTTCTTTACCTAAAGTTCTTAGCCCCATCAGATAATTTTTATTGAAATATAATGACTGTTCAATATCATAATTTTGAGATCCCGAAGAAAAGGCTTTCAGAAAAAACTCAATTTCTTAGCAAAACAAAATCTCGATCATTAAAATGTTTGTACGTGGAAACATTTTTCCCCTGACATGCTAAAGTTAATGAGAGTTACAAATTCTATGAAACAAATGTTGTTAACAGATTCTGTAGAAACTATCCAAAAACACTTCAGGTCAATCTGTTGGGGTGGGAAAGGAGGGTGCATGTTGGGGTAGAGAAATATTGAGAGGGAAAGAGTATTTTTAGTCTGAAGGATTGTATCTGATGACCTACTTTAACCACTTCAGTAATGAGTAATTTTTGGGAAAACATTTCAACTCTTTAAATCTCAGGTTTCTGTTTTTGTTATTTCCTATTCTGAAAAATAAGGATAGTGCAGTAGTGCAGTGGCAAATGTTTAATCACTGACTCTCTAGGGGACAAAAATCCCACTTTAGTAGCATTTGTTGATTTCCACAGTGTAAATATTCCCACAGCAACTATCTACATGACATCATTGAATGAGTACTACTATAAAAGCCAGCACGAGCACTCCATGGGGAATATGATGGTTAAATGGAAATATAGATATATACAAGCACTTTATACAGTTACACGATACAAATGTTATATGAGGCATTTTCTTACATAACATCTTTTCATGGTACTAGTCAATAAAATTAGTATCTTTCTGTGACACACATACACAAACTCCTAAATTTTTAGAGAAAAAAATAAATTGCATTATATATATTACAGGTAGGAAATTAGATGTTTTAACAAGATGTTGAACAGAAATAAATCTTGGCTGCCCCCCAAATGATCAGAACACTCAATTATACTTAATCTAATAAATTCAGGTTATGTGGGATTGTTTCTGTCATTAGTTAGAAAGAGGTAACTTATTTCAGGAAAAAAACATTTAATTAAAAATTGCTTGTGTAGCTAACAAGAGATCCCCAAAATACTATACATGAAGCAAAACCTGTGAGAATTAAGGGGAGATATAAGACAGTTTCAGCAATAATAGTTGGGGACTTTAATTTCCACTTTCAACAACATATTGAACAACTAGACAGAAGACCAGCAAGAAATAGAAGACTTGAATAACACTATAAATCAACTATACCTAACAGACACCTGCAAAACACACCATCCCAACAACAGTAGAATACACGGTATTCTCAAGCACACACAGCAAATTATTTCCCAGATAGACCATACATTAGACCACAAAACAAATCACAATATGTTTTAAAAGATTAAAATTATACAAACTATGTTCTCTGACTACAATGGAATAAAATCTGAAATAGCAGAAGGAAAACTGGAAAACTCACAAATATATAGAAATTAAACAGTACTTCTAAATAAACAACGAGACAAAGGAGAAACCGCAAGACATTAAAAAATACTTTGAGGTGAACATAAATGAGAACACAACATATCAAGATTTATGGGATGAGGTAAGCATAGTGGCTCAAGGCTATAATCCCAGCACTTTGGAGGCTGAGGCAGGAAGATTGCTTGAGCCCAGGAGTTTGAGACCACCTTAGACAACAGAGTGAGACCCTGCCTCTACAGACAAGTTTGAAAAATTAGCTGAATGTGGTGGCATGTACCTGTAGTCTTAGCTACTCAGGAGGCTGAGGCAGGAGGATCACTTTAGCCCAGGGAGGTAGAGGCTGCAGTGAGTTATGATTGCACCACTGGCACTCTCACTGACAGAGTGAGACCCTGTCTCAAAAAATAACAAACAAATAAAGACGTATGAGGTGCAGTGAAAGCAGTGCTCAGAGGGAAATTTACAGCTGCAAATGCCTGCATTTAAAAAAGAAAAATATCTCAAATCAGTAAAGTGAAATTCCACATTAAGAAACTATAGAAACAAAAAATAAAAACAAAACAAATCCAAAGCAAGCAGGAAAAAAAGGATTAAAGCATAAATAAGTAGAGAACAGAAAAACAACAGAGAGAATAAAGGAAACTGAAAATAGGTTCTTTAAAAAGATCAACAAAATTAGAAAACCTTTAGCTACACTGACCAAGGCAAAGTGGTTGTCTAGGTTAAAGGTTTTAATATTTCCTCTTATGTCTTCATCAATAAAAATATGCAATAATGAGAGAGAGAGAGAGAGAGAGAGAGAGAGAGAGAGAGAGAGAGAGAAAGACTCAAACCAGGAATGAAAGCAGGGACATTCCTGCTGACCTTACAGGAATAAATAAGATTATAAGAAAATACTAGAACAACTGTATGCCAACAAATTAGAAATCTACATGAAATATGCAAACTCTCAAAAAATACACAAACTACCAAATCTGACTCAAGGAATAACAGAAAATCTGAGATCTTTAATAAGAGATGGAATCTGAAATCAAAAAACTTTTAGGAAAGATAAGCCCAGGACTAGATGGCTTCATCATGATTCTACCTAATGTTTCAAAAAGAATTAACACCAACACTTCTCAAATTCTTCCAAAAAAGTAGAAGAGAAGGAAATTCTTAATTCATTCTCTGAGGCCAGAATCACCCCGATACTAAAAACAGAGTAAGACATCATGTGAAAACTACTGACCGGTATCTCTTAGGAATATAGATGCAAGGCCAGGCGTGGTGGCTCACACCTGTAATCCCAACACTGGGAGGCTGAGGCAGGCAGATCACCTGAGGTCAGGAGTTCGAGACCAGCCTGGACAACATGGTGAAACCTCGTCTCTACCGAAAATACAAAAATTAGGTGGGCATAGTGGCAGGCGCCTGTTGTCCCAGCTACTCAGGGGGCTGAGCAAAAGAACTGCTTGAACCCAGGAGGCGGAGGTTGCAGTGAGCCAAAATCATGCCATTGCACTACAGCCTGGGCAACAAGAACAAGACTCTGTCTTAAAAACAAAAACAAAAACAAAAAACAAAAAACAAAGAAGAATATAGATGCAAAAATCCTCAACAAAAGATTTGCAAATGAAATCTGGCATTATATTAAAAGGACTATATGCCATTATCTGAGGAATACAAAGTGGCTCACCACACACAAAACAATGAAATATACAATTTTAATAAAATAAAGGGAAAAAACCTACATGATCATCTCAGTGGGCATTAAAGATGCATTTGACATGATGCAACGTTCCTTTGTGATAAAAACACTAAACAAACTAGGAACAGAATGGCATTTCTTCAACCTGTTTTATAAGCATTGTGTAATGCAGTCTGATTTATATAATCAAAATGGAGTAGCAAAGATAGCAGGACTTACTAAATATAAAATGATGGGCTGGGTGCAGTGGCTCACAACTGTAATCCCAACACTTTGGGAAGCCGAGGCAGGTGGATTGCTTGAGGCCAGGAGTTTGAGACCAGCCCGACCAATATGGCAAAACCCCCATCTCTACTAAAAATACAAAAAATACCTGGAATGGTGGCACACACCTGTAATCCCAGCTACTTGGGAGGCTCAGGCAGGAGAATCACTTGAATCTGAGAGGTGGAGGCTGCAGTGAGCTGGGATTGTGCCACTGCCCTCTTGCCTGGGCAACAGAGCGAGACCCTGACTCAAACATAAATAATTAAATAAAAACACAAAAAGATGATTGTTGGACCATTTAATAATAAAAATATTACATTAATATAACATAGAAGTACTGTGTTTTTTTTTTTTTCCTATCATACTGGTAAAGATTAAAAGTGTGCTAAGCTGGGTATGACAGCTCAAGCCTGTAGCCCAGCTACTTGGGAGGCTGAGGCAAGATCAGCCTGGGGAACAAAGCCAGACCTTGTCTCTAAAAGAATATATATGTATTTTAAAAAAGATTTTAAAAAACCTATTTATTGAAATCCAAGTTTATTTGACAAAAATAGCTGAGCTTAAAAATAATAGGCCGGGCGTGGTGGCTTACACCTGTAATCCCAGCACTTTGGGAGGTGGAAGCGGGAGGATCATGAAGTCAGGATATCGAGACCATCCAGGCCATGGTGAAACCCGGTCTCTATTAAAATACAAAAAAATTAGCCAGCGTGGTGGTGCACGCCTGTAGTCCCAGCTACTCAGGGACTGAGGCAGTGGAATCGCTTGAATCCAGCAGACTGAGGTTGCAGTGAGCCGAGATTGCACCACTGCACTCCAGCCTGGCGAAAGAGCAAGACAGCATTTCAATCTATATATCTCTCTATATATACATGTATATAAAATGGGAATACCTGATTTACATTTAATTCCAATAAACTCAGATTATGCTATATTATACCTTTACAGTAAATAGTTTCTTTGCAGTGTGTTAGATGTGTAAAATAAAAGACCCAATGCTCTACATCTTAGATGTGCTCTCAAACAGAATTTAAGTTCTACCATTTATATGAAACAAAATATTTATAATTCAGCCACTTAGAGATTAGTTCAACTTTCTTCATTCAGAAAGGCCTAGGTAGCTTAATCTGAATCTCAGTTTTACTTACGGGCAAGTTACTTAATTTCTCTAAGTCTCAGATAATTCTCATCTACTGAAGAAGGACTAATAACTTATCTCCCAAAGTATTGTTGTGAGGTTTAAAAAAATGATATTTTGGGCCAGGCACGATGGCTCACTCCTGTAATCCCAGCACTTTGGGAGGCTGAGGTGGGCAGATCATGAGGTTAGGCTTGGCCAAAATGGTGAAACCTCGTCTCTACTAAATATACAAAAATTAGCCGGGTGTGGTTGTGGGTGCCTGTAATTCCAGCTACTTGGGAAGCTGAGGCAGGAGAATTGCTTGAACCCAGGAGTCAGAGGTTGCAGTGAGCCAAGATCGCACCAGTGCGCTCCAGCCTGAATGACAGAGCAAGACTCCCACTCAAAAAATAAATAAATAAAAAAGAAAGAAAATGACATTTTATTTGCTGTCTTAGTCTGAAATATAAACAGGTGTTTAATGAGGAATACGTTCTCTCTTCTAATTAGAAGTACTAAATTTCTATATTAAAACCAACTTCATCTTTGGGGTCAACTTCAGTATCAGCTTAGCCTCAAAGATATTCACATGTCAGGACCAATCTTCTAGGCCCTCCCTTGGCCAGGTTTATCTTAAGCCTAGAATCATCTTAGCCTCTGTTCACATTTTTTCCTGAGTGGGGTTCCTAATTCTTTTTTCTTTTTTCCATTTTTTAACATTGTACTTTAGGTTCTGGGGTACATGTGCAGATCATGCAGGACTGTTGCATAGGTACATACGTGGCAATGTGGTTTGTTGCCTCCCTCCCCCCTGTCACCTATATCTGGCATTTCTCCCCATGTTAATCCTCCCCAACCTCCCCATCCCCTCACTGTGCTTCCCCTAGCCACCCCTAACAGACCCCAGTGTGTGTGATGCTCCCCTCCCTGTGTCCATGTATTCTCATTGTTCAACACCCGCCTATGAGTGAGAACATGTGGTGTTTGATTTTCTGTTCTTGTGTCAGTTTGCCGAGAATGATGGTTTCCAGATTCATCCATGTTCCTACAAAGGACACCAACTCATCCTTTTTTATGTTTGCACAGTATTCCATGGTGTATATGTGCCACATTTTCCTTGTCCAGTTTATCATAAATGGGCATTTGGGTGGGTTCCAGCTCTTTGCTATTGTGAACAGTGCTGCAATGAACATATGTGTGCATGTGTCTTTATTATAGAATGACTTATAATCCTTTGGGTATACACCCAGTAATGGGATTACTGGGTCAATTGGAATTTCTATTTCTAGGTCCTTGAGGAATCGCCACACTGTCTTCCACGATGGTTGAACTAATTTACACTCCCATCAACATTGCAAAAGTGTTCCTATTTCTCCACATCCTCTCTAGCATCTGTTGTCTCTAGATTTTTTAATGATTGCCATTCTAACTGGACTGAGATGATCATCTCAATGTGGTTTTGATCTGCATTTCTCTAATAACCAGTGATGATGAGCATTTTTTCATGTTTGTTGGCCTCTTGTATGTCTTCTTTTGAAAAGTGTCTGCTGTTCATATCCTTTACCCATTTTTGGATGGGTTGGTTTGTTTCTTGTAAATCTGTTTTAGTTCTTTGTAGATTCTGGATGTTAGCCATTTGTTCGATGGGTACATTGCAAACTTTTTTCCCCATTCTGTTGGTTACCAGTTCACTCTAATGACTGTTTCTTTTGCTGTACAGAAGCTCTGGAGTTTTAATTAGGTCCCATTTGTCTATTTTGGCTTTTGTTGCCAGTGCTTTTGGTGTTTTAGTCATGAAGTCCTTGCCTATGCCTATGTCCTGAATGGTTTTGCCTAAGTTTTCTTCTAGGGTTTTTAAGGTGTTAGATCTTATGTTTAAATCTTTAATCCGTCTGGAGTTAATTTTAGTGTAAGGTGTCAGGAAGGGGTCCAGTTTGTGCTTTGTGCGCATGGCTAACCAGTTTTCCCAACACCATTTATTAAATAGGGAATCCTTTCACCGTTGCTTGTTTTTGTTATTTGTCAAAGATCAGATGGTTGTAGATGTGTGGCATTGCCTTCAAGGACTCTGTTCTGTTCAATTGGTCTTTATGTCTGTTTTGGTACCAGCACCATACTATTTTGATTACTGTAGACTTGTAGTATAGTTTGAAGTCAGGTAGCACGATACCTCTGGCTTTGTTCTTTTTGCTTATGGTTGTCTTAGCTATGTGGGCTCTTTTTTGGTTCCACATGAAGTTTAAGATATTTTTTTTCCAGTTCCGTGAAGAAGGTCATTGGTAGCTTGATGGTGATAGTAATCTATAAATTACTTTGGGCAGGATGGCCATTTTCATGATATTGATTCTTCCTAACCATGAACATGGAATGTTTCTCCATCTGTTTGTGTCCTCTCTTATTTCATTGAGCAGTGGTTTGTAGTTCTCCTTGAAGAGATCCTTTACATCATTTGTTAGTTGTATTCCTAGGTATTTTATTCTCTTTGTAGCAATTCTGAATGGGAGTTCGCTCATGATTTGGCTCTCTGTTAGTCTGTTATTGGTGTATAGAAATGCTTGTGATTTCTACACATTGATTTTGTCTCCTGAGACCTTACTGAAGTTGCTGATGAGTTTAAGGAGATTTTGGGCTGAAATGATAGGGTCTTCTAAATACACAATAATGTCATCTGCAAATAAATTTGACTTCCTTCTTTCCTAAATGAATACCCTTATTTTTTTTTTTCTTGACTGATTGCTCTGGCTAGAACTTCCAATACCATATTCAATAGGAGTGATTAGAGAGGGCATCCTTGACTAGTGCCAGATTTCAAAGGGAATGCTTCCAGTTTTTGCCCATTCAAGATGATATTGGCTGTGAGTTTGTTGTAAATAACTTTTCTTATTTTGAGATATGTTCCTTCGATACCTAGTTTATTGAGAGTTTTTAGCACAAAGGCTGTTGAATTTTGTTGAAGGCCTTCTCTGCATTTATTGACATAATCAGGTGGATTTTGTCTTTGGTTCTGTTTATGTGGTGGATTACGTTTATAGACTTGTGTATGTTGAACCAACCTTGCATCCCTGGGATGAAGCCTACTCGATTGTGATGGATAAGCTTTTTGATGTGCTGTTATCAGTTTGCCAGCATTTTATTGAAGATTTTTGCATCTATGTTCATCATGGATATTGGCCTGAAGTTTTCTTTTTTTGTTGAGTCTCTGCCAGGTTTTGGTATCAAGATGATGTTGGTCTCATAAAATAATGTGGGAAGGATTCCCTCTTTTTATATTGTTTGGAATAATTTCAGAAGGAATGGTACCAGCTCCTCTTTGTAGGTCTGATAGAATTCAGCTGTGAACCTTTTTTGACCTGGACATTTTTTAGTTGGTAGGCTATTAATTGCTGCCTCAACTTCAGTCCTTGTTATTGGTCTCTTCAAGGTTTCAAGTTCTTCCTGGTTTAGGCTTGGGAGGGTGCGAATGTCTAGGAATTTATCCATTTCTTCCAGGTTTACTGGTTTATGTGCATAGAGTTGTTTGTAGTAATCTCTGATGGTAGCTTGTATTTCTGTGGAATCGGTAGTGATGTCCCGTTTATAGTTTTTTATTGCATCTATTTCATTATTCTCACTTTTTTATTAATCTGGCTAGCAGTAAATTTTGTTGATCTTTTCAAAAAAATCAGCTCCTGGATTTATTGATTTTTTGAAGAGTTTTTTGTGTCTTTATCTCCTTCAGTTCTGCTCTGTTTTTAGTTATTTGTCTTCTGCTAGCTTTTGAGGTTTTTTATTTTTATTTTTTTATTTTTATTTTTATTTATTTATTTTTTTATCTTGCTCCTCTAGCTCTTTCAATTTTGATGATAGGGTGTCAATTTAAATCTTTCTTTGCTTCTCATGTGGGCACTTATTGCTATAAATTTCCCTCCAGACGCTGCTTTAAATGTGTCCCACAGTTTCTGGCATGTTGTATCTTTGGTCTCATTGGTTTCAAAGAACATCTTTATTTCTGTCTTCATTTCATTGTTTATCCAGTAGATGTTCAGGAGCCAGTTGTTTAGTTTCCATGAAGTTGTGCGGTTCTGAGTTAGTTTCTTTCTTTTTTTTTTTTTTAACTGTTTCATAATTGAGATTTTATTGGTTGAGGATCAGTACAGACATTTCCATTTGTATACAATTCTTAACATACATAACAAAAATCTAAAAAGCCATGTATTGTAATTCTTTTTAAAGTTATTCCAGTGACTTTCCAGCTTAAAATTTAGATGCAAATTTTCTGTAAGAGGCTATCAAGTACCTGTATCTTCACATGTTGATAAGCTGTTACATACATTCCCAACAATTCACAACTGAATAGCATGTACACTACATATTCAAAATTTTAATCGTTCACAGCACAGTAACAAAGTTATTAAGAAAACAGGACTACCACACCAAAGATGTTACAGAGTGCACACAATTCTGATAGGGAGAGCCATAGTCAGAGTAGTTTTCTTTAGGAAACAATTCTACTAAAAAACATGGGAATAGAATTTAAAATATTCGAGACATTAAATGCAGGACTGACTCCATATTGCCATTTAATATGCTTTGTATTATAGGATATAAAAACTAACCCCCATCTATGGAATGTTAAGCTGACACCCGAGACAGTCAAAGCCTCCCATAATTCAATATCCCACACTATTTTCTGGTTGTACCAAAAAATAAACAACCAGAAAATGATTTCACCTCTTAAAAAAAAGCATTTACACTTAAAAAATGGGATGAGGTGGGATTCCCTCCTTCTTAAAAATGTTTCTAGAGCTACTAAAAAACTTGCATTTACAAAATAGTTGGTAAAAATATTCCTCTGGATTGTACAAGAAGGGAGACAGGGACCACTGCTCCCTTGCTGAGAGATTTATATGGTATTAATGGTATATGGTATTAATCAGACTTGGCTTCTTTCTCTCCTGCTTCATCAGAGGCTGGACTCTCCTCAGTTTTTGTTTCCCTATTTTCTGCAGGTAAATCTTTAGTTTCTTAGTTAGTCACTTCAGCCTGTTTTCCCTTTGCTCCCCTTTTCCCTTTTGTTTGCACTTTTTTGTCTGAAGATTTATCCTTCACTGCTGCCTTTTTCGGCTTCGCTTCTACTTTTGCAGGAGGTTTTGCTGACAACCCGCGTGGATCTCCTCTTGGGCTCTTCCTTGGCGGCCCCTTCGGTGGAGCTGACCTTCCTTTTGGGCATCCTGACAGCGGGGAGGCACGTGCCAGGTGCTTGTGGGCCACGGCACGCCAAGAGCCTTTGTGAAGCTAGGCTGCCTGGCCGCTACCACTCCTCCTGCTGCCTGAGCTGCTGAGATCCACTTCTGAGTTAGTTTTTTCATCCTGAGTTCTAATTTCATTGCACTATGATCTGAAAGACTGTTATGATTTCCATTCTTTTGCATTTGCTGAGGAGTGATTTACTTCTAACTACATGGTCAATTTTGGAGTAGGTGTGATGTGGTGCTGAGAAGAATGTATATTCTGCGGATTTGGGATGAAGAGTTCTGTAGATGACTACTAGGTCTTCTTGGTCCAGCTCAAAGTTCAAATTTTGGATCCTTTTGTTAATTTTCTGTCTCATTGATCTGTCTAATATTGACAATGGAGGGTTAAGGTCTCCCACTGTTATTGCATGGGAGTCTAAGTCTCTTTGTAGGTCATTAAGAACTTGCTTTATGTATCTGGGTGCTCCTGTATTGGGTACATACATATTTAGGATCATTAGCTCTTCCTGTTGCATTGATCCTTTTACCATTATGTAATGCCCTTCTTTTTGTCTTTTGATCTTTGTTGGTTTAAAGTCCACTTTATCAAAGACTAGGATTGCAACTCCTGCTTTTCTTGGCTCTCCATTTGCTTAATAAAACTTCCTCCACCCTTTATTTTCAGCCTATGTGTGTCCTTGCACGTGAGGTGGGTTTCCTGAATACAGCACACTGATGGGTCTTGATTTTTTATCCAATTTGCCATTCTTTTTCTTTTGATTAGGGCGTTTAGCCCATTTACATTTAGGGTAAATATTGTTATGTGTAAATTTGATCCTGCCATTTTGATGCTAGTTGGATGATTTGCCCATGAGTTGATGAATTTTCTTCATTATGTTGATGGCCTTTATCATTTGGTATGTTTTTGTAGTGGCTGGTACTGGTTGTTCCTTTCCTTCTTTAGTGCTTCTTTCAGGAGTTCTTGTAAGGCTGGCCTTGTGGTGATAAATCTCTCAGCAATTGCTTGTCCATAAAGGATTTTATTTCTCCTTCACTTACGAAGCTTACTTTGGCTGGATATGAAATTCTAAGTTGAAAGTTCTTTTCTTTAAGGATACTGAATATCGGCCCCCCACTCTCTTCTGGCTTGTAGGGTTTCTGCTGAGAGATCTGCGTAAGTCTGATGGGCTTCTCTTTGTGGGTAACCCAACCTTTCTTTTTGGCTGCCCTTAGCATTTTTTCCTTTATTTCAACCCTGGTGAATCTGATGATTATGTGCCTTGGGGTTGCTCTTCTCGAGGTATATCTTTGCGTTGTTCTCTATATTTTCTGGATTTGAATGTTGGCCTGCCTTGCTGGGTTGGGGAAGTTCTCCTGGATAATATCCTGAAGAGTGTTTTCCAGCTTGGATTCATTCTCTCCATCATATTCAGGTACACCTATCAAATGTAGGTTAGGTCTTTTCACATAATCCCATATTTCTTGGAGGATTTGTTCATTTATTTTCACTCTGTTTTCTCTAATCTTGCCATCTCGTTTTGTTTCATTGAGTTGATCTTCAATCTCTGACATCCTTTCTTCTGCTTGGTAGATTCAGCTATCAAAACTTATGTGTGCTTCATGAAGTTCTCATGCTGTTTTTCAGCTCCATCATTTATATCCTTCTCTAAGCTGTTTATTCTTGTTAGCATTTCATCTAACCTTTTTTCAAGGTTCTTACTTTCTTTGCATTGGGTTAGCACGTGTTCTTTTAGCTCTGAGAAGTTTGTTATTACCCACTTTCTGAAGCCTGTTTCTGTCAATTCATCAGATTCATTCCCCATCCAGCTTTGTTCCCTAGCTGGTGAGGAGTTGTGATCCCTTGGAAGAGGAGAGGCATTCTGGTTTTTGGTGTTTTCATCCTTTTTGCACTGGTTTCTTTCCATTTTAGTGGCTTTGCCTACCTATGGTCTTTGTAGTTGGTGACTTTCAGATGGGGTATCTGAGTGAATGTCCTTTATGTTGATGATGAAGTTATTTCTTTCTATTTCTTAGTTTTCCTTCCAACAGGCCCCTCTGCTATAGGACTGCTGGAGGTCCACTCCAGACCTTGCTTACCAGGGAATCACCTGTGGTGGCTGCAGAACAGTAAGGGTTGTTGCTAGTTTCTTCTTCTGTTATCTTCGTCCCAGAAGGGTACCTACCCGATGTTGGCCTGTGCTCTCCTTTATCAGGTGTCTCTTTGGGTATTTGGAGGTTGGGGAGTTGCTTGAGGAGACAGTCTGTCCCTTATAGGAACTCAGTGCTGTGCTGGGAGCTCCGGTGTTCCATGCAGAGCTGCTGGACAGGTATGTTTAAGTCTGCTGCAGCAGAACTCATAACCACCTATTTTCCCAGGTGCTCTGTCCTAGGAAGGTTAGGCTTTATTTATAAGTTCCTGATGTGCTGCTGCCTTTTTCCATAGATGCCCTGCCCTGCACAGAGATAGTCTAGTCACAGTCTGCCAGCAGAGGCATTGTTGAGCTGCTGCAGACACTGCACAGCTGCTTTGTGAACTTCCTTGAGGCAGTTAGGACTGCCTCAGTATTAGCAGACTGCCTTGGTAGTGGCGGCGCCCTTGACCCCACTGAGCTGAACCATCCTGGGTCCAGCTGCACTTGCTGCAAAACTCTCAATCCAGAGCATTTCAGATGGCTTGTTTTGTGGGGGTGGTACCTGCTGAGCCAGATCACCTGGCTCCCTGTCTCAGTCCCTTCCCTTTCAGTTGAATGGGCGGCTCTGTCTCCCAGGAGTTCTAGGCACCGTTTGAAACTGCTGCCCAGATTTGTGTGAGTTTCTGTGTACCATCCCATGGCACCAGCTGAAGCAGCTGTGCTGGAAACTCGTGGCACTTTTCAGCCCAGGAATTTCCTGGTCTGTGGGTAGTGAAAACTCGTTTGGAAATTCGGTGAACACTCACCCTCTACATTGTTCTTTCTGGGAACTGTACTCCAGAGTTCTTCCTATTTGGCCATCTTGCATCCTCCCACTCCTAGTTATTTTTAAGGGTACTAGTGAGTTTTGTCAGGAGAGGGTACTGGAGCCCACATTAAGATCAGCTCTGCGCAGCCTTGTCACAGGGGCAAGGTTAAAAAAATTCAGTAATAGGGTGTCTGTTTTTAAACTACTGAAAGACAGTATGACTTAAAAACTTGACTCAAATATGTTATTTTATTATCCACATACTGAAAAAAAAAAAGAGGAAATTGGAAAGTTTTATCTTTTCCTCAGATCTATTTCCCAACCTAAAAACTGATCTGTCCCTTCTCTTCTCTCTTCAGACTCCAATTAGGGTTTTCTTGATTAATGTTGATAAATTTAAACATTGACCTCTAAAATAAATACGTTTACTCTTGTTTTGTAACAAAATTGTGTATTAAAAATAGATTTTAAAGACTATTTGATAGATTCTTGGGGGCTTGAAATCTTTGGACAGCTCCAAAATTTCTGTCTAATGCTGGCTTTCTGTTCTGCTCCCTGTGGGATGACTTAAATTAAGTGTATTTAAAATAGAACCTGGGGGCTGGGTGTGGTAGCTCACACCTATAATCCCAGCACATTGGGAGGTTGAGGCAGGTGGATCACCTGAGGTCAGGAATTCGAGATCAGCCTGACCAATATGGTGAAACCCCATTTCTACTAAAAAAATAAAATAAAATAGAACCTGTTAGGCTGGGCGTGGTGGCTCATGCTTGTAATCTCAGCACTTCAAGAGGCTAAACTTGGGAGGATGGCTTGAGTTCACTTGAGTTCAAGGAGCCCTTGAGCCCAGCCTGCGCAACATAGGGAGACCCTGTCTCTACAAAATTTTAAAAATTAGCTAGGTGTGGAGGCACATGAGTGTGTGGTCCTAAGAAGCAGAGAGGCTGAGGTGGGAGAATTGCTTGAGCCCAGAAGGTCGAGGCTGCAGTGAGTTGTGATTATGCCACTGCATCCAGCCTGGGTGACAGAGCGGGTCCCTGTCTCAAAAAACAAAACAAAAAAATGGAAAAAAGTAGAACCTGTTATCCCTTCAAGTGGCCATACTAAATACTCTTCATTAATTTCAAATACATTTTCACCAAAGGCAGCTGAATTGGGGGAAAGAGAAGAAACTTTGAGGGCACGGAATAAAACTTAAAAGTTGAATCTTGGCTGGATGCAGGGACTCATGCTTATAATCCTGCCACTTTTGGAGGTGAGGTGGAGGTGGAAGAATTGCTCAAGGCCAGTTCAAGACCAGCCTGGGCAGAGAGCAAAACCCTGGCTCTCAAACATACATACATACATATATATATATACAAACATATACATATATATGTGTATATATATATATATATATATATATATATATATATATATATAATTTGAAATGAGAAGACCTTTCTAAATACCTCACAGAACCTAAAGGCCATGAAAAATAAAATCCCTAAGAAAATGTTAACGTAAAACTAAATAAAAATAGGCTTAAAGACCAAAAAAAAAAAAAAAAAAACCCCAGGAAAAAAATGTAAACAGCAGATGTGATAGATAAAGGGGTTTCTCAAATGTGTGAATAATTCTTTCTTATGTATCAATTAAAAAATCTGTAGAACTCAGCTGGGCGTGGTGTGGCTCACACCTGTAATTCCAGCACTTTGGGAGGCTGAGGCTGGCAGATCACTTGAGGCCTGGAGTTTGAGACCAGCCTGGCCAACATGTTAAAACCCCATCTCTATTAAAAATACAAAAATTAGCCGTGCATGGTGGTACGTGCCTGTAATCCCACGAGACTCACTTGAACCTGGGAGGTGGAGGTTGCAGTGAGCCAAGGTTGTGCTACTGCACTCCAGCCTGGGCAACAGAGTGAGACTCTGTCTTAAAAAAAAAAAAGAAAAAAAAAAGTCTCTAGAGCTCAATAACAAAAAGTGAGCTGATGCCATGAAAACAGACAATTTATAAAAGAAATCAAATGTCCAAAAATTGCATGCAAACACCATTGTAGCCAGTCCTTAGGATAAAAATAAAGATGATTCTTCATGTATTGGACTGGCAGTGATTAAAAGAGTCACAGAAGGTAGACTGGTGAATGAAGAAGTAGAGAGTAAGTTGCTCTCCCTGCACGGTGGGTAGGAGTGCAAATCAGTATGACATTTCTGGAGGGGAGTTGGCAATATTTAGGAATATTTACAAGTTATATACCCTTTGGCCCAGTAATCCCCCTTTATGAATCTACCTGAAAGAGATAATTATCCAAATGTGAAAATATGTGTGCCCAAGGATGTTTATTGCTGCTGTGCTGTTAAAAATCTAGAACACTAAAAACTACCCTAAAATCATCACTAGGAGATGCTATTGTTCTCCATAATCATTACAATTTATTATAATGCTCTGCACTTTATTGGTATGAAAAATGTCTATTACATAATGCTGAGGGAAGTACTCAGTATACTTACCTATTCCAGGACCCCGTGTGTAACATATGCCAGTTATATAAAATTCAGATGTTTATACATACGGAGACATATAGAAGGATATTCATCAAAATGTTGAGTGGTTTCCACTTGAAAGAGGGTTTTAAGAAAATTTAAAAAGAAACTTTTTTGATTTGTATTTTTCTGTAACATTGGAATTTAAACACATAAGTATGCATGTTTACAAGGACATTAAAGCTATTTCTAAAAAGAGAAAACATCAAAAATTATCTTCAAATTAATCCTTTATAATTTTATTTCTTAACCAAGGAAAGAGTATGATCTGGTACTCCTTTTGGAGGTTAATTTCTAGATTACCAAAGGGAAATGTTTTTCACATGTGGTCCTGGGTTATCTCTGTCAGAATCACCTACGATAATCACCTTTTTAAACTTAGAGTTCCAGGCCTCCTTTCCTGCCACTATCCTACCCCAACCAAACCCAGTAAGTCAACATAGCTAAGGGTGAGGCCCCTACATAGTTCCCAAGTATACTTGGTGACATGTCTGTACATGTAAGTCTGTGAATCATTACTTAGGAGAAGAAAAAGAGTTAGAAAATTTACCTATGTCATTCAGATTTCTTTTTTTCTTTTTCTTTCTTTCTTTCTTTCTTTCTTTCTTTCTTTCTTTCTTTCTTTCTTTTTTTTTTTTTTTTTTGAGAAGAGTCTCACTCTTTCACCAGGCTGGAGTGCAGTGGTGTGATCTGGGCTCACTGAAACCTCCACCTCCCAGGTTCAAGCAGTTCTCCTGCCTCAGTCTCCCAAGTAGCTGGGATTACAGGTACGCACCACCACACTTAGCCAATTTTTGTATTTTTAGTAGAGACAATGTTTCACCATGTTGGCCAGGATGGTCTCGATCTCTTGACCTCGTGATCTGCCTGCCTTGGCCTCCCAAAGTGCTGGGATTACAAGTGTGAGCCACTGGGCCCGGTCCATATTTATTTTTCTAGTCACCTTCCTTCACTTTCTTTCTTTCTGGCTTTCCACCTGTTTTCCCACAATCTGCAGAAGCTGAGATCAAAATGAACTAAGGGCATTAAATATCAGGTGTTTTAGGGATTAAAACATTTAGGAAAATCTACAGAAAGGCTGGTATTCATAGCAACCACCAATCCTTTTATCTCAATTTCACATCTCACCTGGTACTCGGATTTTTGATGAAGCCAGTGTTTATGAAATTAGGACAGAGACATGTTGTTTTGACTCCAGTTGTTTTTAAGGCAGCCAGTTCATCTGTCAAAGCTCTATGAAATCCAACAGCAGCAAATTTGCTTGAACTGAAAATAAAGAGAGAATTTACAAAATAATTCAAGAATTCTGACATGTCTGCCTGTTCTCAGTTCAGCATGGTCCTCTGCAGAGCAATATGGATTCCCTGAATCTCAGGCTCCAGTCCAGACCTACTGCATCAGAGCCTACATCTTACAGGATTCTTAGGTAAATCTGCAGGCATATTCAGGTCTGAGAAGCACTGACACAGGAGATTTACTGTTTCTTAGCATCACTTATGGAAAAAGAGCATTTCCTTTAAAAGCCTTTTAAAGAAAATTAGCAGAGTATTTGTTTTTGTTGTTGTTTCCATAAAATTCAGTGTCACTATAAGCTGTTCCTTACTTACTTTAAAATGTTCATGGAATTTGCTGAAAACTTTTCCTGGAAGAATCCTATTCTTCCTTTAAGTCACAGTTTCACTTCCTCAAAGAGACCTTTCCTAATCCCCAGTCTAAATTATTTTCTCATTATATAGTAATTTTCAGTTTTCTACGATAGTATCTATCTCAGATTTGTAACTGACCATTCATTTGAGATTGTTTTTTTTAAAACATCTGTCCCTCATACCTTTCCTACAAGCTCCATGACTGTTTTAGTCACCAGTGAATCTCCAGGACCTAGCACAGTGCTTGGCTCTTAGGTGCTCCTTGAATATTTGTCAAATGAATGAATCACAGTGCAAAGCATTTCTTATTCTATAGCTCTTTCATTTGGTAATAGTAGTGAAATTACTTATTCTAAAAGGACGTTACTTTCTCAGGTTTTTCTTTTTAAAGAGCATTATTAAGATATAAATTCATATACATACAAATCATTCACTTAATGTATAGAATTCAATTTTTTGATATATTAACTTAAAAAATTGTGTTACATATCATGTAAAATGTGTCATTTTAACCATTTTAAAGTGTACAATTCAGTGGCATTAATCATCAGATAATCTTTTATTCTGTTAAATCTGTATGAATTAGCAATTATACAAAGTAGCTATAAATTCTGGCTAGTAAATCAATGCTTTGGAAGATAGAAAGCTGTGGAAATATCTCTCTTACCTTTTTAAAAAAAGCTTAGGTACATGCTGAAGGTGATATAATTTGGCTGTGTCCCACCCAAATTTCATCAACAATTGTAATCCGAATTGTGATCCCCATGTGTTGAGGGAGGGAACTGGTGGGAGATGATTGGATCATGGGGGTGGTTTTGCCCACGCTATTCTCGTAGTAGTGAGGGAGTTCTCACGGATCTGATGGTTTTATAAGTGTTTGGCAGTTCATCTCTTCTTCATTCTCTCTCTCTCTCTCTCTGTCTCTTGTTCATTCTCTCTCTCTCTCTCTCTCTCTCTCTCTTTCTCTCTCTCCCTCTTTCTCCTGCTACCAGGTAAGATGTGGATGCTTCCCCTTCCTCTGTGATTGTAAATTTCCGGAGGCCTCCCCAGTCATGCAGAACTATGAGTCAATTAAATTTCTTTCCTTTATAAATTGCCCAGTCTTGGGCAGTTATTTATAGCAGAGTGAGAATGGACTAATACAGAAGGCTTAAAAGAAAGATTGCTAGATTAAATTATATGAGATAAAAAGCTTCTATATATTAAAATACAACATACATAAAAATCATATCTAAAATTGATTACTATGTGCTAGACACTGCCCTCAGTTATTCTGATGCATTGTGAAGTTTTTTTTTTGGGGGGGGTCTTTATCATTCAGGTCTTTATCATAAATTTTGTACAGTGATGTACTCATAGCTGACTTCTACCTTGGAACTTCTGTGCTCAAGCAATCCTATCACCTTAGCCTCCCAAGTAGTTGGGACTACAGGCATATGCCACGACACTTGAATAATTATTTTATTTTATTGTAGAGATGGAGGTCTCACGATGTTGCATAGGCTGGTCTTGAACTCCTGGCCTCAAGTCATACTCTTGCCACAGTCTCTCAAGGCACTGGGATTATAAGCATGAGCCACAGTACCTGGCTTATTCTGAAGAATTATTTCATTTAATCTTCCTAATACCACTACAAAACATATTATGATTCTCATTTACCAAAGGGGAAACTGAGATACAGAGGGGTTATCAAACTTGCCTGGAGATACAAAAACAAAGTGGCACAATTAGGTTTTACTGGTGGGTAAATCCAGGTTTATGTATGATACCCTAAACTTTATTAACGCCAATCATGTTAAGAGGCAAGTGAGAAACTGGTAAAGCATTTGCAACATATAAGACAAGGACAAAGTTAATATATGGCAACTTTTATAAATGAATAAGACAATACTCTAATAGATAAATGGCTAGAGGACATTTATGGAAAAATAATAATATATAAATACCAGTAGATATAGGCATATAAAATGATTTACTTTAGGAATAATTCATATAAAAACAAAGTAAAGCAAGACAGAATGTCACTGTCTCACTGGCCAGGAGCTCCAAATTATCTTGGGACCTCAAAAGAAAAGGGATTTACCCAACCCATAGCTGTGTAAGGGTACAAACCCATGGCAGCGCTCGGCTTAAAAAAAGTCTTATCTGAGATTCCTTATAAAACAGAGTTCCATCAAAACCAATTAAAAGGCCTATTTGAAAAATAATTATTCTCACTGCACTTTATGCAAATAATCAGCCAAGTATAATAAAGCAAATCAGTCTTACCATAATTTGTCTTTAATAAAAATGGGAAACTGGAGAGAAAATATTATATTTCAACAACTATAGCCTACTTGTAATTAAATTATGGTCTCATTAGTTGTTTTTAAGTTTGTTTCTGCAATTTAGGCTAACCCTGTTTATTCCTGTAAACCAACCAGAAATCTCTAACTGCTGCTCAGAAGAAACAAGACAGATGGGTAATGTAAACGTCTGGATCAGTATTCTAATCCTAGGCACGTTGCAACCAGCTAGCAACCCCATATCAGTTTGCTATCAACAGTTGCCCAGTTCATGGAAAGTCCTCTAATTTAGTTTATTTGGAATAACTTTACTTATTTTGCTTTACTCTCATGGAATATATTGCTGTTATACTCTTTGTGTAGGGGCACAGATAGGCTTACTAAAAGTTTTCTTAAACTAAACATTTATTAATCTCCCAGATATCACCTCTTGTCAAAACTCAAGAGTCATGAATGGCTCTTGCCATACTGATGCTTTCTGACTAAACTCCTCTCTACACTGAACACAAGAGACCCTAATAGTTAGACAGGAATGTCATGGCCCCATTCAGTCTGAAGAAGTTACGAAAGATGAATTTTCATCCCTCTGCAACTCTTAGGATTAAGGGTTCTCTTATAAAAGGGATGGGGGAACTATCAGAGGTGTGTGAAGCAGAACAATTCTATCTTGAATAGGAGTTGGGTAAAATGAGGCTGAAATCGACTGGACTGCATTCCCAGATGGTTAAGGCATTCTAATTTACAGGATGAGATAGGAGGTCAGCACACGATACAGGTCATAAAGACCTTGCTGATAAAACAGTTTGCAGCAAAAGAGCCAGCCAAAACCCACCAAAACCAAAACGGCAACAAGTGTGACCTCTGGTCATCCTCACTGCTACACTCCCACCAGCGCCATGACAGTTTACAAACGCCATGGCAACGTCAGGAAGTTCCCCTATATGGTCTAAAAAGGGGAGGCATGAATAACCCACCCCTTGTTTAGCACATCATCAAGAAATAACCATAAAAATGAGCAACCAGCAGCCCTCGGGGCTGCTACCTCTATGGAGCAGCCATTCTTTTATTCCTTTACTTTCTAAATAAACTTGCTTTCACTTTGCACTGTGGAATCCTCCTGAATTTCTTGTGTGAGATCCAAGAGTTCTCTCTTGGAGTCTGGATCGGGATCCCTTTCTGGTAACATTTCTGCATGATGAGATTATCCATAAATTTTGTTTTTTCTTTTATTAAACTGTATTTTCTGATTTTACTTAAGTGACCAAAAATGCAAGAATATATTGAAACTCAGAGTTAATGATCTTGAGTCTGTAAAAGGAATAATATATTTTTGAACTTTAGGGTGAACCTATATACAGAGAGACATATATATATATATATATATATATATATATATATATATATATATACACATGTATGTATGTATATGTATATGAATGAAAGCTAAAAGTGAGTAGATTTTTGCCCCCTGCACTTTGTAACATTACATCAAACTCCTTCTTATTAGAAATAGTCTAAATTGTTCAGACAACTTGGAGGGCTGAAAAAAAAATAGTCTGAATTAGTATTGCTCATTCCAAATTCTTCTTCTTCTTTTTTTTTCCTTTTGTGTTGAGATCTTACTTTGTTGCCCAGGCTGGAGTGCAGAGGCAAAACCGTGGCTCGCTGCTGCCTTGAATTTCTGGGCTCAAGCTATCATCCCACCTCAGCCTCCTGTGTAGCTGGGGCTATAAGCACACACCACGACACTTAGGTAATTTAAAATAATTTTTGTAGAGACAAGGTCTTGCTATGTCACCCAGGCTGATCTTGAACTCCTGAGCTCAAGCAATCCTCCTGCCTTGGCCTCACAAAGCCTGGGGGATTACAGAGGTGAGCCACCATGCCTGGCCCCAAATCATTCTTTTAAATAACATTTTATTACAAGCTCATGATCAGAACTCAGTTTTGCTGAGCATTCCAATACTGGTATCTTTCATGCTTATAAATTGGCTATTTGGGTTGATACAATATATTAGTCAGCTAATTATTTTCTTTTAAAAATCAAAATACTTGTGAACAAATTACTTGGTAAGCAGCAAAAAACATTTTAGAATAGAATAAAAATATTCACCCTTCCCCACCAAAAATTCAGTTCTTTTATCTTGTATTCTTCATATTAGACATTAAAACTGTTAAATTACAAACTCTTAAAAAGAAATTAAACTATGTTTTCCTAAGATAGGTGACTAGAACTAGAATACATTCTTTAATGTGGCTGTAGTAACTCAGGACAATGACAGGTGAGGGCTGAATTACAGAGAAAAGAATAATCTTATTTTCCCTCTCATTTCATCCCAACAATTAGGCATCAGAGCTTATGTGATGAATTCCACTGGGGCAATGCATTCTGGAAGCTAAAATTAGAGGTGGGTCCTCCCTGTTTTGTGTGAATATCAGGAAGTGGAATTGAAATGTAATACCAACAGGCAACCTCCTGTTATTGAACACTTGCAGGATTTCAGATTTTATACTAAGGGCAATACGTTGTATGATTTAAACCTTATGTCATTCTAATAAGTTAGATATTTTTATTAACCTATTTTACGGATGAGGGAAATGAAGCACAGAGTAGAGTAACTTGTTTAAGATCACACAGCTGGTGAGTGATTGAGTCAAAATTCATAAAGCCATTATAAATGACATTACATCATTCATAAATAATATTTTTCCTGGAAGCAACCAAATGTTCATAAATAATAGGATGGACAAATAAATTGTTGCCTGGTCATTTGAAACAACGCTATGCAGCCATGAAAATGATCACACTATAGCTACCAACCACAACATGGATAAATCTCACAAATACAGTGTGATTCCATGGACATAAAGATCAAAAATAGGCAAAGTTAGTCTAAGGTGTTATAAGTCAATATAGTGGTTACCTTTGGGAAGGAAGGAGGAATTGGTGATTGGGAAGGATTCCAAGAGAGGGCTCTGGGGTCCTGTAATGTTCTATTTTTTTGACCTGCATGGAAGTTAAATGGATGTATCCACTTTGTAGTAACACATTGAGCTGCACATTTATTATTTCTTCATTCTTATAAATGTATATCACGTGTCAATAAAAAAGGTTTATGTTTAAAAAAGCAATGTCTCAGTTTAATTGCCTAATTGTTAATAATATCTGATAAACACTGCTTTCTGCTGGCAGCAGTCTTTAGTGCTTCTCTGTGAAAGTCCTGTTATTGATTAGATGTTGAGAAAAACCAGAGCTGGCTGAGTTGAAGATAACTGTGGTCAGTAAGGATCACAGATTCAGTAGCTCAGGCCAGTGATAGCTGAGGATTCTCAAGAGGAGTTCAAGGGTCAGCAAAGCACAGCTCTGTACAAAGCTGGAAGTGTACAAGCCCCTTGTATGGCCGCAACCCTGCATATTAGCCCGAATGACACCCTGGTATGATTTCTTAAAAGCCACTTCTCTTCTCAAGCAATTTGACTTTCATCTGCTGGAAAAATCCTTCAAGTCTAACGGGACTTGAATGTGAATACAACATGACAGAAAATAGTGTATTGCACAATCTGCACAACTGTGTGTGTCATCCCTGCTTTGACAGTACCTTATGAACCCTTTATTTCTGCCGAGAAAACATCATCACTAATCATGAAGATAAATTTCTCACAAAAAGCACATTTTTCTCTTGGTTTTCCATGCGAAACACTCATAGCATTTACTATGCAAATGGAATAGGCAGCATGACAGGGCTCCCTGCCCTGCTGGGTTCTCTGATTCTCCTTGCCTATCTCAGTGCCTGGTTACTAAGATAAGAGGCTGGGGGTGGAGTGGGAGGATGTTGTGTAGCACTGGGGGAGGGGCAGGGATTGCGGGAGAGGGACAGCATCTGTAACCATCTTTCATCAAGAAAGTGAAATAAATGCGATATTTTATTAGCCTGTGATGGCTGGGTTAATCACTTAACTTAAACTGGCTCTGAAAGAGACAATACACAATCTTGATGTCATAGTTCTGTTCTGTGACTGCTTCACTAGTTGTTTCACCTTTTTTTCTTTTTGAAAATTCAGTCCAAGCCTATATTTATTTATTTATTTATTTACTTTTGAGACAGAGTCTCACTCTATCACCCATGCTGGAGTGCAGTGGTGCGATCTCAGCTCACTGCAACCTCTGCCTCCCAGGTTCAAGCGATTCTCCTGCCTCAGCCTCCCAAGTAGCTGGCACTACAGGCATGGAGCAACAGGCTTGGCTAATTTTTGTATTTTTTGGTGGAGATGGGGTTTCACCATGTTGGCCAACTGGTCTCGAACTCCTGACCTTAGGTTATCTACCCTCCTTAGCCTCCCAAAATGCTGACATTACAGGCATGAGCCACCACACCTGGCCCAAAGTCTATATTTATTTAAAACTATTAGAAAATGAATATATGAAAATATATGTTCAGAAAAAAAAAGAGAAGGAAAGAAAGGAAGGAAAAAATATAGATGAGCAAAAAGAACAAAATAAAAATCACTTAATTACTTGTCTTGCCATTTCCTAAGAATAACCACTTTTTAGGTGTGATTAGAATAAAACAGTTTGGTATATATGCTTGCAAATGCAAGTTGCATAAAAACAAATTACCCACCTATGCCTGTGTCTACATATTTACTCATATATCTATAGCTACATATATAACTATATCCATGTTTTTAGAATTTAGATATTTAATTCCAAAGGAGAAAACAAATTTGAGCATTACATTATATATGCATAAATATTTACACAATCATCATTCAACGTTTAAAAAGTTATTATTTGCTTAAACATACAATAAATATTCAGTAAAACATAGAATATAGCCAAGAACTGGTAAGGTGTGTGTAACCAGTAGAATCATCCCAGATACAGTGGCCTTACTGATCTGCCCAGTGGAGTATAGGGTCACTGTGAACTGCTATTTCAAGATTTTCCATTATTACAAGGGCATGCTTTTTAAAATGGATAACCATTAAAATTTTTTTAAAAAGCAATTCCATTGCTTGGATTCTTTTAATGTTTAAAATTCCACTTTTAGAAAATTAATATATGGAAATATATGATCAGAAAAAAAGAAAGAGAAGGAAAGAAAGGAAGAAAAAAAGAAAATATAGATAAACAAAAAGAACAAAATAAAAATCACTTAATTACTTGTCTTGCCTTTACCTAAAAATAACCACTTTATAGGTGTGATTAGAATAAAACAGTTTGGTATATACCCTTGCAAATACAAGTTGTATAAGAACAAATCACCCACCTACATCTAATATTTTGTTTCTGCAAAAATTTACCCATTTTTACTGATATTAAAAATTATTAATATTCATTTTTATTACCATTGTTAATAATTAACACTATTACTCTTGTTTTGTAATTTATTGCAGTTAAAAAAGATGAAAAATGCTTTAAATGTGGTTGGCTCATAACTGAATAAATTTCCAGCTGCCACCTCTAGCAGGGTCTTCTGGAAAGGGATCAATGGTTGATAATGCTGTTAGACAAGAGACTTTGTGCAACACTTTCTGCCTATTTTTTTGACAACTTCCAATAATACACTGGACGACTTCAAGTCTAGCATGATTATAAAGAGGGCTCTCATGAGACAGGGTAAGAAATCCCACACACAAGGTGAGCATAAGAACCAGTGAAGGAAACACATGTTCACATACCAGTAAGCCAGTAAGAAGGGAACCACGGTGTGTCCGGCTGCTGAAGCCACAGTGACAATATGGCCGTGATTATTCTTCATCATGGCTGGAAGAAATGCCTTTGTAGTCTAGAAATAGTTTTTATTAAAAGAGAAAAAAATACTATATTTCAGACTCACAGACCCATTGGGAATATTTTTAAACAAAAGTATATATTTTTTAACATTGATCCTGGCATAAATGAAAAAAATATAAAGTAACTCACAAATGCAGCAACAATAAGGTGACGGGATATGATGCCCACATTAGAAAACCTAAGCAAAACAATGGCTACTGAAAGTTTGAGAATCCATCTCATTTAAATTGCTAAATTCAGCCAGGCTTGGTGGCTTACGCTTGTAATCCCAGCACTTTGGGAGGCCAAGTCAGGCAGATCACGTAAGGTCAGGAGTTTGAGACCAGCTTGGCCAACATAGTGAAACCCCGTCTCTACTAAAAATACAAAAATTAGCTGGCCATGATGGCATGCAACTGTAATCCCGGCTACTTGGGAAGCTGAGGCATAAGAATTGTTTGAACCTGGAAGACGGTGGTTGCAGTGAGCTGAGATTATGCCACTGCACTCCAGCCTGGGTGACAGAGAGAGACTCTGTCTCAAAAAAAAAAAAAAAAAAAATTGCTACATTTTATGTTCTCTAGCCCTCCCCGTCTTGTTACTGATGTCTTCCATTATATTATATATTGAATAGGAATAATAATCTAGAGTTATCAAAAGAATTTACATTTAATGTGAAATTGTTTTTTAAAAAGTTTGGTTATATTATCAAAATACAGATATGAATAGCAGTTTTCTATTGATCATGAAATAATTCATGCAATAAGTACTTATTGTGCACCTACTATGTGCTAGGGATGAAAAAACAAATAAGATAATACCCAGCTAGGTGCAATGGCTCACACCTGTAATCCCAGCACTTTGGGAGGCTGAGGCAGGAGGATCACTTGAGCCCAAGAATTCGAGATCAGCCTGCGCAACATGGAAAAAACTCATCTCCACAAAAATACAAAAACTTGCTGGGCATGGTGGTGTACTTCTGTAGTCCCAGCTACTAGGGAGGCAGAGGTGGGAAGATCACTTGAGCCCAGAAGTTGAGGCTGCAGTGAGCCAAAATCACATCCCTGCACTCCAGCCTGGGCAACACAAAGAGACCCTGTATCCAAACAACAACAACGAAAAGAGAGAGTAACCTATATTTGAGCAAACATAAAAACATAAGATATATGTCAGTAACTTGGCAATATTAACATAAAATAATACTGCATTTTTATCAACCCCAATATACTTTTGAGATTGGTCATCCCAAACTCACATCCAAGAAAACTTTGAGGGACCTTTTTAAGAACTGGTTATTTGGGCAATATTCGGAGACTTCAGAAATACACATAGCGTATGTACATACATATAATATAAGACTTTCAAAGGTGAGGTTTACAATAGGTTTGCAATTTTAGGGCCAGGAAATAACATGAGGCCTGAGCCTCGTACGAATTTGAAAGTCAGAGCAGTGGCTCATGTCTGTAATCCCAGCACTTTGGGAGGCTGAGGCAGGTGAATCACTTGAGCCAGTCAAGACCAACCCTGGGCAACATGGTGAAATCCTGTCTCTACTAAAAATACAAAAATTAGCCTGGCATGGTAGCATCTGTAGCCCCAGCTACTTGTGGGGGCTGGAGTGGGAGGATCTCTTGAGCTTGGGAAGTTGAGGCTGCAGTGAGACAAGATCACACCACTGCACTCCACCCTGAGCAACAGAGTGAGACCCTGTCTGAAACAAAAAAGGGAATCTGAAAGCAAACTAGATTCATCTTTATAAAATCACAGATGATGACTTAGGTAGTCCCCAACTCCTTTCTTTGCCTCTAAAAAGGATCACATAGAGATGTGAGAACCAAGCTTAGAATTAAAACATATACAAAACCTGGCATTTATTATTAATTTATTATTGTTGTTATTAATATTGTCAGTGAGGAAGAATGACAGAATTTGATCATAGCATAAAAAATGGTCTCTTTGTATAATGTTATCCCCGGTGCTTGAAGAAAACTTTAGCATTGATTTAATACTTACTTACGTCTGCTGAAAGCCCCACTTTAATCTTTGGGATTTTCAAAAGTAATATTTTTGTAAAAGAAATCATACTCACCCAGAAATGTGCAAGTACATTAACTTCAAAAGTCTTTTCAATCTGAGGATCTTGTGTAGCAAACAAATCTGATGTGTAGACTACACCAGCATTATTTACTAAAATACTAACATCTCCAACTTCTGCTTTCACCTTCAAAAAACAAAATAAGAAAAATATATTCATTAAGAGGTGTGAGGGTAAGTTTATACACAATGGCTATTTTTTTTTTAGGCAGATTCTTGATCTGCTACCTAGGCTGCAGTGCAGTGGCAAAATCTTGGCTCACTGCAACCTCTACCTCCCGGGTTCAAGTGATTCTCCTGCCTCAGGAGTATGTGTTTTTCTGCTAGATATGGAAAAAAGTGATTTTGTAATCCAAGTGTCAACAGGGGAAAAAATCCTTTTGATTTTAGGCACTTATGTCCAAAATAGATCTATTTGCAAGTGTATCAGGTGGAAATTTTCTTTTGCAATTTAGTCTCTTGACTTTGTTCTATTGACTCCAGCTTAAGAGGCATTTGGCTAAGTAGCATTTTTTTAAAACGTTACCTCAAAAGGTAAGCAAAAAAAGTTAAACTGATGTGGCAAAATCAGGGACTACTATGGAGACTTATGGGAAATTGATTACATTATTAAGCTGGCCACATTTTCTATTTCTATTGATTTTTGTGGTCTCTCTGGTCTATTGTTCAATCACTCTCCATTACGTGGCAGTAGGTTTAAGGGTGAAGAGTCATTTCCTTGGATCTCGAGTCGAGTTTTGGCTCTGCCACTCATTATCTGTTGAACCTTGACCAAGTTACCTAACCTCTTAAAACTTCAGTTCTTCCTCTGCAAAATAGAGATAATAATACAAGTTCCTTGTGAGCTGTTATGGAAACAAATGAAATCATGCCTGTAAAGGCACTAACACTGTATCTGGTACACAGAGTAAACTGCTATCACTATCATTATCAGTATTTCAAAACCATTTATACTTGTCTAAAAGTAACATTTTTTTGTTAGTTTTTGTTTTGAGACTGAGTCTTGCTCTGTCACCAAGGCTGGAGTGCAGTGGTGCAATCTTGGCTCACTGCAACTTCCATCTCCTGGGTTCAAGCAATTCTCCTGCATCAGCCTCTCAAGTAGCTGGGATTACAGGCATGTGCCACCACACCCGGCTAATTTTTTCTATTTTTAGTAGAGATGGGGTTTCACCATGTTAGCCAAGATGGTCTCGATCTCCTGACCTTGTGATCCACCTGCCTCGGCCTCCCAAAGTGCTGGGATTACAAGCGTGAGCCACCACCCCCAGCCCAAGTAACATGTTTTAAGATTCTCTTCTTGATCTGCTCAGGTGTCTATGAAGGTACTTAATATAAAAATATAAGCTGAGCGTGGTTAGAGGCTCATGCCTTTAATTCCAGCTCTTTGGGAGGCCAAGTCAGGCAGATCACTTGAGGTCAGGAGTTTGAGACCAGCCTAGGGGTGGAGGTTGCAGTGAGCTGAAGTCATGTCACTGCACTTCAGCCTGGGTGACAGAGGTTAAAAAAACAAACAAACAAACAAAAAACACCAAAAAACCCCAAAATACAGAAATATAAATATGAGGTAAATAATATAAAAATACATATGTGTGTTTTTCTAATATACATGCATGGTTTGTGTGTTTTCTCTTGAAAATTCTATTTTGTTATTGATTCAGAAGGAAGAACATTTGAGAAATTAAAATGGTTATGTGGAAGGGCTTATGTAAACCCTTACGGCCAGATTTCAAAGGTTGCTGCACCTATCATATGTGAAATGATTTCAGTTGAGGAAATATAAACAATAGAACAAGGCTAGCTGCTAAGAGCAATAGAAGGGATCCACGGACTGTGCAGACTATTTGCAGGCCAGGCATGGTGGCTTACATCTATATTTTCAGCACTCTGGGAGGCTGAGGCAGGTTGAAGCCAGGGGTTCAAGACCAGCCTGATCAACATGGTGAAACAGCATCTCTACTGAAAACACAAAAATTAGGTGGGTGTGATGGTGGGCACCTGTAATCCCAGCTACCTGGAAGGCTGAACTGGTAGGATTGCTCGAACCTGGGAGGTGGAGGTTGCAGTGAGCCAAGATCATGCCACTGTATTCCAGCCTGGGCAACAGAGCAAGATTCCATCTCAAAAAAAAGAAAAAAAAAGAAAGAAAAAAGAAAAAAGTCCTGATACTAAAATGGCTACATCAAAATAGGTACTTCAAAATATCTGATAATCACATGGCCTTGTATATACTCTGTTTAGGTATATAACCTTAGAATGATTTCAATAAAAGCACTGTAGTTAAAATATATAAAATAGGTTAAATAATAAAATTACCTTTTTCACAACAGCCTATTTCCAGATGAGTCTGTCAACTAATGGTTTTTTTTAGGTAACTAAGAAAGTTGGGCTAGTAGATTGCCCCTAACAATGACTAATGACAAAATTATATAGAAAATATTGGTAGTTCCATTATAGTACTAATAACTAATATTACAAAGTGACTACTGTGGGCAAGTACTGTTCTAAGTAGTTTACATCATTAATTCATTTAATCCTCATTTGTAACCCTATGAGGTAGGTACCACTGTGATCTCCATTTCATAGTTGAGTAAACTTAGAAAGGTTAAGGAACTTGCCCAAGGTTATATAGCTAGTATTAATTAGAAAAGCAGATTTTAAACCTGGGAGGCTAGCTCCAGAATTCACGGTCTTAAACACTATTCAATATGCTCGTTTCTATGAAGGATGATCATTGTTAATTTAAGTAAAATAGTTATTGATAATGCAGTTTTTTTGCCTGTAGGTCTTGCTGTTACTGTACTCCCTCCCAGGAAAGGTATTTTCCACCCCTGGCCTGGCCATTTCTACTTATTCTTTTTTTTTTTTTTTTTTTTTTTTTGAGACAGAGTGTCACTCTGTTGCCAGGTGCCAGGCAGTTGTGCATTCTCAGCTCACTGCAACCTCTGCCTCCCGGGTTCAAAAAATTCTCCTGCCTCAGCCTCCCGAGTAACTGGGACTACACGCACGCACCACCACGCCCAGCTAATTTTTGTATTTTAGTGGACATGGGGTTTCACTATGTTGGCCAGGATGGTCTCGATCTCTTTGTCATGATCCACCTGCCTCTGCCTCCCAAAGTGCTGGGATTACAGGTGTGAGCCACCGCGCCCATCTACTTATTCTTTTAACATAGCTCAAACCTCACCAATAATGCAAAGGTATCAGTTAGAAGTAAACGATACAGATTTAAAAATAAAAGTTAAAGATGAACTCAGGCCGAGCATGGTGGCTCACATCTGTAAACCCAACACTTTGGGAGGCCAAAGTGGGCTGATCACCTAAGGTCAGGAGTTCGAGACCAGCCTGGCCAACATGGTGAAACCCCATTTCTACAAAATCACAAAAATTAGCCGGGCATAATGGCACGTCCTTGTAATCCCAGCTACTCGAGAGGCTGAGGCAGGAGAATTGCTTGTCAATCCGGGAGGTGGAGGTTGCGGTGAGCTGAAATCTTGCCATTGCACTCCGGGCCGGGGTGACAGAGTAAGACTCCATCTCAAAAAATAGAAAAAAAAAAAAAAAAAAAAAAAAAAACCTCAAATCTAAAATTCCATAAACAAAGAGGTTTCTGGCTGAATAGGAATCTTTATACTGCACTGAATCGGAATACCCAGAGGTCAAGTCCAGGAATGTATTTTAAAGAATCTGCACAGGTAATTCTGATGACTTTCCTACCATTGAAGTATTTCGTTAACAGGTACAAGTGAAAATGCATTCAGAGTGAAACCTCATTATATACAGCGCATCTCAATTGTATCTAGAAAAGGCAAATAATGCTTTGTAGAAAATCTGCTGGGACTGTGACTCACTCCTGTAATCCCAACACTTGGGAGGCTGAGGTGGGTGGGTCACCTAAGCTTAGGAGTGCAAGATCAGCCTGGGCAACACAGTGAAACCCCATTTTCTACCAAAAATGCAAAAAATTAGCTGGGCATGGTGGCACACACTTGTGGTCCCAGTTACCTGGGAGGCTGAGGTGGAAGGATTGCTTGATTTTGGGAGGTGGAGGTTGCAATGAACCAAACTCATGCCATTGTACTCCAACCTGGGTGACAGAGTGAGACCCCTGTCTCAGAAAAAAAAAAAAAGAAAGAAAGAAAGAAAGAAAAAGAATAGAAAAGAAAAGAAATATCTCTATCTACAATAAAAACCTGATAAAGAATAGCTTTATTGTAACTTTCTAACCCAATTCTATGAATGGGCTTCAGAAGACCCTGTCAGTGATTCTGCAGTTGTCACCCAGGGATACTTACTGTATGATAATCATGGGTGAGGTGAGGGTGTGTGGGATGCAGGGTGCATAGGGTTCATTTGAGGCCCTGACCTCAACCTACTGAAGGGAAACCTCTGGGAGTGGAACCCCATAGTATATATATATATATGTATATATAAACAACTCCCTGGAAAATTCCAGAACATGGTAATATTTGAGAGCTTCAGTTTTCGGTTCTAGTTTTGGTTTTGCTATGAGCTAGTTCTATAACCTTGGACAAATAACAACATTTCTCATTTACTTCATCTACGTCATGTACAGACTGGGTCATCTCCAAAACATCTCTTAACTCTAACATGGTATGATTCTAACTAAACACAAAATTTCACCTTCTTTGCAGAGTTGTAAATGTCTTCTCGGTTGCTGCAGTCTACCATAAAGGTATGAACCTTGGCACCCAGTCCCCTGCATTTGGCAGCTGTTTCCTCCAGTCCGTGCTAGAAAAAGAAACAAAGAGGGCAAGTTAGTAACTGATATGAGCATATTATATCGACAGCTATAATATATATTTTTAAAAGTAGTGAGATTCCATCTGAATTGGGCAAGAATTTAACAACCCATTTTTGGCAGGTATATAAGCACATTTTACTTTTAGTGTTTTGACTAGCTTCTTTTATTTGGAACTGAGTTTAAAGCAGGCTTCTTAAAAGAAGGTACAAATCTTAAAATAGTAGTTTTACATTTACGAACTTTAAATACTTTGTGAATGTCAGTATCTCTGTGTATTACATATCAGACTTTAAAACATATAACATTAAACTTTTTTCCATGTCATTAAGAACTATTCATGAAGGTCAGTTTACTGGCTGCAAAAAGAAATAATGAGTTAACTACAGTTCATTAAACCATTCATTCTTTCAGCATTTTAATGTGAAAGTCATATTCACTGAGCTCAGAAGAACCTTGACACAAATATGAATGAGATAGAGTCCCGACCCCAAGGAGTGCTCTGTGTAGTAGAAAGAAACATAAATATCATAGTTAAGTAGGACCACATAATACTCTTATTGTTTTCATGATAAAGGATTGAATATTGTCAGTTTCAACCTAATACATTGTGATGAGTATCACAGCAGAGTTCTACACAGGGAGTTATGGGAACGCAGAGGGGCACACAATATAATTCTAGCAGCGGCTTGGTATGCCCTTTCACCTGCTTTCCCAGGGTAAAAGGACATGTCAGGCAGGGTGTGTGCAAAGACAGACAGGAGACTGGTCTTGTGGAAACCACTAGTAGGATCAGTGTTGTTGGATGGATCATTAAGTTCAAGGCCAGAAGATGTTCAGATTAAGGTCCCACATGTCATATTAAGTTTTATCAAAAAGTGAATGGGGAGCCACTGATTAAATTACAGAGTCAGGTTTATGTGTCGTATTGATTATTCTGGCTGATGTACAGAGGGTGAATTTTAGGGGTCAACACTGGAGTTAAAAAAATTTGAGAGGCAGTTACAGTAATTCAGGCAATAGATGACACAAGCTTGAGTTGTGGCACTAGTAGAAAAAATGTAGAGGAAAGGATATTCTTTAAAATATATGTTTAGGAGGTAAAATCAGTAAGACTTGGTGAGTAGATGAGGAAGGGTGGGGAGGAGCCACATCTGACATCTTTGCTTTCTGCTTTTGGTAGCTGGCGAGATCACGCTGCCACATGTCAGGCAGAGATGACAGGGAGATGGCAGATTTGAGGAAAGGGGTGATGAGTCCAATTTGGGGCACTGATTTTGAGTCAACTTAAATTCAGGATCACACCATTGGGGCTTTTTTGGTTATCTTTGTTTGTTTGCTTTTGGCCAATTTTTACCTTTTTTTTTTTTTTTTTTTTTTTTTTTTTTTTTTTTTTTTACTTTTAAGGGAATGTCTCAAAAGAGATCTTAGATTATGATCTAGTCTGTGCACTCTGCAGGCCAAGTATTAGGTTGGTGTAAAAGTAATTGCTGTTTTTGCCGTTATTTTAATGATGAAAACTGCAATTACTTGTGCATCAACCTAGTAATTGTCAGCTAATGCGCAAATGGGTAGACCCCAGGAGGACTCACACATTTACCCACAGAGAGGATGGTGAATCAGTGTACAAATTTGTAAACAACAACTACTGATACAGAAAGTTCAAATCTGGACAGCTGTGGGAAGAATTAGTAGTTTGTGTAGTGAGCCTGTTATCACAATAAAGAAAACAAGTTCTTTTTCTCTTACGAATCTCCCTCACAAACTGTAGTATACCCTCATGAGGAACTCTTACTCCTCAAGGGACATCAACATCTCAGGTAAACTTTATTTTGCCCTCCTATATGTAACCAGCAGCTTTTGGCATTTCCTTTTACAAGCATATTTTATTAATGTTGTATATACATACAATGGACTATTATTCAGCCTTAAAAAAGAATAAATTTCTGACACATGCTACGTGTACAACCTTGAGAACATTATGCCAAATGAAATAAGCTAGACACACACAAAAAACAAATACCATATGAGCGTATGTACTTATATGAAGTACCCAGAGTATCACATTCAGAGAGACATAAAATAGAATAATTGTTGCCAGGTCCTAGGGAGATGAGAGATACATTGTGGTGTTTTTGTTGTTGTTGTTGTTGTTGTTTTGAGAGGGAGTCTGGCTCTGTCACTCAGGCTGGAGTGCAGTAGCACAATCTCAGCTCACCACAACCTCTGCCTCCCGGGTTCATGCGATTTTCCTGCCTCAGCCTCCAGAGTAGATAGGATTAAAGGCACACGCCACATGCCCATCTAATTTTTGTATTTTTAGTAGAGACTAAGGGTTTAGATTTTAGGGTTTCACCATGTTGGTCAGGCTGGTCTCGAATTCCTGACCTTGTGATCTGCCCACCTCAGCCTCCCAAAGTGCTGGGATTACAAGCCTGAGATATATTGTTTTGATGGGTACAGAGTTTCAGCTTGGGAAGATTAAAAATGTCTGGAGAGGAACAGAAGAGATCACTGCATAATAAAGTAAATGTACTTAACGCCACTAAACTGTACACTCAGAAATGGTTTAAATGGTGTGTTTTGTCATCTATAGTACCATATTTTAAAACGTTTTTAAAAAGAATATTGTATTGACTGGGTTTTCTTCTTTTTGGAACAAATATATTTCCTTACATGAACAAATTTTATAATAAAAATTTATTTCCCACTTATTCTGTTTTCAGAGATTTGCTTATTACTGATTGGCTTTCTGTAGCCACCAAGCAACTGAATATGTGGAGGCAAAGATACCCTTCTTTCACATCTGCTGTTTCACTTTTGCCCTATTTCCTTGGTCCTCGTTTAGGTTGGTCTGCTCTCCACACTTTCTGAATTGTGCAATTTTTTTTTTTTTTTTCTGAGATGGACTCTCGCTCTGTCACCCAGGCTAGAGTGCAGTGGTGCAGTCTCGGCTCACTGCAGCTTCTGCCTCCCGGGGTCAAGCGATTCTCTTGCTTCAGCCTCCCTAGTGGCTGGAATTACAGGCATGTGCCACCACACCCAGTTAATTTTTTTATTTTTAGTTGAAATAGGGTTTCACCATGTTGTCCAGGCTGGTCTTGAACTCTTGACCTTAAGTGATCCACCCACCTTAGCCTCCCAAAGTGCTGGGATTGCAGGCATGAGCCACCGCACCCGGCCAGTACAACAAATTTAAGTTCTAAATTCCTCCAGAAAAAAATTCCAGACAGTGCTCTTTACAAAAAGCATTTGGTAAGAATATGTTTTATTTCTTACCAAATATCTATCTGTATAAATACCTATCTATCCAGAGAGATATTTGGTAAGAAATACAAAATAAGCAGATCTTCAGGAATAAAATGAATTCTTCCTTTAAAATGTTTTGCAGCACAGTACAATTGCTCATAATTTTTCAAGATTTTTCTTGGTAAATTTTTTCAAATATGTTTGTCTACTGTTACAACAAAGACCTTTACACCTATTACCTTGATTACTAAAAATGGAAAATTTTTAAATTCCTCCCATTATTTTTTCAGTTATTCATTAATTCAGTTTTTTCATTCAATAAATAGTCTTTGAGCATATGCTATATGCTCATCACTTACTGTAAATTTTGCTTTCCAAACTAATATTTTCCTAATTTAACTTTTTTTTAGGAGAAATGGTCTCGCTGTTGCTCAGGTTGAGTGCAGTGGCTATCCACAGGTGTGATCCCACTACGAACAGCACTGGAGCTCTGACCTGCTCCGTTTCCAACCTGGGCTGGTTCACCCCTCCTTAGCGAGCTTGGTCTCCTTCACGCTCACTGCCAGGAGGTTACCATCTTGATTCTGAACTTACACGGACATGCAGAGCACACCACATTCCAGAACACCTGGGCTCAAGCAATCCTGCTGCTTCAGCCTTCTGAGTAGCTAGGGCTACAGGAGCATGCCACCATGCCTGGCTACAAACCATTCTAACCAGACATGGCAATGAGAATAGCCAAGAGGTGATAGATGATCATAAAGCAGAATGAATAATTCCTGGTATCAGTCTCAGTGAAACAACAAAGCTGACCCCACCATTAATTCCTCCCTACATTAACGTTTGGCGTTTGGTACATGTGGACATTGCTATCCTCACTACATGGATTTTTTTTTTTTTTTTTTTTGTGAACCACATGCATGTTAAAGTGTGAGGAGTACTGGCCTGAGGCTCGTTCCAGAACTCCAATCATTGAAAGAGAAACCAAATGCAAATCAGAAAGCTGAGACAGAGTGACTTGATATATTGTACAAGAACTATCTATGCGCCCATTTTCCCCAAATGACTTTAGATGCCTGGTTTATGATTGTACAACTATTTTCAAACAATTTTGTGGAGCTAAGATAATGAATATTCTACTTTGGCCCAGATTGTCTAGGTTATATGCATATATAAAACACATATACAAATAAACAAATAACATTCGCCAAGAACTTCCTATTTGACACTATATTGGGCACTTAATAGGCATTTTAAAAATGATATCACCGAAGTGATTTTCAAACAAGTTCCTTTAGAATCAGTTTTTACTGATGATGTAATTGATCCTCAACAAGAACAAAAATCATGCCCAAGAACACATGGTTAATCAATGGTAGAGCCACATTTGTGAAAAGCAGCTCTGTGTTTTAATTTTTATTTTCAATCAACAGAGTTAGAAGATGTATTATTATTTTTGTCCAGGGCCTAGACTTTCTACCCATAATTATTATTGTAGTAGAAATTAAACAAAACTTATTTGAGATTCATTACTAAGAGAATCTGAATGAGAAAGATTTTGTGCCTAGACTCAGCAGTGGTGAAATATTTCCTCAAATGTTTTAGTTTTCTGGAGAGGCTCTAATTGGCGTTAACAGAGATTCTGCCCTTGAAGTGACTTTCAGTTTTCATCTCTGTGCATTCAGAAATCTGAATTTCAAGTGCTCTCTCACTTAACAAAGGTTCACCTTTCTTTTTTTTTTTTTCTGTTTTTTTTTTAAAAAAGAAAGAAACAGAAAAAAAAAAAAAGAAAGAAAGAAAAAGAATGAAGGAGAGGAAGAAAGAGGAAGAGGAAGAGGGAGAGAGAACAGAGTGTTGCTTTGTTGCCCGGGCTAGAATGCAGTCTAAAAATGGGTATGCCTATAATTGTGCTTAATAATGGAGACATGAAAATCCACTACATGGATTAATCTAAGAGATTGTCTTTGTACTCTAGGTGAAAGGGCCTTCCCTTTGGCCCCTCCCTGCCCTTCCAACTAGATCCAATAACAATCCAATACCACTTTTCTTCCTCATTCTCCAAGTATTCACAAGCCCAAGAGCTTCATGTCTCCATTTTCTGCTACCTGAACTGCTCCAAACCCGCACCCTATCCTTCCCCAATCAGGTTTAGTGGTTCTCAGACTTCTATAATTTCAAATCTATAAAATGGCAAGAAAAATAGAGTGGGGTGTGCATACCAGACTAGGATTGCCAAACTTTTGGCCAAATAAGGGCGCTCAAAACTAGCAAAATGACTCTCATATGTTATCATTGTAATTTCATTAACAAATATATTTTTTACCCACAAAAAAGTAGGAAGGATATAATCTCAAAATAAAAGATGAATTATGTAAATTAAGGTAATTTAACCTAATAAAAACTCACTACATTCTCCTCAATTTTTCTGACCATTTCTCCCAGTCTCTGCTGCTGCCAGCCTGGTCCGACAGTCCCCCTCCTGTCATCTTGTGCCTGGAGTATCACAGAACTCTCTTACTTTACTTGTTCCTTCCATTTTTTTCTCCTCTTAGGTCTCATCTAAGCCCAGCAGCTGGAGGATACTGCTCAATAGGAATGACCCTCAAAACCCTTCATTGACTCCCTAGAACAAAAAGCCAAAGTGCAGTAGTCACGTAAAAAAACGCAATCTAGGAGTATATTTTATTTACCCTAATATATCTAACTAATTATCATTTCAACATGTAATCTACATAAAAATTAACACAAAATTCTACATTCTTTTCTTCATACTAAGTCTTCAAAATCCAGTGTGTATTCCCACCCACAACACATCACAATTCAGACTGGGCACATTTTCAAAGTCTCAAGAGCCGCAAGAGGCTAGGAGCTACTACCTACCATCGTGTTGCACAGAGTAGATCAAGACGTTTCTTGTACTTCTCTCCCTTCCCTTAGTCTGTGCCAGGCTTTGCATTTGCTGGTCCCTCCCTGCAGGACTCACTGTGTTCTCAGCTTCTTCTGATCTTGGCTCAATTATTTCCATCTCAGTGAGGCCTTCCTCTATAACATCAGCACTCCCTTCCTACCCTCCCTACCATATACAGTCTTTTATCTGCTCTGCTTTGTATTTTTTTCTTTATACTTAACACCACCTAACAATTATACATTTTGCGATACAGTGTGGCATACTGCCCCTAGCTAATGAGACTCATGTCTTCCTCTATGCCAAATCCTCAGTTCTCCATTAGAACAGTGCCTAACAGATAATAGGGGCTCAATAAATATTTGTTGGATAAATGCATGTCACTCAAGATCAGAGAAAATTTTTTATAAACCAGCACTGGATATTGGAAGTTATTAACCTAACTAACTCTTACATGTATTTGAATTTTAGCTAAAACCACGCTTTGTCAAGGAATAATAAGAACTAACACTCCAGTGTGTTTACCTTATACCAGCCACTGTGCTAAATGCTTTGTGTGCATTATCTCATATCATAGTCCCAGCCTTTGAGGTAAGTATTATTTTATCCAAAAGTTGAGCAAGTTACCCAATTAAAAAATGAGAGCTCTGAATATATCACCATGCCAGACTGTGACCACGCTGGCCTAGGCAGGGCCTAGTTTGTATTATTCATTGTATTTGTAATTACTTTTTAAAAAATTGTTATTTATTTTATTTTATTTATTTATTTTTTGAGATGGAGTTTTGCTCTTGTTGCCCAAGCTGGAGTGCAATGGTGAGATCTCAGCTCACTGCAACCTCCACCTTCCAGGTTCAAGTGATTCTCTTGCCTCAGCCTCTCGAGTAGCTGGGATTACAGGCGCACACCACCACGCTTGGCTAATTTTTGGATGTTTAGTAGAAACAGGGTTTCACCATGTTGGCCAGGTTTGTCTTGAACTCCTGACCTCAGGTGATACACCTGCCTCAGCCTCCCAAAGTGCTGGGATTACAGGTGTGAGCCGCTGCGCCCGGCCTGCACTGGTAATTACTCAATGTCTATTTTCCCTACTAGACTGAGGTCATGGAACCTTATTTTCGGTTTGTCACCCTGTCCCTAATATCTAAAGCAGTAGATCACAAACATTTGTTGATTGCTGTCTTAATCAGCCACTCACTGGGTTAACTCTCATTTAACTTCATAGCCTTTGAATTATTGTTTACAGCACTGCATGTCAACTAATGCATAATGGATAATGTTTGAGGCCATCAGGTATCTTCTAGAAATCCCTT
This sequence comes from Saimiri boliviensis, assembly GCF_048565385.1. Classification (NCBI taxonomy): domain Eukaryota; kingdom Metazoa; phylum Chordata; class Mammalia; order Primates; family Cebidae; genus Saimiri; species Saimiri boliviensis. The sequence continues at coordinate 80,557,621 of NC_133451.1, forward strand.
TGTTCATCTACCAAAGGTCAAATAAAAGGTTAGGGTCTCGGTTCTCTTCTCTTCCCTAAGCCCACACCTACACTTGTCCTCGGTAAAAAAAAACATTGCATTAAAAGGTTTTTTTCTTTTTTATTGTTTTTACTAAAAGATGCTTCCCTGCAACTACTTCAGTATCACAGGTCAAAGGTGATAAAAAAAAATGCTTTTTAAAAAAATTTGAGACAGGGTTCCACTCAGTCACCCAGGTTGGAGTGCAGTGGGGTGCTTACAGCTCACTGCAGCCTCTACCTCCCAGGCTCAAGCAACCTCCCACCTCAGCCTCCCGGAAAAGATGCTTTTAAAAATTATTCTTGGCGGCTGGACGCGGTGGCTCACATCTGTAATCCCAGCACTTTGGGAGGCCAAGGCAGGTGGATCATGAGGTCAGGAGTTCAAGACCAGCCTGGCCAATATGGTGACACCCTGTCTCTACTAAAAATACAAAAATTAGCCGGGCGTGGTGACGTGAACCTGTACTCCCAGCTACTCAAGAGGCTGAGGCAGGAGAATTGCTTGAACCCGGGAGGTGGAGGTTGCAGTGAGCTGAGATCGCGCCACTGCATTCCAGCCTGGCAACAGAGCGAGGCTCCGACTAAAAAAAAAAAAAAAAAAAAATTATTCTTGGCAATAACTATGACCATGTAGAATTGCTTTCTGTTGGGTATAATCTTTTAAACCACTTATCTCATTAACAACAAGTAGGACTTTCTCTTAACAAGCTTCTTACTCTTTATATACTAGGTAAAACGATTTCTTTTTCCTTATTTTTAAAATGGAGGGATCAATGAAATCAGGTTCAGGAGAAAATTATAAGTTATCCTTAGGGCAAAAATGGGGATCAATTTACAATGTCAAACTAGTGATGGGCAGTAACTGGGACTCTTACAACCTCTAGGTCTGTTTATCATGTGATCATACAACATATTAATTCATGCCCTCCCATCTGCAAAATGGCAATAGTAATTTTTTTTTTCTTCCTTCTTTACAGAGATGCTGTAAAGGGTGGCTGCCAGGAAAATGCAGGCGTGTCCACAGATTAAAGATTTCAGAAAGTAAAACATAGTAAGCACTGTTACCTTATTTATATCCCAGAGAACCAGCTTGCTTTTAAGTTTAGCAAATTCATAGGCAGTCAGTCTCCCAATTCCATGCCCAGCTCCTGTAATCAGGACGATTTCGCCGGTGACTGATTTTCTCCTCTTAGGAAGAAAAAGCTTCACGAAGGACTCTAGGGAGCAGAAGATCAGTAAGGGGAGAAGCAGGAGGATGTCCAGAAAGAATTTCATCCTTTTTGTGGCTGCGAGCGTCTGCTGTGTTTTGTTGTTTTGTTTTTACCAATCACTCTAACCTGCTTTTAGAGGGCCGCTGGATCTAACATCAGAAAGAGTAGGGACGAGAGCAAGGAAGAGCGAGCTTCGCTATGAAGAGAAACAACTCCGAAACCGTTCCTTCCGCTGGGCTGGGCTTTGCTGGGCTTTTGCAATTGGCTGCGGCTGCAGCGCCTGCTGGCTCAGAGATCTGGGAGGGACGAAGCCCAGACCCGAGCAAAGCTTCCTAGCTCCGCTTCGCGCGGCTGCAGCGCGGTGTGTGAGCGCGATGGTCTTTTCCCTACGTTCTCCCGGTGTCGTGAGCCGGCCTTGGAGGGTTCGCTGCTCACCTGTGTTCTTAACATTGGATAAATTCCGAGGATAACCGACAACGTCCGCAGGCCAGCTGCTTCTGTCAAAGCTGAAGGTTGCTCATCGCTAGATTTGGGATGCCGCTGGGCGCGGCCGCTCTCGCCTGTGATCCTGGCACTTTGAGAAGCCGAGGCGGGAGGATCGCTTGACCCCTGGAGTTCGAGATCAGCCTGAACAACATAGGGAGACCCCGGTCTCCTGAATTTGTTGTTGTTGTTTAATTAGCCAGGCGGGGCGGCGCGTGCCTGTAATCCCAGCTACTGGAGAGGCTGAGGCAGGAGAACCGCTGGAGCTCGGGAGGTCGAGGCTACAGTGAGCAGAGATCGCGCCACTGCACTCCAGCCTGGGCGACAGAGCCAGACTCTGCCTTTAAAAACAAAAAACTAGATAGCGGATGCAAATGTGGATTCCTATCTTAAAGGATCCTGAAAAGGCCAGTCGTTCTGCTTCCAGCTGAGAAATTAGGCGACATGACATTTTAGTTTGAACTAAGCAAGGTTTCTGGGGGACAGTTACGCTTTTACTCACTATGTAGACTTTGAAGTCCATCTAACAGATTTATTCATTTATAGAATAGGGGCATAAATACATCCTTACTCTACTTTTCTTCTCTATTTCTTAGGAGGTTTTTGAAAATCAAATAATATATGTGGAAGAACACTTCACTTCACATTTCCAATTCATTTTGTCTGTTCGAGAACAGCTATAACCAAGCGCCAGGAAAAAACTGTTACTGTATTAAAGGGATTGTTTCCACAAGGAAGAAGAGTATATTTGAATAACCATTTTTCACTTGACCTATTCTAGTTTGAAAAGAAAACAATATATATTGTACTTTAGGAATTTTGAATTTATTCAAGTGAATAAATAAATAGAAAGAAAATCATTTAGCCTAAATATTACCTATGTAACATTTGATTTTGTAGCCTATATGTATGTTAACTGGTGACTTGAAAAAATTCTAGAGATTGGTTCCTGGAAGAAAAGACCTAACTAGGGCTTGTGTGCAGTAATAGCTTAATAATGGTTTTGTATGCATTTTTTTCCAATTCATTTTTTTTGACAGACATTGAATTTGGGTTTTGTGCAAGACACTCCGGTACTTGGGAAGAGATTTTGTTGTGTGATGATGGTCAACTTTTATATTTAGGAGCCAGAAAGATCACAAAAAATTGAATTTCACAAATAGTTCATACTCGATTCTTCCTCTTACTTAAGCAGCCATATGTTGCTACAGGGGATGAAGGGATAGTGGCAGCCTCACAAAAGTGAACTCCATTGTGGAATTCTTTTAATTCTGAATATCATCTACCACTTTTTTTGGATAGACCCCATATCCAAGTGTATGGAACACTTGTATAGAAACTTTACAAAGTGTTCTTCCACATATATTATTTCATTTTCAAAAACCTCCTAGGAAATAGAGAAGAAAAGTAGAGTAAGGATGTATTTATGCCCCATTTTATAAATGAATAAATCTGTTAGATGGAATTCAAAGTCTACATAATGAGTAAAAGCGTAACTGGGGCTTCACGTATAGTCAGTGTTTGTCAATTTTTTTTTGTCCGACACCTACAGGAATAAATCACATCTTACATGGTGATCTAGTATAAATGTGTGTGTTTGCTTTTAACTGTGTTGACTTTTATACATTGAGTCTCTGGCTATGCATTTCTTATTCCATTCTACTGAAAAATAAAAAAAAAAAAAAATTAAAAAAAAACAACTCGGGAGTTTTAACCTACTTAGTTGATCAAGGTTTCATTGGTTAAGGAAAAGAACATAGCATTTGGAAGCGGTCATACCTGAATCCCTTATGTGTAATGGGACTTGATCTCTCTGAACATGTATCTTAATTTGTAAAATTGAGATAACTAATACATATCCTACAGGATTCTTGTAATGTTCAAACAATTCAATAGAAAGCACATTGCTTTTCAACTATTCAACTCTATGTAAATTATAATTAACACTAACAAAATGTGAGTGATGTGAATGGTCTTGTGAATGATAGTTGTAATGTGAATGATTTTGTGAACAGCACTAGATGTTTAAAATTAAAATTGTTCACAGTTAGAACACAGATTAGCTTCTAATCTGACAGTTATGTGATTTTATGTATTTGTGGTTTTAAAAAATACCTTTCATTGGTAGGGTATAAAATGTTTTGTAGGCCAACGCCCCAGCAGAGAAGCTGAGGTCAACATCAGATTTGAAATATTTAAAGAGGATACAGAACTACGTCAGCAACGCAGACAATTAAATATGTTGTTGTGGGTGATAGTGCTGTCGGTAAAACATGTCTCCTGATATCCTACACAACAAACGAATTTCCATGGGAATAGGTACCGACTGTTTTTGACAACTGTGCAGTCACAGTTATGATTGGTGGAGAACCATATACTCTTGGACTTTTTGATGCTGCAGAGTAAGAGGATTATGACAGATTACGACTGCTGAGTTATCCACAAACAGATGTATTTCTAGTCTGTTTATCAGTAGTCGCTCCATCTTCATTTGAAAATCTGAAGGAACAGTGGGTGCCTGAGAAAACTCACCACTGTCTGAAGACTCTGTTCTTATTTGCTGGGACCCAAATTGATCTGAGAGATGACTCCTCTACTATTGAGAAACTTGCCAGGAACAAACAGAAGCCTATCACTCCAGGGACTGCTGAAAAGCTGGCCCATGACCTGAAGGCTGTCAAGTATGTGGAGTGTTCTGCACTTACACAGAAAGGCCTAAGGAATGTATTTGATGAAGCAATATTGGCTGCTGGAGCCTCCAGAACTGAAGAAGAGCCGCAGGTGTGTGCTGCTGTGACTATCTCTCCCGAGCCGTTTCTGCACAGCTGGTGTCAGCATCATACTAAAAGCAATGTTTAAATCAAACTAAAGTTTAAAAATTAAAATCCGTTTTTGCAATTAAAAAAACTATTTTGTACTTAGGACATCTGTTTAAAAAAAATTTTAATCTATTTATTTTGAGACCAGGTTATGAGACTAGGTAATTTTTGTAGTTTTGGTAGAGACAGGGTCTTCCTGCATTGCCCATGCTGGTCTCGAACACTGGGGCTCAACCAATCCACCGGCCTTGGCCTCCCAAACTGCTGGGATTACAGGTGTGAGCCACTGTGCCCGGCCTATGTGGGCATCTTAATTCATGCTGCCTTCCCAGCAGTTGAAGTAGTATTAAAAAATAAAAATAAATAAATAAATAAAAATAAGAATTGAGGGAGTCTTCTTTTTAAATTAATTTATTTTTAACCACTAACTTGAACCGGAAGAATAGGGGTCTTTCATCAATGTCTTGAACACTTACTATGGCCAGGTATATACTAAGTGCTTCACATAACACATTGCATTTTAACTTCTCAATAACGTTAAGCAATAGGTTCAATAGAAATCTCTATTACATGAATGAAGAAATAAAGGATTAAATGAAATTAAGCAAGCCACTTGAGGTCATAGTATAAATGGTAGAATTTAAACCTAGGCTGTCATCACTATCTTTTTTTTAATATAGAGATGGTGTTTCATCATGTTGATGAAACCAGTCTGGTCTTAAACTCCTGCGCTCACTTGATCTGCCTGCCTCAGCCTCCAAAGTGCTGGAATTACAGATGTGAGCCACCAGGTCTGGCCTTTTTTCTTTTCTTTTTTGGAAGTCCCAGCCAGAGCAATTAGCCTTCTTCTTCTGTGGGGCAAAAAAGAAAAGCTAACCCAGTTCTGAACCGTTAGATAAATTCAAAAAGATCAAAACTCCTGATTTTGAATCACAGCATTAATAACACCTCCCTTTCATACAATTAGGCAGCATAAATATCTAATTAGCAAGCAATAGATTGTAGCTGCTAAAAGAATGTATTTAAATTCCTACCAAGCTTTTAATTAGCTGTGTGATATTTGATTAATTACTTAACCTCTCCTGAGGTCTCAGTTACCTCATCTGTAAAATGGATGTAATAGCAGCTTGGTTGCTGTGAAGAGTAATGAGATATACAAAAAGCACAGAGTAATCATAAGAGTAAAAAACACAAGAGTAAATGAGATTTATAAAAGCACACTTTGCATACAAATATACTTAGTGAATGACAGCCATTACTATATGTTAATCAGTCATCAGTAAGAGGCCTGTATTTGTAAGGCTGGCTCTGCAGTATCCCAGCAGATTAAGAATGAAAGACAGTCATGTTTAGCAATTACACAGGCCAGTGAAGAATGCTCACTTTCACTCTAAAGAATACTGAGGAAAAATATACAGAAATGATTGCCAGACTGTGCTAACAAGGGTATTTCCCCCATAGTTTTCTTTCATCTTGGGATAGAAGATGTCACAGTTTGACTCCAAAGTCTGAATTTTAGAGTGGGAGAAAAGAGCCAGACATTAGCTTGTGCAATGACACTTTTTTTTTTTTAAAGTAATGAATCTATAAATTCAAAGTAGAACTTTCAGAATTGAGTTAATCCTCTCCAACTCTACTACTGTTTTGTCATGTAAGTTTTTGCGGTATTCTAAATCCTTTGTCTTCATTTCAATATCTTCACCGAATCTTCACCGTATCTTCACCGGAAATAGGTTCCACCTCAATAAATCAATTTACCTTGCACTTTTTTAAAAATCTTATGGAGATGGCTTCTTTCCTTAACCTCAGTAACTAACCTCTACTGGCTTCAAACTTTTCTGCAGCTTCCTCCCCTCTCTCAGCTTTCATAGATTTCGAAAGAGTTAGGGTCTTGAAGTGGATTAGGCTTTGGTTCAAGGGAATGTTGTGGCTGGTTTGATTTATCCAGACCACTAAAACTTTCTTCATATCAACGATAAGGCTGTTTCACTTTCTTATCATTTGTGGGTTCACTGGCATAGAACTTTTAATTTCTTTCAATAATGTTTCTTTTGCATTCACAACTTGGCTAACTGTAGATGCAAGAGGCCTAGCTTTCCGCCTGTCTTGGCTTTCAACATGCCTTAAGTTTAATTATTTCTGGCTTTTGATTTAAAGTGAAACACATTTGACTCTTCCTTCACTTGAACACTCAGAGACCACTGTAGGGTTATTAATTGGCCTAACTTCAATATGGCTGGATTTCAGGAAACAGGAGGCCTGATTATGGGGAGTGGGTATGAGGGTAGTGGGGAGATAACCTGTTGGTGGAGGAGTCAGAACACATGATGCTTATTGATTAAGTTTGCTGTTTTATATACATATGTGGTTTGTGGCATCCCCAAACAATTGCAATAGTCACATCAAAGATCACTGATCACAGATCATCTTAACAGATATATTAATAAAGAAAAGGTTTGAAATATTGTGAGAATTACCAAAATATGACAAAGACATGAAGTGAGCTTTTAAAAAAATTGTGCCAATGGGCTTGCTCCATGACGGTTACCATAAAGCTTCAATTTGTAAAATGCACAATATCTGTGAAATGCAATAAAATGAAGTGCTATAAAACGAGGTGTGCCTGTAATTTGTCAAGTGTTCTATTTGTCTATGGTTCATAATGTGGGAATCTAGATCTTTCTGACTTTGAGGTTATACTCTTGAAATGTCCCTCCCCGCTTTTTATTGGCCTCTAAGATGTCCTTGGTTTTGTAAAGACTAGAGAGAAGACCCAATTTAAATGGATATTAGTTGGCCTCTTTCAGCCAAACACTCCTTTTGTCAGTAGACCTTAGAATCTGGAGAAGAAAGAAAAAAAAACTAAAAAAAAAAAAAAAACATAAAACCAGCGAACTAACCGACAAATAGAAAACCACAAAGATGACCAATAGGTAAATATCCAGGAGCTATTCAGGATAATGGGCAGTTTTCTTCAGGACTTCTCTACTTCCACCTGAGTCTCTCTGCACTCGAAATCAATCACATCAATCTGACCTGTAAAAAGTTGCTCATTTTTTGCTTTAGTGTCCACAGCTGTGGATGTTGCCCAAGTATTCAGGAAGAGCCATGCAGAGAAGAGGTCTTTTCATTGGATCTTTATTTTGAATCTAAGATATGATGAGGAAGTTCTTGAAATATGAGTTTGGATATAACTTTTCCAAATTACATGTCATTTATTTCAATAACTTCCTAGAAAATTAATAACTGTGATACCACTTAAAAAAATTTAAAGCCTGTGATAAAGAATTTTATTTTATTACTAGTGGTAATATGCTCAGAGCTCTAATGAGGAGATTATCAAATAAATACACACTATCAAATATCACTTTAATCAGCAACCACGATTTTAGTATTATCCATCTCAAAGTGTTTAAAAAATGTGTTGACCAGGCGCGGTGGCTCACTCCTGTAATCCAGCACTTTGGGAGGCTAAGTCCGGAGGATCACCTGAGGTCAGGAGTTTGAGACAAGCCTGGCCAACATGGTGAAACCCCCTCTCTACTAAAAACACAAAATTACCCAGGCGTGGTGGTGGGTGCCTGTAATCCCAGCTACTCAAGAGGCTGAGGCAGGAGAATCGCCTGAACCTGAGAGGCAGAGGTTGCAGCGAGCTGAGATCATAACACTGCACTCCAGCCTGGGCAAAAAGAGTGAAACTCTGTCTCAAAAAAAAAAAAAAAAAAAAAAGTATTACATACCTTTCCATAAGCAATATGTTTTATTTTATTTCTTTTTTTTTAATTAATTTATTTATTTTTGAGATGGAGTCTTACTCTGTTGCCCAGGCTGGAGTAAGTGGTGTGATCTCAGCTCACTGCAACCTCTACCTCCCAAGTTTAAGCGATTCTCCTGTCTCAGCCTTCTGAGTAGCTGGGATTACAGGTGGACGCCACCATGCCCAACTAATTTTTGTATTTATGGGGTTTCACCATGTTGGCCAGGCTGGTCTCAAACTCCTGACCTCAAGTGATGTGCCCGCCTCAGCCCCCCAAATTGCTGGTATTACAGACATGAGCCACCACACCCAGACAGCAATCTAATTTAGAATACTAAATTATTTCATTGAAATTAGCCTAAATAAAATTTATATTACTAAATTGTATTTATTAGCATACACTGAGAAAAAACGAGTTTTAATAATATAGGTTGAGAATGACTATTTAGCAGATTTAAATAAGATTGAATGGCAGAAAGCCAAATATCAAATGATGACTTCCTGAATCCAAAAAGTCAATCTTTAACATGTAGGAAAAAAGGCAGAAAATAAACTTTATTTCCTATAGTCAACAAAAATGCATGGGTAATCAGTTGTTGTTGTTTTCCAATCAGAGACAAAAATATTACATTTATGGACTGAGATCTAGTGAGTTGTAAATGCTATTTGCTTGAATTTAAAAGTATGAGGAAAATACTATTCCAACTTATTTTTCCTTCATAAATACTATTCCAACTTATCTTTCCTTTTGCATAATTTTAAATGTGTAATGTACCAAATAAAGCAATAGCAACATATGTTACAAAAGAAAATAGAAAAACAGTCACCTAGTTTAAAAAGTAACTACTTTAACAAAACATTAATTTCATTACACAAATACATAAAAAACTTTTTTTGTTCCTAGGAGGCTTCAGGTAAGAAAGAGTTAAGAAAGCAGAGGCAGCAGAGGCAGAAGGATGCAGTGCAGTATCTTTCACATACTTCATATCAGCTGGCTGTGGTGACTCACGCCTGTAATCCCAGCACTTCGAGAGGCTGAGGCAGGTGGATCACCTGAGGTCAGGAGTTTGAGACCAGCCTGGTCAACATGGTAAAACCCCATCTCTACTGAAAATGCAAAAATTAGTTGGGTGTGGTGTCATGTGCCTGTAATCCCAGCTACTCAGAAGGCTGAGGCAGGAGAATCATTTGAACCCAGGATGTGGAGGTTGTGGTGAGCCAAGATCCTGCCATTGCACTCCAGCCTGGGTGACAGAGCGAGATGCTGTCTCAAAAAAAAAAAAAAAAAAAAAAAATTCATGTCAGAATTTATAGAAAAACGTAAGTTTTACACTTTAAGCCAGTGTATATCTATCTATAAGTGCAAAAGTCCTGAGGTGGGCAGTGCCTGGCATGTTTGAATGAAATATGTGCAGCATTTAAAGTCATACTGACCTGGGTTTCTTGACCCTGCATTTACCAGCCATTAGGCCCCTGGAACAAAGAACTAAATATTTGTTTCTAGGCTTTTAAGTTTTTTTAAACACATGGCCATTTTGATTAAACTTTTTTTTAAATTTCATGCTTTAATATTATTAAAAATGAATAAACAAAATTAATTCTAAGTAGTTTAAATATTTATTTGGATATTAATGGCAGTAGGGTCCAGTCTGGAGCCACTACTGCCAAGACAGTGGCTGCAGTGAGGGAGGTGTGGCTGGGGCTGAGTGCTCCACGGATCTGGCAGTAGCTGAAACAGGCAAAAGCCCCGCCTTCTTTCTGAGTTGGCAGGGCTGGAGGCTTGAGCTCCTGAGTGCAGCTGCGGCTGCCCAGCCACGGTTCTGGAGCTGGGCATCCCTGTGCTCTTGGGGGCCAGGAGTAGGCAGGAGTCCCGCCAACTGCTGACCCTGGCATCTCTGCACTCTCAGGGGCCCAGGAAGTCCCCATGCTTCTGCAGACTCGAAGTGCATGCTCCTCTGCCTAGCCTCTCCCCACTCCTGGTGCCTGCTCTGATTTTGGAGCAAAGTTGAAGCCCAGCCCCAGCGCTGTTACAACCCCGCTGGATGTGTGCATGCCCAGGGCAGTGCTGACGGGGCAGTGCTGACAAGCCTAGCCCCCTGCCACCTTGACCCCCTCCAGACTTTGGGCACTGATGAGCACGGGAGGGAGGCAGAGTAGGTGCTGAGGGCAGCTTGGTGCTAGCCTGTAGGTACCCCTCAGCATGAGCAGCCTGGGCATGGTGGGCATCGTGGAGAGCAGGTTAATGGTGGCAGGAGGTAGACAAGCTCCTGGGTGGGAAGGGGCAGGTCCCTGGCCTGGGGGCCGGGCTGTCAGTTCTGTAGACCCGAGTGAGAGCTTATGGTGCTTTATCTGAACCCATCCACGGTCATCCATGGACCAATCAGCACATACCTCCTCCCCTCTGAAGCCCATTAAAACCCTGGACTCAGCCAGATTTGGGCAGACGTTGGGAGCAACGTGCCGGCTGAGAGGAGGTACCCACTGCCAGTCTCTTCTGAACTATCTGTCACTCAATAAATCACCTCTTTGCCTTGCTAACTCTCCACTTGTCTACATGCCTCCTTTTTCCTGAACATGGGACAGGAAGACCTACCAAATGGCAGGGCTGAAACACGCCCCTTGCTCACCATGTTGCGGGTGATGAGCAGGAGGGAAGAGAGATGGAGAGAAGAGCTGCGGCCCTTTGGAGAGCCCAGACCTAGGAGCTCCCTGAGCCAGGGCTGTGCCTCCTTCTTTGCGCCTCTATGGTTCCTGGTGTCTCTAAGCTTCTGGGTGCCACTGTGTTCCCCAGTACCAGTTGCGGAAGCTGCTTGCGATACTCCTGGTTCGGCCACAGCCACACAGGGAGTTAGAGCCTGTGCTGGCACCTGGAGTTGCCCGCCCGCTGTAGCTAGGGTGCCTGACTGTACACAGTGGCCAGACCCCACACTCCCTCACTCACACACCCTTCACCACTCCATGCCTGGTTCACCCTTGGCAGGCATGAGATCCAAGCTGGTAGCATGAGCTGAGTGCAGCCTGCTAGGCCAAGTAGGTGCAATAAGCACAGTGGGCCTGAGCAAAACCTGGGTAAAGGCACCACCAGCCACAGAGGTTTCTGGCCGGAAAAGTGACACTCAAGGATCCTGTGACATTAATATTAACAATAATTAAGAATATTAATCTTTAATATGCTTTTGTTTCAAATTATACATTGTGCTGCAGGTCCTGGTCATTTCTCCTTAGGGAGGGCTCCGTTTTGCCTCTGGTTCATTTTAAACCCATTTGAGAATCACTTAAGCCTTGCTGGGTCTCGGAAGTTTCCTCATTTGTGGTATAAGCAACATTACTGATACAATGGATCTCCTCCCTGGGAAACTGAAAGAAGCATATACTTTCTGACAAGTTTGTTTAAAATTCATCCCCTTCTTTTGTAATCACACCTCCTGTGGAAGGTATTCTAGGATGATGCTTTCCCTTTAGTCTTCAGCTTTTTCATACAATTCTTTTGTAGTGTAAATTATTAAGAAAAGATAAATATATTTCTCAGTAATGGGGCAGTAAATACCATTTCAGTAGTATTTTGGAGGATAATTGAAATTTTATTCCATAGATTCTTTTTTTTTTTTTTTTTTTTTTTTTTTTTTTTTTTTTTGAGACGGTCTTGCTCTATTGCACAGGCTGGAGTGCAGTGGCATGATCTTGGCTCACTGTAACCTCTGCCTCCCGGGTTCAAGTGATTCTTTTGCCTCAGCCTCCCAAATAGCTGGGACCACAGGTGCATGACACCACACCTGGCTAACGTTTGTATTTTTAGTAGAGGTGGGGTTTCGCAGTTTTGGCCAGGCTAGTCTCCAGCTCCTAACTCAGGTGATCCATCCACCTTGGCCTCCCAAAGTGCTGGGATTACAGGTGTGAGCCACCATGCTCAGCCTCTAGATTCTTTAAAACATAGTATATTTTCATTGACCTGGAATACTGAACCTAATTTAGTGCCCCGTATTTTAAAGGTGATAAGACTATATCAATTGAATCAAAGAAAAGAGGATCCTACAGGTACCAAAGTTAATAATTTTGAAGAATTCACCCACAGTACTGGAATGTTTCAGAAAACTATGATCTATAAATTCAATGACCAGTAAGAAAACACCTTATAAGAAAACTACCTGTTTATACTTTAAGAAAAGTAAACTTATGAATGAGATTATAAAATTGTCAAACTAGGGTTGGACTAGGTATACATAGATCTGTCTTTTCTGCCTCATGAGTGAGACTAGAATTTAAACCTGGATATCTTATCTAAGAATTTTGCTATATAGAATGTCCAAACTATACAATTTTTAATCCAGGATTTGAAAGAGATTGAAATTAAACTCTGCACCAGAACTCAGTGCTGCTTCCCTCCAATTTATTTGCAGTTTTTTGTTATTTGTACCTCAGGGTAAACCTGCTGGGAGAAAGAGGTTCTGAACCTTTCATATGCTATCCACCTTTGTTTTGTTATCCTTGCTTTCCTCTTCAAGGCTACCATGAATATACATTATAGCTTGATTAGGCCTGGGCGGTGGCTCATGCCTGTAATCCCAGCACTTTGGGAGGCCGAGGCGGGTGGATCACTAGGTCAGGGGATCGAGACCATTCTGGTCAACATGGTGAAACCCCGTTTCTACTAAAAAAGAAATACAAAAAATTAGCTGGGCATGGTGGTGCGTGCCTGTAATCCCAGCTACTCAGGAGGCTGAGGCAGGAGAATCACCTGAACCCAGGAGGCGGAGGTTGTGGTGAGCCAAGACCGTGCCATTGCACTCCAGCCTGGGTAACAGGAGCAAAACTCCATCTCAAAAAAAAAAAAAAAAGCTTGATTTATTTCATGTGAAAATATTTCCTTGTGCAGAGATAAAGGAGTAAACAAAAGGATATGCAGGTTTATTTGCCCTTGACTTGTAACCCTGAAGAATTAGGGTGAATTTGCTTAATCCATTTCCTTTTTCCTACTGCCGAGTTTTCTTCATCACGAGTTGAAACCACTCAGCACGACTCCTTTTTTGCCACCTTTATTGTTTGCAGCCTTCCAAGTCACATTTAGCCTCTTGATTTCCCTGGAGATTTATAACACACCCAGAACGCTTTGTCCTATAATCACTCCTGGGTGAATTATAGGTTTATTTACTGTGCGTTAACCATCTACCTACAGTGATAAACTGAGTTCACTGCTCTTTCATAAATGAAGAACTGAGAACTGCCAAGTCTATTGTTATTGTGCAATGGTAAAAACAGTGATGTGTTGGAGACCAATGTGCAGAGAAGGGACATCTAGTCCAAAGGCCAAAATTTCTTGATTGGCCTGCCTTTCACTCAGTTGTCTTTATCACTCATTCCTGTGGCTGTGTTCATGACCTTGATACCCTGGTTCTGCACAGCATTCCAATCTCAGCTTGGAACATTCCCGTCTCCTACCCCACCCTCCCCACCAGCCTTCCAGCCCACTCACCTAAGTACATCCAATAGAGCAGGCGTCCCCAAACTACGGTCCACGGGCCGCATGCGGCCCCCTGAGGCCATTTATCCGGCCCCCCACCGCACTTCAGGAAGGGGCACCTCTTTCACTGGTGGTCAGTGAGAGGAGCACAGTATGTGGCGGCCCTCCAACGGTCTGAGGGACAGTGCTGTGTAAAAAGTTTGGGGACACCTGCACTAGAGCAACTTCTTGGCTGATGTCTTCCAATCAACTGACTTCCACTTTCCACTATGGATTACCTGACTCAGTTCCTCCCTCCTCTCCTTATTCAGCTTAGAACCCATGGCCCTTCATTAGAATCATTCTCCTGAAGCTTGATCCCACTATTGTACTCTCCTAGCAATGCTCTAACCCCTAATTAAACCCCACTCTCTTCTCCTTTGTGTTTTCACCAAGAAGCTAAGAATTTCTGAAACAAAACAAAAAACAGCCTCAACCAAGCTGACTGAATTCACAAACACACATCTCAAGTGATCGTTAAATACTCCCTGGGAGGAAACGTCCCATGATGTTTGCCTTCCCACTGCCTGAAAGAGGTTGTATCACACATTGTCCTCTGTCCTCCAACTGCCCATACTCCCTTTCCTTCCCTGATGGTCAGCTGACCACTTCGTCTCCACTGGGACAAAAAGAAGCAGTCACAAGGAATGCCCTCACCGTCCAGCCACCGAATCAATCAAACGCTCTATGGAGGTATGTCCAGATGGCTCTTGTCCTGCTCCTTGCAGCACTGCTACTATACACAGTAGTTTTTATTTGATGCAGACCCACCATTTTCAGTTCTGTCTCCAGCTATAAACATTGATGAGAGGTCACTTACAGAACCTTACAGAACTAACCAAAATGAAGAAAAATTACTGGTTAAAACACGGAAACTGGTAGTCACAACGTGAGCAAGCTGGCATGGTGGCCTGCATTGAGGCAGGGTATGGGTTGCAAGAAGCCTAGACTGGAGTCTCCAGGCTAGGGGCTGGCCTCTAAGTCTTCCAAAATTTCTTCTTCTTCTTTTTTTTTTTTGAGGTGGAGTCTCGCTCTGTCACCAGACTGGAGTGCAGTGGCACAATCTTGGCTCACTGCAACCTCTGCCTCCTGGGTTCAAGCAATTCTCCTGCCTCAGCCTCCTGAATAGCTGGGACTATAGGTGAGTACCACCACACCTAGTGATTTTTGTATTTTTAGTAGAGATGGGGTTTCACCATGTTGGCCAGAATGGTCTCGATCTCTTGACTTCATGATCTGCTCACCTCGGCCTCCCAAAGTGCTGGATTACAGGCATGAGCCACTGCACCCGGCCACCAGAATGCTCTTTAATGAGCATGGAATCTGAGCAAGGGAAATAGGTGATCTTTTTTAAATTGTGAAATAAATCATAAACACGACAATGTATGATTTACAGAATAATAAAATAAACATTTATGTACCCATCATCAGGTTAAAAAATAGAATACTTTGGGCTAGGTGCCAGTGGCTCATGCCTGTAATCCCAGTACTTTGGGAGGCTGAGGCAGGTGGATCACTTGAGATCAGGAGTTTGAGACTAGCCTGGCCAACCTGGGGAAACCCTGCCTCTACTAAAAATACAAAATTAGCCGGGTGTGGTGGCACATGCCTGTAATCCCAGCTACTTGAGAGGGTGAGACAGGAGAATCACTTGAATGGGGGAGGTGGACGTTGCAGTGAGCTGAGATTTCGCCATTGCACTCCAGCCTGGGCAACAAGAGGGAAACCCTGTCTCAAAAAAAAAAAAAAAAAAAAAGAAAAGAAATACCTGAGATGGTTAAGAAATAACATTAAATAAGATCAAAATACAAACAAAAGACAAACAAACATGGGAACTATTCCATATTTTGATTTTCAACTAGTGGTTAAATCAGATAATTTTATTTCCTTTTCATAGCAAATGTCAGTTAGGCTGGTCTGATGGTAGTGGGTTATCAGAACTTATTAACATTAGTGTCACTAAAGTTGGTATACAACCCTGCCATACACCCAGCTAAATTTGACTGGCTTAAAAAAAAACAAAAAAACAAATCGGCTGGGCTGGATAGCTCCTGCCTGTAATCCCAGTACTTTGGGAGGCTGAGGTGGACAGATCAGGAGGTCAGGCATTTGAGATCAGCCTGATCAACATGGTGAAACCCCGTCTCTACTAAAAACACAAAAATTAACCAAGGGTGGTGGCCTGCACCTGTAATCCCAGCTACGTGGGAGGCTGAGGCAGGAGAAAGAATCACTTGAACCCAGGAGGCAGAGATTGCAGTGAGCTGAGATCGCACCACTGCATTCCAGCCTGGATGACAGAGAAGACCCCATCTCAAAAGAACAAACAAAAACAAAAAAAGAGGATGAAAGCTTTGAAAAATACTTCCAACTGCAAAAGCACATTTTCTGAAATTTCTTTCATGTAACACACAGTAGCATTTGCAACAACTGTCTTTGAACAACTTGAGACAGAATTACCAAGACCTTTTTTTAAAAAAATAAATGTTTTGTTAATGGATGGTTTGTTGGGGTTTTCAAATGTCTTGACAGTGTCTCAATCCCGTTTTGGAACACTGGGTACATTGACAAAATGCTTACTAGTTGTACAAACTATTTAATTTTTGGTTGCTGCCTTGACAGAGCAAGGTATATTAAAGATTTCTTAAAATTTACACTGATGAACTATTACCTGTGAAGACAGATGTTACATGGACTAGGGCATGGAGCATGAGTTGGGAGGACTCTTAGGGAAACCTGCATACTTCTCTAGAGCCCATAGTAGTAGTTCTATGTCTGTCAGAAGAAGACTACAGCTGCACTAGTAGATCATTTAAGGAACAGAGCAGAGTGGAAAGAGGGAACCTGATTTTCTGAGCACTTCTGTGTCAAACCTCGTGCTAGCAGGACTGCATAAGGATTTTTGCTTGTTCTTTGTTTTAGTTTTATGTTTAGTGACCCCCATTCTTCTTTCAGATCTTATCTAAAGTATTTCTTAATATGTGGAGCTTTCCCAGACTTGACCAAATTTGCCTATCATAAATTCCTAGAACACCATGTACCTCCTATCATAACGTGTATCATAGTTGCAATTTGACATTTATTTGCATGATTATTTTTACCAATATCTATCTCCCCAGCGAACTTTTAAGCTAAGTGCAGCCCAAAGCAACCAATGCTGATTGGTTTTGCTCGCCATTGTAGCGATAGTACCTGTCACAGTGCTTGTATATATCGGGAATTTAGTAAATATCAAGTGAACAAATGTATGGTTGAAATTTAAGCTCAAGTCATACCGACCTGCATTTTAATACGTATGTAGCAAACTGAATAATGACCTCAAAAGATATCAGGTCTTAATCCTTGGAACCCATAAATGTTACCTAACACGAAAAAAGGGGGCTTTGCAGATAACTAGTTAAGAATTTTGAGATGGTGAGATTATCCTGGTGGGCACTAAGTGAAATCTCAAGTGTCCTGAGAGGGAGAGGCTGGACATGGTGGCTCACACTTGTAATCCCAGCACTTTGGGAGGCTGAGGCAGGGTGATCACCTGAGGTCAAAACTTCAAGAACAGCCTGTCCAACATGGTGAAATACTGTCTATATTAAAAATAAGCTGAGCGTGGTGGCATATGCCTATAATTCCAGCTACTTTGGAGGCTGAGGCAGGGGAATTGCTTGAACCTGGGAGGTGGAGGTTGCAGTGAGCCAAGATCACGCCACTGCACTCCAGCTTGGGTGACAGAGAAAGACTCCGTTTCAAAATAAATAAATAAATAAAAGAATAAAAAGAGAGGGAGAGAGAAATTTGACTCAAACAGGAAAGGGGAAGGCAGTGTAACCACAGAAGCAGAGATTGGACTGCTGTGGCCACAAGCCATGGAATATTTGCAGCCACCAGAAGCTCAAAGAGGCATAGAATGGGTTCTCCACTGGAGCCTCCAGCATTAGCATGGTCAAGTTGACACTTTCATTTTGGCACAAGAAAATTGATTTTGGACTTCCAGTCTCCAGAACTGTGAGAGAATAAATTTCTGTTATTTTCAACTACAAATTTGTGGTAATTTGCAATAGCAGCCATAGAAAACTAATACACTGGAGTCTAGAAATTATCAGATAGGCTGTGTGAAGTTGGGCAAGTTATTTAACCTTTTCGAGTCTGAATCCTTATCTCTCAAGTAGAGACAATCACACCAGCCCTCCTGGGGTAACTGTCAGCTCTAAACGTGGTAATATGTGTAAAGAATATAGGAAATTGTAGGTATTATATTGTAAATGCTTGAAAAAAAATTTTTTTTGTTTGACATTTTATAAAACTGATCTTGTTTAATTCTCATAGCTCCATGGTATTGATTACCACATACATTGTACAGGTGAGGAAACAGGCATAGAGAAGTTAAACAAGGTGCCCAAACTACATAGTCAAAATTGAACACCATGAGCATAATATTTTTGAAATATTTTTAGATGTTTTTATATTTGAGTATCTTATTGCCCTGAGGCACTTCATCCAATGAAATAATGGTTTCAGTGTTTTAGGGGGAATAACAGATATGAATTGGAACAAAGAAGCAACTGGCAAATGGGATTTTTGTCTCCAGCGCAGTATTAATCTTTAAAGCCAGGCTTTGTCAAGTGAGAAGGGTTTTTAAAAAATCCTTCTGCATGCATTAACTTATCAAGAAGCAGGAATGGCGGTTGTGAAGGGTTTCTCAAACTGAAAAAACAGAAGATATGAAAAAAAATTTTTCCATAAGGAAAGAGATGGAAGGAAGCTACTTCTGACCCAGTGAATTGTGGGAAAGAAGAGGGAGATGACAGTAGTAGAACCAAGTATTGGTCAGATGTCGTGGCTCATGCCTATAATCCTAGCACTTTGGGGGGCTGAGTTGGGCAGATCACTTGAGGTCAGGAGTTTGAGACCAGCGTGGCCAACAAGGTGAAACCTCGTCTCTACTAAAAATACAAAAATTAGCCAGGTGTGGTGGCATGCACCTGTAATCCCAGCTACTTTAGGAGGCTGAGGCAGGAGAATCACTTGAACCTAGGAAGTGAGGGTTGCAGTGAGCTGAGATCGCACCACACTGCACTCCAGCCTGGGCAACAAAGAGAGGCTCTGTCTCAAAAAAAAAAAAAAAAAAAAAAAAGCAAGTATTAAGAATCCAGTACCCTGATGATCCCACACAATGCCCACTTCAATGCTGCTGTTCATCCAGTTTCAATTTTTATAACATCTACTTCTCTATGTTGTGAACAACAAAATTTGGTGGAGTTTTAATGGCTTCTCATTGCACTTGGGATAAGACCCAAATTTCTCAGAATGGGCCATAAGGCCTTAGATGTTTAACTCTTGAGGCAGGATTTTTACATAAAATTAACCCAGTTATAATGATAGGATTTATTTTCTTCATTAGTCCAGAAGCCAGCTGTCCAGGGTCAGTGCATCTACTTGAGGAAGTCATAAAAGACAGTCTCCTTCTTGCACTTTACTCCACCATCCATACTGTGTGGCTTTTATCATTATTGGTCTCAGGATAGCTCCTCTTTCTCTAGGAATTATGTCCTCCTTTCAAGCTGGAATAAAGGAAGGAGGCAAAATGGCAAAGAGTAAATTGTGCTTATGAAATAAGCTAATTCCTTTTCTCCAGGAAAACAATACCGTTTCCAGAAGACCCACGCAGTAGACTTCCACTTTCATCTCATTGACCAGAAAGAGCCATGTAGCCTCTTTAGCTGCAGGGAGAATTAGGGAGGTAAAGGTTCAAACTAGGCATATTTCTACACATAATGTGCAAGAAAGAATAAATGGGGATTGGGAAGCAGCCAGTAGTGTCCACCATACTGGCCTTAGTACAGATTATTATGCCCCTAGTTTACTATGCTTTAGTTTATTGGCTTTCTATTCCTTGATTCTTCTTCTTCTTCTTTTTTTTTTTTTTTCAAGATGGAGTTTTGTTCTGGTGCTCGGGCTAGAGTGCAATGGTGTGATCTTGGCTTACTGCTACCTCCGCATCCCAGGTTCAAGTCATTCTGCCCCAGCCTTCCGAGTAGCTGGGATTACAGGTGGCCACCACCACGCCTGGCTAATTTTTATATTTTTACTAGAGACCTTTCAAAGTGCTGGGATTGGAGGCGTGAACCACCTCGCCCAGCCTCCTTGATTATTCTTATTTCTTTCCTACCTCAGATCTTTTTTCAATGTACAGTCCTTTCTGCCTTGAATGCTTTTTTCCCAGCTTTTTCAATGACTGGCAGCTTCATGTCCTTAGGTCTCTGCACAAATGTGACCTCATTAGAAAAGACATTCTTCCCCTACAATCTAAAGTAGTCACTTCTTCCTCAACTATTCTGTCCCACAGCAAGTTTTCTATTTCCTTCACAGCACTTTTCCTAATCTGGAATTCCTAGCTTATTGGTTTACTTATTAATGTTTATTTCCCTCTCCTATAAAGTAAGCTTCACGAGAGTAGGACCTTGTTCATCTCGTTCACAACTATATTTCCAGCACCTGGGGTGGTGTGCTTGGTAAATAGTATTATTTGTCATTATGATGCAATGTGAATAAATGCAAACCTGAAAGAGGCAATCCTTTAAGATGGATCCCATGTGGCTAACAAATTTTAAACAGAGCCAAGTGGTCATCTGCTTACTAGAGGTCACACACATACTCTGAGTTCACTGAAAACTCACACCTCTATTGAACTTGGGGATTTACAGAGATCATCCAAACTGACCAATTAGAGCTCAGCTGTGTCAACCAATTAGAACTAAGCTAGAATCCCTCATTTGTGTAAACAGACCTAATTAATAATCTGGGTAGCAACTTTTGTTTTAAAATCTAAACCCTCCCTCTGTCCTTTGGAGCACACTTTTGTTTTATACCAAAGGCTGTGTTTCCCTGATTTGCAAACTGTTCACTGGGATAAAGTCTCTTTCCTCCAAATTCCTTTTCAGAGAACGTTAGTTTACAATAACTAAATGAATGGAAAAAAAAAAAAGAGAGAGAGAGAGAGAGAGAGAGAATGTGTTAGGCCATTCTTGCATTGCCAAAAAGAAATACTTGAGAAGGGTAATTTATAAAGAAAAGAGATGTAATTGGCTCACAGGTCTGCAGGCTGTACAGGAAGCATGGTGCAGGACATCTGCTTGGCCCCTGGTGAGGTCTGAGAAAGCTTATAATTATGGTGGAAGGCAAAGCCAGAGCTGACACATTCTGGAGAGTGGGAGCAAGAAAGAGGTAGGGAGGTGTCATACTTTTTTTTTTTTTTTTTTTGAGACAAAGTCTTGCTCTGTTGCCCAGGCTGGAGCACAGTGGCATGATCTTGGCTCACTGCAACTTCTGCCTCCCCGGTTTGAGCGATTCTCCTGCCTCAGCCTCCCAAGTAGCTGGGATTATAGGGACCCACCACCAAGCCTGGCTAATTTTTTTTGGTATTTTTAGTAGATACAGGATTTCACCATATTTGTCAGGCTGGTCTCCAACTCCTGACTTCAGGTGATCCACCTGCCTCAGCCTCCCGAAGTGCTGGATTACAGGCATGAGCCACCGCGCCTGGCTGAAGTCACACATCTTTAAACAACGAGATCTTGAGTGAACTCACTCACTGTCACAAGGATAGCACCAAGCCATGAGGGATCTACCCTGAAGACCCCAACATCTCCCACCAGCCCCACCTCCAACACTGGGGATTACATTTCAACATCAGAGTTGGGGGGACAAATATCCACACTACATCAGGGAAATAGTTGGGATCCTGAATTACTCTTACTTTTAGCATACCCATCAATTCCAATAATCACATT
This sequence comes from Saimiri boliviensis, assembly GCF_048565385.1. Classification (NCBI taxonomy): domain Eukaryota; kingdom Metazoa; phylum Chordata; class Mammalia; order Primates; family Cebidae; genus Saimiri; species Saimiri boliviensis. The sequence goes on from NC_133451.1 coordinate 80,579,213, forward strand.
AAGTCATTTTCCTATTTAAAAATACTCGTTTCTCAGTGTCTTTGGTCTGTCTCGCCAACTACTATAAGATGCCCTTAAAGTTAGTATATGCTTTATAAATTAAAAAAAAAAAAGAAAGACAAAGCCCCTACTTTTCCTTACTTAAATTCTGATGACATCTGTTTAACTAATTTAGGATGTGGGTAATCTGATGTTTTGTTTCTGCCCAAGAGCAGGTTGCAGAACATGCAGTCACTGCACCGTGTCCCTGAGGGGAGGAACGCAGGAGATCAGGCTATCCCAGCCAACTGCGGTTTGGTTTCACTGCCATGGAACTGGTTTTGTTTGCATAGTTGGGTGGTCCATTAAACTAAGTTCACTCCCCTTAGGGAATGGGGAGTTACAAGACTATGGTCTGAGGAGCTTCCTGTGAGAACTACTTTCTGTTGCTCCCTTTCTTTGACTGGTGGCTTTGTGACTCACTGCTTTTCTCTTGTCCTCGAGAGTGACTAATTTGTCAGCAGACTTTGAACAAGCTGAATGCTTGATGAACACAGCCGGTGTAATATATTTCCGGTTTAAACAGTGATGAACAACATTGAGAGCAAAGTTTATCGACCAGCCAAGTACAGACATTTATCTTTAAAATACACATTTCAGTAATATTACTTCTCAACCTGAGAGAGCGGTCAAAATAAACAAAGCTGGACACTAGTTAAAGCAGTAAGGACAGACTTTATTCAGTAATGCTAGTCCAATAGGGAAGAGAGTGTAATATGAACTAACTCCACACTTCCCTGAAATAAAAGGCTGAGGTATGCTAAGGGAAAGGTACAGAAGGATCTTAAGTTTTGGTGGAGGGTGGGGATGGGAGGGTTGTTGATTGCTCTGACTAGGCTATTAGGGTTTGTTAACTGGCTCTTATCCAGAGGAGAAACAAACTTCTCCTATCTATATGATCGGAGGCAGCGGTGGGCAAGCTAAAGCAAGGTACCCGCCTCCTACCAGAGACTAGGAGCTAGGGTGAGTTACCTCCCTGAATATTTGCATTTCAAAGAGATGGCACCCAAGTCTTTGAGGAAACTGTGTTGGGTGGTAGACTTATATCCCGAAGGGTAGAGAAAGCAAGTTTTCTAAAATAACTGCTCTAAGAAGATGTTCAGGGACCTATCTGCTTATCACCAAGTAAATTCTTCAGTCTTTGAGTTTTGATTTCAGGGAAGCATTTTAACATGGTCTGGGGTCAGCCTAGGGACAAGGCCTTAAGCTACTGGAAGCTATGCTAGAGTATGATTAGGTCTCTTAGTGCTGAGAAAAGAACTTTTATATGAGGAAGATCAGTCCTTTTAAATTATTAGGTCCAGAGAGACATTAAAATGAGATATCAGGCTGGGCGTGGTGACTCATGTTTATAATCCCAGAACTCTGGGAGGTCGAGGCGGGTGGATTACTTGAGGTCAGGAGTTTGAGACTAGCCTGGCCAATGTAGTGAAATTCGGTCTCTACTAAAAATACAAAAATTAGCTGGTTGTGGTGGTACCTGCCTGTAATCTCAGCTACTTGGGAGGGTGAGGCAGGAAATCACTTGAACCAGGGAGTCGGAGGTTGCAGTGAGCCGAGATCACACCATTGCACTCCAGCCTGGTGACAGTGAGACCTCTTCTCAAAAAAAAAAAAAAAAAAAAAAAAAAAGACAGCAATTGCATCCTACTCTCCACTTTATGTATTCATCTCTTTAAACTGCTTGCTATAGCCACAAGTAGCTACAAGTTAACCTAATAATGGCACGCTGGACAGTGTTACTCACACTCTGTAGCTTAATGTATAGCCAATCACTAATCAAAACTATTTCTACAAACCAGTAATTCTTTACAACTTTGTATCAGTCAATTCCCTGTTCCCTTTTGGCCTTTAAAAACCTGACTGTAACAAAGGTGGACAGGAGCTCACATTCATTACTTGGGTCTGGGTCTTCTGGGCAGCTGTCCTCATTTTGGCTAAAGTAAATGCCTTAGCCTCTGAGACACAACAAAATTGACAGTGTAAAGGTCTGAACCAGGCGTCCCCAAACTACGGCCCGCGGGCACCCCCTGAGGCCATTTATCCGGCCCCCCACCGCACTTCAGGAAGGGGCACCTCTTTCATTGGTGGTCAGTGAGAGGAGCACAGTATGTGGCGGCCCTCCAACAGTCTGAAGGACAGTGAACTGGCCCCCTGTGTGAAAAGTTTGGGGACGCCTGGCTCTGATACCTGTAAAGAGTTCTGCAGTCTTTAGAACAATGGTTGTTAAAATTTGATTAATCTGGCTTTTAAGTTGGTCAAAGTTTCATAATGTCAGTGGATCGGAACCACACCACAGAAACAGTGGATCATGTAAGTAAAAGTCAAATATTTGCCGCATCAATAAGCTAATACATATAAATGACGTAAGCCTGATTGCAAGCTGCTTTGGACAATTTGGTTTCCAACTTTGTTTGTCAGGTGGGCTAATTTTTGCCTCTCGAGTTTATTATCCATTATCAAGGGTTGTTGCCCTCTGTTCCTCCGCCAGTTGTGTGCCTATTTTCATGGCTTTTCTCGTCCACAAATTTCCAAGGGCCACACCTGGTCGTGGCAAAGGATTGTGAATGAAATCCAGCAATTGCAGCAGACAACTTGGTCAGTAAGACAAAAACAAAAACAAAAAAACCAAGAAACGCTTCAAGATACATGGGCAGAGTCTTTGGGGTATCTCTTCTTCCTGTAACCGCCCAAGGAGTTCACCTCTACAGCTGCCTAGACTGGGCTGATTCAAGACTCGGGAACTGCAATAGAGAAAGAGTAATTCACACAGAGCCGACTCTGCGGGAGACCGGAGTTGTTTTTTTGAGATGGAGTTTCGCTCATGTTGCCCAGGCTGGAGTGCAGTGGTGCGATCTCGGCTCACTGCAACCTTTGCCTCCTGGCTTCAGGTGACTCTCCTGCCTCAGCCTCCCGAGCAGCTGGGATTACAGGCACGCGCCACCTTATCCAGCTATTTTTTGTAGTTTCAGTAGAGACGGGGTTTCACCACATTGGCCAGGCTGGTCTCGAACTCCTGACCTCAAGTGATCCCGCCTCGGTCTCTCAAATCAGTCATAATTTTGCAAAGGCGGTTTCATTCTCTTAAGCAAGTATTATGCAAAATATGGCTAAGACGCGTGGTTCCGCAACAACTTACTGCCTAAAACAACCAGGGCATGTTCAGGCGCCGGAGGCTCCCGTCTGTAATCTCAGCACTTCGGGATACCCAGGCGGTTGAACTGTTTGTGCTTGAGAGCTGGAGACCAACCTGGGCAACATGGCAAAAACCCGTCTCTACAAAACATACAAAAGTTAGCCAGGTATGGTGGGGTGTGCCTGTAGTCCCAGCTACTTGGGGGGCTGAGACAGAAGAATCGCTTCCGCCCAGGAGGTTGAGGCTGAGGTGAGCTGAGATCGTGCCCCTGTATTGCAGCCTGGGCGACAGAACCAGACTCTGTCTCAAAAAAACAAAACAAAATAAAAAACAAAAAAAAAAAACACAAAAAACCCAACCCAGATCAACAAGAAGCCTGTCTCAAACCCTTTTGCTTCTTTCCCATTTACTCCGCTTCCAATCTCTTGAGTGTTTCACTTTTCTGCATGGTTCCCTTCCGCCCCAAGTACGCTTGCGCAGACTGGGAAGTCGGCGAAGAAAGGAGCTACGAAGCCGGCAACACACGACCTTTGCTTTGCGGCGCGGCCGTAAAGCGCCATTACAGCAGCGAGAAAGTTGCGAGACTCCGGGTCGCTGTTCCCCCGGCAGCTGACGCTGCGGGGTCGGCATCACGTGCTGGTCTGGATTTTTCTCGAGCCACTGGGGAAAGTAGGGGGACTCTTATCGTGGGAGGGCTCTTGGTCTGTAATTTGTAGATAGACACCGCTACTCCCGTTCGGGAAGCCAACGGCAGCCCGGTCCTAGTGCCCACCAAATACCCGGGGCCGGGACGCGGAGCTGTGGGGTGGGGGAGAAGGCGGAGGCCCCAGCTAAGAGCGACCTAGCTTCTCGAAGCCGCCCTCGGGGCGCTGATGGCCAGACGCGTCCTGGGAAAGGCTTTAGCCACAGTGTCTCTTTCTGTGGCCTTGGCCTCTGTGACTGTCAGGTCCTCGGGCTGCCGCGGCATCCCGGAGTTCAGGTATTCCACCCTCTTACTGCGGGCTCATTTGCCCTAGACCTTGAGTTGGGGTGGGAACCAGCTTTTTTCCGGCGAATTCTTTAGGCTTTGCTTTGCGTCCTAGATTTTTATAGCCGTATGCAAGTTTTCAAAAAGGGTCTAAAATGTGTTATCTGCCTTTTGAGGAAAACGAGTGGCAGGGCCCCTTCTTGACCTCTGATTTTGAAATTTGCCATCTCTGTAAATTATTACTAGTATCACCAGAGAGTTGAAACGGCACTTGCTTGGCGTGATATTGCCCCGTGCCATTTTCTTAATGGTTGATACATAAAACATTATTATTAGAATTAATGCATGCACATAGTTAAAACAGCTTGAAAATGATGTAAGGTGAAAAGTAAAATCACTATTCCCCCCGCGCCCTTTCCAGGGTAGATAATATATTTATTGTACTTATTATCTACCTCTTTTAAAATTTGTCTACTGTGGATAAATTTAGGGATTTATGGTGTTTCACATTGCCCCCTGTTCACCCCATCTCTAGTTTTTATTCTTTTAAGTTAGTAAACACAAGGTCCTGGGTGCAGCAGCCTTTTCATTCTTATTTTATAGATACAAAAAGTATTTTGAATCTACAAAGATGATTATAAAACAATGATCTATTTCTTTATTTACTGTTGGCCAATTGTTCTGTGTCTTTTTGCTCCTGTTTCCTTCTGTTGCTTTTTCTCGAACATCTGATGGGCACTGATTATCTGTCTATATTTTGATTAATGTGAGTAATAGGTCTTGTTTTCTGTACACGGTTGATCATTGACTTTTGCCTCTTCCTACCAGGTCACCAAGATAGGAAGGTTTCATTTGAGGGCATGTAAGCAGGTACCAGATAGATAGGCTGGGAACCTCCCTTTTGCTTCATGCTTTACCGTAGTGGTGGAACAGCTTCTTCGCTGAATATAGCTGTTTAATATTTCTTCAGTGTCAACTGTAAAATTATTAAGCCTAAGTTTCTGCTGGTGCGCTTTAATTTTTTTTTTTATTTTTAAATTTTGTTTTGAGATGGAGTCTTACTATGCTGCCGAGGCTGGAGTGCAGTGGGGCAATCTCGGCTCACTGCAACCTCCGCCTCCCGGGTTCACCCGGGTTTAAACAGTTCTCCTGCCTCAGTCTCCCGAGTAGCTGGGACTACAGGCGCATACCACCATGCCCAGCTAATTTTTGTATTTTTAGTAGAGATGGGGTTTCACCATCTTGGTCAGGCTAGTCTTGAACTCCTGACCTGGTGGTCCTGATCCTTGGTCAGGCTAGTCTTGAACTCCTGACTCACCTCGGCCTCCCAAAGTGCGGGGATTACAAGTGTGAGCCGCTGTGCTCCGGCCTGTGTACTCTTAACACCAGTATTACAGTAGGGTCCTATCCTTTCATTTCTAAAAACTTTTGACTTTATCTTGGAGACAAACATAACTATTTTGGACTTTTTGCTTGGAGAATGGGGAGGGAGAAGGACCGAATAATTTCCATGGTTACCGTGCCGCTGATCATTTATGAACTTTGGGCCTGCTGACTTCAAGCTTGAAACCTCTCTAACTCAGCTTGTAGGAATAGCATCTCTCCCTCACCCTTTGGTGCATATTCTTAAATTTGCTTTGTTCTACTCTGATTTGTAGGTCAATATTACAACCACTTTTCATCTTCCTGAAGTTGGTTAACATCTGACATTCCCTAGTGGCATTTATTCCTTCTCCTGCTGTGGATTTTATTTCCTTTTATATATCTTGATCTTCTTTCAGTGGGATTTGAGGAAGGAAGGAATACATGTATGTGCTCTCTGGAAGTGTCTAATGCTTTGTTAGATGCCAGCAGTACAACGTAAAGCTGCTTGACAGTTATTCTTCATTTTATAACTCTGGGAGCCCTAGATGAGGCAGGTATATCCAGAACCAGAGACTGTATTGGCTTGAAAGGAAAAGCCAACAGTCCACGAATGTGCTAAGTACCTGGTAACTAATACTGCAAAGCAACCTAGGATAGACATAAGAAATGTGTATCCTAGGATGCTTTGCAGTATTAAGGATTTCAGTGTGATGGCTCATGCCTGTAATCTCAGCATTTTGGAAGGCCCAGGCATGTGGATCACTTGAGGCCAGGAATTCGAGACCAACTTGGCCAACATGGCGAAACCGTGTTTATAGTAAAAAATAGAAAACATTAGCTGGGTATGGTGGTGTGCACCTGTAATCCCAGCTGCTCGGGAGGCTGAGGCAGGGAAATTGCTTGAACCTGGGAGGTGGAGGTTGCAGTGAGTAGAAATGCCACTGACCTCCAGTCTGGGTATGTCTCAAAAAAAAAAAAAAAAAAAAAGAATTTTACAGCCAGAGACAGTGGCTAACACCTGTAATCCCAATGCTTTGGGAGGCTAAGGTGGGAGGACTGTGTGAGGCCAGGAGTTTGAAACCAGCCTAGGTAACTTAGCAAGACCCTTGTCTCTCCAATATGTATATAAATAAAAGCTGGGCCGGGTGGCATGCATGTGTAGTCCTCACTATCAGTAGGATCAGAGTAGGCTCAGAGACTAAGTGATCAGTAGGAATGCTTGAGCTCAGGAGTTCAAGACTGTAGTGAGCTGTGATCGCATCACTGCATTGCAGCCTGAGTGACAGAGCGAGACTCTATCTCTAGTGTTCTTTTTCTTTTCTTTTTTTTGTTTTTGAGACGGAGTCTCATTCTTGTCGCCCAGGCTGGAGTGCAGTGGTGTGATCTCTGCTCACAGCAACCTTTACCTCCCGGGTTCAAGTGATTCTCCTGCCTCAGCCTCCCAAGCAGCTGGGATTACAGGCACCTACCACCACGCCTGGCTGATTTTTGTATTTTTAGTAGAGATGGGGTTCTACCATGTTGGCCAGGCTGGTTTTGAACTCCTGACCTCAGGAGATCTGTCCTCCTGGGCCTCCCATAGTGCTGGGGATTACAGGTGTGAGCCACGCCGTGCCTGGCTGAGATGTCTCTTAAAATTTTTTTTTTTTTACCAGTCTTTGATAATTTTGAAAAACCCAGAAAGTGACAGTTTTGCAGTAGTTTTTGTGATTACTAGAAGGTTTCAAATGTTCATTTTCTTTCTTTCTTGATCTGCCACCTAAACTGGGGTTTAGTGGTGTGATCATGACTCACTGCAGTCTCAACTTCCTGAGCTGAAACCATCGCCCCAGATTGAGTATCTGGGACTACTGGTGCACACTCCCATGCCTGGCTAATTAAAATTTTTTTTTTTTTTTTTTTTTTTTTTTTTTTTTTTTGTAGAGATGGGTCTCCCTATGTTGCCCAGACTGTTCTCAAACTGTTGGGCTCAAATGATCCTCCTGCCTTGATGGATTATAGTGAGACGTTGCTCCCAGTCCTCAAATGTACATTTTTAGAAGAAAGGTAGTATATTACAGAGATGGAGTGAATGTTTTTACGTAGCACAGGGTACAAATTTAACAGAAGGATCTATCAGTGACATATGCATAGAATATTGTTTTATTCTTGTGAATACTTAAAACATATGAATGAACTAAAAATGAAATAGAGATAGTAAAGCATAGCGTTAAGAACCTGGAGTTCTAAGCCAGCTTGCCTAGGTTTGGATCCTGATTTCTATTCTCAGTTGTATGACCTTGGTAAACGTATTTACTCTCTGGGCATTAATGTTCTTATTTCTTAGAAAAAAAAAAAAAAAAAAAGGACAATATGGCCCGGTATGGAGGCTCACACCTGTAATCTCAGCACTTTGGAAGTCCAAGGCAGAAAGATCGCTTGAGCCCAGGAGTTTGAGACCAGCCTGGTCAGCGTATAGTGAGACCCCCATCTCTACAAAAAATAAAAAAATTGGGAGTTTCTGAGCCTACCTGATTTGCCAAACCATTCCCTCTTCAAAAAAGCAAAAAACTAAATGAGAAAACAAAAAAAGTTATCCAGGTGTGGTAGCACATGCCTGTAGTCCCAGCTACTCGAGATGCTGAGGCAGGAGGATTATGTGAGCCTGGGAGGTGGAGGTTGCAGTGAGCGATGATTGTACCAATGCATGCTAGCCTGGGTAACAGAGTGAGGCCCTGTTTTTCAAAAAAAAGGTTAAAAGAAAAAAGATAATAGTACCTGAACTCAGTTGTGAGGATCACGTGAGTTAATGTATTATAGTGCTTAGAACAGTGTCTTGCACATAACAATCCCTGTATACATTTATCTTTGATTATGACAATATGATTGTTGCAGATTTTCTTTATTTCAAAGCATCATGTCAGTATTGCATTTTTAAAAGTTTTCCAGTCTTAATTGTTTTTTGTCTTGTAAATGAACTTTATCAGCTACTTAGTTTTCATTTGCTAGGCCAAATGTATTTCTTGTACTTGTTCAGTAATACAGTACAGAGGTCTAGGCTGTATATGTATATATTACAAATATTCTTGTACCTGCACACAGATGTTTTTAGCAGTTTTATTCATAACTGCCAAAACTTGGAAGCAACCAGGATGTTCTGCAATAGGTGAATGGATAAGTAAACTGTGGTACATCCAGACAATGGGATATTATTTAGTGATAAGAATAAATGAGCTATCAAGCCACGAAAAGACATGAAGGAATCTTAAATGCATATTATTTAAAAAGCTGTATGATTCCAACTATATGGCATTCTTGAAGGCAGAGCTGTGGAGACAGTAAAAGATCAGGGGTTGGAGATGGGGAGGGAGGGTGAATTGGGGTAGCACAGAAGACTTTTAAAAATAGTCATTTTTTAGAGCAGTTTTTAAGTTCACATCAAAATTGAGTTAAAGATAGAGATATCCTGTATATCTCCTACCTGCATCCATGTGTAGCCTCCCTCATTGTCAAAATGCCCGCAGAGTCATAGGTTTGTTAGAATTAAACCCACATTGCGACATCACCCAAAATCCTGTAGTTTATATCAGGCTTTACTCTTGATCTTGTACTTTATGGTTTGGACAAATGTATAATGACACACATCGACCCTTATAGAATCGTACACATAAAATTCACTGCCTTTATGGCAGTGAAACTTGGGTATGATACCTAATGGTAGGTACATATATACACTGTATAAACTGAAGAGGGACCAGGAGGAAGTACAGTAGGCAGTTTTGAGTCAGGTTAAGAAATTTAATTAAAAGAAAAAGTTTCTTATTTTTTTAATGAGACAGGATCTCACTGTGTTGCCCAGGCTGGAGTACAGTAGCATGACCATGATCATGGTTCACTGCAGCCTTGACCTGGACTCAGGTGATCCTCCCACCTCAGCTTCCTGAGTAGCGGCAACTACAGGCACATGCCACCATGCCTGTCCAACTTTCCGAATTTTTTGTAGAGATAAGGGTCTCCCTATCTCATCTGGGCTGGTCTTGAACTCCTGGCTTTAAGCAGTCCTCCCAAAGTGTTGGGATTACAGACGTGAGCCACCATGCCCCACTGAAAAGTTTCTTTTTGTATACATGTAATTATGTAATTTGCCCTAATTACACAAATTGGATCAGTTGTACCTCACATTATTTGGTGTGTTTGGGTAGTCTTTTTCCTTCTCTTTTTTTCCTTGTTTCCCTTTTCCTGTTTTTCTTAGCCTTAAAAAAAATTTGTTTTTCCTTCTTGTTCTTTTTTTCTTATCCTTTCTTGCAACTCCCTTTCCTTTTCTCCTTTTCTCTCTTCCCCTCTCCTCCCCATCTTTACCACTCTCCTTCCTCTTTCCCCCTCATTATCGCCTTTTTCTTCTCTCTTCTCCCTTTTCCCCTCCCTTTCCTTTTTGTTCTTCTTTTCTTTTTCCTCTTCCTGTTTGCTTTTACTTCTATTCACATCAGTACCTTGTTTCCTAGCCCATTTTAAGAACCTGATTATGTGGATCCTTCTATGTATGCTTATATAATAGTATAGAGATTTGTGGTTAGCAGAATAATGACCCCCCAAGTATGTCCACATCCTAATACCTGGAACCTGTCTATATGTTGCCTTACATAGCAAAAGAGAATGCAGATGTGATTAAGGCTAAAGACTTTGAGATGGGGAGAGCATCCTGGAAGGTGCTCCTGATTTAATTGAGAGTGCTTAAAAAATGATCTGGTTATGATCAGACAGAGATATGACTACTATTAAATGGTCAGAGAGAGATTCTATGTTGCTGGCTTTGAAGATGATGGAAGGGGGCCATTAACCACCGAATGCAGATGGGAATGGGATTCCCTCTAGAAGCTAGGAAAGGAAGGGGAATGGATTTTTCTCTTGAGCCTCCAGAAAGGAATGCAGCCCTGCTGATACATTGTCTTCAGCCCAGTAAGACCCCTGTTGGACTTCTAACCTAAAAAACTAAGACAATAAATTTGTATTGTCTTAAGTCACTGAATTTGTAGTGATTTGTTATGGCTTCAATAGCAAACACAAATGCATTATATACATGCACTGAAATGTATGTACTTATTTATTTTTCATGTCATTGCTTTATAAAAATGGTACCATATTGTAGCACTTTACTGAATTTTTTTTCAGCAATACCTTATGAAAATACAAATTGTTTGATGTCACTATTTTTATTAGCAAGTAAATTTCTCCATATCCTTGCCAATACTTATTTTCTTTCTTTTTTAATAGCGGTCATTCTGATGGGTCTGAGGCAAGTACCTCATTGTGGTTTTGACTTGCATTTGTCTAATAATTAGTGCTATTAAGCATCTTTTCATGTGCCTATTGGCCATTTGTATATCTTCTTTGGAGAAATGTCTGTTGAAGTCCTTTGCCCATTTTTTTTTTTTTTTTTTTTTTTTTTTTTTGAGACGGAGTTTCGCTCTTGTTACCCAGGCTGGAGTGCAATGGCGCGATCTTGGCTCACCGCAACCTCCGCCTCCTGGGCTCAGGCAATTCTCCTGACTCTCTCCTGCCCAGTTTTTAATTGGGTTGTTTTATTGTTGTTGTGTTGTAGAAGTTCTTTCTATATTCTGGATGAAACCAATCCCTTATCAGACATGTGATTCCCAAGTATCTTCTATGTCATGGGTTGCTTTCTCACTCTTGTCTGTGTCTTTTGATACACAGAAGTTTTTCATCTTGATGTAGGCCAACTTAGCAATTTTTTCTCTTGTTGCTTGTACTTTCGGTGTCATATCCAGAAAAAATCATTGCCAAATCCAGTGTCATGAAGTTTTGTCAGCATGTGTTCCTCTAAGATTTTGATCATTTTAGGTCTTATGTTTAGGTCTTTGATCCATTTTTAGTTAATGTTTTTATATGGTGTAGGTAAGGGTCAAACTTCTTACTACTTTTGCATGTGAATATCCGATTTTCCCAGCACCGTTTGTTGAAGACTGCCCTTTCCCTCTTGAAATAGTCTTGGTACCTTTGACAAAAATTATTGTGAGGATTTATTTCTGGGTTCTATTTCTATCCTACTAGTCTGTATGTCTGTCTGTCTTTATGCCAGTATCTCAGTGTTGTGATTACTGTAGCTCTGTAGTAAGTGTGAGACCCTGAACTTTGTATTTCCCTTTCAAGATTGTCTTGGCTATTTGGGGTTCCTTGAGATTCCATATGAATTTTAAGGTAGAGTTTTCTATTTCTGGAAAAAAACATCATTGGGATTTTGGTAGAGATTGCATTGAATCTGTAGATAACTTTGAGTAGTTTTGACACCTTAAAAATATTTTCTTCTAGTCAGTGAACGCAGCATATCTCCTTATTTACTGGTGTCTTTAATTTTGTTTAGAAATATTTTGCAGTGTTCAGTGTCTAAGAGTTTTTCTTAAGTTTATTCCCAAGTATTTTATTCTTTTTGATGCTATTGTAAATAAAGTTGTTTTCTTAATATTCCTTTTGGATTGTTAATTGTTAGTGTTCTGTTTTTTTGAGTTGGAGTCTCTATCTCGTCTCACTGCAACCTCCGCCTCCTGGGTTCAAGCGATTCTCCCGCCTCAGCTTCTCAAGTAGCTGGGATCACAGGTGTGCACTACCATGCCTGGCTAATTTTTGTATTTTTAGTAGAGATGGGGTTTCTCCATGTTGGCTGGACTGGTCTTGAACTGTTGACCTCAGCTGCTTGCCTCTATCTTCCAAAGTGCTGGGATTATAGGCATGAGCCACCATGCCCAGCCTGTTGCTGTTTTTCAAACCATTTTTGGGTGTTGATTTCATATCCTGCAACTTTGTTGAGTTCATTTATTCTAACTTTTTTCATGAGTTATTTTGGGTTTTCTACATAAAATATCATGTGACTTGTAAATACAGGTTGAGTATCCCTTATCTAAAATGCTTGGGACCAGAGTGTTTTGGATTTCAGATTTTGGAGTATTCACGTACACATGATGAAATATCTTGGAGATGGGACGCAAGTCTAAACACAAAATTCATTTATGTTTTATATATACTTTATATAGGTAGCCTGAAGATAATTTTATATACTATTTTAAACTGTGTCTCAAACAGTTTTGGTTGTGACCCATGAGGTCAGATGTGGAGTTTTCTATCTGGGGCATCATATCAGCACTCAAAAAATTTCTGATTTTGGATTTTTGGATTAGGGATGCTTAACTTGTAGAGACAGTTTTACTTCTTTTTTTCCAATTTGGATGTCTTTTACTTTATGTACTTTCCTAATTGCTCTGGCTAGAACTTCCAGTATTATGTGGAATTAAGGTGGCGAAAGTGAACATGCTTGTCTTGTTCCTGATCTTAGAGGAAAAATTTTCAGCCTTTCACCTTCATACAATTAACTATGGGCTTTTCATATATGGCCTTTATTATGTGGAGAATTTCCTTCTGTTCCTAGTTTGTTGAATGTTTTTAAATTATGAAAAGGTGTTGAATTTTGTTAGATAATTTTTCTGCATCAATCAAGAGGATTTAAAAAAATTTTTTGTTAACGTGGTACATTGTGTTGATTGATTTTCATTATGTGGAACCATCACTGCATTCCCGGAATGTGTCCCTTGGTCATGGTATATAACCCTTTTAATGTGCTGTTGAATTCTGTTTGTTAGTACTTTGTTGGGGATTTTTACATCAGTGTTAAGGATACTTGTTTGTAGTTTTCTTACAGTTTCTTCGTTGAGCTTTAGTATCAGGATAATGTTGTCCTCACAGAGTGAGTTTGGAAGTGTTTACTTCCTCTTCAGGTTTTTGGAAGAGTTGAAGGAGTATTGGTGTTGATTCTTTAAATCTTTGGTAGAATTTACCAGTAAAGCCATCTAGTCCTGGGTTTTTCTTTGTTGGGAGTAAATAGTTACTTTTTTTAAAAAGTCATCTTTTAAAATTATTTATACAACCCCATTCAAACTTTACTACCTATCCTGCAATGTTTATATTTTCCTTTATGGTTCATCAGCCCATCCAGGATCATTGATTACTTCTAATTGTCATGTCTTTTTAGTCGTCATCTGTCTGGAAGAGTTCCTGCACCTTTCTCTATCTTTCACGACCTTACAATTTAGAGAGTATAGACCTTTATTCTTTTTTTTTTTTTTTTTTTTTTTTGAGATGGAGTTTCACTCTCGTTGCCCAGGCTGGACTGCAATGGCATGATCTCGGCTCACAGCAACCTCAATGTCCTAGATTCAAGCATTTCTCCTGCCTCAGTCTCCTGAGTAGCTGGGATTACAGGCATACTAAAACTCTGTCTTTTTAGTAGAGGCGAGATTTCTCCATGTTGGTCAGGCTGGTATTGAACTCCCAACCTCAGGTGATCCGCCTGCCTCGGCCTCCCAAAGTGCTGGGATTACAGATGTGAGTCACCATGCTCGGCCCCAGACCTTTATTCTGTAAGATGTCTCTTAACCTGGGTCTGTCCTGTGTTTTCTAATGTCCAGATTTGTGTCATATATTTTTGGCAGAAATATCTCAGAAATGATTGTTGTGTACTTCTCAGTCTATGAGATTAGGAGGCAAATGCTGTTAACTTATTCTACAACCTTGTTCAAGTGGATATTTGCAATCATTTGTCTTAAGAAGAGCAAATTGACTGGTACTGTGAGAGCAGGAGAAAGTAACTCATAATCTTACCGCATTCTCAGAATCTCCTTTAGATGTCCTAGTTTAAGGTCATCAAGAATTTATATTTTTATTTTAACAATAATGAGAAGCCATTTAACTTTGGGCAAGATGAGATATGAAAACTGTTTGTGTACACTGTGTGGTTAGGGTGAAGGTTGGTGGTCGTCTTTTGCATATGCTATCCAATTATTTCATGCCTGTATATTTTATTTAAATTTTGCTCTAAAGTTTACAATTTGTGTATTTACCACAGTCTACCTTCAGGTAGTATTAAATTAGTTCATATTCAGTGTAGGAATTTTTTGATTGTTAATTTCTATTTTCTCATATTTCCTTTGCACCATATTTGCCATACATTTTACATGTATATTAGACTATAGGTGATTTAAAAAAAAATGTATTCCTTCACATAGACTTAAACATTTTTCTTTTACACTTTTTTTTTTTGAGATGGAGTCTCTCTCTCTCTGTCGCCTAGGCTGGAGTGCTGGAGGGCAGTGGCATAATCTCAGCTCACTGTAACCTTCTCCTCCTGGGTTCAAGTAGTTCTCCTGCCCCAGCCTATTCAGTAGCTGGAATTACAGATGCGTACCACCACACCTGACTAATTTTTGCATTTTTAGTAGAGGTGGGGTTTCACCATGTTTGGCAAGCTGGTCTCAAACTCCTGACCTCAAGTGATTTGCCTGCGTTGGCCTCCCAAAGTGCTGGGATTACAGGTGTGAGCCACCGTGCCTGGCTTATATTTGTTTTTATGGTTTGAGTTTTCATAACAAACTTCCTCTTCCGCAACAGATAATAGACAAGTAAGCTTGTGTTCTTTTCTCCTCACCTAAAATAAATTCAGTGAGTGTGTTCCAACTAATAAGATTTAGCTATATGTTAAAAAAATTTATATTTGAAAATAATCTTTCATAAATGTTGGACCTTTAGACTAATATGCATCATATTTGAATTTTCTGATTCTTAAAGATTTTTGAGATTGGAAAGTATGTTTTTGGGTCTTTGAATTAATTTTTTTTTGAGATGGAGTTTTCTCTCTTGTTGCCTAGGCTGGAATGCAGTGGTGTGATCTCGACCCACTGCAACCTCTTCCTTCCTGGATTCAAACAGTTACCCTGCCTCAGCCTCCCAAGTAGCTGGGATTACAGGCATATGCCACCATGCCTGGCTAATTTTGTATTTTTTTTTTTTTTAGAGACAGGGTTTTGCCATATTGGTCAGGCTGGTCTTGAACTCCGAACCTCAAGTAATCCACCCACCTCAGCCTCCCAAAGTGCTGGGATTACAGAAGTAAGCCTCTGTGCCCGGCCTAGGTTCTTTAATTAATATATTTTTGGTATGTGTGTAAAATGTTTTTTCTTTTTCTCTCCCAGAAACTCATTTTCATCTTGTTGGTTTCATCTTAATACCAACATCATGTCTGGTTCTAATGGTTCCAAAGAGAATTCCCACAACAAGGCTCGGACGTCTCCTTACCCAGGTTCAAAAGTTGAACGAAGCCAGGTTCCTAATGAGAAAGTGGGCTGGGTTGTTGAGTGGCAAGACTATAACCCGGTGGAATACACTGCAGTCTCTGTCTTGGCTGGACCTAGGTGGGCAGATCCTCAAATCAGGTGAGCAAATAAGACAGCATTAGCTGGGAATAAGACTTTTAGAGAAGGTAATGGTTTTATATCTGAAAATAATTTTAATCTATGTTTAACTGTGTTACAATTCAGTTTCCACATTTGCTTGAATTCTTAACAAAGATGAACAGTTCATATTTGTTTTTTATTTATTTATTTATTTATTTATTTATTTATTTATTTATTTTGAGACTGTCTTGCTCTGTCACCAGGCTGGAGTGCAGTGGTGCAATCTCAGCTCACTGCATGTAACGTCTGCCTCCCAGGTTCGAGAGATTCTCCTGCGTCAGCCTCCTGAGTGGCTGGGACTACAAGTGGGCGCCACCACACCCAGATAACTCTTTTTGTATTTTTAGTAGAGATGGGGTTTCACCATGTTGGTCAGGATGGTCTTGCTCTCTTGACTTCATGATTCCCCCTTCTCGGCCCCCCAAAGTGTTGGGATTACAGGCATGAGCCACTGCACCCTGCCCTTTTGGGGATTTTATGAGGATACTTCCAAATAGTTAAATCTATCTTGATTTGAAATAACATAACAAATAGCATCAGCTATGTGTTATGAAATATCAGCTGGTGCTATTACATTTGTTTTGAAATAACAGCTGATGGTGTTTGTTTTCATGTGATCTGTTTGGGTTATCAGTAGAACATCCCTTGTGATTATTTTCCAAAATAGCTAGACTTGTGAAAATATTTTTCAGAACATTTTCCAGGTTACTAAGAACAGGATGTTGATAAACCAGTGTGAAAAAATAGAAAAGAGATGGATAAAGGGGAGAGAGGGAAGAATGAGAGAGAAACGGCTCTCACTAAATTCATAGAAGTGCCACATTAACATTTTATGTTTATGTTTATTTTTCTAGCTTTATTGTTGTATAATTGACAAATAACAATTATATATAAGGTATATAATTTAATATTTATATATATATATGAATACATTGTGAAATGATTATTGCAATTATGCCAATTAAAATTATACCTTACGTGGTTACCTTTTTTGTGTGTATAGTAAGAACATTTGAGATCTACTCTAAGCAAGTTTCAAGAATCCAGTACTATATCATTGTTATTTTCAAGACTGGTACTCTCTCTGTCACCCAGGCTGGAGTACAGTGGTGTGGTCATAGCTTGCTCTAACCTTAAACTCTTGAGCTCAGGTGATTCTCTTGCCTCAGCCACCCGAGTAGCTAGGACTATGGGCATGTTCCACCATGCTTGGCTAATTTTATTTTATTTTTTAAGTAGATATGGGGTCTCACTGTTAACATTATTAACTGTAGTCACCACACTGTACATTAGATCTCTAGAACATACTCATTTTGTATAACTGAAACTTTGTACCCTTTGACCAATGTCTCCCCATTTTTCCCACCCCTTTATGTTCCTTTTGTTCCTTTTCTTTTCTTTTTTTCTTTCTTTTTTTGAGATAAAGTCTTACTCTGTAACCCAGGGTGGAGTGTAGTGGTGTGATCATAGCTCACTGCAGCCTTCATCTCCTGGGCTCAAGTGATACTCCCACTTCAGCCTCCCAAGCAGCTGGGACTACAGGCATGTTCTACCATGCCTGGCTAACTTTTAAATTTTTAGCAGAGATGAATTCTCATTGTATTGGCCAGTCTAGTCTTGAACTCCTGAGCTCAAGTGATCTTTCTGCCTTGGCCTCCCAAAGTGCTGGGATTACGGGCGTGAGCCAGCATGTCTGGTGATTTTTTCTTTAAGGGGTGAATCTCTAGAATCCCAAAGGCATTGCAACTCTGGTTTTACAATTTCATAGTTTTTTAATCATTTAATTCTTTTTATTTGCATGTTAGGTGGCAGATTGCCTAGAAGTCTTAAGAAAATGTATGGATCATTCAAACTTGACATTATTCCCCAGCAGACCACAGATATTTCTTTGCTCGCTCACTGGAATCAAAACAAGAAAAAAGTGAAACCTGTGTCAGAACTGCCCATGAACTGTTTAGTATTTCATAACTCTTTATTCACCGTCACTGCAATTATGGCAGCGATTTTATTTTATTTTATTTTATTTTATTTATTTATTTATTTATTTATTTTTGAGATGGAGTTTCGCTCTTGTTACCCAGGCTGGAGTGCAATGGCGCGATCTCGGCTCACCGCAACCTCCGCCTCCTGGGTTCAGGCTATTCTCCTGTCTCAGCCTCCTGAGTAGCTGGGATTACAGGCACGCACCACCATGCCTAGCTAATTTTTTGTATTTTTAGTAGGGACAGGATTTCACCTTGTTGACCAGGATGGTCTCGATCTCTTGACCTCGTGATCCACCTGCCTAGGCCTCCCAAAGTGCTGGGATTACAGGCTTGAGCCACTGCGCCCGGCCATGGCAGCGATTTTATAGTGGTGAGGAAAGTAATTTAGTTATATCTGTTAAAAAATTTTTTTGTTGTGCCAGGCACAGTGGCTCATGCCTGTAATCCCAGCCCTTTGGGACGCTGAGGCAGGCAGATCACTTGAAGTCAGGAGTTTGTGACCATCCTGGCCAACATGGTGAAACCCTGTATTTACCAAAAATATAAAAAAGTAGCTGCATGTGGTGGCATGTGCCTATAATCCCAGCTACTTGGCAGACTAAGGCAGGAAATTCGCTTGATCCTGGTTGGTGGAGGTTGCAGTGAGCTAAGATCATGTCATTGCACTCCAGCCTGGCCTACAGAATGAGACTCCATTTCAAAAGAAAGAAGAAAAAAGAAATAAAATATATAAATAAAAAATAAAATTTTTTTGTTATGACATGATATAAATATAGTAAAGTGCACATTTCTTACATGTGAAGGTGTGCAGCTCAGTAAAATTTTACATTTATATAGCTCTGTAACCAACACCCAGATCACGATCTAGAACATTTCCAGCATAGTATGTCTGTTTTTAATTTACATTGTATTTATTATGCAGTTTGTGAGGCAGATTCACTGCTTCATGGGTTTACTCTGATAAAAATACTAATCAGTGTGCATTTGAAGAAATTTAAATTATTTTGAAACAGTAGAAACATCATTAGAAGTAATCTTACCTTGCAATCTTATTTTTGGAATAGTTTTCATAATGTGCCCACAAACAATTCCTTCTTGCTAATAGGCCTTTTTGTAGCATGTGGTAGGAGCTCCAGTGCTTCTGCTGGTAGTCCCTTTCAGAGGGGTTAATAAGTTTAATAATAATATATGTGTTTATAATATATGGTGTTTTGGTGGAATATTACGCAGCCATCAAAAACGATGAGTTAGCGTCCTTTGTAGGGACATGGATGAACCTGGAAACCATCATTCTTAGCAAACTGACACAAGAGCAGAAAATCAAACACCACATGTTCTCACTCGTAGGTGGGTGTTGAACAATGAGAACACATGGACACAGGGAGGGGAGCACTACACACTGGGGTCCATTAGGGGGAAATGGGGGAGGGATGGGGGAGTGGGGAGGTGGGAAGAGATAGCATGGGGAGAAATGACAAGATACAGGTGAGGGGGAGGAAGGCAGCAAACCATACTGCCATGTGTGTACTTATGCAACAATCTTGCATGTTCTTCACATGTACCCCAAAACCTAAAATGCAATTAAAAAAAAATATATATATATGTATATATATGGTGTTTTGGTTAAAACTTTTTTTTCCCCTAAAAATTGTTTTGAAGGGGCTGGGCATGGTGGCTCATGCCTGTAATCCCAGGATTTGGGAGGCCGAGGCAGGCTGATCATGAGGTCAAGAGATTTAGACCATCCTGGCCAACATGGTGAAATTCTGTCTATACTACAGATACAAAAATTAGCTGGGCATGATGGTGCATGCCTGTAGTCCCAGCTACTTGGGAGGCTGAGGCAGGAGAATCACTTGAATCCGGAAGGCGGAGGTTGCAGTGAGCTGAGATTGTGCCACTGCACTCCAGCCTGGCAACAGAGCAAGACTCTGTCTCAAAAAAAAAAAAAAAAAATTGTTTTGAAGGAATAAGATGGATTTGTGGGGGAAAAAAAAACAAACTAACCTTTAGAAATTAATTGTTTTAAGACTTATAGATAACAGATTGATTTGCATTATTAAGCTGTTAGTAGTTTTGAATTCTTTCTTATTTTACATTGCTATTCTCATTACAGTGAAAGTAATTTTTCTCCCAAGTTTAACGAAAAGGATGGACATGTTGAGAGAAAGAGCCAGAATGGCCTGTATGAGATTGAAAATGGAAGACCGAGGTAGGTACTGGTAGTAAAGAGTCTTACAATAACGAGTCACCAAAAAGTAGAAAAGATAGTTCATGTTTATAAAATCCTTGTATGTGCCAGATGTTGTACAGATTTATTTACATATATAATGTAATTAAATGTGCACAATAACCCTGTTGGTGGATATTTTTAATTCTGTTTTACAGATAAGGAAAGAGTATAAGCAATTTGTATACAGCTAGTAAATGGCAGAGGCAGCATGTGAATGCATCTTTTTGTAATTCTTTCTTGAAAATAGAAATAATTAATGAATACATTAACAGAAAGGATTTAAAGTTGTTCATCAGACATTTATTAAATGGTATAGTATCTGAAAGTAAGAATTTATCCAAACATGTAATAGTAAAAATAAAGATAACCCAATAATTTAACATCAAGGGTCTTTCTCCACTTTTTAAAAAATGATTTTTCTATACAACTCAAAAATTATCCGTTTTTCTTAAGAAGACATTATAAAAATGTATTAGTCTGTTCTTATACTGCTATAAAGACATACCCAAGACTGGGCAATTTATGAGGGAAAAAGGTTTAATCGACTTACAGTTTGGTATGGCCAGAGAGGCCTCAGGAAACTTAACGATCATGGCGGAGGCGAGAGAGAAGCAAAGGTACATCTTACATGGCAGCAGATGACAGAGAGTGAACAAGCGAAGTGGGAAGAGCCCCTTATAAAACCATCAGATTGGCTGGGCTCCGTGGCTTACACCTGTAATCCCAGCACTTTTGGAGGCTGAGGTGGGTGGATCACCTGAGGTCAGGAGTTTGAGGCCAGCCTGGTCAACATGGCAACACCCCATCTCTACTAAAAATACAAAAATTAGCTGGGTGTGGTGGTGGGTGCCTGTAATTTTAGCTACTTGGGAGGCTGAGGCAGGAGAATTGCTTGAACCTGGGAGGCAGAGGTTGCAGTGAGCCAAAATTGTGCCATTGCACTCCAGCCTGGGCAGCAGAGCGAGACTCCATCTCAAAAAACCGAAAAACCCTATCAGATCTTATGAGAACTCACTATCACGAGAACAGCATGGGGAAACCGCCCCCACTATCCAATCACCTCCAACCAGATTCTGCCCTCAATTTATGAGAATTTCAATTTGAGATGAGGTTTGGGTGGGGACACAGAGCCAAACCATATTAAAAAGTTAGAAAGAAATACAAAAATTAGCATGTACCAAATAAACCAAAGAAGGATCACAGATTTGAAATCGTGGTTATCACCTTACAAAAATGTTGCACTTTGTGTTCTTGGTTCCTCTAAGACAAAGCAATGGTAGTACTCCTCTCATCGCACCCTGGTCCTTCAGTTTTGCTAAGTTCTTTCTTTGGTCTAACTTACTCCCATTCCTATGTTACTGAGTCTTTTTAAGTCAAATTCTCCTTGCATTTGACTTACTCCTTAGGTGCTTTTATGAATACAGTTATAAAAAGATAAAATATATGAAAATATAGATAAGATATATAGATGGAAATCCAAGATAGATTGTTCTTTTAATCAAGTCTCTTTGACTAATAGAAACTAACTTTAGCTTGCCTGAGCAAAAGTAAAATTTATTTGAAGGCTATAGGAGTGTCTCAAGGAGCTCGAAACAAAAATGCAGCTAACTTTAGAAAAGATGGAATTCAGAATCCATCACCAATCTCTCTCTGCCTCATCTATGCTTTCCTCTATATTGTTGACTTATTACTCTTTCTTTGCAAATAACCATAGTGCTTTTCAGGCTATAATATAATCTATGTGTCTATTCCAGTTTCTTGTTTACGAGTTACAGTCTTGGTCATCTATAAAAACTGACATTCTGTCTCTTAGTGTTGACTTTGATCACTTGTGTTCAGGGATGTGTAGTTACATGGAATAAAATATGGTTGCTGGCCACTCTACCCCTCCTTCTGTGAATTAGAAAAGAATTATTGTCAGTGGGGTAGGTGTCTTGTCTTTTCTTTCTGTTGCTATTTGCATGTCTTGCTGAAATATTTCTGAGTCTAGTACAAAAACAACATCAAAATTCATTCAATTTTAATAACAGTCACTGGGAAGAAAGAATCAAAAGATATAGCAAAAAAGGAAATTTTGGCAAGTTGTTTATTTGCTTTCATAGAATAGGAGGGCCAGAGATACAGAGTCATTAAGTAGAATTACACGTTAGAATATCTTAGTAGTACATAATGAAAGTTGAACAATTAAAGAATATTTACTGATATAAAATAACATAGGCATGAGTCTTGCTAGGTTTATCTCACAAATTTTTAACACTGGGTTGTGGCATCAGGATATATAGTTGGCATTTTTATAAAATTGTATTTTAGTATACTTGAAATCTATGAAATGGTAATACTAATACTTGTTATATGGTATAAAATATATATTATTGATGATAAAAATCCAAAAATTCAGGAAAACTGTACTTAATGCAACAGAAACAACTTTAATGGGAAGGGTTGTAGGATAGTAGAGTAGGAAATGAGAATGATGAGAAAGTGAAGAGAGATGTGGATTTTCCAAAAGAATCCAGTAAGGTTCTAGTTTGAATTTAGGTGAACAGGTGAAAACTGAAACAAATCATTACATTGTAGAACCACTTCGGGTATGAGAACTACTTTCTGGATCAAGTTTAAAGCTTAAGCACATGCACAAAAGAAAAATTAAATAGCAGTGTTATGAAATACGTGATTTCAGCACCGGATATGTGATAGTACTATTGGATTTGTGAGGACATATTAGTTCTGTCTTACTGCTTGTATCCCCTTCCTTTGGGTTTTATCAAATCAGGTTAAAAAGATGGACACATTGATTTTATGCTTTTTTGTTTTCCTAGAAATCCTGCGGGACGGACTGGACTGGTTGGCCGGGGGCTTTTGGGGCGATGGGGCCCAAATCATGCTGCAGATCCCATTATAACCAGGTAAGAACCAAAACATACATGTATATATCAGTAACGAAGAGCTAAGTGATAGGAAAAATGCAGACTGTGGCTAATGTGTGTATATATGTATACCTCTGTGTGTATACATATGTATGTATGTGTATTTGTATATATATGCGTATATACAGTCATGTATTGCTTAACAATGAGGACACGTTCTGAGAAACGCATTGTTAGGTGATTTTCTTGTTGTGTGAACATCAGAGAGTATATTTACATAAACCTGGATTGTGTAGGTACAATTATTTAAGTAGTATACACCTGTGCTGTATGCTATAACCTATTGCTCTTAGGCTAAAAACCTGTACAGCATGTTACTGTATTGAATACTGTAGGCAACTGTTAAACAATTGTGTTTGTATATCTAAACATAGGAAAAGTAGATAAAAATATGATATAAAATATAAAAACTGGCCAGGCGTAGTGGCTCACGCCTGTAATCCAAGCACTTTGGAGGCCAAGGCGGGCGGATCACCTGAGGTCAGGAGTTCAAGACCAGCCTGACCAACATGGTGAAACCCCACCTTGAAAAAAAAACAAAAACAAAAACAAAAACCATACACCTGTTTTGGGCACTTAACCTGCATGGAGCTTGTAGGACTGGAAGTTGATCTAGGTCAGTCAGAGTGAGTGGTAAGTCAGCATGAAAGCCTGAGACATTACTGTCCACTATTGTAGACAAAAACACTGCATAATTAGGCTACACCAAATTTATACAAAATATTTTTCTTTTAATAATAAACTGACCTTAGCTTACTGTAACTTTTTTACTTTTTAAACTTTAAAAATTTTAAACCTTTTTGACTTTTTTATAACACTTAACTTAAAACACACATTGTGGAATTGCACAAAAATCGTTTTTTATTATATCTTTATTCTGTGAGCTTTTTTAAATTAGAAAGATTTTTTAAAGTTTTTATTAAAAACTAAGACACAAATACACATATTAGCCTAGGCCTACACAAGGTCAGGATCATCAATATCCCTGTTTTCCACTTCCACATCTTGTCCCACTGGAAAGTTGTCAGGGGCAGTAGTACGCATGGAGCTGTCATCTCCTCTGATAATAATGCCTTCCTCTTGAGTACCTCCTGAAGGACCTGCCTGAGGCTGTTTTACAGTTAACTTTTTTTTTTTTTAAAATAAGTAGAAGGAATATACTTTAATGATAAAAGGTATGGTATAGAAAATACATAAGCCAGTAACATAGTCACTTATTATCAAGTATTATGTACTGTATGGAATTGTACTTATGACTGGCAGTGCAGTAGGTTTGTTTACATTAGCATTAGCACAAGCATGTGATAACGCATTGGGTTAGGATGTTAACAATGGCTATGACATCACTAGGTGATAGGAATGTTTCAGCTCCATCATCATCTTATGGGACCACCATTGCATATGTGATCTGTTATTGACCAAAACATCGTTATATGACACATGACTAGACACACACGCCCACACATGTATATATACATAAATATACATGCAGATGTATATGTAATTTTTATTTTTAAGGGACTTTATTTAAAATGATAGTGATGTGATATAAGTATAAAGCTGTACTTATATGAGTAGGTTAGGCATTATGTAAAGAAGGTTAATTCTGTTTGTGCATCTATTATTGAATATCTATTTGTTCTCAGTGTTTAGTAGGCACTTTAGAGGATATAAAAAAATCTAAGAATCCTAAGTTGGTTGTCTGTCACTGAAGAGCTATGGCTTTATTTGCAAGATGGAAAATATGAAGTAAGAAAACATGTTAAATATGATCAAGTAATATGAGTGATTCAGGATGCTTTAGAAGATTAGAAGATTAGATGTGGGGTGTGACTGTGGTAAACTGGAGCACCCAAGAAAGGCAGCATAAAGCAGGTTGATTTGAGCCCAATTTGAGCCTTGGGTAGGGAGACAGCAGGAAGCCTAAGGAAAGGGTCTCTAGTAATATCTGAGTAGTGACTAGCTTGGTTGAAACAGAATATTCTTGTAGGAGAGTAGTGGGTGAAAAATGAAACTTAAAATTAATTTTTGTGCAGTTTTATTGTGGAGATTTTTTTTTTTTTTTTTTTTTTTTTTTTTTGAGACAGACTTTTGCTTTTATTGTTCAAGCCAGAGTGCAATGGTGCAATTTTGGCTCACTGCAACCGCCACCTCCCGGGTTCAAGCGATTCTCTTGCCTCAGCCTCCTAAGTAGCTGGGATTACAGGCACCTGCCACCATGCCCAGTTAATTTTTTTTTGTATTTTTAGTATAAACAGGGTTTCACCTTATTAGCCATGCTGATCTCGAACTCCTGACCTCAGATGACCTGTCCACCTCAGCCTCCCAAAGTGTTGGGATTGCAGGCATGAGCCACTGGTCCCAGCCTATGGTGGAGAATTTTAAATGCCAAAGTTAGGAGTATCGACTAGAGCTATTGAAGGTTTCAGAACAGGGGAGATGCATTCTCTTCCCAGGCAGACCTATCTGGCAAGCCAAATCATATTCAGGTCTCTTTGTGAGCATGAATCAGAATTAAGCAGGTCAGTGAATCTAATGTTTAGATGGATTGAGCAGTCTCCACAGGAATCATCTTTCTAATGTATCTGAAATATTGTCATATTTGTCATCCTTTTAATTTTTATTTTTTTACTTTTAGAACTTCTTCATTGACCATCTCTCTCCTCACATGGAATTTCACTTTCTTTCTTTAAATAATGCAAATATACTCTATTGTTACTTTTTTAGTTTTGATATTTTGGGGGCCTTTCTTCAAGGAGACTGTTTTTCTTTGGTCTGAGATATAATAATGATATGATAGTGTAACCCTAGAAAGCAGTTTTTTTTTTTTTTTTCCCAAGTTACCGGAAGAGGCACCCATACTTACCTGGTCTTATTTTCTTACTGGACTTCTCTGCCAAAAAGGATCTTTATCCAACCCCACATTTTATCTTCCCTCCATCCATCTATCCACTTACTCACCCATCAACCTACCTACTTAACTACTGATCAACCTACCTATCCATCCATGTACCTTTTGAACCTTTATGGTTTAAATGAGATGGAAAGAGTTAGTAAAAAAAAAATTGATGGCAGTGTTAGTTTCTGATTTTGGTGAAGCTGGCCCAAACCAGGAAGGTATGAAATGTTTGGAACAGGAATGTAATGCCAGTAAGGGGACAAGAAGCAGAAAAGGGAAGCCAGAGACTTGAAAGTTAGAATCTAGTTAACTTATCTTTATCTATGGTGGACCAAATAGTGGCTGGGAATAGACATGGTGATTGTGTTTCAAGTTGTTTTGAAATGGTAAGGCTTTTTGAACTTAGCTCTGTCATACAGATAAGAGAACTGACAGCTTAGAGATGGTCCAAGGCTATAAGAGAGCCCACAGGTGGCAGTGTCTAGCTTTCAACTGTACTCTGAGGTTGATGTTCTTTGTTATCTCAATAATGCATTAATTTATAATAATTATAATGCATTAACTAATAAATTGATGAGTTCCTCTAAATAGCTGAGAGGTAGCAGAAATGGAAGAGAGAAGAATGAAAGATGTTGAACAAAGAGTCAAACCTTAGAAGAATTGTTGAAAGTATTCTACTTCTTGACTAGTCTATTATAGGGATCTTGTCAGTGCTATCATTAGTTTTTCTGTTTCTCACAAAAGCCCCTCTAAGTAGGTATTGATATATCTGTCTTGAGGATTTGAAAATAGAGACTAACTGGGATTAAGCGACTTGCCTAAATGTTGTAGATCTGACTTTTGAATGAGGAGTAAGTAGCTTTAAATATTGTGCTTTTTCTATTACACCACTGATGAGTAATCCTAAGAATCACTCAGGCACTTTCAGAACAAAGATTCCACCTGCCTTTCTTTCAGGTATGCACTTCATGATTCAAAACAGCATTGTTCAGGATTTCATAAACTTTTTAGTTCAGAATCTCCAGGGCAAGTGCCAAAATTTCAGATTTCCAGGTTTCTCTCCTAGAGATTATCTAGGTATAATTATCAAAAGTTGCAAAGCCTTTAGAGTCAAAACGAGTTGGGAAGTGTGAATATATTATTGTGAATAAATTCTTGTCAAATAATTGATGACAGTATCATTTTCTATTCACTTTTGGTTAAAGACAGGACGGTGTATACTATTAGAACTGGGGAGGGAATAGTAATAGGGCGTAGAAATATCATTGATATTCAGTAAATGTTCACTAGGTTCATCAGGTAAAATGATATATTAGTTCGGTTAGAACAAGGAATTTTGTTTTGAAATTGATGATAATGTATTTAATACAATAAATAGCATAGCAAGAAACTACTCTGCTTAAAATCCATACATGGGTCCCTTCCGAATAAAATCTGAGAACATACGCAAGCTGTTCATAATCTTTCTGGTCCTACCTTCTCCCCAGCAGCATCTCTCTCTCTCTCTCTCTCTCTCTCTTTCTCTCTCTCTCTCTCTCTCTTTTTTTTTTTTTTCTTGAGATGTGGTCTCCCTCTGTTACCCTGGCTGGTCTCAAACTCCTGAGCTCAAGCAGTTCTCCCACCTCAGCCTCCCAAAGTGCTAGGATTTTAGGCAGGAACCACCACACCTGGCCAGCATCTCTCTCTTCTGTTTCTCATCCTTGTTCTGTAGCCACAACTGGCTGGCTGGCTGAAGAGCAATGGCTGTATTGAGTCTTTGTTTTCCCAGCTCCTTGCATGTGATGTGTAGTAGGTGCTACTAAATCTTTATGAGTGAACAGAGCCATCATTTGCCTTCTTATCTTTACTCTTATCTAATTATTATAAACATTCTGCTTGTTCAGTTTAAGTCGATAGTATAGTAATTAAGAACACAGATTCTGGCTGGGGCGGTGGCTCATGCCTGTACTCAATAGCCACGTGTGGCAAATGACTACCTTATTAAAAAGAACAGATCTAGAACTTGTGTGTGTGTGTGACAGGGTATTGCTATGTTGCCCAGGCTGGTCTTGAACTCCTGGACTCAAGCAGTCTTCCAACTAGAATCTACCAAAATGTTAGGATGATAGTTATGAGCCACCACCACAGAACATTTTCATTATCACAAAACGTTCTGTTACACAGTGCTGACGTAAATGCTTTATGAAAATATATAACAAATATTTTAAAAAATGATTTTCTTCTTTTTTCCGCTTCTCTGCAAATGTGCTTGTTGAGAAATTCAGGGAATATAAGAAATGCATGGAATATAAGATGTAGGCTGGGTGTGGTGGCTCATGCCTGTAATCCCAGCACTTTGGGAGGCCAAGATGGGCAGATCATGAGGTCAGGAGTTCGAGACCAGCCTGGCCAACATGGTGAAACCCTGTCTCTACTAAAAATACAAAAATAAGCTGGGTGTGGTGGAGGGTGCTGTAATCCCAGCTACTCAGGAGGCTCAGGCAGGAGAATCGCTTGAAACTGGAAGGCGGAGTTTGCAGTGAGTCACCAAGATTGCATGACTGCACTCCAGCCTGGGCAACAAGAGTAAAACTCAATCTCAAAAAGAAAAAGAACATAGATTCTGGAACCAGATTGCCCAGGTTCAAAGTTTTGTTTATACTCTTGTTAACACTGCAGTCTTGGGCAAGTTATCTAACTTTTCTGTATCTGTAAGATAAAGATAACAAAACAACTATTTTATAAAAGGATTGTTTTGAGGCTTAAATTAAATACATGAATGCACTTAGAACAGTGTTATATATATATAATAAATGCTACCTAAATGGCTTTTAGAAAATAAGAATAAAATCCGTCCTGTCTTCATTCTCACTGTCTCTGCCTTCCGTCCTGTCCCCATCATCTGTTACCTGGATCATAGCAGTAGCCTCCCAGCTGGTCTTCTTGAGTCTAGTCTTGCTTTCCTCCAGACCAACATGCATGCTTTTGTCAAAGTGAGTGAGCTGTTTAAAATACAAATTGGTTATGGCTTTACCCTGCTTATAAACATTCTCTGGCTCTCTAAGTAGATAAATTAGATGAATCTTGTCATAGAAGCCCTCGGCCCGCTTCTGTGGCCTATCTTTTCCCTCACTGATGCCCATGGTGCTAGACCCCGTTTGAACATTCAGTTTCTTGAACACATTATTTTATTTTATGACTTTGTTTCTTGCTCATGTATTCCTCTGTCTGGCATTTTAAAAGCAGATGTGCCCTCTTGCACTAATTATTGTTTCATTTCTATTTAATATACTCATCCAGTTATCACCCTTCTTATAATTTAGAGGCATTGTTAGACTGTAAGTTCTTTCATGGGAGGAATTAGATATGGTAGATGTGGTAGTCAGCTGCTATATAAGGAAATCTGAAAGTTCATATCCAAAGTAATATTTCATTGGGTTTCATCCAGAGTAATGATTAGATCATAAACTTGCTTTTTTGGCTTAGCATTGGAAGTCTTTTTTTTTTTTTCCCTCCTAAGAGGTCATTAGGACAATTCTTAAAATTGGGCTGGAGGTTGATAAAGGGGAAGGGGAGATTTATTAATATCATCATCTCTGGGAAAGAGGGTGTGGTTAGAAAAAGTGTATTCTGAAATTAACATTGCCTTGATACTTTTTATAAAACCCATAAGCAATTCAATTAAAATATAAAATAAAAGGATAGAGTTATTTTTTGTTGTTGTTGTGTATCAAATTAGAGGGCATAAAGATTGAGAAGCATGGCCAGCTGTGGTGGCTTATACCTGTAATCACAGCACTTTGGGAGGCCGAGGTGGGAGGATGGTTTGAGGCCAGGAATTCAAGACCAGCTGGGCATCATAGCAGGAGACCCCATCTCTACTAAAAAAACAACAAAAAAAATTAGCTGGGCATGGTGGCCTACACCTATAGTCCTGGTACTCAGGAGGCTGAGGCAGGAGAATTGCTTGAGCCCAGGAATTTAAAGTTACAGTGAACTATGATTACACCACTGTACTCCAGCCTTGGTGATAAAGCAAGACTCTGTCCCCCTCTAGCCACAAAAAAAAGTACTGCTTTGACACCAGCTAAACTATGTCATGTAATCTGCTTTTCTGTTAACACAGGGTGAACTGTTAAAAGCAAATCTTTTTTTTTTTTTTTTTTGAGATGGAGTCTCACTCTGGCACCCAGCCTGGAATGCAATGGTGCAATGGTGCGATCTTGGCCCACTGCAACCTCCACCTCCCAGGTTCAAGTGATTCTCCTGCCTCAGCCTCCCGAGTACGTGGGACTACAGGCACCCACC
The DNA here is from genome assembly GCF_048565385.1 of Saimiri boliviensis. Classification (NCBI taxonomy): domain Eukaryota; kingdom Metazoa; phylum Chordata; class Mammalia; order Primates; family Cebidae; genus Saimiri; species Saimiri boliviensis. The sequence goes on from NC_133451.1 coordinate 80,609,325, forward strand.
ATCATGCTTGGCCAATTTTCGTATTTTTAGTAGAAACGGGGTTTCACCATGTTGACCAGGCTGGTTTTTGAATTCCTGACCTCAGGTGATCCGCCCACCTTGGCCTCCTAAAGTGCTGGGATTACAAGCATGAGCCACTGTGCCCAGCCAAAAGCAAATCCTACCAGGCCGTTTTCACTACCAGTAATTTTATTTTTTTTCTTTTTTGAGATAGGCTCTTTATCTGTCACCCAAACTGGAGTTGATCTTAGCTCAGTGCAACCTCAAACTCGTGGGCTTAAGCGACCCTTCTGCCTCAGTCTCCCAAGTAGGTAGGATTATAAGTGCATGCCACCACATCCAGCTAATTTTTAAAATTATTTTTTATAGAGATAGGATCTTGCTTTGTTGCCCAGGCTGGTCTCGAACTCCTGGGCTCAAGCAATTCTCCCGAAGTTTTGAGATTACTAACATAAGCCACTGCGCCTGGCAACTACCAGGAATTTTTAAAAAAGGATTTGTAAAATTATTTTAAAAAAAACTTTGGTAATGTTTTCTTCAAATTCTATTCTGCTACTTCTTTTGTTAGTACTTTAAGTAGTAAAAATTGTTTGTATCCTGAACTTTCGTTACTGATAATATAGTATCTTTTAGGTAATGTAGACATTTGTCTTGGTTTTAACAGTGATGAATATAGAATATTTCTAATATAAAACAGTTCTTAATAAATAAACTAGCTAATGTGAGATAAACTTATATATACTCTGTTTTAAAGAAAAACGACTTTGTAACTTTGTCTCAGGTTTGAGATGGAACCTTAGTTTTGTTGTAAATCATTTATGATTTTACATTACTATTCACAGATGGAAAAGAGATAGCAGTGGAAATAAAATCATACATCCTGTTTCTGGGAAACACATCTTACAGTTTGTTGCAATAAAAAGGAAAGACTGTGGAGAATGGGCAATCCCAGGGGTAAGCATTACAATAAAATAAGTGTTTATGTTCTTTTTAGGTGCTTTACTTACTACAGGGTTATTGTTTGTGGATCTTTTCTATTCCATTCTCCTCTATTCCTTCCCACTTCAATTAGTAATTCTTTTGTTTTTCATCCGTGCATGAAGTGTCATTGTCAGCAACAAGTTTAGGATAATCCAAGCTGTTAGAATCTGCGTCTAATTCTGACACCCTTGGGAAAGAACTTGGGCTTTGACGTTACTTGCAGGGCTGTGTTCTGGCCTTTCCACTTGCAGCTGGGTGGTAGGGAGGTGATGCCCTCATTTTTAAAATAAAGATATCTACTTCACAGGATTATTAGAGATCACACACAAATAAGCACTCATTATGTTGGGTCCCATCTCAGAATTTAACCTCCACTTCAGCCCAAGGTAGTATTTTTAAGAACTTTTTGGTTGAATTCTGGTAACTTTTGACAACATGTAAAAATTAGCTTTTGTTATTTACTGTTCCTTGTCATTTAAATAGTTTCTGTAATGTCATCAAGACAAGCATACTTTTGTTGGCTTGTAATTTGAATTTATGGCAGTGCTGTATTTGAAGTGGCCTTTTATTTTTTATTTATTTTTGAGACAGAATCTCACTGTCTCGCCCAGGCTAGAGTACACGGGTGCGATCTTGGCTCATTGCAACCTTTGCCTCCTGGGTTCATGCAGTTCTTGTGCCTCAGCCTCCCGACATAGCTGGGATTACAGGCATGTGCCACCATGCCTGGCTAAGTTTTACGATTTTAGTAGAGACAGAGTTTTGCTATGTTGTCCAGCCTGGTCTCGAACTCCTGGCCTCAAGTAATCTTCCTGCCTCGGTGCCTCCCAAAGTGCTGGGATTACAGGTGTGAGCCACCATGCTTAGCCTGAAGTGGCCTTTTAAAATGTGTATGTGTGTGGTAGAGGGTTTTATATTTTATACCATATTGTGAAATGGAGATAGTTTGATATGAGGATGACTCTTTATAAACATACAGTTATCTGCAAGAATGTTTTCTTCTTTGTAGAATAAAAATTGAATGGAAATAAGGATCTCAACCGACTCTGATAAAAGTTTAGGCTAATTTCTACAAGCCAAATAGTCAAGACTTCACTCAGGTTGAAAGCAATAACGTAATAATAATTTCACCATAGGATCTTGTATTTTTATTGTTACTTGAAATTCTTTATAGGGAACTGCTGTAATTGATATCATTTTGACAGTTAATTATCTAATTAATGTATTTTTAGTATCTTCCTTTTGTCAGCTAATATTTCAGACACTGAGGATGCAACAGAGCAACATAAACAAATATCCGTCTTTTGGTTTTCACATTCCAGTCAGGGAGACAGATAATATAAGATATATGTAAAATATATCTCATGTTAGAAGGAAAGAAGTACTAAGAAAGAAAGAAACAAAAGCAAGGTAGGGGACTAGGAAGTGTTTGACAGTTTGCAATTTTAGACAGGGCAGTTAGATAAGACCTCCCTGAGGAGGTGACATTCAGGTAACTATCTGAAGGAAATGAATTAGTGAACCACGCAGATATCTAGAGAAAAGCATCTTGGTGCAAAGGCACTCAGGTGGCAGCGTGTTAGGCGTGTTCTGGGAACATTGAGGAGAGGTCAGTGTGGCTAGAATGGAATGAACAATGGGGGAAGAATCAATTGCTGTATTCTTTCTTGCCTCCAGCCTTTTTTCCTTAGTTTGAATTTGGCAAGAACCAGGAAATTGGTTTGATTGGCTCAGTTTGCCATAGGCTAACCTTAGACCAATCACTGTGGCCAAATATATGAGGTATCCTTCTTGGCTCCTTCTACAAGCAACAGATGGTTTAGAGAACAGCATGTCACAGAGAAATGGGAATCACTATTATAGGCAGATTGAATAATAAATGCTAACTCTACCACTCAGTAAATATTTATTGAACAAATAAAAACTGATCCTTTTTTCCAAATTTTTAAATGTGACTCCTAGGGCATGGTAGATCCAGGAGAGAAGATTAGTGCTACACTGAAAAGAGAATTTGGTGAGGAAGCTCTCAACTCCTTACAGAAAACCAGTGCTGAAAAGAGAGAAATAGAGGAAAAATTGCACAAACTCTTCAGCCAAGACCATCTAGTGGTAAGAAATAGTGTTTCCTAGGAGGGATTTAGTTCTGTAGATAGATGAAAATGACTTAAAAGTTGACCTGGAAATCTAGTAGGTCCTTCTTTAAATACAGTGGGAATACTTGTATATTTAAAATATATTCACAAAAACTGTAAACAGGTTTCTGTTTAAAGTTTTATAGCTCAACTTTGGGCTATATAGGCAAAAATGATCTATATTCAGGTCGTTTATATCATTTATTATAGTAACTTTTTCCTTCTTAGTTATTCTTTTTTCTTTTTCTTTTTCTTTTCTTTTCTTTTTTTTTTTTTGTTTGTGATGAGTCTCTCTCTGTCACCCAGACTGGATTGCAGCGGTACCATCTCAGCATCTCAGTTTACTGCTATCTCCACCTCCGAGGTTTGTGATCTTCTGCCTCAGCCTGTGGAGTAGCAGGGGTTGCAGGCACACACCATCACTTCTGGCTAATTTTTGTATTTTTAATAGAGATGGGGCTTCACTGTGTTGGCTAGGCTGGTCTTGAACTCTTGACTTCAAGTGATCCACCTTCCTTGGCCTCTCAAAGTGCTGAGATTACAGGCATGAGCCACTGCGCCCTGCCTATAAACTATTTTCTTACATACTGAGTACCCATTCAACAGGAAACCTTTTGTATGTGCATGAATTCAGCTGTGTCTGAAAGAACAGTTACATTTTAAATTATGTCATACAGAGATTTTTCTGGTCGATAACCATTTAAGTCTCATGTCTGTTTTGTCTATATACCCTCTGTGATTTTTATTTTTATTTGAGACATGGTTTTTCTCTGTTGTTCAGGCTGGAGTACAGTGGTATGATCACGGCTCACTGCAGTCTCGACCTCTTGGGCTCTTGTGATCCTCCCATCTCAGCCTTTTGGGTAGCTGGGACCACAAGCACACACCACCACACTGGGCTAATTTTTTTTTTTTTGTAGAGATGAGGTTTTACCATGTTGCCCAGGCTGGTCTTGAACTCCTGGGCTCAGGTGATCCACCCACCTTGATCTCCTAAAGAGTTGGTATTACAGGCGTGAGCTTGGCCTCTGGGCTTTAAAAATAGTACCATACAAGGTATATGCACACTAATAATAAGAAAATAATAGATTTTTTTTCTTCTTTTTTGTCAATTTTTATTTGGATTGCTTGTTTTCTCTTCAGAATTGGAATTTATTTATGTTGTCCAGATTTTTTTGAGTTATGTTTTTGTTAGATGACTGGATTCAAATATTTTAATGTATTAATAACTTAAGTAGTAATCTTTAGTTTTACTTACAGATCTTCTTTAACTAGAAGAATCTACCTTTGTATTTCAGAAACTATAACCACAGAAAAAATACTTAAATTATGGACTCTTTAAAAAAATCATATTGCCCAAATCTGACTATTTTTTAAATTCTGAAATTAGAGTTTGAGGTGTTGAGGATTTCTTTACTTTTAAAGCTGCCTCAAAAGAGAATATTGTTCTGTGGGAAATTTGAAACAAGCACACAAAGTACTACATTCAAAGTTCTATAATATTTACATTTCTTCTTCTTTTTTTTTTTTTTGGAGACAGATTCTTGCTCTGTTTCCAAGACTGAAGTGTAATGGTATAATCTTGGCTGACTGCAACCTCTGCCTCCTGGGTTTAAGCAATTCTCTTAAGTATTTGGGACTACAGGTGCCTGACACCACGCCTGGCTAATATTTTTGTATTTTTAGTAGAGATGGGGTTTCACCTTATTGGTCAGCCTGGTCTTGAACTCCTGACCTCAGGTGATTCACCTGCCTTGGCTTCCCAAAGTGCTGGGATTACAGGTGTGAGCCACTGCACCCAGCCAGTAATTGCATTTCTTAAAAAACTTTTTGATAGAAACACATAGTGTAAAATTTACCATCTAAACTGTTGAATGTACAGCTCAGTAGCATTAAGTATGTTCATGTGCAACAGGATATTAATATTTCTGATGCTAGTGAAGGTCACATGCTCTGCTACACTCATTACACCTTGGACTTTTAAAAAATCTGTTTTCTTTTGAAAATAGATATATAAGGGATATGTTGATGATCCTCGAAACACAGATAATGCATGGATGGAGACAGAAGCTGTGAACTACCATGACGAAACAGGTGACTTTATGTTTATTAAACTGACTAGGATTAAAGGATCAATTTAAGCCAGTAGTCCACTAGGACATGATTAAATCTGGACTATTTTAGCATCTTAAACCAATTAACTATTGATTGTAGGATTGTAGTTATAGGAAAGCAAAATTGATTATATTAAAGGACTACATAGGAGAAATCTTCAAAAATGTTATCACTGGTGACTAACTTTTCTTTAATCCACTGGTAACATTTGAAATTAAGGTTGAAATTGTGGGCTAAAATGATATGCTCTAAAGATGTCAGATTATTTATTATGATTCCTTTTTTTTTTTTTTTTTTGGTAAAACAAAAGCAACTGGGATTTGGATAGGAAGTATGGCAATGATGAAATGGGATTTATATCTTATTGTTTGAAATATTTTCATAATAATCTTGGATTGTTAAAATGAAAAGCAATAACAGAAAATTCCAAGTAGCGAAACAATTTTAAATGAATGTTCTTTCTGGTCCATGGAATTTAAAATTTTATGAGGAGGGTCAAATCTGTTATTACAGAAGGAGAAAGGAAAAAAATCTCTCTTAAAAATTAATTTGATCTTAATGTACAGATTGAATAGTTCCCTTGAAACATATTTTATTGCTAAATTGGATTTGTTTTTATTTGTAGCAAGAAAGTGGGGCACCATGCTGGAGAAATGAAAAGAGTGTTCCTCCACTCATGGCTCTTTCTGAGCTGTGTAACCTTGTACAAATCACTTGTTCTCTTGGACTCAAGTTTTTTCACTTATAGAATGGGCTAGAAATAGAAGATCTGTCATTTTAATATTCTGTGCTTTTGCTTGTTGAACCTGGTGGAAATTCCTGGCACCATTTTTCATTCCTTCTGTGTTTCCACTAAGGAGTATTAGAAGAGTTTACCCTTCTAGTTTTGAAAACTTAGAAGAAATATGCAGATGTAACTTAGAAGTAGGTCTGTACAACTTTAGTACTGATACATTTGTTAACTACTTACTTTTGGAGTTAAAAACAATGACTGACCCTCCAGAGGTCAATTATAGAGTTTATGGGTTGTTCACTATTTTTACCCTACCTTTTTCTCTCTTTAAACTTAAAAAAAATTGTTTTGATAATTCCAAAATCTCTGCCCTATTTGAGTTTGGTTCTAATGCTTGACTTGTTTCTTTAGGCTATGTTTTTTGCCTTGTAGCATGCTTTGTAGTCCCCCCCACCTTTTTTTTTTCTTTTTTTGAGATGGAGTCTTGCTCTTTCTCCCGGAATGGAGTGCAGTGGCACAATCTCTGGTCACTGCAACTTCCGCCTTTCAGTTTCAAGCAATTCTCCTGCCTCAGACTCCCAAATATCTGGTACAACATACAGGGTACACCATCATGCCTGGCTGATTTTTATCTTTTTACAAAAACATTTGTCCACTTGAATTCAGTGTTCACTGAATTTTAGGGCTAAAACTAGAAGATCTATCATTTCTATATTCTGTGCTTTTGCTTGTTGAACTTGGGAGAAATTCCTGGCACCATTTATATTTCCATTCCTTCTACCATTTTTAGTAGAGGTGGGGTTTCACCATGTTGGCCCAGACTGGTTTCGAACTACTTACCTCAGGTTATCCACCCACCTTGGCCTCCAAAAGTGCTGGGATGACAGGCAAGTGCCACTGCACCTGGCTGTAGGGCTTTTTTGAAAACTGACCATGATGTATTTAGTAAAAGGAACTAAGGCAAATGGTTCTTTAGTTTGAGGTTTTATGTTTATCTGGCTAGGAGATAGGTTGTGTTTTTTGTTTGTTGTAGCTGTAGGTATCAGAGGCTAAAATTTCCTCTAGTTTTGGATTTCCCTGGAGACTTCTTAAATAAGGTCTGAAGCATAAAGGTCTGAAGCATACCCTTCTTTCGGTTGTCTTCCCCTTTTATTAAACAGGAGCCCTGTTGGTAGATAGGTGGTAAATTCTAGAGGAAGGGGAATCACAGGATAATACATGGTTAGGTGTCAGTCTTTTAGTGAGTCTGTGGCCCTGGGCTGTGACCTTCATAAGTGCTTCTCAGCTTCCCTCCTTCCTCCCCCATCTTTAGGAGAGACAGGACGTCCAGCAGGGGCTGGAGTTGGGTATTTCCTTTCCCTCAGGTTGGTTAGGGCTTGGTTAAATAGTTTTCCTTGAAGGCAGAGTGATCTGGGTGTATTTCAAAATGGTTACCTTTCCCCTTCTCCATGTTGGAAGAGAGAGAGGAGGATTTTTTCTCCAGTCTTCACCCTGAGAACTTGGTGGCTTTCTTGGAGGTAAAACTCACTAAAATGTAGGCCCTGCTTTGTACTGGTATTGTTGCTCCCCTAGGAGATTTTATCTTTCAAGCTAGTTGGAAGGTCAGCTTTCAGCAGTAGTCAGTTACCCTTTAAATATTCCTACTGGGTTCTGACTCCAGTGGTAGGTTTCTCTCCCTGGTAAGTTATGATTCTCTGTATTTGCCTGTCTCTCCAGTTTTTGGCATGGCAGTGTGCTCTGTGACCTCAGTTTTCTGATGGATCTAAGCAGGGTTCTTGATCTTCAGCTTGTTCCGCTTTTTTGTTGTTGAGAGGATGGATGGGACTGATCACTTTCAGTTTCTTTACATGTCAGGCTGGGCCTCTTTAAACTTAAAATTTTGTTTTACATAATTTATTAGGTGACTAGAGTAGGGAGTAAAAGAACCTTTCGGACATTATTAATTCTGATAAGGAACATGATACTTAAATTTAACCTTTGAATTTAGATTTACTTTTTAGTTCTGTTTCTTCACTGATGGTTGGATATTGTAGTTGCAATGAGGATTGCACAAAGAACCATATGGTTTTAGCACTGGACTTTAGAAACTGGTTTGCTAAAATATTAGAGTAGTTCTTTTCTTCTAAGAAGTAGCTTTATTATTTTATTATTATAAAGGTAAAGGTAAGGTACATTTATTGAAAGGTATTTAGATAGGTCTATCATCTTTACATTATCAATAGATGATATAAAGAGGAAAAATGTAAAAAACACCAGTTATTTCATAACCCAAGGATAATTACTCTTAGTTAACATTTTGGTATATCTTCTTTAAGATATCATATAGCTTTTTTTTTTTTTTTTTTTTTTTTAAATAAAATGAGCTTATACTCTGCATTCTGTTTTATTGCTTGAGGTTTTTATTTTTTTTGAGACAGAGTCTCACTCTATTGCCCAGGCTGAGTGCAGTGCAGTGGGATGATCTCGGCTCACTGCAGCTCCACCTCCTGGGTTCAAGTGATTCTTTTGCCTCAAATTCCTGAGTAGCTGGGACTACAGGTGCACGCCACCATGCCCAGCTAATTTTTTGCATTTTTAGTAGAGATGGGGTTTCACCATGTTGGCCAGGTTGGTCTCAAACTTCTGACCTCAGGTGGTCTGCCTGCCTCAGCCTCCCAAAGTGCTGGGATTACAGGCATGAGCTACCGTGCCTGGCCAAGGTTTTCAATTAGAAATATATTGTGATCCACTGGGCAAGGTGGGTTTTAGTAGAAACTCTGTCTCTACTAAAAGTACAAAAAAATTAAACTGGCATGGTGGTGGGTGGCAGTAATCCTTTCTACTCGGGAGGCTGAGGCAGGAGAATTGCTTGAATTTGGGAGGCGGAGGTTGCAGTGAGCCGTGATCGCATACTACGCTCCAGCCTGGTCGACAAGAACAAGACTCCAACTCAAAAAATATACAATAAAAATAAAATATTTAAGTAATGTTGCTTTGAATACTTTAATAGGCTTGTCTCTGTTTCCTTAGAATAAATTCTTCAACGTGAAATTACTGGATTGCTTATTGTATCTTCAGTACCTAGTACAGAGTCTGGTATACAAGATGTAATCTGATATTTATGGAATGAATGCTTATCAAAGAACACTTAATTTTTAAAAGCTCTTGATAAACATTGCCAAATTTCCTACAGAAATATGCCACTTATATTCTCAACAGTGATTGGGAGCACTTATTTTTTATTTTTTTGATAATTTTAATTTTAATTTCAATTTTTTTTTTTTTTTGAGATGGAGTCTCACCCTGTTGCCAGGCTGGAGTGCAGTGGTGTGATCTTGGCTCACTGCAACCTCTGCCTCATGAGTTAAAGTGATTATCCTGCCTCAGCCTCCCAAGTAACTGGGACTACAGGCATGTGCCCAACACTTCTGGCTAATTTTTGTATTTTTAGTAGAGATGAAGTTTCACTATGTTGGCCAGGCTGGTCTCAAACTCCAGGTGATCCACCTGCTTTGGCCTCCCAAAGTACTCTACTACATATTTTAATAAATCTATTTATAAATACCTATGTTTATTAAAATATTTTAAATTAAATACCTAAACATACTTTATAGTGTTTGGTTTGTTGTTATGCTTAGAAAACTCTACTTAAGACTATTAAAGGAGTCACCAATAATTTGTTTTGTCTTTTTACATTCAAATCTCTAATCCCTCTGGGATTGATTTTGATGTAAGGTTTCATATTCATATTAGATCTCTTTTTTAAGGATAACCTTACTTTTTAGAGAAAAGCCTTTGTATTTTGTGTTTACCTAAAATTTAGGAACTTGATTAAAATTTGGGCATTTTGGAATAGTCTAGTTTTTTTTTTTTTCTTTTATTCATTCTGCTGACCAGGTATGGAATAATCTAGTTTTTAATTCACTTTGCCAGTTAGTACAATGATGACTTAAGATTATTTTAAGTAAGAACACTTGATGACATAAATATGCTAAAACAAGTGAATTTTTCTTGGTGATGGTTTTTCTTTGGTAACCAGGTGAGATAATGGATAATCTAACCCTGGAAGCTGGAGATGATGCTGGAAAAGTGAGATGGGTGGACATCAATGATAAACTGCAGCTTTATGCCAGTCACTCTCAATTCATCAAGCTTGTGGCTGAGAAACGAGATGCACACTGGAGTGAGGATTCGGAACCTGACTGCCATGGGTTATAGCTGATGGTTTCCATGTAAGCCAAAGGCCCACAGAGGAGCATGTACTGAAAAGAGGCCAATATCACAGAATTTATACCAAAAAAAGGGCAGGGTAGGCCACTTGGCCTATTTACTTTCAAAATGATTTACATTTAGAGTGTTTCACATCAGAATAAAGTGAGTGAGATGAACTGGAACATAGAATTTTCAGCTTTTTGGTTAAAAGGAATATCAGTAGTCATATTTTGTATGTATTCCGTTTAAGCATGGCTTAAATGAAATTTAAACAGCTAATGCTCTTTGAAGAATCATAACCAGAATAAAGATAAATTCTTGATCAGCTGTAACTTCTGTTTTCCATCTAGTTCTTGTTTGTCAGTGCCTTCCCTCCTGCTCCCCATCTTCTAAGGCCTGAAGGATGTTCCTGCCACATCAAGCTCCTTTAGGAGGAGTACCACCATTGGGTGTATAGTTTATTGTTTCATCTGATTTTTCTTTAAATTATTTGCTTCACATTTTGCTTCGCATGATCTTTTTGAAGCTAATTTTGAAAATGGAAAGTATGTTTTCTTGACTTTGGAATCCATTTTAAGAGGAAATTTCAGTCACTTTTAGTCAATAGAGATCAAGATCAGTGAACAACAGCTGATATCCTCGTTTTCAGAAATTCTGAATTAAAAAAATCCAGGAAGTTAGTAAGTCAATATGTTCATTTCACTCTAGTGAAATTACTATATGCTGTAAGCCAGTTAAAAATGGATGTTCAGAAAAGAATTGAAATCAGACAGGAGAAAAAAATTACAGATGCTGGTGAAGATGTAGAGAAGAATTCTTATACACTGTTAGTGGAATGTAAATTGGTCCAACCATCGTGGAAGACACTGTAGCGATTCCTCAAAGACTTCAAGACATTTGACCCAGCAATCCCATTACTGGGTATACATCCAAAGGAGTATAAATTGTTCTTTTATAAAGACACATTCACGCATATGTTCATTGCTGCACTATTCGCAATGGTAAGGACATGAAATCAACCTAAATGCTCATCAGTGATAGACTGGATAAAGAAAATGTGGTATATATATCATGGAATACTATGCAGCCATAAAAAAGAATGATATCGTGTCCTCTGAAGAGATGTGGATGAAGCTGGAGGCCATTATCCTTAGCAAACTAATGCAGGAACAGAAAACCAGATGCTGCATGTTCTCTTATAAGTGGGAGTTAAATAGAACACATGGTCACAGGGGAACAATACACACTGGGGCCTACTGGCGGGTGGGAGGAGGGAGAGGATCAGGAAAAATAACTAATGCAACAAACCCTCATGACACGTTTACCTATGTAACAAACTTGCACCTGTATTCCTATACTGAAAACAACAATAAAACAAACATGAAAGAAAATGTTAGCCACGTGTGAATTTTAAACTTCTTGGTAGTTGCATTAAAAATAGTAAAAAAAAACAAGTAAAATGGTTTGTAATTATTTATTATTACAAATATATGGATACATTATATCCAAAATATCTTAATATATGATCAATATGCAATTATTAAGTAATTTTTTTGGCTCTAAAAAAATGAGGAACAGAGGTGGAGGTCTCTGTGAGTTAAAGTGTTTTTGGTTAAAGAAATGTTAAAGATTAAAATAGGTTTTTGAGAAAACCATGGCTAATGCTATAAATCCCAGAGGAAAGGAGAGGATTGGTGCTTTAGGGGTTTTTGGAAGCAAGGAAGAGGAAAGAAAAGTAGTACTGCCTTGTCTTAGTGGACATGTGTATCTCATTCTGGCTAAGGCTCTCCTTTGAAAAGCCCTGTGATATGAATTCCTATCAACCTAAGCAGGATTGGGTTACAGCTGGGACATCTCAAGAAGAGCTTAGGGAAGAGAGACATGATTGTTTTTTTTCCTTCAGATGTTTGAAAAAGATATTAGGCTTACTCTGTAGCTAGAGAGCAGAAATAGGGTTAAGGTAAAACAAAAGTGTTTTTCTGTTTTTTTTTTTTGTTGTTGTTTTTGTTTGTTTGTTTGTTTGTTTGTTTTATTTGATGTCAGAACTTTTGGTGGTAAACCTGAATTGAACTGACAGGTGGCTTTTTTTCCCCCTTAGTTATGTGACTGCAGGTTTTCCTGAGATATGTTAGAATGTTACTTGGCTATATTAAAGGTTTATTTAAAGTATGACTAAAGCACATGGTCTAGATCAATTCTTTACTTTTTTTGGAGTTTTCAGTGGCATATGTACAAAGTATGCAAAATGATCAAACTATCAACTATAGATAAGATAGAAGTAGATAATCTTTTCATAACTGTAAATATCCAGCACCACCTATAATAGAAAAAAACCAAAATGTTAGTTTCAGATATTCCAAGAGGAACATCTATTTGCTGTATCACTAGGTAATATTTCCCTCATATTTATTTTCCTTATGTCTTATGTAAAAGGGATTTTAAAAATTATAGAGACATTTAGTAAAATAAATAATAATACTTGCCATTTACTGAGTATCTGTATTATATCACTTAATTCTCACCACATCCTGTTAGGTAGTAGTATTCCCATTTCACAAATGAATACATTGATAGAAAGTTTGCCCGAGGTTTTATTTGCTAGTTGAGCTGGGATTTGAATCACGGTCTGACTGGTTTGAAAACCTGTTTTGTCTATTATATTCCCTACTCTGGTTCTGAGTCTTTTATGATTTATTATTTAAGTATGCGACTTGGAAGATTATATGTTACATAAATAGTACTTATGTTATTCATAGTATTGCAGTTATGATTTATGACTTGAAATTGAAGGGCCACACCTGATTTGGCTAGCATTGTTGAAGTTGTTTGCATAATTTGGCCCAAAGATAGTTTATAAAGGGCCACAGTCAGTATTTGTTTTGTCAGCAGGTGTTCTTGAGCTTTTGAAAGCATTTCAAACTCACATAGAAGGATATACAAAGCTTCCTTAACATCATAACTACATTAAAAACTAAATATTTGGTGGCTAAAGAGGGAACTTGAAAACCCTGAGCACTTTGAGAGGCTACCTTATTTAAGATTATGTTTTCTTATGCTTAGGACTTCTGGCGGTGGTTATTTTCTAAAATATTTCTGGAATTCTAATGAACTGACTTTAAAATACATCGTTTGAAGAAAGCATTTGTATTTAATTGGTCTTGTTTACACCTACTTTCATTGTATTATTAATTTACCATTGTGGATACAATCAGAGGCAATTAAACTTTTAATGATAAAAATATTTTAAAAGATATAAATGCTTGAAAGAATTTGGAGATTTTACTAACCATATGTAACTTCTGACATAGTAGTGGGAGAATTATTTCTGTCAAAATAGATAATACAGATTATAGTTATAATTTATTATATGAAGATATTTTCACCACAATTCCTTCTTTGCCCATGCCTCCCATTTTATGGTTGTTTTATTGCTGATATGTTAATATGGTATAATTCTGTATGTTGGAGGTAGAAAATAATGTGGAACCATTATACTTAAATGCTGATAAGTTGAATCCTTTACTGTTTACAGCATAGAGCTTAATCTCTGCCACTTGGCCTCAGATGGCCTGATACAAGTATTTGAAATGGTAAAAGATACTAAATAAGCACTTCAGGGCAGTAAAACTTGTTAGGAGAGAAGCTGCTGTGTGAAAATCCAGTACACTATGATTGGGCCTGTGAATAGCCACTGCGGTTCAGCCAGGACAACACAGCAAGAGCCTGTTTCTTAAAAATACTAAAACAAAACAACAACAAAAGGGATATATACCTTTTTGGTCTCTACGTTTTTCTTTTCTTTTTTTTTTTTTTGGTATGTATTTTAAATGAAATTTAAGGGCCACACCTGATTTGGCTAGCATTGTTGAAGTTGTTTGCATAATTTTGGCCCAAAGATAGTTTATTTGTTAATAGTCTAACTATTAGATTCCTTAGATAATACTTCAGTGAAAGTCAGAGTAGAAGTCAAATTTTGTAGCCTTTGAAACAAGTTAATGCTTTTTGTTAAGGTATGTTACCTTGCCTTGAGATCAGTCCGTTTCTAGGTGTAGCAGTTTTACAGTAGGCTTTTCTCATTATTTACTATGAATTGCCTATAAGACAAAAATAACCCTAAAGGCTGTGTGCAGTGGATCACACCTGTAATGTTAGCACTTTGGGAGACTGAGGCAGGCGGATCAGTTGAGATCAGGAGTTGGAGACCAGCCTGGCCGTGAAACCCCATCTCTACTAAAAATAGAAAAATTAGTCAGGCTTGGTGGTGCACACCTGTAATACTTCCTAGCTACTAGGAAGGCTGAGGGAGGAGAATCGCTTGAGCCCAGGAGGCAAAGATTGCAGTGAGCTGAGATCATGCCACTGCACTCCAACCTCTGGGTGACAAAGTGAGCCTCTTCCAAAAAAAAAAAAGGTATTTGAAATTTCATATTACATATATGCCTGTAAACTTAAATTTTGTGAAATATCAACATTATTAAAAAATACCATTTTAGATCTGCAAAAATTTTGATGCAAAGATTTTGGAGGAAACGAGTTTGTAACTCATGAGTTCTAGTTTGGTAGATCAGTTGAGGTTGGCTCTGTCATATTTTTATAGTTACAAAGAATTTTTCTTACCTTTCCTGGCATTGAATGTAACTTACTTTTATCAATTTAGTCAAGGAAATGAAATCTTACCCCCAAAAAGTTCTAAAAGTAAAAAAAAAAAAAAAAAATTAGTAATTTGTTATCTTTAGTTAGGTAAATGTATACTTTATTATAGCATAAAAATAGAGACTTACCCCTAATTGGTTCAAAATAGCAATGAATAACTGAAGGAAGAAAAATCGATGATCAGTGCTGTCAATAGGTTTATTTTTAAACCTACGTTTAACTTATTACATATGCAAGTCATAATTTGTATATTAAAATCTATTTTATTGAAAAAATTCCATTTTATTGCTTAGTATATTTAATGATATGAGCTTTTAAAATGAAGATGCAATATCTAGATTTAAATCCCTTTAATTTGCAGAAATATTTTCTTCTTTCTGCAGCTTTGTAATTGTATTTACCATATTTGAAAGTTAGAAAATTGATTGGAATGGTTAAGAAACTGTGTACACTTCCATACAAGTTCTATCTTTCATAAATGATTCACATTCCCTGTGTGAATGATACTTGAACTAAAATTTTAGGACAACTATGAATACGTTGAGAACTCGCTTACACAAGCAGTTTTGCTGGAAAATTGCTTTGTAGCATCCGCATGGTCCTGTTTAAGATCCTGGCAACTTGCTCAAGAAACTGACCACTCTGCCTAAAAGGTAAATCCCTTTACTTGTTGAGATGTCTGTCTCAGAGTGTATGCAGTAATATTTAAGCTAAACACTGTCACGACTGTGACAGATCTTAGGCAGGAACAATGACCTCAGGTAGCGTTTGTTCTGTTAGAGTTCCTTTCCCTGCTCCCTACTTTAATTAGGACCATTGAGAGGTGTTGAATGTAATATTTATGTAGACTTCATAGAATAACGGGGCAGAATATACTTACCGCTATAAGATCGTTAGGTGTGAGGACCTAGAATAAAGGAAACAATCAAATAAGGAGTTGTAATTCACCATTTCATCTACTTTTGTATCTTATATATTTTATATTAGCTTGATAAATGAGAGCATGCTTTTTAGAATTCTCATCATTTCTAAAGTTCAGCTATTAAGATTAAAATTCACTTAATTAAAATTAAGTACCCACCCCCCACCCCAACCTATCTCTGGAAACATATAGTCCATATTTTCTGTTGTGGTCTCCAAACATAAGAGGGACTTCTTGGAAAGATTATTAAACCTATGCTTATTGGGTTTGAAAAAGACTTTATTTTGGGATCACCTCTTCTGAAAGAAAACTAAGTTCTTCCTATAATTGTAATAAGAGAGCTGGGCATGGTGGCTCACGCCTGACTATAGCACTTTGGGAGGTCAAAGCAGGCAGATCACTTGAGTCCAGGGGTTCGAGACCATCCTGGGCAACATGGTAAAACCCCATCTCTACAAAAAATACAAAAGCCCAGCGTGGTGGTGCGTCCCTGTAGTCCCAGCTACTCAGGAGGCTGAGGCTGGGGAATTGCTTGCACCTGGGAGGCAGAGGTTGCAGTGAGCTACGACTGTGCCAGTGCACGCCAGCCTGGGTGACAGAGTGAGACGCAGTCTCAAAAAACAAAAATGAAACCATAATAGGAATAGTATTATTTGGAGTTAATATGCTATACAGAACTTTTTTGTATGTTACTGAATCAGCCTCATCTTATGTACTTATCACAAATTTAGTAAAATCTTTTCAAAAGTAAAATTTAAGCAATTCCTTTATACCATGACTGTAACCTTAAATCTAATTCAGGTGCTTCTAGGATAGATTACATTTCAATAAGAATGCATTTTACCCCCACTAATGACAAATGCTTATAAATTTTATTACAAATTTTATGCTTATAAAATTTTACGGGTGAAATGGACTTTGTAGATCATCTGTTGTCACTATTTTATATTCTAGAAGAGGCTAAAGGTCAAAGGAGTTAAAGATAATTCCAAACTATTAAAAGGCAGACATGGAGCTTACATTTCCAGATCATTTAACTTCAAATTAAATGCTTTTTCTACTGGTTGGTCCCTGGGTTTATTCCACGCAAATAAGGAAATTTAGTTTCGGGTCGTAGGTAGTTCAGTTTTCAAGGACATGTGAGATTTGTACATTAAATTACTCAAATCAGACAAAATATCAATAACTAATGGCCCTCCAAAGAGAATGTTAGCCTGTAATTATTGGTATCAAGTTTCTCCCCAGTTAGACCTAAAGAATTTTCGAGTTTTTGTTTTGTATTAGTTTAAGTATTTCCTAAGGAAGCTTTAAGTGTAACTACCTGATTTGGATTGTAAAGAAAAGGAAAAGGAAAAGGAATCAAAATCTACAAAAAGAAAAAAAGTAAATTGTTAACACTTTCTCTTTCTTTTTCTCATTTATTCATACACTTACTCATCCTTCCATCCATCCATCCATCCATCCATCCATCCCTACGATATTTATTGAGCAGTTATTCTGTATCTAGAGTTTAGGGATAGCAATAAACGACACTTTCCTTAGAGAGCTTGCCTTCTATTTGGTGGAGATTAGAGTCTAGTGGATTCAATATAATTTTTTTTCTTTCAAGAGGTATTGTTGTTTTTCTTTATTTGTTTAACTGAAAGCCCAGGAATCTGTCTTCTGTATGTGTTGACAGTTTTTGCAAATCTACCACTTTCCCTACAGTAAGATTACTTTCTTTGCTTTCTTTTTAGATACTATTCTGCCATCTGGTGGTAGGAAGAGTTTCTATTTCACAGAATAGTGATTCTTTTAATTGTCACATCGATTTAAATACATTTAAATATAAGACGTTAACAGGGATTTCTAAGTTCTAATTATAAACCAAGACTCCGAGATTTTGCATCAGTATAAAATAAATTTTGCCGAGGGCGATGGCTTACACTTGTAATCCTAGCACTTTGGGAGGCCGAGGCAGGCGGATTATTTCAGGTCAGGAGGGAGTTCGCCCGGCCTGACCAACATGGTGAAACCTCATCTCAAAAATTAGCCAGGCTAAGACAGGAGGCTGAGACAGGAGAATCGGTTGAACCTGGGAGGTGGAGGTTGCAGTGAGCCAAGATCACATCACTGCACTCCAGCCTGGGCAGAGCGATACTCTGTCTCAAAAACAAAACAAACAAAAAACCTTAACAAATTTTAGCAAACGATAGGGAAATGCACCTAGTCCTGATTAGAACCAAGATAATTAGCAATTAATTATAAGTGCAAGTATAATATTTAGAATTTAACAGCTAGGATTCAATCAGAACAAGTAAAAACATTAAAGGAGAAGAAATGTTTTATTCAGGACTAAGTTTAGTGACAAATTGCTAAAAGTTGAAAGAAACACAATTTGCAAGCAAAGGGAAGGTGTTTATTACATTTAGATATAAAATGCATAATCATCTTTGTATATTTAAAAATATTTAGGGGATCAGACACAATATTAAGCAAGATGCTGTTTTAAAATGTTTGTGAGCTGGGCATGGTGATTTGCACCTGTAATCCCAGCTACTGGGGAACCTGTGTGAAGTGGGAGGATCACTTGAGCCCAGGAGTTTGAGACCAGCCTGGGTAACATAGTGAGGTCCTTGTCTGTAAATAAAGGGTATATGAAGTTTTAAAACGTATGTGGTTTTTAAAGAAAAAAAAATCATTGCTTATCCAAATTTAACATGGCCCCAATCTGTGTTGCAGGATCATTATTTTAGACTGAAATAATTTTCTACCTCCAAATTGCCTTGCGCTTTTCAGGTCTGCAGCCATACACCTGCTGTTCTGCCTGAAATGCCCTATCCATTTGTCTTCCTTCAAAAACTGGCTCAGATACTGTCTTCTCTATGAAGTCTTTGATCCATAGCTTTGTATTCGTGTCTAGAAGTACTTATCGAATTGCATTATGGTTTCCAATTGTGAATCTCTCTTCCTCATCAGATCTGAACTTATACTGTCTGTACCTCAAGCACTCCCCGTTGACTCTGTAATGTCGTAAACACTCAGTAAATGCTCTCTGTGTTCTACTTACAAAAGTGTTATCTATAAGATAAAGGCAACTCTACTGTGTATTTAGCATTGTTACAGCCTTTATTGAAAAAAAGTTTCAAGAATCCAGGTATTAGGAGAGTTGGAGAGGGTCCAACAAGAAAAACAAAGTAAATATTTTGCTTGAACTTGGGAAAATATTCTAGAAAACTGGGAGAAAAATATTTTTAGAGGAAGAAAGCAATAAGGTGAATTTAAAAAGCAAAAGAATGGATATTATAGAAAGAAGTATTCTCTTCATAAAGAATAACTAAGCTCATAACAGTTAGAGTACTTCAGCACAAACACCTTTTTAATGGTAAGTGCAGAGAAACACTGGGAGAGGACACTGAAGATTTGGAGGGACATTTGCTAGCCTCTTGTCACATTCCACTACAAGATATATGGGAGAGGAGTTTGAACAGCTGATTCCTGGGGACTTCTTAAAGCTTCACATTTCACTATCGAAATTTGGAAAGTTTCATATTACTGTCCAACTAATAAATCCTTTTAGCTATTTCACATTCCCCAAACCCACGCTTACCAGGGGTGATTGTGGAAGTAGGGGAAATTGGACCTGAGGGAAAAATGGTGCTACTTGTGGTGGGAAAAAGATAAATCTCTGTAAAAAGAAACATGATGTCAGTCATTTCAGACAATGGCAAACTTTAAAAATAGTGAATGCATTATTTAAAAATAAAACTAGAAGTTTACCTGTTCACTGGAACTTCCACCATATTGTTCAAGCTTGCAAAACAATAACAGCAACAAGGTAAAGCAGCATATGGCAATACATTATCCACTAAAGAGAGGTTTTGTTCTACATGGGAATAGGTAATAAGCCACTATGGAGCATTATACCCATCAATAATGTAACTTGGCTTCTGAAATAAAAAGCAGTTGGATATCTAATAGGGAGAAGTTGAATTAATTTTGTGCAATGATTTGGAACACCAATTGCTTTTAAATTTATACCCAAAGAAGGCTTTTATTTACATTTCCTAAGATTAATTTCATATTACATGAATATCTCCTTTTGTAAATCTTTGAATGAATAGTGTTCTTGATTTAGTTCTCAGCAGTTATAAATTCAAAGTGAAGGAAGTGTGGAAATGTACATTTAAGTTCTACATCCCAAACACAAATTTTGAAGGCTCCCTCACTTCTTCAAAAGCTCCTGTGTTACAAAGTGTGCAAGGAAGAGAGTTTCTTGCCAGCTTGGTGCCCTCATATTCAGCCTAGTAAACACAGATTAGACTCAGTGGCTCATTTGTATATAGTCAGTTGATGACAAAATGTCTATATAGGTGAAGTTAATGGTGTTCTGGGATTACAGTATTTCATATGTTTTTAGATGCTATCATTGTAAAAAGCACCATTATTTCATAAATTACCAACAAGGAAAAGCACTGCTGTTGAGCTGTCATGACACTTCATCACATTACGTTTGTAAGACACAGCTCAATTTCAGGGATGCGAAAATATCAAAAAGTACATATTAGAATTAATGAAATATGTATACTGCATCATTCCCATCAGCATGAAGAAACAGGCAATACAAATTGTTTGGAATTTTAGACCACAATACTTGTCAGCTTTGGCAAAAAGGATCGTGGTTTAAAGAAACAAATTAGGTTTGTTATCAGGGGCACTACAGATGATGAATATAGCTTTTTAACCAAATCTGGTTTTCAAAAATTGGACTTTTAAAGATGTATCTGTATGTAATCCTTTTAGGATTTATCTTTATGATCGCTCAAATATAATTCAGGCATAAGTATTTTTGCATTCATAATTTAGTAATCAGTATAAGTTATCTTAAATATTTCCTTCTGTAAAATCAAATATACAGTGAAGTAGATACTCCCTTGGTGTCAGAGCATTTCCATGTAACAGCCTGTTAAGAAAACATGAGATGGTTTGGGGCAAGAGCATTACAAATGAAACTGATTAAACTAATTAATTTAATTGGGTCACTACAGAATATTTGTTCTATATCACTGAGTTTATTGAGAGCATCCTGTCTTTCAGATAGGACCGCTCTGTGCTTTAGATGTCTTAAAAAATTATCTCTGTGCAACTCTGAGGTGTTTCTATAACTCATTTTATAGACAAGGAAACCATGGATTAGCTCACGTCACACAGCTAGCACATGGCATATGGAGCTGGGATTCGTACTGGGCAGACTCTTGGGCTGACAGAGTCATGAACTAGTTCCATGACTTTCCTGGATTCCACTTTCCTCTTTTGTGAAATGAAAAGATTAGACATGCTTTTTAGCCCAGAAATCTCTAAATCCAAAATTGAGTCAGCAACTGAGGAGGGTGTACTCACGGGGATGGGCAGAGCAGTGGCAGTGCTCAAAAGGCCAGCCAGGATGAGAACTTCCATTCTAAAGGTTGAGCCTGGAATTGAAGGGGCAGGAGATCATTATTAGTTTTTTGTCTATGTAAGTTCCATTCCTATTGTAAATAAATAGTTTAGTTAGAGATGTTGAAGTACTAGTCAAATTAAATCCTGCCTCCAAACATAGATTTTGTAAGCCTAGAAGACTGTATTTAAAAGCTTTGAGGCCAGGCGCGGTGGCTCATGCCTGTAATCCTAGCACTTTGGGAGACAGAGACAGGCGGATCATGAGGTCAGGAGACTGTCTTGGGTAACGTGGTGAAACCCCATCTCTACTAAAAATACAAAAATTAGCCGGGTATGGTGACGCACGCCTTTAGTCCCAGCTACTCAGGAGGCGGAGGCAGGAGAATTGCTTGAATCCAGGAGGTGGAGATTGTAGTGAGCCGAGATCATGCCACTGCTCTCCAGTCAGCACGACATAGAGAGACTCCGTCTCAAAAAAAAAAAAAAAAAAAAAAAAAAAAAGGCTTTGAATTCCTTAGCCAAGACATGCACTGTTTAACTCCCAACATAGCCTATTACTTTCTACTTTCTTATAAAGTTACAGTTCAGCCTATATATTGTGCATGTTTGGTCCCTGAAGTTGAGTGTGTGATCTCTACACACAAACCTTTTTTTGTTTTGTTTTGGAGACAGGGTCTTGCTGTGTCATGCAGGCTGGAGTGCAGTGGCACAATCATAGCCCACTGAGTCTTCAAACTACTGGGCTCAAGTGATCCTTCTGCCTCAGTCTCCCAAGCACCTAGTACTACAGGAGTGTGCCACCACACTTGGCTAATTTTTAAAAAATTTTCTTAGAGATGGAGTCTTGTTATGTTGCCCTCCTGTTGCAAAGCTGGTCTTGATCTCCTGGCCTCAAGCAACCTTCCCACCACAGCCTTCCAAAGTGCCGGGATTACAGATATAAGCCCCTGTGCTCAATTCTACTCACAGATTTTAAAAC
This sequence comes from Saimiri boliviensis, assembly GCF_048565385.1. NCBI lineage: Eukaryota > Metazoa > Chordata > Mammalia > Primates > Cebidae > Saimiri > Saimiri boliviensis. Next base: position 80,631,449 of record NC_133451.1, read on the forward strand.
ACCAGTGTTGCATTGTGCTTACTATTAGGAATTGATCACTACTGGCTAAAATGAGAGGAAATATAAAAAGACAAATAAATCCACCTGAAACTTGTACCTCTGTGAGACTTACCAGGCCTTCGTACGATCTCATTGCTGTTATTGCCAGTTATAGTTCTCAGGAAGGAAATTGTATGGACAAAAAAATTGTAAGGCTTAATAGGTTGGTGGAGAATAAGAGCAATGTAAGTAAATTCAGACTCAATAAAGCAAATCAACCGGGCTTTTATTGATCTGCTGGTTCTGAAATCAGACATTTTTACATTTAAAAAATCACATTTAATTCAAATTAACTTACCTTGTGAGTTTCAAACCAATTCACTGTATTCTGGAGTTGGATTTTGAGAGAAAAACAACTTTATCGTATTCTCATTAAGACCTATCTCCAGCATTTGAGGCAAGTTATATCTATATCTATAAATCACATTTCAGCTATTATATACATGTAAAACTCAGCTCTAATTTATCTTAGTGCTATTTCATTTTGCCTGAATTTAGGCAACTTAGTTCCCTTCTTTTCCTTTTTCATGTTTTTTTCTTTGTATCTTTCTTCTTTCTGAATTCAAACATTTTAATTTCTTTCTTCTTTTTAGAAACGAACCTATTAGAAATCATTAAATTACCCAACACAAAACTATGTTACATTCTTTTATCTAGTGCAATAGAATCAGTCCAAATGATACTATATATCTCCTCAATTACCTTTGCTTCAGTGACCCTTGGAGCAACAGATACAAGGAGCAGCGTGATCACCTACAATCTCTATGCTCATCTAGTATTTAAGCCATGTTACTAATGCCTTTATGGTTATGGGCAATATGAGTCACAAAATTCAAAGCTAAAGTGAATAATTGCTTTCATACCAGGAGCTCCAACTTCCAAAGTCTCTCAATTACGCAGAGGTAGACTTACAGACTGATTACCGAGAAAACAACTTTATCTCTTAGGTTGGGATTAGAGTAGTGTCTTTATCACAAACAACCCACAATTAAAAATTGTGACACAAGAATATTAATGCGCTTCTATAATAGGTCATCTAGCTATACATGTGAGAGATCTAAATGATAGAGAAATTTAAGGTTGAAATTTTCTATTATTAAATATTTTTCATTTCAAAATGAATATTATTTTCAAATAAAATTTTTACTAGATATTAAGGTGGTGTCCTCACAGTGACATTAAAATCACTTTTCACTATTCTACAACATTTTTGAAAGTTGTCTGAGGGTAAAAGATGATTTAGGTCTAATTAATACTTCTTAATATAATTTCACTGTTCCCAAAAACCTAGTTTGTAATTAGCTAAGACCTTTTCAGCTTCACATAAAAATGTTCTGAAATTTGAAATAGTTTCTAAAATTATTTCTGTAGTTGGAAAAAGTTGCAAATAATATTTAATTAGATTTTATCTAATTAATTATTAAAGATGAATCAAGTTGAACTTAATTATTTAGAAAGCACATAGCATGATATGGTTCTAGTTAAGAATAAGAAATGTATTGAGTTATGAAAAGAGATAATGAATAAAATTTTGAAGTTCTCAGAGAAGATAATTCTGGTAAAAAAAATAAACTATTCTGTAAGTATCTTTCAAATAAAATTCCTAGGGGCATGTTTTCTCAGTGACTGTCACAGATAAGGTTTATAACAACAACAACAACAACAAATTTTTTGATTATTTGAAAAATAAAAGCTAATTGTATTGATATCTTTCATTTCAGATAGAAAACTATGTAGAAAACCATTTTCTTTCAAATAGTCAAAGTGAGTGACATGTTCTTTTACTGCCTTCAGAACTTGGAAAACTATATTATGATATATTTTTGTTATCTAACTTTTACTGTAATAGTTTTCAAGAAGAGTCTGAATAAAAACACAAATTTTTGCTTATGACAGATTTTTTTGGCTATCAATTTACAGTATTAATATTTAATCTCTTTCTACATTGGACATCAAGACACTTTATGGCTCTCTACCTGTTTTACCCTTACTTTTCTTTATTTTGAGGCAATGAATGTGTAGAAATTTCTGCAGGGCTGCCCTCTTCCCCAGCACACATTCTCAACTGCACAAAAAGTTAGAATTAGTTGGATCAAGCATCGCATAATCGTCCACATTTTATTTTTATTTATTTATATTTTGAGACAGGGCCTTGCCCTGTCACCCAGGCTGGAGTGCAGTGGTGCAATATTGGCTCGCTGCAACCTCGACCTGCTAGGCTCAAGCAATTCTCCTACCTCAGTCTACCAAGTAGCTGGGGTCACAGGTGCATGCTACTGTGCCTGGCTATTTTTTAAAGTTTTCTTCGAGACAGGGTCTCTCCATGTTGCCTGGGCTAGTTTTGAACTCCTGAGCTCAAGGAATCCTCCCACCTTGGCCTACCAAAGTGTTGGGATTATAGGGTGAGCCTCTGCACCCAGCTTGTTCTACATTTTAAATCAAATTTGGTAAAAAAGCACTTGAATTTATTTATTTAGTTTTCTGTTTAAATTTACATAATGATGAAGGACATCAATGAGCAGCTCTTATTTTTACCACTGAGTATTTGTTTTCTATGAGATGTCTCACACTTTTTCTTCAAACACACACACACACACACACACTTAAAGTAGTAGGGTTTAGGAAGCACAATTATAATCTGATATGAGGTGTGAGTCTTGGGCTGATCTTTCACATTTGATTGTCTTAATAATAACTGGAAATAAGCATTTGGATTTTTACGGACTCTTTATTAGGGTATTAAGATATTGAAAATAATAGACATTAATCACAAAAGAGTAACATTCCACTTTCTTGAAGTGCAAATGATATTATGAACAATACAAATGCATTATTTTTATTGTTAATAGTTTTATCGTTAATTATCTCATAAGTTGATGCAGAGAGTGAAATTACTATGAATTAAACTTCTGTTGACAATGTACAGTATTTTGCATATGTTGACTTTACTTATTTTTGTTTCCAAAGTTGATGTTAAATACTTGGCGCATAGGTTGTTATCAAGCAATTACTCTCATTGTCTTGTCATACATGCAGACATTTTGCTAAATATAAATCTACAAGTATCACAGCTGCATATATTGCTGAAGTGGTTAGAACAGAGGAGGATGCTGGAAAGTTGAGTTCTTTAAAATCTTCATTCAAAAGAGGAGATTTTCATCTATGTCTTCTATAAAAAACAAGAAGAAGACAAAAAACCACTTTAGAAAGTAGCCAGAGTAGTAGAACAAACAATATTAGATTTGAAGGATTAGAGAAATCATCTAATAAGGCAGTATAATGGTGATCCTCAACTCTGGTAGGGCATCAGTGTCACTCATGAACTTTTAAAAATATATATTTTTAGGCCTCACCTCTGGCCTCTAGAATCAGAATGCCTAGGGGTGAGCTAATGGCATGTAGACATTTGGAAAACTGCAGGTAATTCTACTGCAGGGTTGAGAACCACTGATTGAGGAAGAGCAGATTAAAGGGAGGTCCAGCCGAGAAGTGCCAAGTAGATTAATCTGGAAGGTGAGCTAAAATATTACAGAAATAAATAGAAATGTAGTGCTAGGTAAATCCAGTTTTTCACTGAGCAGCTTGTCAAAGAACTTGTCACTATACCTGTGGAAGAAGACAGTATCCTCTAGTGGATATAAAATCGCTGCTTACCAATATGGCCCACCCTAACTCAATAATCGTTAAACTGTTTTTTTCTCAAAAAAAAAAAAAAAGAAAAAAACCTTTTAAGTTCAGAAGCACATGTGCAGTTTCGTTATATAGGCAAACCCTTGTCGTGGGGTTTGTTGTGCTGTTTTGTCACTAAGGTACTATGCCTAGTACCCACTAGTTATTTTTTCTGATCCTCTCCCTCCTCCCACCCTCCACTTTCTGGTAGCCCCCAGTGTCTGTTGTTCCCCTCTATCTGTCTATGTATTCTCATGATTTAGCTCCCACTTGTAAGTGAGAACATGCAGTATTTGGTTTTCTGTTCTTGCATTAGTTTGCTAAGAACAATGCCTCCAGCTCCATCCATGTTCCTGCAAAGAACATGATCTTATTCTTTTGTATGGCTGCATAGTATTCCATGGTGTATATGTACCATATTTTCTTTATCCAGTCTGCCATTGATGGGCATTTAAGTTGATTCCATGTCATAATTTAACCATTAAATGTTTAAAGCAGGTAATTTGAAGCACACTAAACTATTAAACTACTGTGTCTGGGCACTAGGTAATTTTCCTGCTAACAGTCTTTATCTAGCCCAGAGACTTGGAAAGATTGTGGACTTTGACATGTATTTTTTGAGTACTGGCTTCATTTGCAAACTGGAGATAATAATTTCATTACTTATATATTTAGTTATATTTGCACCCAAAGCCTTTGTCTTCTTTCTGTTGCTGAGATAAGAGATGTTCATTTTCTTGATGTTAACGCTAATTCCTCTACCTATGTGCAAGACCTCTTCTGACCTTCATGAGATTCTCCTTTTACTTTCCTCTTTCTTTCTTACATCCTTCCTTCACCTTTCGTTTTCGACTAGGGGGCCTTTCGCACTAGCATTTACATATGTTGTATATTTAGCCTCTAGAACAGTGCCTGCACTGATGTAAACTGTCTGTAAAGATTTCTTGAGCAAATGAATGAATAAATGAATGGAGTGCTCAAATCTCTCTTAGTCTAGAAAATGCCCCTCTTACTCTATATCTTTTCTAGGTCTTTCCTACACTCAGACATTCAATATTTACCCTTTCTCATCTCCCTTTTCTTCTCAACCTATAGAATGTGACTTCCATCTTTACCATTCCACCAAAACTACTCTCCCCAAGGCCACCCAGGTTATCATTATTTCTTTCACCTTCTTTGACACCTCGGTCACACTTGGCACTGTCAGTCTCTTCCTCCTCTTGGAAACACCTCCATTGCATGGCACTGTCCTGGTTTTCTTCCTTCATTTCAGGAGAAACTTCATTCACCTTACTGAACTCTTTCTTCCTCCTCTATCCATCATCTAGATGTTGTTCCTCAGTGTGGTATTTAATCCTAGACGCTTTTTCATGTAACTCAGCGTGTTTTCCTCGGGAGAATCAGTTCCCTTCCCTCATGTCAATTATTATCTGTATGCTTATAATCCCCAAATATGCATTTCAGTTCCCAAACCCTGTCTTTATATATAAGCAGCCAACAAATATATTTATATTTATATATATATAAAATTCAGAAGTACATGTGCAAGTTTGTTATATAAGCAAACCCATGACATGAGGGTTTGTTGTACAGATTATTTTGTCAGTCAGGTGTTAAGTCTAGTATCCATTGGTTATTTTTCCCGATCCTCTCCCTCCTCCCATACTCCACTCTCTGGTAGGCCCCAGTGTTTGTTGTACAGTTTATGTTGAATGTTGAATGTTGAATGTTTACATATATATTTAAATAAATAAATAAATATATATATATATAAAGTTCCACATTACTGGTCATCAGTAAAATTTAAATCAAAGCCATCTCACAATGAGATACCATTTCACACCATTCAGAATGGCTGTAATTAAAAAGTCTAAAAACAACATGCTGGTGAAGCTGCAGAGAAAAAGGAATGCTTATACACTGGTAATGTAAATTAGTCGAGCCACTGTGGAAATCAGTTTGGCGATTTCTCAAAGAACTTAAAACGGAACTGTCATTTTGCTAAAAAGACACACGCATTCACATGTTCATTGCAGCACTATTGACAATAGCGAAGACATACAATCATGGTAGGTGCTCATCAGTGGTGGGCATAGTAGAAATAATGGTAGTTTTGATGGAGTGGTGGAGATAATGGCAAAACCATAATTACTTTTGCATGAACCTAACACTTAAGAGACAACCTAATACTTTACAATTCAACTTATCCCAAATGGAATTTGGCGTTTACCCCATATCCACTTCTGTTCTTGTGTTTTCTCAGTGGAAGGTGCCTCTATTTACCTCTATTTACCCTGCCTGCTCTAAGCCAGGGACCTAGGCATTGCACTTCTCTTTTCCATCTCTCACCTGTCTGCTCTCTGACCCCACATATTTTCTATCAAATATTGTCTTATTTCTACATGCTATACATTTGGATATGCTTGTATTTTAAAATATTTCTTGAATATGTTTACTTCTCTTTTTTTCTTCTCCGTCACTCACCTAGTTGAAGTTCTCATCAGCTCTTGCCTCGGTTTACCACAGTATTCTCTCAACAATTCTTTGGCCTCTCCACAATGTAACCAGGGGAATCCTTCTTAAATACAAACTCAGGGAAATCACTGGCTTGTTTGAAACACTTTGGTGATCCCCCAGTACTCTTGGCATAATGTCTTGAAGTGGCTTAGGAGAACCCGCGTCATCGGACTTTACCCTGTGAGTCTCACTTGTGGAAGGTTTTCTGAAGATTAGCATGGATGTGTGTCAATGCATGGTATGCATGGGCACGAAATAAATGAGGACTCCTCCACTTGTTACTTCAACCCCATTTTTACAGATAAGGAAAATGAGACTCACTGAGGATAAGTGGCATGCCCTAATTCGCATAGCTAGTTAATAACAGAGTAGGAATATATGAGCAAATCTATCACAGGCAGTTAAAATTCAGTAAAACATTGGCTAAACTTTATATTCTCCTTCTGTGGATTTCTCAGCCTTGAAGGAAAGAAGGGTATACTTACAAATAAAGATTTTTTTCTCTAGCTACATTCCAAAGCAATAACGTGTTTACATGTTCTGACTGAATATTTAATATTTAATATCTTTTTATTGGTTTATTATGTGATAATTTTTTCCTTTCTTCAAAACAAGGTCATGATGGCCAAACCACAGTGCACAAACAAGATCATTAGCAGCTTTGCAAATGACTGGACTTTAAGTCCTTCCTGCTCCTCCCAGACAACTGCCCAGTGGAGCCTGGGTGAGCTTACACACTGCAGAGCTGCCAGAAGCTTTGCAAAAGGAGGAATGAGATGCAACTGGTTTTCTTAAGTAAATGGCCTCTGTTTAAATTTGCTTTTTAATCAGTCCTTTAAAATCACATGACATATAAACAGGCATCCATAAATACGTCCTATCCCAGCTGAGTTTTCCCCTCTGGATACTGGCAGGGCAGGACAGAGGGATATATTTGAATTTTTATAAGTACTCTGCTTGTATAATAGATGTTAGAAAGACGATTGACACCCAACCTTCTGTGGTCTCCTTCTCCTCCTCCTGCTGTAGCAGGATTGGTCAGTGTGACCAATAGAATATGGCAGAAGTAATGGTATGTAACTTCTGAGGTTAGGTTATAAAAGACACTGGGGCCTCAATCTTGGCATTCTCTCTCTCTGCCTAGTGTCTCACTCTGGAGGAAACCAGATACCTTGCTGTGAGCAGCCCTGTGGAGGAGAGGCCTACGTGACGGGATACTGAAGGCTCCCGCAAACAGCCATGGGAGCGAGCTCAGGAACAGACTGTTCAGCCACAGTCAAGCCGTCAGATAACTGCCACACTGCATGACAGCTTGACCACAGTCTAATGAGAGATCCTAATCCAGAGCCATCCAGGTTAGTTACTGTAGGATTCCTGACCCTTGGAAACTGTGAGAAAGATTTGAAGCTGCTAAGTTGTGGAGTGATTCACTATGCACCGTAGACAACTAGGTACTTAGAAAATATACATCCTTTGCTCATTACAGTTGCATTTATTTCACAGAATAACATTGCAAGGAAAAGGACCAACCCTCTCTGCTTATCTAGTTATTACTAAATAAATCATACTTTAACCTCTTCCTCTCTAATTTTAAGGCATTCTACATATGTATGGGGGATATTTTTAAAATGAAGGTTGCACAGGTTCTTTCTTATTGGAAACTTCTGACGTTTGATGAACTGACTTTCCTTTACTGCTTAGCTGCCTGTTTACCCCAAGGGTATACTGTAAACATGAATGAAATCTCTGTTTCAGAGATTTGATGTTCACTGTTAATTTATGTTCTGTGAGTGGTATTTTTTTGTTTACTTATTTTAATTGACAAATAAAATGGTATATATCATGTAAAACATAATCTTTTAAAATATGTATACACTGTAGAATGGCTAAATTGAGCTGATTAACAAATGCATTACCTCACATACTATCATTTTTCTGTGTATGTGGTGAGAATTGTGAGCAGATTGTAATGCTCATTTTAGACATCTTTCATATCTTTTTTTTTTTTTTTTTTTTGAGACTGAGTCTCACTCTGTCACCCAGGCTGGAATGCAATGGCATGATCTTGGCTCACTGCAACCTCTGCCTCCCAGGTTCAAGCAATTCTCCTGCCTCAGCCTCCCGAATAGCTGGGATTACAGGTACGTACCACCAAGGCTGGCTAATTTTTGTATTTTTGGTAGAGACGGGGTTTCCCCATGTTGGCCAGTCTTGTCTTGAACTTCTGACCTCAGGTAATCTGCCTGCCTCGGCCTCCCAAAGTGTTGGGATTACAGGCATGAGCAACTGTGCTCGGCTTTTCATATCTTAATTATTGAAAAACTACCTGATCATAAAAGTCAAGTCTAACTTAGGGAAAGAAAAGGAAACATATTAAGACATAACCAAGCAAAACATGTGTCTAAATTTAATTTCCTCTACTGCAGGAGTAAAGAAAGAATACTCTGATCTACCTTCCCACAGCCCCCAGTCATTGAGGATAAAGTCATGGGTGAGTTTTTGGTTAAAGGATTATCCCAGAACTACTTGTGATCTCAGATCCAGGCTTTGGTGTGCTGGTAATTGATTCTGAGATGTTCTGACATCTCCCATTGTCAGAAACGAGCTTGCTCTTTTATTCTTTCCATGTGATTTTGAAAAGTTTGACCCAAGGTCCAGGTTAAGGTAGGATATTAAATAAGGAAGGACCCAGAGCCTGCTGAGATTTTGCCCAACTCTCTGGATTCACGTGTTTTTTTTTAGGTTGAGCTAACTGCCGAGACCTCAATGCATGTTCACTCTTGCTACCCTTCCAAAACAGTGCCATAAAGGTAGTAAGAAGTGACTTTGCAATGACAGGACGAGCACCAAGTGAGTCCTATCTAGCAAGCTGCCACCTTCTTGTTTCAAGCTTTCAATTTGAACATGTGGAAGGACCTCTCTAGGAAGCATGCAGGGCTTAGGGCTTGTCTGGGGAAGGAGACATCCCTCTTCTTTGGCTGGTGATGCATTTACCTTCTTTAATTCCAAAGCAGTGGCCCCACTCCTTCAGGGTGATGTGCTTATCTTTGTTAGGGTCACACTCCTCAAAAAAGCGAGTTATGCAGTGTTCCATGGGCACCAGAGATGCTCGCAGAGGAGCAAGTTCAGAATGTGTCAAGACTCTGCAATGAAATACATGGCATCCTATTAATTGAGTTAGCTTATGCATGATAATTTAACTCTTAGGCTTACCAAGGACATTTTTCTCCCATGAGGTTGCTGTATATGCAAAATAAATAGAATACTGATGAAAACTGCCAATGAAATAAACTGTTTGTAGATAAGGTTGACAGCTTTTGGGATGTCAATTCACAAGGTTTCTCTCTTCATGGAAACTGTCTTTCCCCCACCCTAAATCTATAGGGGTGTACCCAGCAATCATGTTAGTACAACCTGGTTCTCATCCACTGGCCATACCTGATTGTTTTAGATGTAGGCACTTGACCCATGTTGGGCCAATCAGAATATCTTGGGAATTTAGGATCAAGAATGAGAAAATTGGTGGAGTCTCTGTGGGAAGCTGGACCTTCACATGTAAACTTGGGAGCTGTGGAGTGGCCATATTCTGCTATCATCACAGCAGCTCCGTGTTTAGACTCCTAAGTGTGTTTGGCATTTCAGTATTCTAAAGTGGAACTGGGAAATGTCCTAAATTAGATTTCCTTTTGCAGAGATATGTAGACATTTTATCAGAGAGATAAATCTAGAAATGGACAGGTAAAAAGAGTTCTTACCTATCCATAGGGTGTTGGTCAAGTTCACTAAACTGCCAGTGCACAGGATACACATACATGTGGTAATTTTTCTTAAAGTCCCTTAAGAGAAGGTCAATGGGATGGTCCCCAGCCAAGAGCCTCTTTTCGTCCAGGTAGATTTTCTTGACCTGGGATTAGGAAGACAGAAGACTGTCAGAGAATCAGACAAATGTAATGGACTCATCACTTGCTAAAGGTTACTTGAAGAGTGACAGTAACACGATAGAGGAAAACAAGCTCAGGACATCATGTGCAACCAAATGAAACGCCTTCCAATCAATACTACAGGCCGTTATGTCTACCTGATGTAGCACCTGATGTAAGAAACCTCGGGTTTTCAGAAGAAATTTAAATCTTTTTTAAACTTTTAAATATTTTAAGTATTTTTTGTCTCTTTCTTTTAACCAAGTAATGTTCACTGCATTTTTTCTTTTTTTAACTATGAGGTTTTAATGAAAGGGCTGAATTGACTTAGGCAAAATTTTTGATTAGTTAGTGAGAAGTGCTGCTCCTTCCTCCGCTGGCAGAGTCCGTTCTTAGATTTCTAGGTCACCCATCTGGTGCCAACTCAGTCTCGCTTTAGCCCTGGTGTGTTACTGCTTGGCCAGCCCCATTGAAATTTCCCCGTTTCATAGCCAGTACCTTCAAGGCTCTCTGTGACATTGTATTCAAGAGTGAGGCTAGAAGTTATTCTTGAGCAGTGCACGTGAAACTCTCAGCTTGTGATGTTGCCTCTTATTTCACTGAGTAATTGGAAGCAAACAGAACCTCCACCAGCTCCCAGGACCACAACTTTCCTTCCTGCGACCTTCCTGTGCTCCTAACCTAAGCCCAATCCTTCTCCTCTGGCAGGGACACCTATTGAAGATCGCTCTCTGGCAGTTGTGTGCATTCTCTGCTCCTCACTAATTTTTCCTTCTAACTGGGTTATTTCCAGAAGCACACAAACATCCTCTTCCATCTCCCACTGCTAGGTGGGACTCTTGATCTCACTTTCCCCTCCAGCTGCCACCCCATTTCTCTTTATCTCTTTATAGCAAAACTCCTTGAGAGGATTGTCTGTACTTGCGGCACCCACATCCTTCCTCCTATTCTCTGTTGAACTCTGTCCACGGAAGCTTCCTTCCCTAGACATTCTCCCACTGCAGGAATAGCTCCTATGAAAGTCAACTTTGCTATTGTGAATAGTCTTTGCTGCTGTGAGTGACCTTAACATGCTAAATCTCTGGCCAGTCCTCAGCCCTCAACTTATAACCTATAAACAGCATTTGACACAGTTAATGCACACCCTCCTTCATGTTTTATTTGTCTTCACAGCATGTTTCTTCCCAACTGACATACTTATACATATATTTGCTGATTTTATTATATTTGCATAAATGCTCATTGGACTATATTTATATAATTGCATGTATGCCTATATATTTGCATGTATATGTGTATATATACAAATATATACACATATATACATTAGTCATGCACACGTATATACTTATTTGTTTAGAATCTTTCTCTTAACCTAGAATGTAAACTCACGAAGGTAGAGATTTTGTCTGGTTCATTGCTGTAACTCCAGTATTTAGGTCAATTTCTGGCACTCAGTAACTATCTGGTGAATGACTTTTCTCTGGAAGCTTCTGGAATCAATGTTCTGTGCTTTTTAATCTTAATATATTACTGATATTATGAGTAATGGATTTGTATCATACATCTATGTCTGGCCTATGAGAGCAAAAAGAAATGCTTAGATTTAAATAAGATGTTTGGCCTGACTATATCAATGCTGAATTTATATTAACTTTGCTCAACCAGAGCTTGCTCTAGGTATGATTTGAAGAGCCCTAATTCAGGCCACTGACCATTGGGAAGAATGGGGAAGTTTGGTGGTTTCTGAAACCTTGTGGCATGTATGGTAACATCTACTATTCTGTGAAGCCACGTGGGCTAACCACGTGTGGAGAAGCATAGTGAGCTTCTGCCAGTATAAAGAGGTAGGTAGCCCTTCACCATGTCTTTCTTCCTCATGCCCTGTAGACAAACAGTGAAGAAGCTAACCTGTGGATAACTTACTTTATTTCTCTGCTTCTCATTTAGATATCCAGCGTGTTCAGAGTTGGCTTCATAAAGCTGCATCAGGATATTCTTGAGCCAGTCTCTCATCCTTAGAGGAAACTGAGTCACTTCAAAGTCCGTACAAACAGGAATAGCTGTTACAAGCAGAAAATATACTGTAATCTTTGGGCTTATTTGTGTCCTATGGCAAGTCCTCATAATAGGAAGCTTAACAACTTCTGGCGACTGATGGAGCTTTCTCAGGGCCCCATTATTAGGACAGTGGTCCTTAGCCCTGGCAGTGGCACAACAGAATTGCCTGGGGTTTTAAAAAACATACCAAATGCCAGTTTCCATTCAAGTAAATTCTGATGTGATGGTACTGGTGTGAAGCCTGGCCATCAGGATGTTTTTAAAGCTCCGAGAGCAATTTGGATGTGCAACTAGGCCCTAGAACCACTGCTCTAGAATCAGAATTGAAGTTTGTAGGTGGAGGGGCAAGTGCTCTTGAATAGAGGAAAAGGTAGATATTAGCTCATACTACAGTAAGAAATAATGCTAAATCTCAGTGGCTTAAAGAAACAAAAGTCAATTTTGCAATTCTGCTACAAATCCAATACAAGGTGGCAGGAGGGGTCTGCTCATTGCAGTCTCCCTGGAGCTCAGCATGATGTTGCCATTTTTTTTTCTTTTTCTTTTTTTGTAAATTTTTATTGTACTTTAAGTTCTGATATACTTAACGGGACCCTTGACAGGCCCCAGTGCGTGTTGTTCCCGTCCCTGTGTCCATGTGTTCTCATCGTTCAACTCCTACTTACGAGTGAGAAATTGTGGTGGTTGATTTTCTGTTCCTGTGTTAATTTGCTGAGAATGATGGTTTCCAGCTTCATCCATGTCCCTGCAAAGGACATAAACTCATCCTTTTTTATGGCTGCATAGTATTCCATGGTGTATATGTGATACATTTTTTTTTATCCAGTCTATCATTGACGGTCATTTGGGTTGGTTCCAAGTCTTTGCTATTGTGCATAGGGCTGCAGTGAACATATGTGTGCATGTGTCTTTACAGTAGAATGATTTATAATCCTTTGGTTATATACCCAGTAATGGGATTGCTGGGTCAAATGGAATTTCTGTTTCTAGATTCTTGAGGAATCACCACACTGTCTTCTGCAATGGTTGAACTAATTTACACTCCCACCAACAGTGTAAAAGCATTCCCATTTCTCCACATCCTTCCCAGCATTTGTTGTTTCCTAATGTTTTAATGATCACCATTCTAGCTGGAGTGAGATGGTGTCTCATTGTGATTTTGACTTGTATTTCTCTAATGATCAGTAATGATGAGCTTTTTTCCATATGTTTTTTGGCCGCATAAATGTCTTCTTTTGAGAAGTGTCTATTCATATCCTTCACCCACTTTTTAATGGAGTTGCTTTTTTCTTGTAAATTTGTTTAAGTTCCTTGTAGATTCTAGATATTAGACCTTTGTCAGATGGATAGATTGCAAAAATTTTCTCCCATTCTTTAGTTTGCCTGTTCACTCTGATGATAGTTTCTTTTGTTGTGCAGAAGCTCTATAGTTTAATTAGATTTCATTTGTCAATTTTGGCTTTTGTTGCCATTGCTTTTGGTGTTTTAGTCATGAAGTCTTTGCCCATGCCTATGTCCTGAATGGTATTGCCTAGAATTTCTTCTAGGGTTTTTATGGTTTTAGGTCTTATGTTTAAGTCTTTAATCCATCTTGAGTTAATTTTTGTATAAGGTGTAAGGAAGGGGTACAGTTTCAGTTTTCTGCATATAGCTAGCCAGTTTTCCCAATGCCATTTATTAAATTGGGAATCCTTTCTGCATTGCTAGTTTTTGTCAGGTTTGTCAAATATCAGATGGTTACAGGTTTGTGGCATTATTTCTGAAGATGCTATTCTGTTCCACTGGTCTATATATCTGTTTTGGTGCCAGTACCATACTGTTTTGGTTACTGTAGCCTTGTAGCATAGTTTGAAGTCAAGTAGTATGATGCCTCCAGCTTTGTTCTTTTTGCTTAGGACTGTCTTGGCTATACGGGCTCTTTTTTGGTTCCATATGAAATTTAAGGTAGTTGTTTTCTAATTCTGTGAAGAAAGTCAATGATAGATTGATGGAGATAGCATTGAATCTATAAATTACTTTGGACAGTATGGCTATTTTCATGATATTGATTCTTCCTAACTATGAGGATGGAATGTTTTTCCATCTGTTTGTGTTCTCTCTTATTTCCTTGAGCAGTGGTTTGTAGTTCTCCTTGAAGAAGTCTTTCATATCCCTTGTAAGTTGTATTCCTAGGTATTTTATTCTCTTTGTAGCAATTGTGAATGGGACTTCACTCATGATTTGGCTCTCTGTTAGTCTGTTATTGGTGTATAGGGATGCTTGTGATTTTTGCATATTGATTTTGTATCCTGAGACTTTGCTGAAGTTGCTTATCACCTTAAGGAGATTTTGGGCTGCGATGATGGGTCTTCTAAATATGCAATCATGTCATCTGCAAACAGACAATTTGACTTCCTCTCTTCCTGTTTGAAGACCCTTTATTTACTTCTCTTGCCTGATTGCCCTGTCTAGAACTTTCAATACTATGTTGAATAGGAGTGGTGAGAGAGGGCATCCTTGTCTTATGCTGGTTTTCAAACAGAATGCTTCCAGCTTTTGCCCATTCAGTGTGATACTGGCTGTGGGTTTGTCATAAATAGCTCTTATTATTTTGAGATAATTTTCATCAGCATCTAGTTTATTGATACTTTTTTAGCATGAAGCCACTGTTGAATTTTATTGAAGGCCTTTCTGCATCTATTGAGATAATCATGTGGTTTTTGTAATTGGTTCTGTTTATGTGATGGATTACTTTATTGATTTGCATATGTTGAACTAGGCTTGCATTCCACTGATGAAGCTAACTTGATAATGGTGAGTAAGCTTTTTGATGTGCTGCTGGATTTGGTTTGTCAGTATTTTATTGAAGATTTTTGCATTGATGTTCATCAGGGATTTTGGCCTGAAATATTCTTTTTGTTGTTGTTGTGTCTCTGCCAGGTTTTGGTATCAGGATGATGCTGACCTCATAAATTGAGTTGGGAAAGAGTCCTTCTTTTTCTGTTGTTTGGAATAGTTTCAGAAGGAATGATACTAGCTCCTCTTTGTACCTCTGGCAGAGTTCAGCTGTGAATATTTCTGGTCCTGGACTTTTTTTGGTTGGTAGGGTATTAATTATTGCCTCAATTTCAGAACTTGTTAATGGTCTATTCAGGAATTTAACTTCTTCCCAGTTTAGTTTCAGGAGGGTGTATGAGTCCAGGAATTTGTCCATTTCTTTTTGATTGTCTAGTTTATTTCCATAGAGGTATTTATAGTATTCTCTGCTGGTAGTTTGTATTTCTGTGGGATCAGTGGTAATATCCCCTTTATCACTTTTTATTGTGTCTATTTGATTTTCTTCCCTTTTCTTCTTCTTCTTCTTTTTTTTTTTTTTTGAGACGGAGTTTCGCTCTTGTTACCCAGGCTGGAGTGCAATGGCGCGATCTTGGCTCACTGCAACCTCCGCCTCCTGGGCTCAGGCAATTCTCCTGTCTCAGCCTCCTAAGTAGCTGGGATTACAGGCACACGCCACCACGCCCAGCTAGTTTTTTTTTATTTTTAGTAGAGACGGGGTTTCACCATGTTGACCAGGATGGTCTCGATCTCTCGACCTCGTGATCAACCTGCCTTGGCCTCCCAAAGTGCTGGGATTACAGGCTTGAGCCACCGCGCCCGGCCAGAACTTATTTATTTCTACTTTAATTTTGTTATTTACCAAATAGTCATTCAGGAGCAGATTGTTCAGTTTCCATGTAGTTGTATGGTTTGAGTGAGTTTCTTAATCCTGAGTTCTAATTTGATTGCACTGTGGTCTGAGAGGCTGTTTGTTATGATTTTCATTCTTTCGCATTTGCCGAACAGTGTTTTACTTTCAATTATGTGGTTAATTTTAGAATAAGTGCATTGTGATGCTGAGAAGAATGTATATTCGGTTGATTTGGGGTGGAGAGTTCTGTAGATATCTTATTAGGTCCACTTGGTTCAGAGCTGAGTTCAAGTCCTGAATATCTTTGTTAATTTTCTGTCTCATTGATCTTTCTAATATTGACAATGAGGTGTTAAAGTCTCCCACTGTTGGCTGTGTGGAAGTATATGTATCTTTGTAGATCTCTAAGAACTTGCTTTATGAATCTAGGTGGTCCTGTATTGGGTGCCTATATATTTAGAATAGTTAACTCTTCTTGTTGCATTGATCCCTTTGTCATTATGTAATGCCCTTCTTTGTCTTTTTTGATCTTTGTTGATTTAAAGTCTGTTTTATCAGAGACTAGGATAGCAACCCCTGCTTTTTTTATTGGTTTCCATTTTCTTGCTAAATATTCCCCCATGTGTTTATTTTATTTTGAGCCTATGTGTATCTTTGCATGTGAGATGGGTCTCCTGAATACAGCACACAGATGGGTCTTGACTATCTAATTTGCCAGTCTGATTCTTTTAATTAGGGCATTTAGCTCATTTACATTTAAGGTTAATACTGTTATGTGTGAATTTGATCCTGTCATTATGTTGCTAGCTGTTTATTTTGCCTGTTAGTTGATGCAGTTTCTTCATAGCGTCAATGGTCTTTACAATTTGGTATGTTTCTGCAGTGGCTGGTACCGGATTTTCCTTTCCATATTTAGTGCTTCCTTCAAGAGCTCTTGTAAGGCAGGTCTGGTGGTGACAAAATCTCTCAGCATTTGCTTGTCTGTAAAGGATTTTATTTCTCCTTTGCTTATGAAGCTTAGTTTGGCTGGATATGAAATTTTGGGTTGAAAATTCTTTTCTTTAAGAATGTTGAACATTGGCCCCTATTCTCTTCTGGCTTGTAGGGTTTCTGCAGAGAGCTCTGCTGTTAGTCTGGTGGGCTTCCCTTTGTAGGTAACCCAACCTCTCTGGCTGCACTTAACATTTTTTTCTTCATTTCAACCTTGGTAAATCTGACAATTATATGTCTTGGGGTTGCTCTCCTTTTTTAAATTTAATTAATTTATTTTACTTTAGGTGTATACTATATCTGGCATTTCTCCCCGTGTTGGCCCTCCCCACCTTCCCTTCCCTCCCCACCCCCCAGGGGTTGCTCTTCTTGAGGAGTATCTTTGTGGTGTACTCTGTATTTCCTGAATTTGAATGTTGGCCTCTCTTGTTAGGTTGGGGGAGTTCTCCTAGATAATATTCTGAAGTGTGTTTTTCAACTTGGTTCCATTCTTCCCATCACTTTCAGGTACACCAGTGAAATGTAGGTTTAGTCTTTCCACATAGTCCTGTATTTCTTGGAGGCTTTGTTTGTTCCCTTTTATTCTTTTTTCTCTAAAATTGTTTTCATGCTTTATTTCATTAAGTTGATCTTCTCTGATATCCTTTCTTCTGCTTGATCAATTCAGCTATTAATACTTATGTATGCTTCATGAAGTTCTTGTGCTGTGTTTTTCAGCTCTGTCAGGTCATTTATGTTCTTCTCTAAACTGGTTATTCTAGTTAGCAATTCCTCTAACCTTTTTTCAAGGTTCCTTGCATTGGGACCTTCTTAGCTTCCTTGTATTGGATTAGAACATGCTCCTTTAGTTCAGAGGAGTTTGTTATTGCCCACCTTCTGAGGCCTGCTGTGTCAATTCATCAAACTCATTCTCCATCCAGTTTTGTTTCCTTGCTGGCGAGGAGTAGTGATCCTTTGGAGGAGAAAAGGCATTCTGGTTTTTGGAATTTTCAGCCTTTTTGCAGTTTTTTCCTCATCTTTGTGGATTTATCTATTTTTGGTCTTTGATGTTGGTGACCGTTGGATGGGGTTTTTCTGTGGATGTCCCTTCTGGTGTTGTTGATGCTATGCCTTTCTGTTTGTTAGTTTTCCTTCTAACAGGCAGGTCTATCTGCTGCAGGTCTGCTGGAGTTTGCTGGAGGTCCACTCCAGACCCTGTTTGCCTGGGTATCCCAGCAGAAGATGCAGAACAGCAAAGATTGCTGCCTATTCCTTCCTCTAGAAACTCTGTCCAAGCGGGGCACCCACCAGGTGCCAGCTGGAGCTTTCCTCTATGAGGTGTCTGTCATCCCTGCTGAGAGGTGTCTCTCAATCAGGAGGCATGGAGGTCAAGGGCCCACTTGAAGAGGAAGTCTGACCCTTACCAGAGCTTGAGCATTGTGCTGGGAGATCTGCTGCTTTCTTCAGAGCCAACAGGCAGGAACGTCTAAGTCTGCTGAAGCTGTGCCCACAGACACCCCTTCCCCCGTGTTCTCTGCCCAGGGAGATGGGCATTTTATCTATAAGCCCCTGACAGGGGCTGCTGCCTTTCTTTCAGAGATGCCCTGCCCAGAGAGGAGAAATCTAGTGAGGCCATCTGAATACAGCAGCTTTGTGGCACTGTGGTGGGCTCTGCCCAGTTTAAACTTTCCGTCAGCTTTGTTTACATTGTGAGGGGAAAATCCCTACTCAAGCATCAGTAATGGTGAACGCCCCTCCCCCCACCAAGTTTGAGGGTCCCAGATAGACTTCAGACTGCTGTGCTGGCAGCAAGAATTTCAAGTATGTGGATCTTAGCTTGCTGAACTTCATGGGGGTAGGATACACTGAGCTAGAAACTTGGCTCCCTGGCTTCAACCCCCTTTTCAGGGAATTGAATGGTTCTGTCTTGCTGGTATTCCAGGTGCCACTGGGGCATGAAAAAAAAATCCTGTAGCAAGCTTGGTGTCTGCCCAAATGGCCACCCAGTTCTGTGCTTAAAACCCAGGGCCTTTGTGCTGTAGGCACCCGAGGGAATCTCCTGGTCTGTGGGTTGTGAAGACCATGGGAAAAGCATAGTATCTGGGCCAGAGTATACCATCCCACATGGCACGGTCCCTTGAGGCATCCCTTGGTTATCGGAGGAAATTCCCTGATCCTTTGTGCTTCACAGGTAAGGCAACACCCCACCTGCTTCAGTTCACCCTCCGTGGGCTGTACCCACTGTCTAACCAGTTCCAATGAGATGAGCTGGATGCTTCAGTTGGAAATGCAGAAACCACTCACCTTCTGCATTGCTCTCTCTGGGAACTGCAGACCAGAACTGCTCCTATTTGGCCATCTTGCCAGCCACCAAGGACATTGCCATTTTTTGAGGCCACTATCTCAAAGAGAGATTGTGGTGACAAAGGAGCAGAGGATGGAGAACCATACCCCAGCTCTTCAATGCTTCTGCCCAGAACTCACACAGATGATTTTTGTTTTCATTTCACTGAACAAAGAAAGATATGTGGTCAAACCCAACGTCCAGGGGGCTGACATGTTTCATCCTCTCCTGGGTCTGGAAGGGGAGGAGACCTGGAAATATTACTGAGCACTGCTAATTTGGAGAATCGCTTAGCTGTAAGGAGAGCCAAACACAATTGAGAGTATCCTGGGGAAGGAAGACAGCCTTAAAAAACTTCTGGAAGAATATGTTGTCGGAAAACTTCTTGGCAATGGCTTAACTTAAATTGGGAAGAGGGCAAATAATGTAGCAAAATTCCAGTAATTCATCTCTATGATTAAGTGGATAACTTTATCATAGTGGATCTGAGCCCTGGCTGAACATTAGAATTGTCTAGGTTACTTTAAAAACAAATAATAAAAAAAAAAAAAAAACCATGTCAGGGTTCCAACCTTGTTCAGTTAAATCAGAATTGCCTACAGTTCAGGCCTGGGAGTTCTTATTTTTTAAATTTCTTCAGTGGATTTTTGCATGCATGTGTGTGTGTGCTCAGAACTACATTAGCTTTTTCCTGTTTACATATAGATAATCCAGGCATGTCCAGATTCACCCCAAACCCTATCAAAGATGATGGTTGACAGGAGGGACATAATCTTACATTTGCAGGCTCCAAAATAATCCAGCTGCAGTTGATGCCCCTTTTTGGTTCCCTCCAGTCTGCATTTAGTAGCAAATAGATGACAGGAACTGGCATAGGTCTGATTGTCAGTGCCACAAACCTATGGGTGATAAGCAGGAGAAAAAGCTGATAGAGCCAAAATGCTCATTGGATGACACTCTGCTCCTTAAAGCTCATACTCTGGTAACAGTGCTGTGCCAAAAATGTGGTCAGGTAGATGAGATTGTTAAAATCATCATTGTCCTGTTTGGCTTAAAAAAAAATCAACTAAGCTGTACCAACGGTGATGACAACGTAGCTCTAGATAAGCTTAGTAGAATGAAAACTGCAGTTGTTCCAAGGCTGGCATGAGTTTTCAAATGGGTTCTACAGCTCAAATGCCACTGTTATCTTTTTACGGCACAATTGAAATTCTTTGATTTTGTTGGTATTTATTCCTGTTTAATATTTTCTTCAAATATTAGATGATAACCTACGTACCTACTTTTTTTTTTTTTTTTTTTTTTTTTTTTTTTTTTTTTTTTTTTTTTTAAGATGAAGTCTCACTCTGTCACCCAGGCTGGAGTGCAGTGGTGCAATCTCTGCTCACCATGACCTCCACCTCCCAGGTCCAAGTGATTCTCTTACCCAGGCTCCCGAGTAGCTGGGACCACAGGCGCATGCCACCATGCCTGGCTAATTTTTTTGTATTTTTAGTAGAGGCAGGGTTTCATGGTGTTAGCCAGGATGGTCTCGATCTCCCAACCTCGTGATCTGCCTGCCTTGGCCTCCCAAAGTGCTGGGATTACAGGCGTGAGCCACTGCACCTGGCTGTACCTACCTTTTTTAAGCAAAAATTTCAATTGCAAATATTTTCATTTTAGTCACTAACCTTTGGAGCCACTTAAAGACTATTTCATAGAATACTTACTTGGTCAAGGAGTTTTGTCGGAGGGCAAGTCACTGGATCCTGGCAGACACAGTGAGGTTTTCCCTGTTGGTCTGCCTTACAGATGTGACCTCTTTTACACTGGAAGCTCATGCAAGAATCTAACAGAAAAGATTGAACAGGAAACACAGACAGAGTTAAATTGAGTATGAAAATACAAATTCATTCAACTAGCTTCCTTTTCACTGATGAAGGGGAAATTTTGAAGTCCTTGAAATTTGTGAATTTGTAAGTGGGAAGACATCAGAATCCTTTTTAATCGATGTGTTCATTTCCACATGGAATCTTCTATTTTACATGATAATCTAGATTTTCTCTTGTAGCAGTTTGAATTGGAAATGTGCAAAGAACGACAGCTCTTCTACGCCTGAGATGGTCACAGTCTGAAGTCCTTAGTGCAATGTTGTGCAGGCTGGTCAGAAGTGAAATAAGGCTGAAATTCAAAATATTTGTCATAGTGGGAGGAATTAGGTCCTTTATTAAGAATGGGATATAAATTTACCAACAAGTTATGGACTTTAGAATAAATAAGATAGAATTAATTCTTTTCAGAAGCAAAAGGATTTAAGGAAAAGGAATTCTAGCCTTTTCACTAATATCTCAACAGGGCTTCCAGTTTGTAAACAAATTTACCCATGGTTGTGTATCAAATACACACAAGAAAATATCAACAATTTATGGTAGGCTTTCCTTAGGGAGGATTGGGGAGAGGAAAAATTCTATGCAGTAGTCACGATGGATGGAGGGGCAAGCCCAAAATGGCAGACTCCATTTCTTCCTTGATATAGTCATAAACAGTTTGCTTTTTGCATACTCACCCACACCATGCACCCTCATATTGCCTTCACTTGACGTCTCATCATCATTTGATGAGTTGTCTGCTTTCTTGGCCTTTAGAATAACAAGAGGAAAAGTTAAAATCTACTACGAGGAGAGCCATTACTTAATTTGTATTCCCACTGTGCATACTTTCACAGAGTGTTTTTCAGGCTCAAATCATTTCAGATCTCAGAAAGGGAAACCAGGCTGGGTGCGGTGTCATCCTAGCACTTTGGGAGGCCATGGTTGGAGATTCACTTGAGCCCAGGAGTTCAAGACCAGCCTTGGCAAAATAGGGAAACTCCATCTCTACATAAAATAAAAATAAATAAAAAAGAAAAAAAGAAAAAATATCAGCTGGGCATGGTGGTACCTGTCTATGGTCCCAGTTACTCAGGAGGCTAAGGTGGGAGGACTGCTAGAGCCCAGGAAGTTGAGGCTGCAGTGAGCTAGGATTGCACCACTGCACTCTAGTCTGGGAGACATGGCAAGACTCCATCTCTAAAAACAAAACAGAAAGAAAGAAAGAAGAAAGAAAGAAAGAAAGAAGGAAAGAAAGAAAGAAAGAAAGAAAGAAAGAAAGAAAGAAAGAAAGAAAGAGAAAGAAAGAAAGAAAGAGAAAGAAAGAAAGAAAGAGAAAGAAAAAGAAACGTAGCCTGTAATCTTAGCACTTTGGGAGGCCAAGGCAGGTGGATCACCTAAGGTCAGGAGTTTCAGACCAGCCTGACCAGCAAGGTGAAACCCCATCTCTACTAGAAATACAAAAATGAGCTGGGCATGGTGGCAGGCACCTGGAGTCCCAGCTACTCAGGAGGCTGAGATAGGAGAGTTGCTTGAACCTGGGAGGCAGAGGTTGCAGTGAGCTGACATCGCACCACTGCATGTCAGACTGGGTGATAGAGTAAGACTCCATCTTAAAAAAAAAAAAAACAAAAAAAAAAAACGAAAGGGAAATCAGTCACAACTGTGGAGGTAGACAGTAGCCCTTGGAGAACAGGACCCTTTTCTATCTTTATCAACGGGATTTAGTGGGGTCTCGCAGGGGGTTACTCAGTAAGACTTGGAGTCTCCTCTTTGGATTTGAGAAAACACTAGAAATGTAGTATTCTTTTGTGATTTTGCAGTTAATTAAGACAGAGTTACATTGGAGGTCTCTCTGAATTTGTTGGTAAAGCTTTCACACTAGGCTTTTAAGGTATAAGAGAACTCCTACATTAGAGTGGCAGCAGAGTTCTCAGTAACTGAGGTTTTACCACTGACCTTGTGGACCAAAATCTGTGCCAAGTCCTGCTGGTGGGTGGCTGCCAGGATTTTGCATGAAAGCTCCAAATATGCTTCCTCTCTGCCCCGACCCTGCTCTAGTTTCCAGATTATTATTTTGGTATGTGTTTGCTTAATAAAGTAGGACCTTAATCTTTATAACTAATTCAACCAACATTGGATCTTTTATTATGTCAGAGGCATTTTGTTGGACACTGGTGATACAACTTGAATACAATGTGGCATCTGCTTTCAAGGCATTAGAGCAGCAGCTGTCAATGTCTCCCATCCTTCACATCTGTCATAATTTATCATTCCAAATGATAAACTTTAAGTGGCTAATATCTGCATTTCTGTGCCTGGAAAATCATGGAAATTGACCTGGCCCATTCAAGGGACAGACTGGAAATGCTGGGAAATTAATACCTCTCTAGCAGTCCTCAGCCAAAATAAGTGCCCTAGCTCCTTCAGTCCCCAAATGGAATAATTCTGAGCGAGTGTCTTTATATGGCTTGAACGATGTTCCTTTTATTAGCTTCCTTTCCTTTTTGTATCACGTCTCCACTCCTCAATCTTTGTTCCCTGCGCTTCTCAAATAAACACTCAAATCCAAGACCTGCTTCTAGGGGAACCCAAATAAAAGAGGCATTCTTAGCCTAATGACGGAGATGGGCCTAAAAGTAAATAATTATAATATATTTTAGTAATGTATGTGTAGACATTCACACAGGACACTGTGAGAGCACAGAGAAGGGTCATAACTGTTTGTTGATAATGATGACTTTATTGGACAGGAACCATTTAAAGTAATCTTACCTCTTGGTATTCCCCAGGCTCACTGGTATCTATATTTTCATTTTCACCTGCTTTTTGTCTTTGCTCCTCAATTTTGAGGTGATAGGCAATGGATTGAGCTCTCTCAGCCTCCAGAAAGTCCTGGCTTGGGACGAAGTAGTCATCACTTGCACTGTGCCTGGGGCCATCATCTCCATCATCACCCCCATTATCATCAGCTCTTTGATTTCTGAGCATGGCGTTACCATCATCAGTAGGTTCCAGGAGCAGAGCCTCATCTATCTCTTTGTGGTTGCTGATAGCTTCAGGGTCAGTTTTACCCTCTTGACTCTGCCACTCAGTCTCTTGAATGTGCTTATCGACGTTTGATGCATTTTCCTCTTCTATTTCTGCATTGAAATTATCTTCTTCTTGTTCTTGGTTATCCTGCTCAAATTCTTCCTTCTTCATCTTGCTTACTTGAGTTGGTTGATCAGACTCTTCCAAAATATCATCAGATTGGGTATTGTCTTCCTCCTGCTTGCTGTTAGAATGCTCCCTGGGCAATTCTGTCTTTCTTTCTTGGTCATCATTGTGGGTACCAACTTCACCTGGCTCTTTTTCTTCTTCCTCTTCTCCATTGGAAATATTTGGATCCTGCTCTTGGTTTCCTCGATCCATCAGGTGGCTACGTTTACTGCTCCTGTTCAACTGATGATGTGAATCATTTGTATGTTGTTCTTGGTTTTCCTCTCCCTTTGTGATACTTTCTTGTTGGTTAGAATCTGTGAAGGAACCGACACTAGGAGCCAGAAAATCAATGTTCTCTGAGAGTTTTTTCTCCTGAGATTCACTTATATCTTCTTTTATGTCCAGTGTACCTTCAGTTGGTGCATACTCCAAATCCACACTTAAGTCACCATCACTGTCCTTCAATCCCAGCTCTTGGCTGGAACCCTTGCCCTGTTCTGCTGCCTGCTCGTGGTCTTCCTCTTTTGATTTTAGTACTGAAGATTTTTCAGCCTTAAAAGAAAAAAAAAGTTCATTCTTCAAACAAATGATAATGTAACCATATTTATGCCTAAGGTAACATTTAATATTCATTATTCTTTTTCTTCACACATTATCACATAAACATGTTTATAATGTCCTTTATACTCTGTAGCCACAGGTTTAAACTGAATTTGGATTTTATAAAATGAAACAAGTATGCAGCAGCTCAGCCCAAATAATAAAATTCATTAATATTCACGATTCTTCTGGTGTAGTGATTGAAGGCAGTTGAGATGATCATTATGTTAAAATATTAAACTGAGACATAAATGACATAATCTCTTTGACCATGCTTTGAAATTAGATCTTTGGAGAATTAAAAAATTATGTTAATATAAATAATGTTACTTTTACCTTATGGTGGGGATGGTCTTCTGTGGATACTGCTGTTTCTTTTCCATTTTCTGCATCTTCAGCCCTTAAACTGGGGATTGCAGTGTTGACGGGTGCTAGCGTTCCAGCAGTTGGTTTGAAATGATCAGATAATAATCTTGCATTTGTCTGAAAAAATTAAAAACTGGTTTTTGTCATGTATGCCTGGATGCTGATTTAAAAATTTGCTACTCTTGTTGTCATCATTATTAATAGCAATATACTTCATTGATACCAACAATTAAAAAATATTCTCTAGAGTTTTTGAGGATATAAGCAAATGCCTAGAACAGAATGTTAAGTGGAAGCAGAATCTCAATTGTGTTTAAGAAAAAGTTATTTATGCAGAAACTGGATGAAAATAGAGCAAAAAGCATTTGAATAATAGTAACTGTGAGTTTTGAAATTATTTTCTGTGTTTTTCAAACTTTTCCAAAGCATTTATACTTTAAAATTTTGAAAAGTGTTGTTTAGCAGAAAGTTGAATTCAAATAAAATTAGCCATAAGATATAGTATTATACATTTTCCTAATTTAAGTACTCACTGATAATTAGCAGAAAAAGTTGTAAACTTTTAATCAATATTTATTTGATTTAACATTGATCAGGAAATTTTAATAAAAAACAATTTAGAGGCTGGGGGTGGTGGCTCACTCCTGTAATTTCAGCACTTTGGGAAGCAGAGGAGGGCAGATCACCTGAGGTCAGGAGTTCTAGACCAGTCTGGCCAACATTGTGAAACCCCGTCTCTACTAAAAATACAAAAACTGGCTGGGCGTGGTGGCGGGCACCTGTTATCCCAGCTACTTGGGAGGCTGAGGCAGGAGAATTGCTTGAACCTGGAAGCAGAGGTTACAGTGAGCCAAGAATGTGCCATTGCACTCCAACCTGGGTAATGATAGAGTGAAATTCTGCCTAAAAAAAAAAAAAAAAAATTAGACTTAATTCAAAGACTGTGGGACAGCGTACTAAGCCTAATAGAAAAGGGAAAATCTGGAGTATTAATTTCTATTAGGAGTTGGCCCTATTTCTAGCAATATTAGAGACTTGGATGAAGAGCTGGTCAGTGATGCTTGATGGGGAAATGGAACAACTGAACTTTAAGGGAAGAGGCCTCCATTCAAGCCTTGCCTCTGCTATTTACTTTCTGTCTGTGGTTTGAGAGGTTGTTAATATTTTTTATTAATTTAAAAATATTAATAAAATTAATTAATTATTTTAACTTAATTAATTAACTCCAGTCTGTTGCCCAGGCTGCAGTGCAGTGGTGCAATCTTGGCTCACTGCAACCTCTGCCTTCCAGGCTCAAGCCACCCTCCTACCTCAGCCTTCCGAGTATCTGGGACTACAGGCACCACCATGCATGGCTAAGTTTTGTATTTTTTGTAGAGATGGGGTTTCACTATGTTGCCCAGGCTGGCTTTGAACTCCTGAGCTCAAGCGATCTTTCTGTCTTGGCCTCCCAAAATGCTGGGATTATAGGTGTGAGCAACCATGCCCAGCCAAGGTCATTAGTTTCTACCCTGCTGCCTCTCAAGGTGGCAAGAAATATCAAGCGAGCAGAGATATCAAAATAAGTTTATATGTAACAAATATTTTATGAATTTTAAGGAGTTGCCCAACTGAAAATTACTATTGCTACTACTAATGTCACACTGTGGTAATGATATAAACTGCCCAATATCTGAGGCAGATATTCACCGTGAATCTTTATTAGAGAGAAGCTCTGGATACTCAGATGGCATATGCAGGTGTAAGTAGGAAACCTGGATTCTATTTGGATTAACTTATTTTTATTCCATTAGCAGGTTCTGTAATGCTGACTGTGTAACATAAAGCAAGCCATGGAGTACAGGATTAATTAATTAATTATTTTTAAAATTTTTTGAGATGGAGTTTCACTCTTGTTGCCCAGGCTGGAGAGCAGTGGCATGATCTCGACTCACTGTAACCTCTGCCTCCCAGGTTCCAGCAATTCTCCTGCCTGTGTTTCCTGAGTAGCTGGGATTATGGGCATGTGCCACCATGCCGAGCTAATTTTTGTATTTTTAATAGAGATGGGGTTTCTCCATGTTGTTCAGGCTGGTCTTGAACCCCTGACCTCAGGTGTTCTGCCCACCTTGATCTCCCAAAGTGCTAGGATTACAGGCGTGAGCCACCGTGCCCAGCCTGGATTTATTTTTTAATTTTAATTTTTTTTTTTGAGGCAAAGTCTTGCTCTGTTGCCCAGGGTGGGGTACAGTGGTGGGATTTTGGCTCACTGTAACCTCTATCTGCTGGGTTCAAGCAATTATTATGCCTCAGCCTCCTTAGTAGCTGGGATTACAGGGCCACCATGCTATGCTAATTTTTGCATTTATTTGTTTTTTTAGTAGAGATAGGGTTTCGCCATGTTGGTCAGGATGGTCTTGAACTCCTGGCCTCAAGTGATCTGACCACCTTGGCCTCCCTAAGTGCTGGTATTACAGATGTGAGCCACAACTCCCGACCAAAGTACAGAATTTATATTAGGTTTGGTTTGCTCTTTTGCTTCTTATCTCCTTTTCAAGTAAAATGCGTAATGAATCTGAAAAAGTTTATAAAGAAGCCTTAAAGAAGGATAAAAAGGAGAAAGAATGGTGGCCACTTTGGTGAGCTGCCAACAGGGCCAGCATAGAAGGCAATGAATGGGGGAGATTTTAGGCTTATTAGTGGAGAACTGGTCACTCTCTCTCCCCTTCCATCCCCCTACCACCTAAGCAGGAAGAAATTCACACAAAAAAATGGCAGCTATTTTAATTTCAGAAATATTCTGAAATTGAAATTATGTGTTATCATTATGGTCATATTTCTATTTATTTAACATGCCCCCTGGAAATCTATTTGGAATCTCCCAAGCACACAGAATCCATTTACATCTGGAGAATTCAGGCAGGCAGGGTAAATGATACAAATTTTTAATAGGTCAGTCCTATGAGAAGATACTTAACTTTCTAGCATTTGGCTAGGTTTAATTGATATTAAATTGTCCTAGAAAGGAAAGGAAACATCTGGAATGTGTCTAAGTGCAGGTGTATCATTCAAACATTTGGTTCAAACACTTTTTTTTTTTTTTTTTTTTTGAGACAAGGTCTTGCTCTGTCACCCAGGCTGGAGTGGTGTAGTGCAATCTCGGCTCACTGCAGCCTCAACCCCCGTGGCTCAAGGGATCCTCCCTCCTTTTCCTCCCAAGTAACTGGGACTATAGGCACATTGCCATAGCACCTGGCTAATTTTTTGTTTATTTTTGTAGAGACAAGGTCTCACTATGTTAACCAGGCTGGTCTTGAACTCCTGGGCTCAAGTGATTCTCTAGCCTTGGCCTCCCAAAGTGCTGGGATTATAGGCAGGAGCCACTGTGCCTGGCCCGAACACGCTTTTTGATGTTTATTTACTTAACAGCAACTGCTGCAAGGACAAAGCACATTTTCAGGAGAAAACCATGGTTGTGTGGGAACTCCTTTCGATGTTGAGCATTGATTTGTCCCACTTTTGTAATTCCGGGTGCAATGTATAATTTTAGCTGGAGTAGCTCCACACTACTTAAGTGTGATTCCTGATAGTGGTCATAAACTCTGTTTTCCAAGAACAGCTTTCTCTGGGTGCCATGGAGTGTGCTTTTGCTGACACATTTGTCAACCAGGAGCTAGCCAACAATTTATCCAAAAAGCAAGGACAGAAGGGACGGAGGAAAGGGAAAATTGAGAAACTGTTTTGTTTATTTAAAGAGGCTGATTCCTCCATTTAGTGAAAAAAAAAAATTGGCACTAATCCTTTGGTTTAATTAAGGATTACATGGATCACTTGTGGAACATCCCAAGTGGTCATCCATGCCATGGTGTCATTTTTTTTTTTAACTTTCAGTTTGTTTTGAGGTCGCTGACGCGATTTCAAATGATCTGGTTTGTGTACAGCTGCTTTATCGCTGTGCAAATGGGACCAGTGTATCTGAACACGAAGAAGAGAGTACAGGTATTGATCGACTTACGACCTATGCAACTTACAACCATTCGACTTTACGACCACAATCACTAGCCATAACTGCTCCGTCCGCGTCTGGCAGCGCAAACGTTGCCCAGCTGGGTGTACGACAGTGTGGACCAGCCTCTGGCAGCACTACCATCTCCACGTGCACCATTTCAACTGTACATATAGCCTACTCAACTTACGACCAAATCGTGTTACGACCATTCCACGGTCCCCACCGTGGTCGTAAGTCAAGCACTACCTGTATTCTAGTCCTGCCTACTTTCAGCGTACTTGCTTGGACAGCCTCCCAAAGATGATTTAGAAGCTGATTTATTATTACCATGTTGTTTCCTGACTAACCCATTGGTTCCTGATTTCATTATAGACTCAAAATTTCTCAGCCAGCATCTATTTATTTTGAAGAAAATGCTGCTGGAGCTGTAAATATGCACAGTCTTTTTTTTTTTTTTTTTTTTTTTTTTGAGACGGAGTCTCTCTGTCGCCCAGGCTGGAGTGCAGTGGTGTGATCTTGGCTTACTGCAACCTCCACCTCATGGGTTAAGTGATTCTCCTTGCCTCAGCCTCCTGGGTAGCTGGGATTATAGGTGCCCGCCACCACCCCCGGCTAATTTTTGTAGTTGTTAGTAGAGACAGGGTTTCGCCATGTTGGACAGGCTGGTCTTGAACTCCTAACCTCAGGTGATCCACCTGCCTCAGCCTCCCCAAGTGCTGGTATTACAGGCATGAGCCACCGCTCCTGACCTAAAGTCTTAGGTTTATAATACCAATGTGATGAGCTTCCCTGGGAGAATTTGTTTCTTCCTGTCCCTTGAGAATTTGGGCATATTCTATGGCTAAGAAACTGATAGCCCAAACTTTCTGCTGCATATTTACTGTGTCTTGTAGAACCAGATAGTTCTAAAAAAAAAATTTTAAATACATTATCTTGAGTTTTCCAGTTATTTATTACTTGAGCAACAAAGAATGTAATTGAAATAAAAAAGAGAATTTCAAGCCATTATATAAGAACATTTTCTTTTAAATGGAGGACTTCTGAACTAAATGTCAAGAAAAAGAGATGCAATAACAGAAGAAAGGAAATTTACCGGTATTGCAGCTGCAGTTCCCAAGATACATAGGAAAAAAAGCCCAGTCTTCATGCTTTCCAGATCTGTGAACCAAGACGATAATTATCAGTGGTAGGGAAATGTTTCCTCACAGAAAATTGAAAGATAATCTTAGCAAATACTGAGCTTGATATTGTTCTTTTCATTTAAAATTGATTTCTATCTTTGTGGATTAATTATGTCTGAAAAGATAAGATTGATGACAGTTCGTACTCAATTGTGTACCTGTGAAAATTACTCCCTGATTTTTTGGCCCGGTTGTGTTGGGCAGAAACTATCTCTGTTTGTGACTGTACATCTTTGAGTAAAGACTCTGTGCCGATCTTGGGTTTTAAGATTTGTGAGTATTCATAATGAAAAAATTAAGTTACAAAATGAAGTAATGTGGTATGTCAAGTTTGAGTAAAAACACACTGCCTGTTCAGTGGTAAACAAACATTCATTCAGTGAAGATTTTTAGTCATACAACATTGCACTGCCACAGTCATAGATCTAAGGGCATTCATGTTCATCTAATTTAGAGGTCTTTACTGGCAACCTGTGAATTGGAGGTGGCCTGCAGATAGGTTTGGTTTGGTAGGCACTGTGCATTTTAAACCAGAATTTTAGCTGGGTGCAGTGGCTCACACCTATAATCTCAGCACTTTGCGAAGCCGAGGTGGGCAGATCACCTGAAGTCAGGAGTTCGAGACCAGCCTGGCCAACATGATGAAACTCCATCTCTACTAAAAATACAAAAAATTAGCTGGGCATGTGGTGGGCACCTGTAATCCCAACTACTTGGGAGGCTGAGGCAGGAGAATCAGTTGAACCCAGGAGGCGGAGGTTGCAGTGAGCCAAGATTGCGCCATTGCACTCCAGCCTGGGCAATAAGACTGAAACTCCATCTCAAAAAAAAAAAAAAAAAAAAGGTAAACCAGTATTTAAAAATCCTGAAGTTTCATGTCAAAACTGAAATTTCCAGTTCCTCTTGAACCATCTGATCTCTTAGCAACAACAGGCCTTCATGACAACAGTTGGCTGCGTCTGAGTTGAGACTGTCCTCTGTAAGGGATGCTGGCATTTGTGCTTGGTCTGTCTCACTTTTGTTATTTGCCTTTCATTTGAGTTTAGTTAGTTCCAAGTGAACTCTTTAAGATTAGAAATGAGACAAGTGAAAGCTCAGAGAGGTGAAGTAAGTTGTCTCCAGATGAACTCTAGGTCTAAGGCTTTTTCCCACACACCAATTATATTATTGTGGTTCTTGAAAGCAGTGGCCAGCCTACATTTTTTTGCAGGGTATCCCTAAGTCTGGTAGTCTGACCTCTAACTAGGATTAGGGATACAGTTTTTAGTTATTTAATAGAGGATTTATGGATCTCCCAGAAATACTAGATGACTCCTTTAAATTAGTTTTTGCAACCATAAACACATTCACAAAGAGCTTTAAATAAGAATCTGAAGTTTATAAAGAAACTGAGCAGTTTCTTCTGCTACTTATCCCAATATTTCTAAATAATGTGCTTAAACAGATATTTAAAAATATATTAAATATTACTATAGAGATCTAATATTGCAACAACTGTCACTTCACACACACACGTGCACACACACACTTACACACTTGTGCATATACATACACTTCCCTTCCTCCTTTCTCTTCCTAAAATAATTTTATCACAATTCTCTTAAATTTTGATGTAACATTTATGACAATGTAGATATTCTTCACAGCTGGACCAAGTAGTGATTTCACGTGTTGAACCACACCAACATTTCCTTTCTTGAACAATACTTTGTTTTTGTTTTAATTTAGAAGTTGCCTTCCTTTTAAAGCTTTTTACGTACTTTTTCACACACCCATCACTTATTCTTCCTGAATTTGCCAACAAAATTTAAAATTCCTCTTGGTATGGTAAGAACACAGCAACATCAACAACCTCCTAGGGAAATCGCTCGTGTCCATTTCCCCCCTTGGATACGGCGCTCCCAGAGCCTTGGTTTTCTTGCTTCCTTTGGACTGATGTATCCCAGGCTGCTGTGTGGCTTTTCTCCTGGGGTCCATATTCACACCCCCTGGTAATTCCCTTTGTCTTTTTTTATTGTGTTTGATTTCTTGCTTCCTAGGTCCCATATGTTTTTCTTTCTTCGTTTTCTCCCTCATTTTGATGAAGCACATAACTCCATAAGTTTCTTGAGGAATCATACACAGGAGACAGAATTTTTAAGGCATTGCATATTAGAAAAATCTTGATATGTAGTTTGACTAGATATAGAATTCAAGATTGGAATTTTTTTTCTCAGAACTTTAAAACATTGGTCCATTCTTATAATTTTCAGTGTTACTAGTAAGAACTCTGATGTGCGTTTTCCTCCAATGTTTTTATGAACACAGTATTTTTTTCTTTCTTTATGGATGCTTTTAAGTTTTTACATTTGGCCCTAGTCTTCTGAAATATTACAATCTCTGCCTTAGTTGGAGTCCTTTTACATTTACTTTAGGAACTCATTAGGCCGCTTGAATTTGGAAATATATGTATTTCAGTTTTGAGGAGCATTTTACGTGTTAGTTCTTTAATGATTTTTGCCCTTCTATTTTTTGTCTTTTCTTTCTGGAATTTATATTAGTTAAATATCAGAATTCTGGGGGTGATTCTCTGATTTGCTAATCAGTTTTTCTCTTCTCTTCAATAGTGTTTCTATTATTCTGGGAAACTTTCTCAATTTTACCTTCTGTCTTTCCTATTGATTTTTTGTTTGTTTTCTAGAGATGGGATTTCACTATGCTGTCCAGGCTGGTCTCAGACTTCTGAGCTCAAAGTGAGCCTGCCTCAGCTTCCTAAAGTGCTAGGATTATAGGCATGAGCCACTGTGCCTGGCCTCTCTTACTGATTTTTTTAAAAAAACCACACTGCCAAGTGTGTACCTATGCAACAATCTTGCATGTTCATCACATGTACCCCAAAACCTAAAATGCAATAAAAAAACAAAACAAACAAACAAACAAACAAAATTATATACTTTATTTTCTTTTTTAATTTTGTTTTTTTAATTGACAAATCATAATATACATATTCATGAAGTACATAGTGATATTTTACAACATATAATGTATAGTGATCCGATAAGGATAATTAGCACATCCATCACCTCAAACATTTATTATTTCTTTGTATTGGGAACAGTGTCCTCTTTCTAGATATTTGAAACATATAATATCCTACAATGGTATAGAGCACTAATTCCTCCTACTAGCTATAGTTTATGTCCTTTAACAAGTATTTCCCTCTTCCTTCCTTCCCCTCACCCTTCCCAGTCTCTAGTACCCTCTGTCCTACTTCTTACTTCTATGAGATCAACTTTTTTCTCTTTCACATGAGTGAGAATATGCTTATATTCTGTTAATTTTTTATTTCCTGATGGTTTCTCTTTTTAATACTATTCTGTTCTTTATTAGTATGACATATATTCTTGTCTCCTTGAGGATGTTAATCAAATACTTGAAATGTTCCTCTGCATCCTGCATTTTCTGTTTCCTTCTTGTTCTTTTTTTTCCCAGTTAGTTTTGATCTTTGTTTTTCATGTTGAAAGTTTTTCTCTAATACCTGATGTCTTTGGCTGTGCATTAATACTTAGCAGTGAGTCACTAGAAAGCCAAGAACTTTATGGACAGGCTTGGAGGGCTTCCAGAGAACAGTTCCATAGAACAATGGAGGGTTTCCATGGAGTAGCAACCTGTCAGTCTTGATGGGGCACCCCGAATGTCACTGTCAGATATTTTAGGAAGGTTTTCTTTTTTCTAGAGGAGAAATTCACATCTTTTACCTTGGGAAGCAGGTATAAACCTAGTTGCCAGCATTCTGTGGGGTGAGTGAAGATACTGGAGATGTCTCAGTGCATGGACTGATTTTTTACTTAGTCCCTAAGTTTCTGTATGGCTCCACCTCCCACCTGACACTGTGCTTACCCTGAGTACAGAGCCAGAGGATAAGCTTTTTCCTGTTTGTGTTGAAACATGGAAGTCCCCTAGCTGTGCAGGCAGGAGGAAGGATCTTGAATCTAAGAGTTAATCTGATAGGCTTTCAACCAATACTCTGATTTCAGCCTCTATCTTCACCTTGCCTTCCAAATCACCTGGTGCCTCCAATTCTGGGAACGCTCATGGGTTCTTCAGGGTGAATGGCTTCCTTCTTTGTCTAGGGCATCGTTCTCTGCAGACTCTTAGGTTTAAGCGCTTCCTGTTCTAAGTCAGTCTTCCATTGTCTAAAGATGTGTTAACATTTTTTGTCTTCTTTGTCTCCTCCTCTTTCATCTTAGTCACTATGAGTCTATATTATTACTATTCTTTTCCCATAATTATTATGGAATTTTAGCAGGGAGTGGCAACAGATGTATATGCTTCATCTCCATTTAACAACAGACGACTTCCATTTCATATTTGCTTCATATTCTCCTTATTTTCCTCTGTCGTTATCATCATTATTTTTAGTGTGACAAATAGGAATGCCTATGAGTCTTTAGTTCTAACTCAGCAAATGAAGTTTTTTTTTTTTCTTTTTTTGAGACAGAGCCTTGCTCTGTTGCCCAGGCTGGAGTGCAATGGCACAATCTTGGCTTACTGTGACCTCCGCTTCCCAGGTTCAAGTGATTCTCATGCCTCAGCCTCCCAAGTAGCTGAGATTACAGGCATGTGCCACCATGCCTGGCTAATTTTTGTATTTTTGGTAGAGATGGGAATTTTGCCATGTTGACAAGGCTGGTCCTGAACTCCTGGCCTCAAGTGATCCACCTGCCTTGGCATCCCAAAGTAGCAGCAAATGAAGTTTTTATTGAAGAAAACAGGGCTATAGCACAGGCTTCCTCATCATGTTAGGGCCGTGAACACAGTTTTACGCATATCACTATCCAGGGTGGGCCACCTGGACCAAGAAACAGTGAGTTGGAAGAATGGATAGTGAAGCTGCACATAGAAAGTGATTTGG
The DNA here is from genome assembly GCF_048565385.1 of Saimiri boliviensis. NCBI lineage: Eukaryota > Metazoa > Chordata > Mammalia > Primates > Cebidae > Saimiri > Saimiri boliviensis. Next base: position 80,666,715 of record NC_133451.1, read on the forward strand.
GATTGTATGTGTGTGCGTGTGTGTGTGTGTGTGTGTGTGTGTGTGTGAAGGGGTGGATGGGAGGGTTGAATCAGGGTTGTGGGGAGAAAGTCAAATCATTTGTAACCTTAAATAAACTAGTCTGGACTAATCAATTCTGAGTTTTAATGAAAATGACGTGTACTTGGAGACTCAAGTATAATTCCTCTAAGTGATCCCTTTGAAAATGACTACATATAACAAGTAGAAATTTAGAATATTAGCAATGGAATGCATGTTTATTTCATTTAGAACTGGCAGTGGCATACAAAATATACTTGAAGTTTCTATTGTCATAGTGCTTTGGGTTTACCAAATAAATTTACAAATAGGATATTACCTTATCTGATCTTTACAACAACCCCATGATGTGGCAGATGAAGCACAGGCCTAGTAAGCCTACAGTGTGACATGCTGGGGGTCACCAAGCTATGTAGAAGGGGTGCTGGGCTTGAAGCTAGATTTCCTGGCTCCTACTCCAGCTTTTTTCTAGCTGTTTTGCAAATAAAGTTCTTCATTTTACCTCTTACACAAAGCTGTAAGGAAGTGGGCAAACACCAAAAAATCCCCAGACAAACCAAAAAACCACCACTGGGACAAATTGAGATTTCATTTTGAGTTGGAGTTTTTAAACAAAAAGTTCCAAACATTTTAAGGCATAAGGTAGTTAGGTAAAATGCACTTCCTTGTGTTGATGGAAAAAGGCTTATCTTAGAAGGTTGGTTGGATTACTTAATATCAAGTTTCTTTCAGTAAAACATCTTGTGGTCTAAACAAGGCAAAAAGCTTAGGAATTCAGTTTTCTGTGAAATAAAATGTATTTAAGTAAAAACATGGAGCAACTTCCCCCTGCTGCCCCAAAACTCTGATACATTGAAAAACACCTTACAATGAGAAAAGCATTAAACTGTTGGGGAGCTGGATTCTGGCTCTAGCAGTGTCCCTAACTGCCAGGAAACCTTGGGAAAGTCACTTGTCCTTTTTAAGATACAGTTTTCTCAAGTTATGAACAATGAAGAGTGTGACCTAGATGATCCTCTAGCCCTAATGTTTTAGGATTCTGAAATTGAAAATAATTTCATTAATTTTATGAACCTGAAATTGCTATCTTTTCTCCTTAAACTACTAAACCCACTAAAATATATTCTATAATTTTATTGTATCACAATAAAATATTTTATATATAGTAATTCATGCTTGAAGTAAATATGTAGACTCTATTACTGATGATAATTGAAAACATTCTATCCTCTTAGTGAATGCTAATTGTAAAGAATCAGTGAAAAATGCATTTCTAGCTGGGCGCGGTGCTCATGCCTGTAATCCCAGCACTTTGGGAGGCTGAAGCGGGCAGACCACCTGAGGTCAGGAGTTCGAGACCAGCCTGACCAATATGGTGAAACCCAGTTTTTTTTTTTTTTTTTAAAAAGAAAAATGCATTTATTTCCTCTACATTTTAAATTCAACGTTTACTTATTTATTCATTTATTCCATGAGTATTTATTAGATTTATGGACCTATAGTCACTTATATTTTATTTATTTATTTTTTATTTTTGAGACATAATCTTGCTTGGTTGCTCGGGTTGGAGTGTAATTGCAGTCATAGCTCTCTGCAGCCTCCAACTCCTGGGCTCAGGTGATCCTCCTGCCTCAGACTCTCAAGTAGCTGGGAATATAGGAACACATTACTATGTCCAGCTAATTATTTGTATTTTTTCGTCGAGGTGGGGTCTCGCCATGTTGCCCAGGTTGGTCTCAAATTTCTGGCCTCAAGTATTCCTCCTACCTCAGACTCACAAAGTGCTGGGATTACAGGGATGAGCCACTGTGCTCAGCCTTATATTTTAGATTAGTATGTTACTACTATTCTACTGGTTTTGAAAACTATAGAAATACAAAATAGTATGATTTAATGCAGGGTTTCTTTATCTTGGCACTATTAACATTTTGTCTTGATGATTCTTTGTTGTGGGGGGAGCTGTCCTATGCATTGTAGGATGTTTAGCAGCATTCTTGGTTTCTGCCCATTAGTTGCCAGTAGAGAGCCCCCATCCCCTACTAGCTAGGGACAACCAAAAATGTCTCCAGCATTGACAAATGTTCCATGGGCAGGTGGGGATCGCCCTGATTGAGAGCCATTGGTTTAGTGGAAGCAGAATGGTGCTTTCAGATTAGAGAGACATGCTTTGGGACTCTGGAGCAACATTTGCCATCTATGTGATCTTTGGCCAAGTTACTTAGCCCTTTAAGCCTCAGATTCCCCATCTAAAAATGGGGATAACGTCTGTGATGGTTAATTTCATATGTCAACTTGACTAGACCATGGGATGCCCAGATATCTACTTAGACATTATTCCTGGGTGTGTTTCTGAAGGTGTGTCCTGAAGAAACTAGCATTTGAATTGGTAGACAGAATAAAGCAGATTGCCCTACCCAATGTGAGCAGGCATAATTCAATCCACTGGGGACCTGACTAGAACAAAAAGGCAGGGGAAGGAAGAATTCCCTCTCTCTCTCTGCCTATCTGTTTGAGTTGGGACATTGGTATTCTGCTGTTGGACTGGAACTTAATACCACCAGCCCGCCAGTTCTTAGGCCTTTCAGACTTGGACTAGAACTCACATCATTGGTTCTTAGGTCTTCCAACTCGAATGGGAGCTATATAATTGGCTCTCCTGGCTTTCCAATTTGCTGACTGCAGCTCTTGGGACTGGCTCCATTAATGTGAGCTAAGTCCTCATTATCTATCTATCTATCTACCTATCTATCTATCTATCTATCTGTTTTCTATTTATTATCTATCTATCTGTTATCTATCACCTATTATCTATCTATCTATCTATCATTTATCCATCTATCTATCTATGTATCTATCTATCTATCCATCTCTACCTACCTATCTCCTATTGGTTCTGTTTCTCTGGAGAACCTTGACTAATACAACATCTAATTCAGTTTTGTGAGAGTTAAAAGAAATGGTGTTTGTGAAAATGCCTGATACCTAGGAGATGCTCAATAAATTTTAATTCTTTCTTCTCTCATCTTCCAGATAAAGTTGTGATTCTTGAATAAACAATTTAGATTCAGAAATTGTCCAGGGGAACATTAAAGTCCATTCTGGTCACACATTTAGGCTCCTTTTAACCCCAAGAGTCTTTCCGGCATTCATAACACATAGCAGTGGATTTAGGCTCAGGGACTGCTACCCTATTTTCTTACAAATGGTACAATTTAAAGGGGAAGCAAGAATCATCAAAATCATTGTGCATCACAGGGCTCATTTCTTTTTGGCTTTGTTTGTTGTAGCAATATGCATAGATAATTAAACTTGAGAACATATTTCCCTTTTAATCTGCCTGCAGGATCTCACAAGTTCCCTTCATGTCACTAAATCTAAATGTAGCTGAATGAATCAAAAGGAAAGTGTGTCCAGTTGGCCAGAGCTTCCATCACTCATTCATTAAATTCATTCATTGAGTGCTTGCTAGACTCTGCCTAAGCATAGGGACACATAGTTTCTGTCTTAAGAGTTTCTGAGTGTGGAAAAAACTCAAATTGTTTTTCCTCTGCTCTCATACCACACTGCAATCAACACAGAAGACTTCTGTGACCAAATGTGGGGGATTTTTCCTCATCAACATGCAAGCAATCAGTTCTGCAGCAGGCACCAGCTGAGTGTCCTCCAAATTAATTCTGACACTGTGTACTGTGGGAGATAATGTCAGATCCCACAGGTTGAGGGCTCAGCCTCACAAGACATCTTCCCTCTCCCAGATGCCAGTCACAAGACCAGGCCTTAGAACTTCTGACTGGTTTCAAGTTGACGTTCCATGACTCCCTCTTTGGGTTCAATTAATTTGCTAGAGTGGGTCACAGAACTCAGGGAAACACTTACTCATGTTTACTGGTTTATAACAAAGGATATTACAAAAGATACAAATGAAGAGATGCCAAGGGCAAGGTCTGGGGGAAGGAGCACAGAGCTTCCAACCTTCCCAGCATACCGCCTTTAGGAACCTCCACGAGTTGAGTTATCTTGGAATTTTTCAAATCCTGTTCCCTCAGGACTTTTATGGAGACTTTCTAGAAGGATAGGCACTGTTGACAAGCACATAGAAATATGTTTAGACAAAAAGGGCATGCTTTAGTACTCAAAGGCTGAGTGGGGAAACCCCGCAAGGCCCATCTGTTCAGATTCTTTTCGGCCTCTTTTTTTTTTTTTTTTTTTCTTTGAGACAGGATCTCACTCTAACTGTGAGGCTGGAGTGCAGTGGTATGATTTCAATCTCCTGGGGCCAAGCGTACTCCCACCTCAGCCTCCCAAGTAGTTGGGACTACAGGTGTGTGCCACCACACTTGGCTAATTTTTTTTTTTTTTTTTTTTTTTTTTTTTTTTTTAAGAGACAGAATCTCCTTATGTTGCTGTTCTTGAACTCCTGGGCTCAAACAATTCTCCCACCTTGGCTAAGATTACAGGCCTGAGTCACTGTGCTGGGCCTCTTCTTGGCCTCTCTGTGCAACATTCCTTCCTCCAGAATATAGGGGAGAACCCCTTCTGAAATGGGGTTTCAGAAGGTAGGTAAAAAAGCAGGGGAAGATTAGAGTCCTGCCTTGGGGAGAAAAAGGAGCAGGTGAAAAAACAGATTAAAGAGAGAGATTCTGTTATTCTGAGTCTGCTTATGAGGCCTAAAGTGTACCAAGTATATAGCTGTGTCTATATACTTATAGATACATATATACATAAGTGGATACATGTATGTAAGTATATAGTATATATAGTATATACATATATATGCTATATATGTATATATGTATCTATATACTTATATATGTGTCTATATATTATATGTATACAAATGAAGAGCTGCAAAGGGAGAGGTATGGGGGAAGGGGCACAGAGCTTCCAAGCCTTCCCTAGCACAGCACCCTCTAGAAACCTCCACAGGTTCAGTTATCTTGGAATTTCTTCAACCCTGTCCCCTTGGGACTTTTATGGGGACTTCATAAAAGGATGGGCACCATTGACTAATATATATAATGTATCTATAAATACATAATACATTTATATAAAATCATGTAGTGTCATATGATGATTATGTGTATAATGCAATGGAAAGAGAGTTAGGAAGCATTTTAAAATTAGGTAGTTAATAATAGCTAACTTTACTATGTCCTATCTACTTAAGTTCTAGGCATTATGCTAAGGGCTTTGCACATACATATTCTTTAAATCTTCTGAACAATTCTATCAGATAAGCACATTATTGTAATTATTTCATGAAGGAAACTCAGGCAGAAAGATTAAGTAACTTGTTCAAGGTTACACAGCTAAGAAGTGGCAGAGCAGATATTTAACACTTCTGTTTGATTTCAGGTCTGTGTTCTTAACTACAGTATTATGCTGTCCTTGTATAGAGATGACCTCCAGAGAAGATAATTCTTGATCTGAGATTTGAAAACTAATAAACAGTAGCTAACCATATGAGGGATGAGACGTGTACTCTAGAAGGTGGCAGGCAGCAGCATGGGTGAAGTTCCGGAAGCATTGAGTCTCTAGGAAGTTAATATTTGGGTCTCTAGGCTGTCAGTGGGGGAAGTGAGCAGGGGTAGATAAGGCTCAAAAGAAAGGCAGATGGCCTTATTGTAAAAGTCATAGTGCATTAAATAAGGAATTGAAAATTCCAGCGACAAAGCTATAGGGACCCAAATAATTATGTGTGTGTGTGTGTGTGTGTGTGTGTGTGTGTGTGTGTGTGTGTCTGTACACACGTGTGGACAGGGGTGATGATATAACCATATTTGCATGTGGGACAGCCGTGTGGAGGACAGACCAGTAGCATGACCTGTGAGAGACAATTGTAACATTGAGGCGAGGTGGTTAGAGCCTGATATTTTGGCTGTGGTCTTGGAAGTGGATAAAAGAGGGATAGATCCAGCTTGTACTGGCTTGTGAGAGCTGATTGGTACATTTCAAGGATTTTTTGAGTTGGTTGTTAAAGCCATCAATTAATAATTAAATTACATATGGAATAATTAAATTAATTATATTAAAAACAAAGGTATTGAATAGTCAAAACTCATCACTTCTTAATTATTTTACTATTATCTACTCTTTTGAGGTTATTTACACCTATTTTATCTGTAGGTGGAAATACCATATAATATGTGTTCCACATGTCTCTTCCCAATTCTGTTCAATGGTGTCATGTTGGTAGCTTAAAACTGATAGCAACAGGAAGCAGAGAAACTCTAGGTAGATGGGGTGGGTCCCTGGCAAAATCCCACTTTTAAGCTGAAAGCCTGAAACCCACAGCCCAAAGTGAGAACTTCCATTCCCGTGTGCCCACTCTCTTCCGATTGGTTCTTTCTGAATAATATCTTTTTACCAATTGAATGTTGCCTTTTCCAAAACTACCTACGGCCTGTCCCATCCCCATTCTGTGCCTATAAAGATCCCGGATTCAGCCAGCAGAGGGAAAAAGCAGCTGGACATCGGGAAGAAGCGCCTGGACATAGGAGAGAGGTGGTTTGATTTCAGGCAAGAGTGATCTTCCATCTCCCACCCCCTTCCAGCTCCCTTCTCTACTGAGAACCTATGAGGATTATTCCTCCTGCTCTCCTCTTCGTGGTAATGAGATTGTCTTAAAATTAGGTAGTTAATAATAGCTAACTTTACTATGTCCTAAGATTCAATAAAAGATTCTCAGCTGGGCATGGTGGCTCATGCCTGTAATCCTAGCACTTTGGGAGGCTGAGGAGGATGGATTGCCTGAGCTCAGGAGTTTGAGACCAGCCTGAACAAAGTGGTGAAACCCCATCTCTACTAAAAATACAAAAATTTAGTCAGGTGTGGTGGTGTTTGCCTGTAATCCCAGCTACTCAGGAGGCTGAGACAGGAGAATTGCTTGAACCCGGGAGGTGGAGGTTGCAGTGAGCCGAGATTATACCATTGCACTCCAGCCTGGTGACAGAGTGGGACTCCATCTCCAAAAAAAAAAAAAAGATTCTCCACATTCACTATCAATTCATCTGGGCACTCATTCCTCTTGGGCACTGGACAAGAACTAGGGACACAACACTGCAGGTACCCAGAAAGGCTGTTGCACTTGCTCTTTGCTCTTGCTGGCAGAAGGCAGCTGCCCCATGTGATGAGGCAAAGGGCTCACTGAGCGGATAATACACTGCTATCTGCGGCCAGTGGAGCTAAGAGAGTATGGTAACATGCCCTCTGTGACCTTGGGGTGGCAGGCACCCACATCTGGATGCTGCCGTGGGGCCCACATGGAGTTTGTTCCTGCTGGTGCCAAAGCAGCCAGTTCCTGCACTCACTTGCTCCAGTTCCTGCACTCATTTGCTCGCGTGCTCCCTCCTGTGAGGGGTTGAGCAGGGCAGCTGAGTAAACAAGGCGCCCCTGTCTCCAGTTCCACGAAGGGGTCAAGAAAATATCCTGCATCAAAATCAGCTGTGGTGGGAGGAACAATCAATCATCACACCATGAAAATCGTCATGTGTCACCCACCTTTCCCTCTTTCAGAGAACGGCTTGTTCATTTACCAGAACATGACTGGATAGTTCTGAGAAATAATTTAAAAGAAAAAATAGATTAACACTTAATGAGAAATGAGATATTATAGGAATATGAGGAAAAGTCTTGAGTTATCACATTTCTAATTTGAGCAACTGAGTAAATGGTGGTATTAATTACCTAGGTGAAGGATTATAGGAGGAAAGTTTGGTTTTAGAAGAAAAATAATGAATTCGTTTTGGACTTGTTGAATTTGAGTAGAGAAACCCTGTAGATACTTGGGTGAATAGGTCAAGAGGTAAAAGCATGGAGTCTGGGGTTAAAGATGTAGTTTGGATACTGCAGCACAAGCAGTTATTCAGCCAGCTGAGCAGAGAGCTAGAGCCAGAACCCTGGGGAGTGAAGATCATTAGGCACCATCAGAAGATGGGAAGAGTTAAAGACACAAACAATGAGAGAAAGACGAGTCACATGAGAAAAAGGAAGTGTTCAATATCACAGAGAGTTCAAAGCAAACAAGGTCAGGAAATTATCCATTGCCTCTGGAAGTGCGGAGGTTGCTGGAGAGCTCAGAGAGAGCAGTTTTGTTGCAGTGGTGTCGGTGGATGCCAGCCTGTAGTGATTGGAGAGTGAACAAGCAGTGATGAAGCAAAGACAGTGAGTGCAGACCACTCCAAAAATGATTGGCTGTGCAAAGAAAGAGAGTAAGGTGGTAGCTTAAAGGGGATGTGCAGTCACAGGAAATTTTTATTTGTATTTTGGATGTGATCATTCAGATTTCTTTTCTCTGCCACCTCCCCCACGTTTTTTTGTTTTTGTTTTTGTTTTTTAAACAGAGTCTCTCTCTGTTGTCCAGGCTGGAGAGCATTGGTGTGATCTCAGCTCACTGCAACCTCTGCCTTCTGAGTCCAAGCGATTCTCCTATCTCAGCCTCCTGAGTAGCTGGGATTATAGGCATGCACCAACACACCCAACTAATTTTTTGTATTCTCGTAGAGAGGAGTTTCACCATGTTGGCCAGGCTGGTCTCAAACTTCTGACCTCAGATGATCCACCTGCTTCAGCCTCCCAAAAGTACTGAGATTACAGGCATGAGCCACCATGACCAGCCCCAGATTTCCCTTCTATGTTGAAGGGAAAAGACAAGTAAATAAGGAAAAATTGAAGATAAAGGGAAAGAGAAGAGATATGGCAAACATTGATGACCCCCAGTAAACCACGACTTCTGGGCTTCATTTCTCTGTGACGTGGCCCTTAACCTTGTGATTTGCTTTGGCCAATGTGAAATTAGCAAGCATGTGCCAGCAGAAACTTGGTAAACGTTTTTGCACATTGCAGTTTGTCCTCTTGGTGGAAGCTATCAGCTGCACTGTACAAAAGTTTGAACCAGACTACTGAATGATGAGAGACCATGTGGACAGAACCTTGCAGGATAACAGACCCTCCTGGGTGATTCAGCCCCAGATGTGCTCCTAACTCACTGAAGCCAAATGAATGATTTCAGATAGAATCAGCAGAAGAATCACACAGTCAAGCCCAATCCAGATAGCAGAATTATGAACAAATAAAGGGATGTGATTTTAAGCCATTTAATGTGAGGGCATTCTGTTTTACAGCAACTGATAACCAAAACAAGGAAAAACAGGCCAGTTGCCAAATCTATTAGCAAGACAACATTTCATAACAATTAAAGGCATAGGTTCTGAAACAGCATGTCATAGGCTTTAATACTTAATTGCATAATTGAGAAAATTATGTAGCTTTTGGGGACTTCAGTTCATTGCCTGTAAAATGTTATGAAGATTAAGTGAGACGATACCATCTTAGTAAGCTCTGGATACATATTTACTGGTCTACTATTAAAGCACATGTAAAAGGTTTAACTCCAAAGAGGAGAGACTCTTTATTCTTTAACACAAAAGGGAGGAAAGTTTAACTGTAAGGATGTCCTGAGGCAGGGTTCCAAGGAATATTAACTTATTAAGATGGATTTAGTTATACCTTCCTTATATTTATTTAGCATTTCACAGATTAGAAAGTGTTTTTCTATATACTCTCTCATTTGACTCAATGAGGAATGGAGGGAGATAATTTTTAAATGTAAAGAAACAGAAGCTAAATTCAAACTATACTACAAGGCTACAGTAATCAAAACAACATGGTACTGGTACCAAAACAGAGATATAGACCAATGGAACAGAACAGAGGCCTCAGAGGAAACACCACACATCTACAACCATCTGATCTTTCACAAACCAGACAAAAATAATCAATGGGGAAAGGATTCCCTGTTTAATAAATGGTGTTGGGAAAACTGGCTAGTCATATGCAGAAAGCTGAAACTAGACCCCTTCCTTATACCTTATACAAAAACTAACTCCAAATGGATTAAAGATTTAAATGCAAGAACTAACATCATCAAAATCCTAGAAGGAAACCTAGGCAGCACCATTCAGGACATAGGCATAGGCAAGGACTTCATGATGAAAACACCAAAAACAATGGCAACAAAAGCCAAAGTAGACAAATGGGATCTAATTAGACTTAAGAGTTTCTGCAAAGCAAAAGAAACAATCATTAGAGTGAACCGGCAACTAACAGAATGGAAAAAATTTCTTGCAATCTACCCATCTGACAAAGGGCTGATATCCAGAATCTACAAAGAACTAAAGCAGATTTACAAGAAAACAAACAAACATATTCAAAAGTGGGTGAAGGATATAAACAGACACTTTTCAAAAGAAGAATATGTGGCCAACAAACATATGAAAAAATGTTCATCATCACTGGTCATTAGAGAAATGCAAATCAAAATCACATTGTGATACCATCTCATGCCAGTTAGAATGGCAATCATTAAAAAATCTGGAGACAGATGCTGGAGAGGATGTGCAGAAATAGGAACATTTTTACAGTATTGGTGGGAGTGTAAATTAGTTCAACCATTATGGAAGGCAGTGTAGCGATTCCTCAAGGATCTAGAAATAGAAATTCCATTTGACACCAGAATGATTTATTTTTTATTTATTTATTTTTTTTTTTGAGATGGAGTTTTGCTCTTGTTACCCAGGCTGGAGTGCAATGGCGCGATCTCGGCTCACCGCAACCTCCGCCTCCTGGGCTCAGGCAATTCTCCTGCCTCAGCCTCCTAAGTAGCTGGGATTACAGGCACATGCCACCATGCCCAGCTAATTTTTTGCACCTTTTTTTTAAGTAGAGACGGGGTTTCACCATGTTGACCAGGATGGTCTCGATCTCTTGACCTCGTGATCCACCCGCCTCGGCCTCCCAAAGTGCTGGGATTACAGGCTTGAGCCACTGCGCCCGGCTGACACCATAATGATTTATAATCCTTTGGATATGTGTCCAGTAATGGGTATATATCTGGTAATGGGTGTATATCCAAAGGATTATAAATCATTCTATTATAAAGACACATGCACACGTATGTTCGCTGTGGTGCTGTTTATAGTAGGAAAGACCTGCAACCAACCCAAATACCCATCAACGAGAGACTAGACAAAGAAAATGTGGCACATATACACCATGGAATACTATGCAGCCATAAAAAACGATGAGTTTGTGTCCTTTTTAGAGATATGGATGAATCTCGAAACCATTCTCAGTAAGCTGACACAAGAACAGAAAACCAAACACCACATGCTTTCACTCATATGCCGGTGATGAACAATGAGAACACTTAGGCACAGGGGAGAGAACAGCACCCACTGGGCTAGGTGGGAAGTGGAGGGAAGGGGAGGAGAGGGACAGCACGGGGCAGGGAGGATGGGAAGGGATAATACCAGGAGAAATGCCTGACGTAGGCTGCGGGACGGGGATGGGGATGAGACAGCAAACCACCATGGCATGTGTGTACCTATGCAACAACCCTGCAGGATGCAGGATGTGCACCTGTACCCCAGAGCACAAAGTACAATTAAAAAAAAAAAAAAGAATCTAAATTGTTTAGCCGAATGAGTGTATAAGGCTTAAGAGGTGAGCAAGAATTAGAAATGCTGAGCTTTGGACTCCATATTCAATATTCTTCCCAAATAGCCTCGTGAACAAGCTGTTTGGGGAGAATATTAGAAGACTAGAAGCCAGAAGCTCTGGCTTTGGGCCCTGGCTTTGCCAAGTGCTAAATACTACCTTGAACAATTTACTTTCTCTCTCCAAACATCATCTATAGGATGGGAGTAACAGTTCCTTCCAATGTCAAAGGTAGCCACTGAAGCGAGGAAGCTCTTTGCAAACTCCGAAGTACCTTACCCGTGCAAATGATTATCATTCCCATTGTTCTGCCCGCTGCCTCTCATCAGTAATATCGTTAGAGTCTTTTAACTACGTCTGTCTTGTATTAAGTGTGATATGAGAGAAAAGAACCTGAGTGTTTCTCCTCCCCTATGTGATTTCAAGCTTCCCAGGAGCTAGTTCCAGAACATATTTACTTTTAGTTCACTCATTAAACACAAACTCACCTGTCCTATATTCTATACATTTAAATCTTAGGTTGTTTGCATGCGTCTAAACCATAACAAGGAAATAAGAACATTCCTGAATTAGGTGGCTCATGCCTATAATCCCAGCACTTTGGGAGGCCAAGGCAGGCAGATCACTTGAGGTCAGAAGTTTGAGACCAGCCTGGCCAACATGGTAAAACACCGTCTCTGCTAGAAACACAAAGATCAGCCAGGTGTAGTGGTTGGAACCTGTAATCCCAGCTACTCGAGAGGCTGAGGCAGGAGTATTGCTTGAACCCAAGAGGCGGAGGTCGCAGTGAGCCAAGATTGTGCCACTGTACTCCAGCTTGGGCAACAGACTGAGACTCCATCTCAAAACAAAACAAAACAAAACAAAAAACAAGATTGTTCCTGAATTAATGTTTTTCTGTTCTCAGGTAAGAGGTATGTTCACATTATTCTTAACCCAAAGGATCTGTTGGAATGCTGAGAATTCTGGCATAGCTGTGTGAAAGACATTTTAAGGCATAGAACAAGTGTAGGGATTGTCATATAACCTCAGATGGCCACTTGTGCGGGCTTTTTGAGAGCCAACGTTTACTGCATGGTCCCTGATTATTACTGAGTCCAAAGATGGAACTATTTTTAAAAGTTTATTTCCATCCTGAAACTGGAAACAAAATTTAAATGCAGAGTATGGTTATGTTATTTAGAATGATCCAAGCAGGAAAACCCTTCAAGTTTCAATTATAAAGATGCCTGTGTTTTATTTTTGAAGGACCTTGTGGGACAATCCAGTATCTAGACTTTAAAACGCCTTGTGTTCTTCTGCCGTGTTCCACGTTGTCCTTCAGACCAGTCACTGTACGTATTTGTCTCACTGAGCTAATTGTATTTACCACATACTAATCAAAGATTCTTTCATGGCCTTTACCTTCTTATTTTAAGAACTGAGCAAATGTGCTGATTTGTATAAATAAGATAGAATGGAGAACTTTCTTGGGAAATGAGAGATATTTTGAAAACAACTGTCATACTGAAGACTCAGGGAGGCTTAATTAGCTGACGCTTGCAAAGTACTTTGAAAAATAAAAACCATGATGTCCTTGCTAAGTATGATGAATACCATTTATTCTTTGATGAGTAAAAAGTCATTTATTTTGAGACATTCGAGTTTGGTGTGCACTGATTACAAAATACAGATTATTTTTGCAGAAATAGAAAAACTCGAAAAATGCAAAATGAGACAAATTTTGGAATACACAGAGTTATTATTCTCAAAGACTTAAGTATGCAGCATTGATGTAAAACTAAATAAATATTATTTTGCTCAAATGCATGAGCTTATTCAAAGGCAGCTGCATAGTTTAAAGGACAGTTCTCAGACTGGAAGATCTAAGTTCCAGAGTCGAACTGCCTTTTACCAGCTAAGAGACTTTGGTCAAGCCACTGGTTTCCTCATCTGCAAAACAGAAAAAACAATAATAACTTTTCTTATCTACCTTCTGGAGTTTTTTGAGATTCAGATGTGATCCTATAGTTATCTGGTAATTTCACCAGCTTTAAAAATGAAAAAGATGTTATCATTTCTTTGAAACACTCATAAGGCAGAAAATGGCTTACTAACCCCAATAACTAATAATTCAGACACTTTAATTCATCCTTTTACTAGAGTCCTTAAGTTCCTTCTTTCTTTCCTTCATCCCACTGTTTCTTTTTGTGGATTTAGAGAGGTTAAAGGTGAGGGATGATGGGGAACTAGAAGAAGAGCCATTTCCTTCTGTTAGGAACAGGGTGTCTCGTTACCAAACTTTTAGGAGAACATCAACTGGAGTTTTAAAAGATGACAATTAGACAGCATTTTATAGGTGTGGACTTTCTGGGAACATCCAGCATTTGAATTTCAAATGCCTAGAGTTTTTCTGTTGGCTGACCTATGTACCATTAAAATATATCTCCAGATGAATCATTTGTCATGGCAGAAATAGATCTCCCATTAAGAGCCAAACACCCACACATATCAACTCTATGCTAATTCACATCAGTAGCTGTCTTAAGACAATTTCTTACATTTCTTTAATATATATAAATAGTGTGGTAGATACTGCTATAACTTCTTTGCTATTTCTCCCATTGAGAGGTGGAATCTCATTCTCCTTCCCTTGACTCTGGACTGGGTTTAGTGACTTACTTGGCCAATCGATTGAGATGGAAATGATGTTCTGGGACTTCTGAAGCTGGGTCATAAACAACACTGAAACTTTTACCTGGATCTCTTGGAAAACTCATTTTGGGAGCCTTAAGCCATTTTCTAAGAGACTGTCATATCACAGAGGACACTTCAACAACCAATCCCAGCTTTGTATCTGTCCTTGCAAATGTGCAGGACATGTGAGTGGAGAGATCTTGAGCCACTCTGGATCAGCTCATCTCCCAGCTGAGTACCTCTGAGAGGCCCGCCCAAATATCTGACCCACTGGATCTCAAGACATTATGAAACAGTTGATTTGGTCACTAAGTTTGTAGGTAGCAATATATAAATGGCTACAAACATTAAATGTTTTTGTGTGGAATAGCACTCAAGTATACTCATTAGTAGTAGAATCGCTTATGGTTATCAAAGTATTATTTTATTGAAAAAGTACATTTTTATCTTAGAACATTTAATAGTAGCTCATACAATGGCATACGCATTTTCTGAGATTTCACTGTGTGCCAGGTTCTATGCTAAGCACTTTATCTGTGTACCACCAGTGCACTCCCATCTGTCACCCTCACCTCCATTTCACAGAACTACCATCCAGTGAGCGCTTCTCTCTTTACCATTGTGCCCAGTCAGCAGTGAGGAGCATGGGGGCCAAAGGACACCCAGAGGGAGGGCTTTTCAGGGACATTCTTAAAGGTCTGTTTCTGTCTTGCTCAGGCGAAACTAGTCTCTTCCTCCTTTTCTATAATGTGTAATTGAGGGATTACTTTAATTATATTTAGAGGATCTCCCAGGCTTATCTTACCCAAGCTTGTGAAATAGCCACCTTTCACCACCTCTTAATTATGCCTTTCAGAGTCTCTCATCGTATCTCATCTTATCATACCACTCACTAATCTCACTGTGTCTCATTCCAGAGCTCTAGATGGGATGGATCCATCCAAGGAGACAGTTCCCTGTTCTTTGTCTCAGACATTTGCCAGTCCTTCGGAGAGGGTCCACCACTCCTGGCCCTATGTTATTGTGGGAGAAATTATTTTGGCCATATTTATTTTTCTTTGCTCAAGTGCTGCTGTGATATCTGTGCTACTATTTTCTCTCTCAGAGGAAAGGAATGCGGGATTTTCTCATATTTACATTTATTTATTTCCCTCCACTTTTGTTGTATTTGGGGTTTAGACATTTGAATATGGCCAGGATAGGTGTGCCACAAAACTAGGAAGCTTGAGTTTCAGGGCCCCTTACCTGTGCAGGCTCCATACAAAGTTCTAAACTTGATTTTGACTCCTCTATTTTTAAAAAAGAAGTTCTGAAACATACGTATAAACTCCTGGCTTCACAAACCCTGAATCTGGAATAGGATGGCTTACCCAAAGTCCTGGCATGTGTGGTGGTGCAGTAACTTAATAATATCTGAATGATTGGCTTCATGTTGTTAGCAGTATGTCAATATACCATTTAAAGCCTAGCTCCTGAAATGATCAGATAGATTAATCCTCTTCTTTTTCTGCCTTTAGTTCTTCCCCCTACCCCTTAATTTATTTGTTTCTTCACTACTCTGTAATTTCTTCCCCCTGAATGCCTGGTTCTTGGCTTTCTCCTCTGCCTGCTCTTATTTGAATTTCCCTTATTAGTTAAACTCTACCAGTATAATATAAAACACCTTTGGATTCGGTGGAAATTGTCCCTCTTTTGCTAACCGAGTAAGTCAGTTGTTAAATTCTGCTTGTTGGGAGAGGAATTTCAAGTGCTTTCAGCTCTGTGAATTGACCAAGAATTATTCATTGGGGATAGTTCTCTTCCAGAATTAAGAAAAAACAACAGATAATACCGAAGAACAGTTCCAAGTAGCCTCATTCTCATGGTGTTGGGACCTTCTGGGGAATAATGGTGTACTTTGATGAGTATTTCGTTTTGGTGTGAACCACTAATGCAAGCATTCAGTCCCAGCAGAATTCCTTTCAGGATTCAGATCATGGTCCGAGCTTCTCATGTACCTTGGTGAGGGCCAACACATGTAATAGGGGAAACAATTGCTTGCTTACTTCAGTGGTGCAAAGTCACTTATTATCTGCCTTTTCTGAAAGAAGCAGATATAATAAACCCTAATGGATTTTATGACTAGAGTTTGAGGAGTTCTTTTAAAATAGGGTGAAAACCTGGAAGCTTATTGATGCCTTCAGAGAGAAAACACCATGAAGACGCCTTCAAGTAAGGAAAAGACACAGCTTGGCCACAGCTGGTCCACAGCTGTTAATTCGTCTGCTTCCACTGTGGGAAAAGATGATTCTATTATTCTCCTCAAACCAGGCTTAATGGCTCATGCCTGTAGTCCCAGCTACTGAGGAGGCTAAGGCAGGAGGATTGCTTGAGCCCAGGAGTTTGAGGCTGCAGTTGTCTCAGGCTATAGTAACCTCAAACAATCCAATCCAGAGTGTTTTTCAAAGTATAACAAAACATTTGCTTTTGAAATCAATGGCTTCATTTTCGAATTGCAAGAAAACATCGACTGTTTTTATTGGTGAGATGAAGCTGATACTTCTCTTCCCTTCCGATGGCTATCCAAAAAACTAATGAAAACAAGATCACCATGAGTACCTAGGTTTAAACCAAGCATTTTCTGTTTTATAACAACATCTTCCAGTATTTTATTCTCCCCATACTTTAGGAAATTATTGAAAAGGTTTTCTAGAAACACATGAACCTGCATCCCATTATCAAGTCCTCAAAACCCATTAGTTGGAGTTTGCATCAGGGAAGAAAAACAGAGAAAAAGAAGATACTTAAGTTTCAGCATTTGTATTCTGTTTCTTATGAACTCAAACAGAATACTGCTCTGATTTAGAGAGAATCAGCTCAAAGTTGTTTGGTCCCCAGCAAAAGGTTGGGAGAATCCACTGAACTAATAGCTTGAGAGTTAAAAATGATTCCAGTGAGCTAAGACAGAATGAACATCTGCCCAAACCCATCATGAAACCATTCACGTGTTTTATTGACCCATCATTAATTTGAATTCTTCTGAGTTTTGTATCTCTCAGGCTACCTTCCTGCTGGGTCTCTGTCTTGATTTTTTTTAGATGGAGTCTCACTCTGTCACCCAGGCTGGAGGGCAGTGGCTGATCTCCACTCACAGCAACATCTGCCTCCTGGGTTCAAGCGATTCTCCTGCCTCAGCCTCCTGAATAGCTGGCACTATAGGCATATGCCAGTATGCCCTGCTAGTTTTTATATTTTTTAGTAGAGAAGGGTTTTCACCACGTTGGTCAGGTTGGTCTTGAACTCCTGACCTCAAGTGATCCACCTGACTCAGCCTCCCAAAGTGCAGGGATTATAGGCATGAGCTACCGTGTCCGGCCTGGTCCCTATCATATTATATAGGCAATTCAATAACTCAAGTTGAATCAAATAATGTAAAAATGCTTGGCTTTTAGAGCTACTTAGGGCCACTTTGAATTGTGGGTTCATTAACTCTGTAGGCAGAGTTAATTTTATTTGAACCTGGGGGAAAGTTTATCCTAATTTTTGAAAAAGATAACCATTTACCACTCCCCACTCCACTCATCTTCAATCAAAAACCATTAGTTGACTGCATGATTATTCTGAAAGTTTGCTAATTTTTTCTCTATAAGCTGCAAATTTGTATTTTATACACATTAAGTGGAGTACAGTGATTATACAGAAGTGACAGAGATTTGAATAGAATGTGGTTAGTGATTTTATTAAATAGCTCAGCAATTATAGACGTGTCAAGTACTTAGAAAATATGTATTTTCATAAATTACTGTTTTGAGAACTGTTTCTGTTTATTTCAGCTGGGTTTTAGGAATTTAGGGTGACCCCTCTCTAAGCAGTACTGAAGTTTCCTACTAACGTCAAGCAAACAGGTTGGCCGAAAGGATGACACACAGTATTGCATACCACAGATGTGTAAGAAATAGGCCAGACACAGTGGCTCACACCTGTAATCCCAGCACTTTGGGAGGCTGAGTTGGGTGGATCACTTGAGGCCAGAAGTTCAAGACCAGCCTGGCCAACATGGTGAAACCTCATCTCTACTAAAAGTACAAAAACTAGCCAGGTGTGGTGAAGGGCACCTGTACTCTCCCAGCTGATTGGAAGGCTGAGGCAGGAGAATCACTTGAGCTGGGAGGTGGAGGTTACAGTGAGCAGAGATTGCACCACTACACTCTAGCCTAGGCAACAGAGCCAGACTCTGTCACAAAAAAAAAAAAAAAAAAAAAAAAAAAAAAAAAAAAAAAAAGGTGTTGGAAACAGATTATGGGAGGATATTGACCTAAATAACTCACTAATTTTTTTATTGTTTAACGTGGCATTCCAAGTTCAATAAGAGAAGTCATCTTGCCCAAATAAAAGCGTCTGTGGAGGGAGCAAGGGCTGGCTCAAAATTTGCTTTGCCTAACTAATGGATCCTTGAGAAAACTCCCCAAACTCCTGGAATCAGATATGAAAATGTTTTTTCTTTTTGTGAGAGTAAGGGGTAGTAGATTACGACTTTTGTTCCTAAGCAAGGCAAGCCAAGGTCATTGCAACCTTTCTGCATAATTGCCTAAGTGAGAAGGCAGAACACAAGGGGATACCCTGCTTGAAGCCCTTTAGTTTCCTTTTGTATCAAAAAGATTGGCTTTCACCATGGGAGAGGATGTAATTGGATTTCACCATGAAAGGAAGTTGTAATTGGATTTCTCAGCACTCTTCAAGCTCTGTCCGTGGAAAAGCAAGGCAAAGGGGCCTAAATATCCTTTCTACTAG
Source organism: Saimiri boliviensis (assembly GCF_048565385.1). Lineage (NCBI taxonomy): Eukaryota > Metazoa > Chordata > Mammalia > Primates > Cebidae > Saimiri > Saimiri boliviensis. The sequence continues at coordinate 80,685,696 of NC_133451.1, forward strand.
CTGGAAACATAGCGCAGCCAAGCCCTCAGAGACTGATCTGAAAGGTGTGGACAGAATAGGCCACATGTGTGTCAGCTACCCCCCAATCTCTGATGAAAGGCTATGTGTGTAATAGCTAAATATCACTTGGGCATTGCATTTGGTTGGAAACCCAGGACATTCCTCTCAATAAAAACTTCTGAACCATCTCTGTTTCTTTGTCCTGAAATTTGTGTCTCCTAGAGAAGAGGAGGGTGTCTAAAGTTTGGCACAATCTAAAACACAAAAACATGATTCTCCATCTAGATTTAGTAGCGCACTTACACAAACAACCAGAATATGTTTTCATTTTGGGTACTACAGTTTATTTTGCATCCTTTTTTGTAATTGGGCACACTTCAGTTTCTATGGTATTTCCTAGAAACTTAAACTGCAGTGAGATTAGGTTGAAGTAGATATTTGTATCTGATTTACTTTCAGTTTCTATAGTTTTTTAAAAGATTAATTTACAGTTAAAATTTAAAAGATAAATTTTATTTTGGAAGTTCTGTATATTACCATGCTACTGAAATCAACTTAGCATACCGTCTCCCTTGGGCACTTCTTGCCTTGCCCAAGAAGATACTTTCTATCTTCCTTCTCTTTCCTTTTCTGTTAGGCATTAATAAGCTCTCTGAACACTGAGGCAGACTGTAAACACAGCCATCGTGCCTCTGAAAGGAGGAACAGGATTCCTCTTTATATTGGCCACATCAGTGACTTCTTGGAAATTTTAATGCTGGTTGTTATTGCTTCAAGTCTAATAGAATTTTCCTTGGGTTGCCTAGAGTTCCCCCGGTTTCTGAACCCTCCCAGATGATGACAACTTGATCTCTTTATCTCTTTGTCTGAAGTTTAATGAACTAAGAAAGACACCATGTGTACTAGAAAAAGGAGAGGTTTGCTGGTTACTTTCTTTTTCTTATTACTCTTGGTCTATCATTTCCTGGAGTATGTAATCCATGAATCCAAATGAGGCCAGGTATCTTCTGTTGAATTTGTTTATATCAGAGGAAGCCTGTAGGCTGCTATTTTTAGTAACTATTACAACTATGGAAAATTTTCCTTTCTGGGAAATGTAGTAGACAAAACAATTATTATAGGTACTTTATAGTCAGACTCAGAACAGTCTTGTTCACCTTGTTTTTACATGACAGTCAAAGGCTTTGCAATCAGAAAGCAAATCTCTTGGTCATATTTTGGCTAACATATATGTGCTGTTACCTGATTCAACATTAACACTTATAGGGCTTTTAAAGTATTCATGAGTCTCTGGGGAGAGCTCTATGGTTTGGCCTTAAAGTCATCTGAAGGATGAAAAATATGTTCTTCTATTTTGAGTTCTCTGCTGAGTCACCATCTGACATCGAAGTGTCCCAGCCCCGTGAGTGTATACGATATAGTCAAACTCAGTGATACAGACTTTTCTGAACCTCTGACCTTCAACTGCCCATCATCCTTCCTAATTGAATCTACCACCATATGGGTCTGAGCTACGCATAGAAATGGTTATGCCTGTTGGGGCTTTGAGACTCACCAGAATTCCACCGAGACGTTAAAGATATACATTAAACCTGAATCAAGCAGAGGGCACATATATTTAGTGCTCAGGGAAGGGAGTATTATGGAGAATTATATCTCTCACTGCTCTGCCCTTGCTCTCGGGAGCTGGCTGCCTCTCAGTTCCTCAAATAGGCCACGATCCCTCTTGTTCCAGCATCTTTGCACAAGTTGTTCACACTGTCAGAATTCTCTTGCCAGGACCCACTCCTCCCAGCCACCATCACCCAACACACAGACTCACACACACACACACACACACACACACACACACACACAGAGTTAACATCTGTTCAGACTTCAGATCAGGGAAAGCCATTATTGACCTTGAGTGGAGGTCAGGATCCTTATGTACTCTCTTAGAACAAAGGTGCTTTGCCCTTATAGCACTTATTTCAGCATATCATTATATATGGTATGGGTTCCAATAAAATGTTTTGTTTTTTTTTTTTTTTTTTTCACTCTCACAAGTCCTGCTGTAAAAAAGAGGGATTTGCCTTATATTCAAGTGCTTCCAAAGTCTCTCACATTAATGGCCACTGTCTCAGTTTCTTAATTTTGAGCAGCAAAGTATTATTCAAGAAAACAATTAGAAATGATCTCAAGAGATGCTTATTTTTGTTCTTAGGAAGGTCACCTTGACAAAATGGATGAAGAAATACATAAAGATATTTAAAGCAGGTTTAGTCATTATTTCTGAGGTATGACTTCATTATTGCAGGTGTTGGAATCACAATTTTAGAAAGCCACACTTACAGTTTCAAGTGGTTTTAAATAAGCCCTTTAAAGAGCCCTGGAAAAATCAATCTAGTAAGTAATGAAAGTGTGGAGAACATGATCACGAATGAGGACTTATGCCTGGGAATTAAATTTGCAGCATCAGCAGAGGTTTAGCAACTTGCAGAAGAATTGATGATGTGCTCTGTATTAGATAATTACAGAGTGGGTCCAGTGAACACACACGCTGGTGTTAAAGATGCGTATGAAGAGTTTCAATAAAATTGTTTCATGAAATGTGAGAAAAGAAAAAATCATGTTAATAAGTATAAAATAGTTAAATTAAAATAACATTTTAAATATGTATGTGAACAGTAGATTAAATATCCCAAGTCACATTACAATATATTACCCATTTGTACATTCTGTTTGGCCAAACAGTTTGGTTGAGGATCTTCTTACTAGAAAGATAAAGATGGTGTTGTATTGTGGGGCACTTTATTTTTTGGCCTATGTAGTTTTTATTAATGTGATGGTTTCATTAATGACCATTTTCCTAACTCCATGGTAAGCCCCATAAGAGTTCAGCCCCTCTCTGGTTTTACTCCCTGCTGCATCTGTGGCATTTTGCATGGGGATAGAACACTGAATACATTAGTTGTTTGAGATGTAAGTTAAAAGTGTTGACTTATTTTCATAATTGCGTGACCTAGAAAATACTGGAGGAATTGAAGTAGAAACTTTAATAAAAAGTTAATGAAAGATAAGACATTTTAATACTTTTTAACCTAATGTTAATCTAGATGAAATAAGTCTTTAAAAATATAAAAAGTCACAATTTTTTCCCCCTTTAGAAATCAAATGGTTCATATTTATGCAATGGTAATTCTGAGGCCTCTATTCATTATATTTAACTCATTGGGAGATTCCAAGTTCAAAAAGTCCATTCCTATCAGAGTTAGATCAAACTGAAGCTGACCCAATAGTCCCACAGACTCATGTTTTTGGAAAACATAAAAATTGACCCTTCTGGTGAAGTGTGAAACTTAGATTTGTTTTATTTGAGTTCCTTCCTCAGGACAGGATCTTCAGGCTTCTAAAAAAGTATCAAAGAACTGAAACTCACCAGATCACTGTAGCAGGTACCTGACCCCTTACTCACCATGATTGATTCCTTACCCCTCTCTAGCTCTTGTTTCATTACACATTGTTACATTTCTCACCTGCTATATAAACCCCTAGTTTTATTCAGTCAGGAAGATGGATTGAGACTGTGCTCCTATCTCTTCTGCTGCAGCACCTGATTAAAGCCTTCTTCATTGGCAATACTTGTTGTCTCAGTGATTGGCTTTCTGTGAAACGAACAGCAGGATCTACACTGGAACCTTGGTGTTTCAGTAACAAAACCATGAAAAGAATTGTAATAACTACTACTTATTGAGTATGTACATTTATTATTTTAGTTAATCATACAATGATTGTCTGGGTGTGGCAGCTCACACCTGTAATCCCAGCACTTTGGGAGGCTGAAGCAGGCAGATCATTTGAGGCCCAGAGTGTGAGACCAGCCTGGCCAACATGACAAAACCCCATCTCTATTAAAATTACAAAAATCAGCCTGGCATGGTAGCACATGCCCGTAAATCCCAGCTACTGAGAAGGCTGAGGCACAAGAATCACTTGAAGCTGGGAGGTGGAGGTTGCAGTGAGCTGAGATTATGTCACTACACTCCAGCCTGGGCAACAGAGCAAGACTGTCTCAAAAAATAAATAAATAAATCATACAATGATCTTATGAATTAGCTGTTATCCACATTTCAAAAGTGGGGGAAACTGAGGTTCCTGAGCTTAGCAGTCAACCTTTACCATGGGTTAGATACTGTAATAAATGCCTTACATGCTCAATCTCATTCAATTCCCATGACAATTTATGACTGTTATTATATCTATTTCACAGATGAGAAGACAGAGGCACAGAATGGATTAGATTAAAACAACTAGAAAGTATGAGTGCCAGGATTCGAGTCCAGGCAGTCTGCCCCAGAATTCCACTCCATAACCACTACACTATAGTACACTGTGAATATGGGAGGAATCAGTGGGAACTTGAAAAATGGATTTATTGCAGGGTGTGCTGCAGTATGTGTACCAAGTGAGGCCATTTTTATTTCTCTTCCTTTGCCTTCCCACTTGTTTTTCCCCTGTATGCCACAGGAAACTAGGCACCTTCTTGTTCATTTTAAAAATACCTATTCACTAAACCTTTAAAGGAAACATTTAGCTACTGCAATGGGTGTATGTAAGTTGGTTGTGTAATAGGAAGGAAACAAGCCAGGACTAGAGACTTCATTTCTAAAGAATGATTTTAAAGCAGACTAAGAGTTATTTCTCAGAGCGAGTCATGAAGCAGGAGTCTCTCTACACCCTTTCATTGCTATGACGACAGCCTGCTCCCGCTACAGGCAGCCAGAAAAAGCAGCTGACATTTCAATGCTAGAGACATAGGGGAGAGGTTTACAAAAATGCAAAACAAAGACCAAAAAAAGAGACTGTTTCCTTTGAATTTTAGTTAGAGAGGAAATAAATATCCCCTGGAGCAAGTCAAAAGCCCTATTCTTGCCTTTAGAAGAGATAAGAAAGAAAAAATGTTGGGGGCCTTCTCTCTTGTCCAAGTAGGCCAATAAAACAGAATTGACTGTAAAGCAGCATTTCTTCTCACTCTGTGTAATGGCAAACTGACTCAGAACACTTTCTTTGGTTTCTTTGACTTGGCCATTAAGAAGCTACTCACCGATGCAGCAGTGAAGACTCACAGTAATAACTACCTCGTGTTGAGGCCCCTCTACCAGGGGAAAAAAGCAGTGTCAGAATTACTTTTACATTTCTTTGGATAAAAAAGGCAATTCAAGGATATTTCCTTCTCAATCTCCACTGTTACTTTCAGAGAAATCATTGCAAGTATGTAACAGATAAATCACTGATGTATGAGATTCCTTATAAGCAACCAGTCAACTTTCCTGTGTTTAGTTCTCTGCCAAGTGCTATACTTGGCATATGATAAACATCACATTTGATTCCCGCACCAACCTTATTTGTGTGTATCATTATCACCATTTTGCTAAACAGATGGGTAAACTGAGTCCTGGAGATGTGAAGTAACTGCCAAAGCTTGCACTGCTTGTAAGAGGCAGAGTCAGGATTCTAGCCCAGATGCATTAGACTCTGAAGCCCATGCTCTGCCCACTCTTCTGTGCTGACTCAGAGACATAGACCTGGTACTGATGTTTTATTATAGAGCAAAATGTATAAATACAAGGAAGAAACCCTGAGCAAAGATCTAGAGTCAGTTCCCTTTCTATGGAGTTTCAATAGGGACCTATAGTTAGTCCAGTACTTTCATATTAGCTACAATTGATTGATTGCTTTAATGTACCAGACATGGGTCTTTTCTTCACTAAATTCTTAAAACAAATCTCTGAGGTAGCTACTAACTTTATAATCCCATTTCCATGAATGAAGAGACTGAGGCACAAAGAGATTAAGTTGTTTGCCTAAAGTCACAAAGCTATTTAGTGGTAAAGCTTGGATATAAAAAATGCTCTTATATAAACCAGGTCCATACGGTCAGATATAAACTACAGCTCATGGTTTTATTCACTTTATTAGATTGCCTCCCCACCTTTGGAACAATCAGTCAACACTGTGTACTCTGTTTTTCAAAGTTCTATCCATCTTTTGATGACTCAGACATAGCCAGGCTAGCCCTAGGTAGTGCTACCACCACTAACTCAGCCTTTGGCAGAAGATGCCCTGTGGGCCCTGTGAGAGACAGACCCTGGCCTGGTTAAGCATCTCTCAGGAAGCCAGGCCTACTGGGAAATGTCGCTGGAATTATGGGGATCTCCTTCTCCAGATCATTCTAGAGGGATAAGTGAGGGCTACGTTTACTTCAAGTCTTCTAACAAGTTGTTTATGTTCTCCTTGGTGGAAAAATGTTCCCAGAGTGTTCTGAGCATGGTGCTAAACTTACATAAAATGCAATCTTTAAGTCAACTGAGTAAAAATAACAGTCTAGAGGAAATGAAATAAATAATGTTTTGAAGTTGTCCAGATACATCAGTACCCATTTCATTTCTGTCATCACTATTATTTTTAACTTAGTTGATAGGTGAATCTGTGCCATGAGAAGCTATTGGGGATTAAATCTCTAAAGACCTGGGAAGGAAATGTCATTACTCTAATTGCTCAATGGCTGTGTGAAAATTTTCTGAAAGAAAAAGAAAAGGTTCGTAAATAACATGTACATATTCTTCTCCAAAATGTGGAAAGTGGAACTAGTTGATTGGACGATAAGTAGATGAAATAGACTGCTCTGCTTTGCTAGATCTTATTAAATGAACAGAAATATGAACTTAAATCTTTCCAAAGAGGGTGTTTTTAAGAAAAGAAATCATAGTTAACCATCAGGTTTAACTGAATAAACTGTGAACTGAAAAAAGCTGGTATCTGTGAGAAAGAGAGAATTTAAAAAAAGATTTCTGCTGACTTGTACTGAGTGAACGTTTCTTTTCAATGTGCTTAGGCCCTGGGCCAGAGGAGAGCTCAGACACAATGCCAAGGTGACATATTTAACCTCTTTGCAGACTGAAGGCAGTGCAAAAGAGATACTTTTTCTGCAGTACCTCTTGGTGTACTGTTTCAACAGTATTGATCTGCAGTTGAAAGCAAGTTTTTTTTTTTTCCTTTTCTTTATTTCTCTCTTTCTTTCTTTCTTTTTTTTTTTTCCCTGCAGAGTGACCTTTAATGCCTGGGAAGGTATTGTTTTATTTTAGAAAAGAGAGCCAGAATGATAGTACCTTACAATATGAGTTATCATAATCTCTTTAGCTCTTTAATTCTCCGCTCCCTTTTTTGCTTTTGTAAATAAGACTCAACAAAAATTAGGGAAATTTTATGTCTGTGTGTGAGCATCTTAACAAATGATAGTAGGAGGCAAAAAACAATTGGTTATAAAGCTGTAAAAGGGAATCAAGAAAGGGAAAATAATCACAATTACTTAAAAATTATCAAACAAGAATATAGTATAATGAGAGGAATTTTCCTACCTTTTGGAAAAGCAGAAAGTTCTGTTTCTGCATTGCTGTTAAGTATGGGAGATTGAATAACTTTAGATAATTTAAATATGGAAAACATGCAAATTATTTGATTTGAAAGTTTTTTTTTAAACTACCTTCTTTAGAGTTTATTTCGTATACGTAATAAAGTACTTCTACAAAACACATTTCAAGATTCAGGCTTCATTAAGATCTGAATGCTACTGAGGCCATCCACAGCACTACATTTCTATTTTTGATCTTCACTAAAATCACCATCATTTATTAGTACTTGCTATTTAATTTTGCAGGAAACATGAAAACATGAATACAACTGCTGAAGTTCTCTATTAAGTATCTTTTCTGTAAATCACATAAATTTTTTTTTTGTAAATAAATGGCTTTATATTATTTAGGCAAAAATATTTGACTGCTTTATCAGATCACGCAAATCAGCTTAACAAATGCTATTAGATAATGCAGTAAATTTATAAAAACTTACCTTTAAGTAAGGGGCTGGACCCAGAGTCGCTGCAGAAAATTGCAGAAAATTGAAGTTGAATCCCCTCTGCACACAGACAGGGAATAAAAGTTTGACAAATACCCAAGAAAAACTCTTTAAATCCCTTTCCTCATTAGCTCTGCTTCTTTGCCCAGAGGCACATTCAAGTCTACTGGAGTTGAAATTCTGCTGCTCTGTCAACTAGTAGGGGTCTGAAGTGACAGACGAGAATTTGGAGGTTGGCACCAGAGAGTATTTCAGACTGTCATCATTTTTGTTGCAGATTCCTGGATTTCCCTAGCAGGCTGGCCTCTCACTGTGAGGGCTTTACAGGCAGTGCATGCAAACCAAAAGGGAAAGAGCTAATTCTGGAGGCGTGGATGGGGTTAACAGTCTTCCCCTCAAGCTCGTGTTCTCGGAGCCTCATAACTTGGCCAGAATATAAGCACTTGGCTCTTTATGCATTTTTTTTTTTTTCTATTTCAAACAACTCTGAAAGGTTTTATAAGCAGCATCCCTTCTTTGGGGATTTTTTTTTTAAGACCTTGAAAAGAAACTCCATGCTGTTGTTTTTTCCTAAAGGAAATTGGGGAGTAGGGATTGAAGGAGGGGAGAAAAGGAATTGCAGCAGATGCATTTTTGCATTGCTCAATTGTAAATTGTTCTAACAAATACAGTCTGAATTTTAATAGGAAGGTACTTTAGATACCTTAACCTTATGTGAAGGGGCTTTGGAAATGTACAAATATAAGAACGATTGCTCTTTATATTGTAGATCACTGGTGTGCTGATTCAGAAATGTTGCAATTCTCCCCTCAACACAACTTCTCACTGTAACTTCATGGTTATAACGGTTGGTCACTAAGAAGGAGGGTTCCCATGAAAAAGAGTGGAGGTGTGCACTCATTATTGGCCTGGCATTCTGGTTATTTGTATATGTGTCCAATCTCTTCTACTGCTACTTCTACACTTGTCACACATCTATTATGTGTCAGACACTGTGCTAACAGCTTTTTATGCATTATTATCAGTTGGTCTTCACTATCCATGGTAAGTTTTACTGTGTTCCCATTTGAGGGGTAGTATCATACAGCAGTTGAATCAGCAGGATTTGAAGCCAGCCAGCTTGGATTTGCATCCTATCTTCACCACTTTCTAACTACGACCCTGGACAAGTTACAGAACCTCTCTAAAGCATCAGTGTTTTTATTTATAAGATAGGGATACACACATGGAAATGATGATAATATCTATTTCAGGCAATTGTTCTGAGTTTTAAATGAGTGAATACAGGTAAACTGCATAGAACACCCTCCCATGTAGCAGACACTCAATACATGTTAGCTATTGTAATTTACATAAGAGGAAACTAAAGCTTAGTAAGGCCGAGTGGTTTCTCTAGGGTGTCCAACTGTAACTTATAGGGTGGGATTCCAAATCAGCTTCCATGGCCACACTTACATAACTTGTCTATAGTACCTCTATTGTATGATACAGACATATATTTATCATACCTGCTTCTGAGCAAGCTGTAAGCTCCTTGAAGGAAGGGAATGTGCCCTTTCTGCATTCTCCAGGTGCCTAGCACAGTGCTTTGTATACTGTAAATGTTCCGTTAACATCCGATGAATAATTATAACTTAATTTAGATTTTCTAAATGCCTGCCAAAGTCTGACCAAAAGCAATAGCACTGATAAAAACAAAATAAAACCAAAATAAACAAAAAACCCCACCTACAGTGCTAGACAAATATGTCCTCTGCCAAATCTCTTAAAACACTTTAGAATTATTTGCCCTACTTATTTTCAGAACACTGCAAGAAAAAGGTAACAAGAATTATCTCTATTTTGCATTTGGGGAAATTTGGGAACAGAGGATACTGGGCACTTTGCCTGGAAGCCAAAAACAAGTCATGGTGCAGCTGGGAACAATCTCACATCTTTAGAATCAGGATAATTTGTTCCAAACTGCCTTTCCCAGGACAGGATGAAAGGACTTGACGTCCTTTTGCCTCAGACAATGGGATGTTTTTCCTTAGCCAAGGTCTACGGGCTGAGCAGTCTCCTCGGAGGAAGGATAAAGGGGTGGGCAGTGTTTGGCCATGCTGCTCCCCTGCATCTGTGCACATCTGCTCTGAGAAGTGTGGAAGGAAGACACAGACCATTTCTCCAAGTCTCCTGAGGGGTGCAGGAGCAGTGGGACTATTGCAGAGTGTGTAAGAAAAGCATTTCTGAAAATTTGTCCCTAGTTGGCTTAGGAAAATTTTCTTGGGGACCCAAAATATTAACTTCGTATTCTAACTAGCATTCCCTATTTATTTTAGATGGGTTTGTAAGATTGATTTCAGGTGATTACATCAATTTAATGAGAATGTGAAAAAGAGATTCAGTTAGAGGGCTCTGGAAAAAAAGATTTACCTGACTAAAATTTTTTTCCTACTAAAATTGGTATTTTATGCTTCTGTGAAAGGATCAAAATAAATTTTCTTATACAACTCTGTGTTAACCTAAAAAATAATTACTTAAAATCCCAAACTGGGTTCATTTCTTAAATATAAATATGTATCTAGAGAGTTCATTTGTAGATAGCAAAGCTTGAGAATTTTGACTCAGTTTTATAGGAAGTCTTATTAATTTATAACATGATTAAAAAGTGTATTTCTTATAACAAGACAAGAGAGAAAAATAATATAAAAAAGGCATTTGAATTCACAGTGTCTTTTGAGTATAGCTTTATTTGGAAATGTTTGTTGGCAGATATTCAAGCTCTTATTGTTTCTGAAGCTGTCTCTTCTAAAATAGTTCACAGTTCAGAAAGCTGAGGACAATAAACCTACAGTAATACTCACCTAGCAGATGGACCTGTATATCAGATTTAGAAAACATATGTGACGTCCAAATGGGTTGGGAAAACTTTGACAAAGAGCTCATTATGTTACTGTACATGAAGTGATGTAACATCAGTGTTTGTCAGAGGATGTGACAGATGTCAATATCTAAGTTGGAGGTTTTTTTTTTTTTTTTTTTTTTTTTTTTTTTTTTTTTTTTTAACATTTTAGTGTTAGGATTCCCTTTGAGAATCTGGTGAAAACTGTGGGCAAGCTCGTAAATTTAACCCATCTATGAAACTTGCCCCCAATATCCTCTCAGGGGTTCTATGAAGTTAAGAACCCCTAATTCAGGAGAAGGAGCACAGAGCACGTTAATCAATTCTCAAGCATATACTGAACCTCTTTGTTACATATAGCGGAAGCCTCTGGGTGATATGAAAGAAATGTAGGTCCTGCCTATTAGGAGTCCAAGAGCCAAGACGTACAGTCACTGTCAGAAGGTCACACGATTCCCTTGGAATAGTGGAGATCCCCAGGAAGGAGGTAAGTATGGGTGAGTGAAAGCTGCAGTGAAAACAGCGTCTGTACTGGTTTTGGCTGGGACCTGGCCTGTAGGACCCTCTTCCTTGCTTACTCAGTGTATTAGTTTGCTAGGGCTGGCATAACAAAATACCACAGACTGGGTGGCTTAAACAGCAGAAATTAATTTTCTCACAATTCTGGAGGCTGGAAGTCCAAGATCAAGGTGCCAGCAGGGTTGGTTTCTCTGCGGCCTCTCTCCTTGCTTGTGGATGGTCACTTTCTTGCTGTGTCCTCACACGGTCCTTCCCCTCAGCATGTATGCTTCTGGTGTCTGCCACTTTTTATAAGGATGCCAGTGCTGTTGGATTAGAGCCTCACTTTTATGTCCTCATTTAACCTTAATTTACCTCTTTAAAGGCTCTATCGCTATATATAGTGACATTGGGGGTTACAGCTTCAATTTATGAATTTTTGGGGAAATAATTCAGCCCATAAAACCACATCACATTTTTTTTTTAAAATTGCATTTTAGGTTTTGGGGTACATGTGAAGAACATGCAAGATTGTTGCATAGGTACACACATGGCCACATTACATTTAAAATATTTTCCCCATTATGTTTTTAAGACCTTGATATTTAGTTTTCTGTGGGAATTGCTTCTGGGACCCATTTTCAGGTCTCAATTCCAGCTGAGTTAATGATCTCTGCCTGTGGAATTTTCTCATCCTCTACACTACCATCATATCTTGGCACTGAACCATTTCACGTCTCTCAGCTCTGACCCACTGGGTCATTTTCTGACTATGGGCTCTTACAGGAGTTTATTCTAGCCATTCTCTCCCAGGCCAGCCCTTCTATGGGTTTAATCATACCCTCTATTTGGTGTTAGGCAGAGGCTTGATACAAAGAGTGCAATTGACAAGTAAGACAGTAGCAAAATGTGCACAATATTTTGTTGTATATAATGTGGCCATTATATTATACATTACACCTTATATTTACACATTGAACATCATATTTCACAAAATTATGTTACGCATTATGTATTTAACAAAATTAAATACATATGAATTTTGAGGAGACACAATTCAGCCTATGACAGGGGTCATTTATTCATGTGTGAAAGGAAATAAAATTTTGGGACCCCCAAACTGACTTAACCAAAGAGAAAAGTCACACTGGGAACTGGGTCACACAAACCTGCCTCCCTGTTTTGGTTCCTAAATAAGATGGCTGCAAGATGAAAAGCTACATGCCCCTCCCATATTTTGCCCACAAAGAAATTCCTAGTGAGCTGTTATAACTTTATCATGGCAATGCAAATCGATAGCTTATCCTTACAGGTACAATCACTCCTGGACCACCAGACACAAAGGCATATCTGATTGTTCCCCTACCCCATTTTGTCTGTGTTATTTGATGTAAAATGAAGACTATTTTTTTAAATGAAGTCTCGCTCTGTCTCCCAGGCTGGAGTGCAGTGGCATGATCTTGGCTCACTGCAAACTCTGCCTCCTGGGTTCAAGCAATTCTCTTGCCTCGGCCTCCCAAATAGCTGGGACTACAGGTGCATGTGGCCATGCCTGGCTAATTGTATTTTAGTAGAGATGGGATTTCACTGTGTTGCCCAGGTTGGTCTCAAACTTCTGAGCTCAGGCAATCCGCCCACCTTGGCCTTCCAAGGTGCTAGGATTACAGGCATGAGCCACGGCGCCCGGCAAAATTCAGATTCTTCATGTTTTTCCTCTGCCCCTTTTGTTTAATCTTATGTAAAAAAAATGTAGATTCATGGAGCCAGGCAAAGGCATAACTGATTATTTTCCCTTAGCCCATCTTACATGAAAACTGTGTGCTTCTCAATAGCCCACCCTTTCCCCTTTAAATTTGAGGCTCTCAAAATCATCTTTGGAGAAAGGCCCTGTCTCCTGGGCACATTCTTAACTTTGGTAAATAAGTCTCCTAAAATTATTAAGACTTGTCTCATCATTTTCCTAAATTGACACATTTATTTATTTATTTATTGAAGCAGGGTCTCACTTTGTCACCCAAGCTGGAGTGCCGTGTGTGATCCTGGCTCACTGCTACCTCCGCCTTTCAGGCTGAAGTGATTCTCCCACCTCAGCCTCTCGAGTAGCTGGGATTACAGGTGTGCCCCATGGCACCTGGCTAATTGTTGTGTTTTTAGTAGAAATTGGGTTTCACCATGTTGCCCAGGCTGGTTTTGAACTCCTAGGCTCAAGCAATCTGCCTGCCTTGGCCTCCAAAAGTGCTGGGATTACACGTGTAAACCACTGCGCCCAGCAGGAATTATTTTTTTCTTTTCCTTGATGAATAGCACATGTTCATAGTCACATAGAATTTTGAAAGTCCTACAGCCTTCGTTTTGGCCTGCCTCTGTTCCGTATAACCTAGATTAACATTCTTGAAAACATTATTGGTTTCCTATGTAATTCATGGGGGTCTGAGCCATCAGACAAGAAGGTCCTAGTATTTCTGCTGATGTAACATTCTTGAAAACGTTATTGGTTTCCTATGCAATTCATGGGAGTCCAAGCCATCAGAAAAGAAGGTCCTGTACAGATTTTTCCTGGATAAACCCACCTGTATTGCTGGCTCCTGCTGAGAAGGTTGATTGGATCCAGGGGTCACACTCACATGCCTAATATCTGTAACAAAAGACTGTTTAACCCAACTCTTGGTGTTCTCCCAGAGCATGCTTTCTTGCTGGATAGGCTGAGAATTTCTAAGTTCCTTTCTGCTTAATAATTTCTTTCTCCAATTATCTCTTTCCTATAATTTTCTACTATAAATAGCAAGGGAAAACCAGGCCACATTTCCCACATTGTGTTTGGAAATCTCATCAGTTCAATATCCAAGTTCATCACTTAGGAGTTCTGCTTTCCACCCAACAGTAGAACATAATTCAGTCAAGTTCCTGCTATTTTATAACAAGAATTGCCTTCCCTTCAGTGTCCAATAACATGTTCATCATTTCCTCTGAGTCCTCACCAGAAGCACCTTTAACATTTATATTTCTACTAACATTCTGTTTGTGATAATATACATGTTATCTTACATGATTGATAGATTGATTTACCTACAGTTCCCCTTACTTCTTTCTGAGTCCTAACTGGTATTTCCTCTAACATCCACATTTCCACCAACAATCTTTTCAAGGCAATCTAGGTTTTTTAAAACCATGTATCTAGGTTGGGAGTAGTGGCTCACGCCTGTAATCCCAGTACTATGGGAGGCTGAGGGAAGTGGATCATTTGAGGTCAGGAGTTTGAGACCAGCCTGGCCAACATGGTGAAATCCAGTCTTTATTAAAAATATGAAGATTAGCCTGGCACAGTGGCGTGCGCCTGTAATCCCAACTACTTGGGAGGCTGAGGCATGAGAATTGCTTGAAACTGGGAGGCGGAGGTTACAGTGAGCCAAGATTGCACCACTGAACTCCAGCCTGGGCAACAGAGCTAGGCTCTGTCTCAAAAAAAGGAAAGCTTGGTGTGGTGGCTCACGCCTGTAATCCCAGTACTTTGGAAGGCCAAGGTGGATGGATCACGAGGTCAAGAGATCAAGACCGTCCTGGGCAACATGGTGAAACCCCATCTCTACTAAAAAACACAAAAATTAGCTGGGTGTGGTGGTGGGTGCCTCAGTCCCAGCTACTTGGGAGGCTGAGGCAGGAGAATCACTTGAACCTGGGAGGCAGCAGTTGCAGTGAGCCAAGATCGCACCACTGCACTCCAGCCTGGCAACAAAAAGAGAAAAGAAAAGAAAAAAAACTTCCGAAAAATTCTTCCCATTCTCACCATTATCCAATTCCAAATCCATTTCAACATTTTTAGGAGTTTGTTATGGTGGTACCCCACTCTCTGTACCAAAATCTGTATTAGTTTCCAAGGGCTGCCATCACAACTTACCATAAACTGTTTGGCTTAAGACAATAGAACTTTATTTTCTCAAAGTTTTGGAGGCCAAAACTCTAAAATCAAGGAAGCAGGGCCATACTCTCTCCAAAAGGCTGTAGGGGAAAATCCAAAAGAATCTAGCCTGATGGTATTTGCTGTGAACATGGACTGTCAGATTTATTGCTAGAGTGCTAGACATGTGCCTCTGAGTTCCAGTACAAAGAGTTATGTATATCCAGTGCTTTGATTCAGAATTGGTACATTCTAAATTGAAGAATGTTTGGAGTCGAAGTTCACTGCCTGTTGTTTTCTTAACTCTTTAATCCTTCATGCTACCTCCCTATCAGATGCTAGACTGTCAGAGGACGTAAAAAAGACCTGGGGGGTTTTGCTAATCACTTATGCCACTGAATACTACCAGAAATAAATCTGTTCCTCAAGCTAAATTACACAAGTCAAGCCCTGTGAGGAAAAAGAATATGATCAAAATCCCTGCTTTTGCTGGCGGAAGTATAGCGAAAATTGATGAGTCAGACAGACCCGAATTCAAGTTCCAGCTCTGATGCTTCCTAGCTGTGTGACGTTGGGCAAGTTACATAACCTCCCTCTACCTCTCATTGTCCTCATGTGTCCAATGTGGATGACAATAAAACCTGTCTAAGCAGGTATCTGTGAGGAAAAGAGATGATGTTCACATAGTGCTTTGCCCAATTCTTGACTAGACTAAGGTTCACTATATGATAATAATGAGGATGATGATGAAAGCCAATAAGAAGGCTGAATATTGTTGAAGATTGTGTCATGGAACCTCTGTAATAGGATATAGAACGCCTCCTCTTTTCACATGAACTGCTAATACTCTCTGTGAAGAATGATGATTTTTAGGCAGAGGGGTGAAATATATCCCTTTAGTCAAGTTCTGCCAACCCAGCAGCTGCTAACATAAGTCCCTTGAGTAGTATGCTGTTGTCTTTTCTCAGACAGAACCCTCATTGAGTTTGGGGGAATTTGGGTTGGCTGGGCAATAGCAATGTGAGCTATGTAGCTAGTCTTTCATTCTCACCTCACCTTGGGCTAGACACAGAGCCCAGTTTATCAAATCACCTGGTGTACAGATCTCTTGTCTAAGTGAGGTGCAGCTGGACTTTACATTTCTGTGCATTTGACTTGCAGGATGTGTCTTATTCACCAAGACAGAAGTTTATACTTGGACCTTCTCATGGGTGAGGTCACTTTGCTGTTATTAGCCAAATACCGCCTTCTCCAAATGTCTGATGTTTTCTTGGCTATAGTGTTCAGTTCCCAGAGCAAAATGTTTTAGACTAAGAAGTACTGCTTGTGTAATGATGCAAACCTATTCTGGAAATTTGTTCCAGTGGTTGTATTTTCTTCTTGGTTTTGAGCAACGGTATTTGTATTTTCATTGATATTTTCCTTGTGAAGGAGCAATAGGTTTCTTAGATTTTGCATGGTCTGATTTTACAACATCAGTGGTGCAGCTGAGGCTTGGTCTCTAGCAAATCTTAGGAGAGCCAAATTTGGACTGTTTAGAGTCTACATTGGCATTAACTGGCTGGCAACTTGAAATGAGACAAAAATGAATGATTTGCACAATGCCTGTCCTCACTAGCTTCGTATTTCTCAAAAATTTCTTTTCATTATCACTCCCCCAAGGAGCTTTTTGAACATTTTTTTCCTAAATGTCTCCTCTCACCACGAAATTTTAATACTGTGGATACACTGTCTATCTATTTATGTACTATTATCTATATCTGTGTGTTTGTGTTTTTTTTTCTTTTTTCTTTTTCTTTCTTTTTTTTTTTTTTTTGATACAGAGCCTCACTCTGTCATCCAGGCTGGAGGGCAGTGGTGTGATCTCAGCCCACTGCAACCTCTGCCTCATGGGTTCAGACGATACTCTTGCCTCAGCCTCCTGAGTCGCGGGGATTACAAGTGTGCACCACTGGCTAATTACAAGTAATTACAAGTAGCACGCCTGGCTAATTTTTGTATTTTTAGTAGATACGGGATTTCACCATGTTGGTCAGGCTGGTCTCAAACTCCTGACCTCATGATCTGCCTTTCTTGGCCTCCCAAAGTGCTGGGATTACAGACGTGTGCCACCATGCTCCGCCCTATATCTGTGTTTGATATATAAAAGAATAACATTCTAGCTACCCCTGAACCGACTTTGCCCTTTTACTAATGATCCTCACCAACTGATAGAAACATATCTCATGCCTGAAAAAAACACAACTTACTGTGGGGTAATCCATTGGCTATTACTATTTATAGCTGGAGAAACTGAGTCATGAGTGATTTTCTAAGAACTCGATATAATATTTACAACAGCATTCCTTACTCTACAAATATTTATAAAAGAACACAGAAGAATTTTTGAAAACATTACAGTTGCTTTTCTGAGGAAATGGAGTAAAATTTTTATAATTATAACCTTTTTGTCCATCTTATTACTGCTTCTCATGTTGTGTGCTAAAATTCGTTGAGATCCAAAAAAACACAGGACAAATATTTCCTGCACGTGCCCGTTTTCATTCCTATGATCACATTCCTGATGAAAGCCCCAGTAACTTCATATCTGACTGTTTTCCCTACCTCTGGACTCAAATTCACAAATGCAATTGTCCTCAAGGGCCAGGGAGGCCACAGAAATTAATGAAGGCGACCAGAAGTAAGAAAACAACACACTCCCCACACAGGCAGGGCTGACTGGCAGCTGGCACATGACCTTGGTGTTAGGAAGACAAGAGAGCGTACATGGGACTTGGGAATGGAAAATATGTCGTCCATCTGAAGGTGGCAGCTGCTACTCAATTCTCGCAGCCTTACTGTCACAGGGAAATGACAGCCCAACATTGTCTGATCATTTTACTGTTTCAGAGCAAAGCCAGAAATCTAACATTTCACGGGATTATTAAATACTGACCAACAGTCTCTGTGCCAAATAAAACAGGTCCGTGAGCTGGGTTGGGCCCCTGAACATTACATTTTGAGCATAGTTCTGGATACTTCCTTATGGTTTCAACCCAATGTATCTTAAACACTATTTTGAACAATTTCACCCTCTCAAAGTGTATCTCACATCATGTTCCTCTCCTGCTTGAAAGCTTTCAATAGCTTCCCACTGCCTACCAAGTCAATTCTAAACTTGTGAGCCAGGCATTTAAAGCCATCTGCCACTTTATGTAATATCTTCCCTTCACTTATGTGAACATCAACTTTTTCTCCTTTCCTTGCTTTGTAATTTTCTGCCTCAGTCCTTTGACTAAGGTGGGTTCCTCTGCCTGAAACCTTCATGTTTAAATCTTACCAGTCTTTCAAGGTCCAGCTTAGATGTCTCCTTTCCAAGAAGCCTTCCTTGCTATGTCTGATAAGAGGTTATTCTTTCTCTGAACTTCAATAACATATTATTTTTGACAAAGTGCTTGGAACATTCTGCTCAGAGTAAGTGTGCTAGAACGAGATGGCTCGGAAGGAGTGGCTCCTCACTCCTCGCCTTTCACTTCCCATCTGTGGCTCTGTCCTGTGTCATAAGGGAACAGCATCTTCATTTAATTTTTTCTCTGGCATTTTTCACTTTTCATTGAGTAATACAGTTGTTTGTATTGAGGCCCCCTATCCTCTACGAGGTAATATTTTCAAGCAGGGATCTTTTTTCTCTCTTTTTTCTTTTTTTTTTTTTCTTTTTTTAAGATAGGATCTTGCTCTGTCACCCAGGCTGGGGTGCTATGTGCTGATCATGGCTCACTGCAGCCTCAACCTCCCAGGCTCAAGCGATCCTCGTACCTCAGCCTTCCAAGTAGCTGGGACTATAGGCTTAAACCACCATTCCCAGCGAATTTTAAAAAAATTTTTTTGTAGGGATGGGGGTCTCCCTATGTTGGTCAGGCTGGTCTCAAACTCCTGAGCTCAAGTGATCCTCCCACCCGAGCCTTCCAAAGTATTGGGATTACAAACATGAGCCACTCTTCCCAGCCTGGGATCATTTCTTATATAACCTTGATTCCCCACAGTGGCAAGTACTTAAGAAATATTTGTAAAATGATCATTTGCAACTCTATTGCTTGCTTCATTCACCAGATCATTCCTTCCCACATGGCCCTAAAGTTCCAAATCTATGGATGTGTTACTTGAAGGGAACCAAACTGAGAGAAGGCAAACATACTTTGGGAAGGGTAATGTATGAGGAACGATCGGGCTTCTCATGCATTTGCATCATTTGTCTACCTTCTTTGGCCCAAATGTTGAGCCTTTTAAGCATTTTGAAAGATTGACCAATGAAGATTTAATACGATCTATTGACCCTCATTTTAACGTGGTGTTCAACATCTGCCAGTTTTTAAAAACTGGTCTGACATTCCAGAAGGAAAAAAGAATGAGCAATTAAGTTAACTAACTTAAATCAAGGAATTTGATTTCTCTTTTGCCTTTCTGGGCTCCTGGGTACAGGCCAGTATACCTTGAAGTGGCCACAAGAGGGGAGTGTGAACCACAGTCATCCTTACATCAATGAGACCAAGGAGTCATTATTTCTCCAGCTGAATGAAGAAAGCTTCATCTGGAACAATAGTCATTTAAATGATCGTTCTCTTTCCAGCTGACGATCAAAGACTGAATGTGGATCTGCCCTTTCTGTGCTCACAGAGACTGTAACCTTCACCTCTCAGATATCCAATCAGACCATAACCCTGATTGGAAGAAATACTTACGGAGGAGGGCCTGAAGGACGTGCAGTTCCCTTCCCTCAATTTCTCCTGTTATTTTACCTTTACATGAAACCAGAGCCCCGAGAGAACTGTATTCCTGGATCAACCTTGCTTTGGGTTCTGTAAAATTATTTCTACTGAATTGTGATTTGGCCTCCCTCAATCTTTGTACTGAGGGATGCTTTAAGAAGCAGCTGTTTAAAATGTGTTATTAGGCTGGGCACAGTGTCTCATGCCTGTAATCCCAGCATTTTGGGAGGCTGAGGAGGGTGGATCACCTGAGGTCAGGAGTTTGAGACCAGCCTGGCCAACTAGGTGAAACCCTATCTCTACTAAAAATACAAAAATTAGCTGGATGTGGTGGTGAGAACCTGTAATCCCAGCTACTCGGGAGACTGAGGCAGGAGAATCACTTGAACCTAGAGTACGGAGGTTGCAATGAGCCGAGATCATGCCAATTCACTCCAGCCTGAGTGAAAGAGTGAAACTCTGTGTCAAAAAAAGTTAAATTAAAAATTAAATATGTTAGTATATCAACATAAAGATGCTGTCCACAAATTCATACAATGTTCTGTTGTGTTTTTTGGCTTTTTTTTTTTTGAGACAGAGTTTCTCTCTTGTTACCCAGGCTGGAGTGCAATGACGAGATCTCGGCTCACCACAACCTCCGCCTCCTGGGTTTAAGCAGTTCTCCTGCCTCAGCCTCCCAAGTAGCTGGGACTACAGGCATGCGCCACCATGCCCAGCTAATTTTTGTATTTTTAGTAGAGATGGGGTTTCACCATGTGGACCAGGATGGTCTCGATCTGTTGACCAGGATTGTCTCGATCTCTTGACCTTGTGATCCACCCGCCTCGGCCTCCCAAAGTGCTGGGATTATAGATGTGAGCGTACCTGGCCTGCAGTGTTCTGTTTTTAAGGACTCATGGGAGAAATTTTGAAGACTGATGAGAGAAATTTTGCTTAAAACACAGAATGCAGGAAAAGCTGTTTGTCTTGATGTATTAACTTGTAAATATTTTAACTTATGCTTTTCTCTTTCCTTTGGCTGCTGGGAGGCTTCATTTATTCAACCAGTATGTACAGAGTGCCCGTATGTGTCAGGCACTGCTGGCTGCTGGAGTTATGATGGAAAGCAAAAGGAGAAGGATTTCTGTCCTCACAAAGCTTCCAGTTTAGAGGAAGTGATAGATATTTATTTATTACTCAGATAAATGCACAAACCGAAAAGTGCTATGAAGGGAAGGCCCTTGCTATGAGAGCATAGCAAGACAGGATTCATTTGGAGAAGTCCCCTTTGGGCCCAAGGATGTGTGGAAGTTTCTTAAGGAAAAGAAGGTAGGGTGCTGGCATTCCTGACCTGAAGGGGAACCACCTTCTGGGGAGGGAACACCGTACATTCTGGCAACTGGAAGAATTCTAGGAGGCCACAGTTTACTTTATGTGGATGGGGAAGGTATGGAGCAAGGTTTGAGGGAGGAGTCAAGTTTTGGTGCCCTGTATATGGATTTCTGCTTGTTAATCTTTTTTGTTTAACTTTTATTTTAGGTTCGAGGGTCTGTGTGCAGGTTTGTTATATAGGTAAACTTGTGTCATGGGCGTTTGCTATACAGATTATTTCATCACCCAGGGTCTAAGCCTAGTACCCACTAGTATGTTTCCTGATCCTCTCCTTCCTCCGACCCTCCACCCTCTAGTAGGCCCCAGTGTCTGTTGTTCCCTACTTTGTGTCCATAAGTTCTCATCATTTAGCTCCCACTTACGAGTGAGAACATGCAGTATTAGTTTGCTAAGGATAATGGACTTCGGCTCCATTCATGTTCCCATCAAAGACAGGATCTCACTCTTTTTATGACTTCATAGTATTCCATACTGAACACCATGGTGTATATGTACCACATTTTAAAAAATTCTATCTGTCCTTGATGGGTATTTAGGTTCATTCCATGTCTTTGCTCTTGTGAATAGCACTGCAATGAACATATGTATGTATGTGTCTTTATGGTAGAATGATTTCTATTCCTTTGGATATATACCCAGTAATGGGATTGCTGGGTCAAATGGCAGTTCTGTTTCTATATGCATACTAATCTTACCCAGGATTTGGTTTTACCCTATATCCCTTGATATGGTGTCCTTTCATAAGAAACATGCTTTGTGGGATAAGATGGAATGAATAAAAAGTTATTCAAAATTGCATTATAAGCAGACTCCATCTTGAATTAAATAAAAACAGATTTCCCACCATACCACCTCTGCCAAGCCTCCCTCACGTCCATGGGTTCTCACTCTTGGGCACAGGTGTACTGTCCCACTCTGGGTGAGCCCATGGACTTGAGAACATAGACTGGACTTGCTCTGCTGGCATCTGAAGGCTCAAGGTATTTTTCCTTCACAGCACAACAGGATCCAGAGTCATAAAGTACTTGCTAGACGATGAATTCGATGAAAAATTAGAAATTACAGTCCTGCCTTCTGGTCCTATAAAAAGTTACATCCAGGTCCCTCTGAAAAACACTCCAGGAATAAACAGGCCAAGTGAATAATAAGGCAGTATTTTATAGTTGCTTTTCTGAGCAGAAACCTTCATTCTGCTGGCTTTGCTGAGGATTAGAATGTGCTGGTAAAATGTTGCTAGAGGAAGCCTCTGTGGTTAGGAGTTCTTGCCTTCATCTGTCATCTCTGTTCTCAGTATTTATTTGAACCAAGGCCTTAATGGGGCCGAAATAGAACACATCAATGCCTCTTACATTTCCTAGGTCAGGAAAAAGCCCTTACTCATTGTAGTAACACATTTTAATTAACAGAAGGCAGTGGGGTGGAAAGGATGGAAGAAGAAAATAAATTGTGATACCAGTAAGGTGGTTACAAATAGGGTTACTTATCATTCAGCTTCAGCCAGACAGAGCTTTTCGCTGAGCTCCAAAATGCACCAGACATTTTGCTGCCACAGATCTTTTGCACTGGCTGCCTCCTCAACCTGGAATGCTCTTTATCTGTATAATCACAAGCTTGTCTTGTTTACCTCCTTCTAGTTTTAATTGAATATATTATCACCTAGATCATCCTATTTAAAATTGATGACCCTCTTAAACTCCTGATTCCCTTTACCATATTTCAGAAGTTGGCAAATTATAACCTTTAACCACCTGTTTTTGTAAATAAAGTTTCATTGGAACACAGCCAAACTCATTTTCTGTTGTTGTATTTTATACCTGGAGTATGACTGCTCTTTCCCAACAATGGCAGAGTTGAGAGACACTGTGGCCCACAAAGTCTGAAGAACTGACTAGCAGGTCCTTTTCAGAAAATTTGCCAACACAGCCGTGTTTTATTTTTTTCTGTTTCATTTCTAACCTTCTAATGGTATACACATATCTGTATATCTATATTAATCTATATCTATCTATATATCCACATCTTATTTTTATTTTATTTTATTTTTTGAGATGAAGTCTCACTCTGTTGCCCACGCTGGAGTGCAGTGGTGTGATCTTGACTCACCACAACCTCCACCTGCTGGGTTCAAGTGATTCTCCTGCTTCAGCCTCCCAAGTATCTGAGATCATAGGCATGTGCCACTGTGCCCAACCCATCTTTTTCTTTTTTAATTTTTTTGAGATGAAGTCTCCCTCTGTCGCCCAGGCTGTAGTGCAGTGGCACTATCTTGGCTCACTTCGACCTCCCCATCCTGGGTTCAAGCAATTCTCCTGCCTCAGCCTCCCTGAGTAGCTAAGACTACAGGTGTGCGCCACCACACCCAGCTAATTTTTTTTTTTTTTTTTTTTTTTTTTTTTGTATTTTCAGTAGAGATGAGATTTCACCATGTTGGCCAGGCTGGTTTCCATCTCTTGACCTCAGGTGATCCACCTCCTATGGCTGCCCAAAGTGCAGGGGTTACAGATGTGAGCCACTGTGCCTGGCCAGCCCACCTTATTTTTAAAAATCTCCACAAAGTCAGAGATTTTAAATTTTTTTGTTAGTTCACCAACATATTTAAATGTCTAGAACATTGCTTGATAGATTCTGAATAATGATTTGTTGGATGAACAAGTGAATATAAGGTGTCCCACAAAGATCAGACAATTAGTTTGATCAGTATTATTATTTTAATATAACTACAACTTAACAAAACGAGGAAGATGTGCGTTACACCAGCGTATATTCTCAACCTGACACGTAGAAAGTTGTGACTATCACAAGGCCCTCTCAACTGCTGCAGAAAGCATGCTGTCACGGGCTTGTCTCTGAGCCTTATATACCTGCTTACTTCTGCTGGGACACCTACACAATCCCCAAATAAACACTAGCGGAAAAGGCTTTTTTATGAAAGTAAACATCTTTTGTCGTTCTAAAACTTTTGGCTTTTGTTGGGAAAGTGCTATTTTCATGTTCAGACAGAGGAATGCCTATTTTTACACTACAGCCAGACAAGACTCAACTGTTGAGCCAAATGGGCAGGTGTGTTTTCAAACTATGTCTTTATTTCACTTAAAAGAAGACGGGAAGAAAGAAACTCACCTTTTGACCAAGGAAATAAAAGGTTCAGCCCTCTAATTCCTTTCAGCAACTGACAATATTTTTCATATGGGCTACATTTCTCAATCACATAAACAAAAACACATTTACATAAATTAGTCTCTTGTCAATGTGAAATACCTATGTAGCTGATGCAAAAACATTAAGATTGGACAGCATCTAACTAGAATTCTGAAGTTTATTTTTTTTATTTCTGCTGATTTTTTGATTGCCACTCTGTGCCCTTGATCACATTGGGGTCACCACCTGAGACATGGGTCTCATCACCTGCAGACTCTGACTCAACGACGGATGAGTGAATGTACTCTCACACCGTTATAGTGTTTCAAATGGGCTAGGGATGGACGTTGGCTGCTTTCAGAGGGTGAAATGCAACCAATCAATCCACCCAGACCTTCTGTGCACACATTTATTCCCTTCAGATTTTACAACAGAGCTTCTAAGTTAACACACTTGTGGATAATTAACATGGTTAAAAGAAAGGTTTGGACCGGGTGCGATGGCTCAAGCCTGTAATCCCAGCACTTTGGGAGGCCGAGGCAGGTGGATCACGAGGTCAACAGATCGAGACCATCCTGGTCAACATGGTGAAACTCCGTCTCTACTAAAAATACAAAAAAATTAGCTGGGCATGGTGGCGCGTGCCTGTAATCCCAGCTACTCAGGAGGCTGAGGCAGGAGAATTGCCTGAACCCAGGAGGCGGAGGTTGCGGTGAGCCGAGATCGCGCCATTGCACTCCAGCCTGGGCAACAAGAGCGAAACTCCGTCTCAGAAAAAAAAAAAAAAAAAAAAAAAAAAAGGTTTTACGACTGGTAAAAGCTTTAGGTTTGGGGCCCAGAGTAAATGCTATTAACAGGTAATTCCCTTTTGATCTTCCCTGGAGAGATCACCCAGCACAAAATTAACATGAGTAAACAGAGTGGAGACAAACAGGTGTGGGGTTAGGCCTTTGATCATCTCTATCTCTCCCTAACTTAACATAATGGACTAGCCAGCCACCTTCGGCCTGCCCCAATTATCTATAATTTTCCCTAAATATTTTTTGTAATATTTTGCCAACCACCCCAAGTGATCAACACCACTCCAATTCTGGTTTTCAGAACTACAGATATGTCAGCATCCTTATGGTTTCTAGGTAGTTTTTGAGGACGAGCATGGGAAAAGAGTTACGCATGGCACAAGGAGGTCACACTCTGACATCTAGTTTCAACTGAGGGTGATGTTGCTTTAAGCAAAGTCTGGAGACATTTTTAATGGTCACCACTGGGAAGGTGCTATTAGCTTAGTGGGTAGAGGACAGGGCAGTTGTTAAACCATCTGCAGTGCCCAGGATGGGTTCTCCCCATCCCCCTCCTGCCCCAACCTCCCAACAAATAATTATGCTGTCCAAAGTGTCAGTAGTGCTGAGGTTGAGAAATCCTGTCCTGGGATACAGTTAACGTGCTCCCCTTTCCTTTCTCAGCCTTTTGCTTTCTTGTTGCTGATGTCACCCTTTGCAAACTGGGGTTAATAACAGGTGGCCATTTCTTTCTTCACTGGGAGGAGATGAAGCATGGTGAGCCATTCAAGCACTAAAAACACCTAAAGGAAAGTATTATTATTTATTAAGAGAGAATTGTATGTTTCCAAATTTCACGGCTACTTACTTCATGACTGTTTTAAAAAAGTTTCAATCAGCGAAGGGTGCTTATTACCCATGTGTCATCTGTCCTTTTGTGGGGTTGTAGAGAGATGGTCACAGTATACAGGCTGCTGGTATCCACTTCAAAAATCCACAGCTGATGTGTTTGCTCTCTTTGGTTTTTTCTGGTTGTCCTATTCCAGAGTGTCCCCCTTCCCTCTCTTTCTCCTGTCTTCTCAGTGATCCCCTGACCTCCTTGGCTTTTTCCTTCATCTGATACAACTGAAGGGTTTGTCTGCTCCAACCTCTCATTCCTTTCCCCTTAATTCACTTGATTCTTGATTCAGTATTTCATCAACTATTTTTTGCTACTCAAGTGTTCCCTTGGGGTCTCACATTCACTCAAGTAGCTTTTTAGCAATTTTTCTGAATGAAATGTTCTCCATCTTTATAAATATAAATATTTATCCTTGAATGCTGAAAGTAATGGCTAAATAATAATTACTACAAAAATGAGAACCAAAGAAAAGAATCACTTTACTTAAACATTAATTTGGGCTGGAAAGATAACTTTGTGGCTTTAAATCAGATTCCTGATGCTTTAAGTATCTAAATCCCCAAATTTTTGTTAGAATAAATTGTGATTTTTCATTTTTAATTTTATGGAAGTCTTGGGTTCTTGAAGTCCTAGAGCTTGAGGTCTCAATTGGCAAGCATGAAAGGCTCAAAAATCCTATTGTTAACTGACAAAATATCTTTCACAAGACTATGCAAGCTAAAAGAATATATCTGAAAACAGGATTACGTGCCCTTCTACAAAGTTCTCTTATGGTTTTTAAGGGGAAGTTAGTGATTAGGATACAGCACTGTTTCTTGCTTTTTTTGTTTTTTTTCTTTGAGATAGAGTTTCACTGTTGCCCAGGCTGGAGCGCAATGGCACAATCTTGGCTCAATGCAATCTCTGCTTCCTGGGTTCAAGTGATTCTTGTGCCTCAGCCACCCGAGTAGCTGGAATTACAGGCACATGCCACCATGACTGGCTAATTTTGTATTCTTAGTAGAGATGGGGTTTTGCCATGTTGGCCAGGCTGGTCTTGAACTCCTGACCTCAGGCGATCCACCCACCTTGGCCTCCCAAAGTACTGGCATTACAGGCTTGAGCCACTGCACCTGGCCACACCACGGGGTTTGAAGGATATCTTAGAGAAGAAGTGTTCCCCTCAGCAAGCTGGAAACACTTTCGATGAAGGAGATTAACTTGGTCAGGTCATGGTCCTTCCCATGATGATATTTCTTAGATTTTTATATGTTTTCTTGAAGGAGGAGAAATATCCTGTGTTTTTTAATTAATTAAATTGGGAGAAAATGAAATTCGCCTTCTATTTGCACTGAGTTTCACTCAGAGTAACACCTCAAGTCCTCACATTTGTCTCCAAGTTCTTAAGGCTACAGTGTGGTGATTGTGCTGACCTCATCTCCTCCCATCACTTGCTCACTCTGCACCAGAACACTGGCCTCTCTGCCGCTCTTCACACCCTCAGACACTTTGGCAGGGGGCCTTTGTGTTTGCTCTTCCTTCTGCCTGGAATGCTCTTCCCTAGTGTATCTATTTGGCTTACTCTCTCGCCAACTTCAAGTCTTTGCTCCAGCTTCTCCTCAGTGAGACCTCTCTGCCCATGCTATTTTAATTCCGAAAACCATACCTTTTCCTTCTACCCTTAGGTCTTTTCATCCTTCTTCCCTGCTCAACTGTTTCCACCCCCCCCTTTTTTTTTTCTGAGACAGTTTCACTTTTGTTACCCAGGCTGAAGTGCAATGGTGCAATCTTGGCTCACCACAACCTGTGCCTCCTAGGTTCAAGCGATTCTCCTGCCTCAGCCTCCTGAGTAGTTGGGATTACAGGCACCTGTCATCACACCCAGCTAATATTGTATTTTTAGTAAAGATGGAGTTTCTCCATGTTGGTCATGCTGGTATCAAACTCCCAACCTCAGATAATCCACCTGCCTCGGCCTCCCAAAGTGCTGGGATTTATAGGCATGAGCCACCGCGCCTGGCCCTCTCTTTTTTTTAAACATAGTATGATGATCTTTTAACAAACTATTTAGTCATTTATAATGCATTGTGTTTAATTCCTGCCTGCCCTTGCTAGAATGTACATTTTTCAAGGGCAGAGATTTTTGTCTGTTTTGTTCAGTAATGTGTCTCAGAAGCCTAAAACAGTGCCTGGCTCTGAGTAGCCACTCCACACATCATTGTTGAATAAGCAAGTGGGTTGGTTAAGCATAAGCAGGGAGGAGAGGTATAGCCAGGGCAGAGGCTTTTATGAGGAATTTGTACCTGTCAAAAGAATAGCCTGAAGGCTGGTGTGGCAGCTCAAGCCTGTAATCCAGCACTTTGGAGGCCAAGGTGTGTGGATCACCTGAGGTCAGGAGTTTGAGACCAGCCTGGCCAACATGGTGAAACCCTGTCTCTACTAAAAATACAAAAAATTAGCTAGGTGTGGTGGTGGATGCCTATAATCCCAGCTACTTGGGAGGCTGGAGCAGGCGAATTGCTTGAACCCAGGAGGTGGAGGATGCAGTGAGCCAAGATTGTGCTATTGCAGTCCAGCCTGGGGGACCAAGTGAGACTCTGTCTCAAAAAAAAAAAAAAAAAAAAGGAAAAAGAAAAAGAGAATAGTTTGAAGACACCCACAAAAGCTGGACAAAAGGAAGATGAAATGGAGATGGAGGAAACACATACAGATGATCCTTCAATTACGATGATTCAGCTCACAAGTTTTCAACTCTATGATAATGCAACAGCTATATGCATTCGGCAGAAACCAGGCTTCGAGTAATAAAACCATTCTTTTTTTTTTTAAGTACAGAATTCAATAAATTACCTGAGAAATTCAACATTTTATTACAAAATAAGCTTTGTGTTAGATGATTTTGCTCAACTGCGGGCTAACGTTAAGTGTTCTGAGTATGTTTAGAGTAGGCTAGGCCAAGCCATGATATTGGATAGGTTGGGTTTTATAAACGCATTTTTGATATACCGTATTTTCAGCCTACAATGGGTTTATCAGAAAGTAACTCCATCATAAATTGAGGAGCATCTGTATGGCTCTTTACAATTTTTCTATGGTTTACCTTGCTGACAGGTATTTGAGGTGTAAGACAATGCTTGGCTATAGGTGCTCAGGGGCGGCTGTTTCTAGTGGATTTTAGGAGTGTGTGTGTGTGACAGAGACAGGAGGAAGAAGGAAAGGCACTGCATTGAATAGAGCTAAGAAACATCCCCTCACCCCCTTGATCTTTTCTCTCTCCGACCTTTGTGCACTCAACCTTTGTACTTGCACCTGCAGCGCACCACTGGTTTCATTTGTATAGTCAGATAAAGATGACAAACACAGGATATCTCTGGATAGAACCTTAAATCCTCTCAGGGCCATAATGAGAAAAAACAACTTCATTTTTACCAGAAACCAGACAAAGATGACTTATCAGACCAAACAAATCCAGTCCTACAAAGCCACCTGCGCACCCTTGTGGTACTGTTTTAACTGGATATTCCAGTGCGCTCCAGCTGAATTACAAGGAAGAATGGAAAAGCTATTAGAAGTTGAAAAAGTCATATTCGTTTATGCTTTCCCCACCAGACAGCAGATGCTGCTAGTAAGCATTTTTTATGTGCGCAGCTTGGAGCCTGAGCTCTGTGTTCGTTTGAGGGAAGGAATCAGACTGTCTGGGTTTAAATCTTGTTTCCACACTCACTAGCTGTGTGACCTAAGGACAGTTATCTGATCTTTTAAATCCGATTTTCCCATGTGTAAATAGTACCAGGAGATCATTGTGAGGACATACATGTGAAGTGCCTAGGACAATGCCTTAATAAAGGGCATCTGTTAGTCATGCTCTATAATACAGGCAGTTAGGCTGCCTACATTTCTTTTTCTTTTTCTTTTTTGAGGTGGAATCTGACTCCCGTTGCCCAGGCTGGAGTACAGTGGCACGATCTTGGCTCACTGTAATCTCTGCCTCCCGGGTTCAAGCAGTTCTCTTGCCTCATGCCCCTCCCCCACTCCCGAGTAACTGGGACTACATGCGCACCACCATGCTGGCTACATTTTTTTTTTTTTTTTTTTAGTAGAGATGGGGTTTCACCATGTTGGCCAGACTGGTCTCAAACTTCTGACCTCAAGTAAGCCGCCTGCCTCAGCCTCTTAAAGTGCTGGGAATACAGGCATGAGCCACTGTGCCCAGCCAGGTTGCCTATCTTAAAATTCTGGTATTATTCTGTACTCGTTATGAAATTTAGGGCAAGATGTTACTTCACCTCACTTTGCTTCAGCTTCCGCGTTTTCTTTTCTTTTTTCATTCTTTTTGTAAAAATATTATTTTGCAGCAATGGGGTTTCACCACATTGCCCAGGCTGGTCTTAATCTCCTGAGCTCAAGTGATCTGCCCCCTCTGTCTCCCAGAGTGTTGGGATTACGGGCGTGAGCCGCTGCATCTGGCCTCAGTGTTCTCATTTTCAAAAGACGCAAATTAATTACCATGCAGGATTGTCATGAAGAACCAATGAAATTGTTTAGGAAAATAACTTAGAAAAGACTTGGCGCATAGCAAGTGTGCAGTAAAAGACAACTTTTATTACTGTTTTTTTCTCCCCTTTTTTTTAATGTGGTAAAAAAATATTGTGGCATATGATATACATAATATAAAATTTACCATCTGAATCATTTTTAAATTTACAGCCCTGTAGCATTAAATACACTTATAATGTTCAACCATCACTGCCATCCATCTCCAGAACTCCTTTCAACATGTAAAACTGAAACTCTGGCGGGCACGGTGGCTCATACCTGTAATCCCAGCATTTTGGGAAACCGTAGTGGGTGGATAGCCTGAGGTCAGGAGTTTGAGATCAGTCTGACCAACATGGTGAAATCTTGTCTCTAATAAAAATACAAAAAAAAAAAAAAAAAAAAAATAGCTGGGCGTGGTGGCAGGCACCTGTAGTCCCAGCTACTTGGGAGGCTGAGACAGAAGAATTGCTTGAACCTGGGAGGTGGAGGTTACAGCTAGCCAAGATTGTGCCACGGTACTGCAACCTGGGTGACAGAGTGAGACTATGTCTCAAAACAAACAAACAAACAAAAAACCCCAAAATTGAAACTCTATACCCATTAAACAATAACACCTCTCCTCCAGGTCCCTGGAAACCATTCTCCTTTTTGTCTCTATGATTTGACTGCTACTGTAAGTATGTCATAGGAGAGGAATCAGTGGCTTTTGTGTGTGTGTGTGTGACTGACTTATCTCATTTAGCATAATGTCATCAAGTTTCATTCATATTATAGCACATAACAGCATTTCCTTTGTTTCTAAGGCTGAATAATATTCTGTTGTATAAATATCTCACATGTTTAGCCATTCAACTGTTGATTCACATTTGAATTTCTATTGTGAATAATACAGCTATGAACATGGGCATATAAATCTCTTTAAGATCCTACTTTCAATTACTTTTGGGTGTCTATTCAGAAATGGAATTCCAATCATATAGCAATTTTATCTCTAGTTTTTGAGGGACCACACACTGTTTTCCATAGTGACTGTACCTTTTTCCATGCATTCCCATCAACAATGTCTAAGAGTTCCAATTACTCTATGTTCTTCTCAGCACTTTAATTTTCTGGCTTTTTTTCTTCTTCTTTTTTTGGATAGTGGCCATCCTAATAGATGCGAGGTGGTAACTTGTCTTACTTTTTTTTTTTTTTTTTTTTTTTTTTTTTTTTTTTTTTTTTTTTTTGAGATGGGGTCTCATTCTTACACCCAGTCTGGAGTGTAGTGGTACAATCTTGGCTCACTGTAACTTCCACCTCCCAAGCTCAAGCGATCTTCCCACTTCAGTCTCCTGAGTACCTGGGACCACAGGCACACACCACCATGCCTGGCTAATTTTTTGTACTTTTGGTAGAGATGGGGTTTTGCCGTGTTGCCCAAGCTGGTCTCGAATTCCTGAGCTCAGGTGATCCACCTGCCTTGGCCTCCCAAAGGCCTGGGATTATAGATGTGAGCCACCACGCCTGGCTGGTAACTTGTCTTCTCGACAACTACAATTCCTACTACTACTATTGCTATTACTACAACCACGGCTGCAAGTTCTACCACGTTTACTAAGTAATGTGAGAAAGTTGGAAAAAATTAAAAACATAAATTATACTCTCAAGGAGACTTCTGTTTGTTATATTTAAAACCAGTTTTCTTCATCTTCCTATCCATATTCCTTTATTTGCCCCTCAAGTGCAATAACTTAACCAGTAGGAACTGGTGAATGCCATCAACATACTAGAGTAAGAGGAGGGCATGTATGTCAGACTCTTGCCTCTAGAAGCAGCCATAGAGTTCCTTGACTGCAAATCAGACAGCCTCCTGGATTGCAAAAGTCCCTGTTTTCTACTTCATTTCAATTGTAAACTTGGACTTGGTGATAAACTGAAAATAATGGAAGGGATGAAGAGCTGGCTATAAATGAGAAAGAGACTGTGAATTGTCTACCAGTATCTGTTTTGTCCTTTTTTCTTTAACATCAAAATTCCTGAGTCATAGTTGGGCATGCTGCTTTCCAGCTGGAGTCTATATTTGCCACATTCACTTCCAGTAGCTGTGCCCTGTGACTAAGTTCTTGGCGATAGAATAGCAGCAGAAGTGACGTGTGCCAGTTTCACATCATGCCCTTGGAATAAATGAGTAACCCAAACTTCTTTTCTTCCTTCTTACTGCCTGAGAGGTAGATGGGATGGAGGGTGCTGGGGCAGCCATTTTAGAGCCAGAGATGGAAACTGTGTAATGAGCAAGGTGGAGATGCCTTTCCAGTCTATCTCTGGTCTGTTACATGTGAGAGAGCAATGAACTTCTACCTTACATTAGCTACTGAATTTTGAGATCACTTAGCCTTATCTGTAACAAATTCAGCCAAATTAGCTCAACAAAACTGGCAGTCTACTCAACCACGATAATAAAGACAGACAATTTCAAATAGTTTAAACGTAATGCAGACATTTTCAGAAAGGAAAGACATCAGGCTTTGAAGTAGACCAATTAAAATTCAAGAGACCACATTAAGTTTTGAGCTTCCAAGTATTTTCCAGATCTTTTTCTCATAGTTCTTTGTGCCATAATGAAAATCCAGCTCTAGTGATCAGCGATGATACACAGTTATATTTGCCAGGTTATCAATTACCAAAGCTCTTTTGGGTTTTTGGTTAAACACTATGTTGTATGATTAGAACTCTAATGAGGAGCAATGTAATAATCTACATAGCCTGTATTTAGGGTTTTAAAATACTCAGTCCATGGATAGACTGATGTAGACATCAAAGTATTATAGACTCTAAAATTTAGAGTAAAAGCTACCTCTGTGGTCAATGCAATCACATCAGAGAATGGCATGCTGAGGACTCCTAAGTCTGATTGATTTACTCGGGACATGTATTGCTTTCACATTTGAAACAAGCTTTACAAAAATTCAATCTAAGGTTGCAATTGGTTATTTACCAGTTTAGAATTATCCTATAATTTAGAGGTAGTAGTCTGCTCTCTGAGAGTGAGTCCACAGCATCTGTAGAAAGTCAGCATTTTAATATGTCATCAATGAAAATTAATACACTTGGGAATTAGCATGTTAATGGAACTTGAAAGAAGAAGGCCCATGTTGCAGTGTTACCTTTAAAAGAAGGCAAATAACTCTTTTACAGAAAGGGGATTAATAGTGGATCTTTTTCTGTAGCATGGTCAATGACCAAAGAATGGTTTCACCTCAGAGTATGATTGTGATTCATTAAGGAATACCTAAAATGAAGGGAGCTTTCTATCCAGTTAGCTTAGCTTCATAAATATGCCCCTAAGAACATCCTGCATCCTGTACTTTCCTTCTGTAAACATTTGCTCTGAGGTGTGTGCTCTTGAGTGACCCACCAAGGTACAGGAAATGAGTACCCTTCTTCTGGGCAAGCTTTGTCTGAATAGTCATACTTGATATGCTAGATTGTAGATACATCTCTTGGGAGTTTGGCATGGCTCAATGCCTGTATATTCTTCTATATCTAGTTCAATTAATAAAATAGTTTCTAGTCTCTAAAGCTGGGAGCAGATTATGGACCTGAGTGTAAGCCATTCACTGAGAGTCAGTTTGAAATAGTCATTCCTGAGTTCAAATTATCACATTTACTTTATGTTAAATTTATGTTTAGGAAGCACTATTCTAATTTAAGTAGTCCTCAATTTTAAATTGGGCAGACAAAGTAAGGAATGGTAATGCTCTTAAAAATTAGTGATTTCTCCTTTACATACATAGTAGCATGGGAAAAAATACTGATAATGCTAAATGCTGATGAGTATGCAGAAATGCTTCGATCTCTCATACATTGCTGGTAGGAATGTAAATTGGGGCAGCTACTTTGGAAAACAGTTTGGCAGTTTCATATGAAATTAAACATTACTTATCATACATTCTAGCATATGCAGTATTTGGGCATTTATTGTAGAGAAATGAAGACTTATGTTCACACAAAAACCTGTACACAAATATTTCCTGCGGCTTTATTTGCAATAACTCTAGGTGGAAACAGCTATAATATCCTTTGCATGATGAATGGATAAAGAAACTGAAATAAATCTATTCAAAGAAACTGAGGTAAATCTATGCTGAAATACAAAGAAGTGAATCATTCATGCAGCATGTCAGCTTGGATCGATCTTAAGGTTATTATGCTACATGAAAAATGCCAGTCTCAATGGGTCACAGAATGTGTGATTCCACATATATTGCATTCTTGAAATAGTAACATGTTAGAGGTCAGGCCAATGGAGACAGATCAGTGGTTGCCAAGGATTAGGGACGGGGATGGAGAGAGGGGTGTGGCTATATAGGGATGTCACAGTGGAGCTCCTTTGTGGTGATGGAATCTATACATGAGATAACATTTCATAGAACTATACAAAACAATGAGTGCATTTGAAAACCAGGGGAATTTGAGTAGTCTATAGCCTAGTTAGTAGTCTTCCTGGTTTTGATAATGCATTATACTTACGTTAGATGTTGTTACCTTTGGGGAAAACTGGGGGAAGGGCCCGCAGAACCTTTCTGTACTATTATTTTGCAATTTTTTGTGAGTCTATAATTATTTCAATATGTTAAAAATAATGACTGCATTAACACATAAGCCATGACAGATTTCTTTATTTCTTTTTTTTTTTTGAGACACAGTCTCGCTCTGTCGCCAGGTGCCAGGCTGGAGTGCAGTGGCACGAGCTTGGCTCACTGCAACCTCTGCCTCCCAGGTTCAAGCAATGCTTCTGCCTCAGCCTCCCAAGTACCTGGGACTACAGGCACACGCCACCACACCCAGCTATTTTTTATTTTTTTATTTTTATTTTTATATTTATATTTATTTTTATTTTTATTTTAGTAGAGACAGGGTTTCACCATGTTGGCCAGGATGGTCTCCATCTCTTGACCTAGTGATCTGCCCCCCTCGGCCTCCCAAAGTGCTGGGATTACAGGCATGAGCCACCGCGCCCGGCCGATTTCTTTCTTTCTTTAATGGGTAAGAATGCAGCAGGAGAGAGAATACCAAACTGTAAATTAAAACAGTTCTGCTTTTAACTGTCTGTCCCTCTGGGAATACTTCTTCTGAAGGAAGAGTTCTTGGGATAAAGTTTGAAAACCATTTCTTAAAATATTGTGGAAATTTCTTGAGATAATAAAAATCAAATCATGTGAAATAATTCAATTTTTAATCAGGAAGAGAAGTGGTGTTTTAGAAGGTGATCTGACACACGATTTGTTACAATAAAGGGTTATACCTTCTAAGGGAAGTGATTACAAATAGCCGCGTATTTTAGACATGGTATTAGAATTGGTTGGTTTGTTATGAAATCACAGATGCTGATTTAACCCTAGCTAATAGACTGTTTGCTGCATTGCAGGGAAATGAAATTGTTAGTGGACTCATCCTAGGAGTCACTTAAAATTGGCAGTTAGCTGGTAGAGTCGTGATTTTTCGATCTGAGATCCTAATAGGCAAGACACAGGATTTGTTGCCAATGTAAACTGCATCTCTAGATATTCAAGCACTCCTTATTTGCATTCATAAAATGCTGTCTTCATGCAGATACTGTGAACTGCAGGGCAGTTTGTGGTGGTTGTCCATTGCCTTGTGTAGAAGTGTTTTGTGTAACATCTGTGGAGGCAAAGCTTTCTCGATAGGCTCAATATGAATGGGGTTTGGAGATGGTTCACTCTGTGTTCAGCATATCTATCCAGAGCCGCAATTCGTCTCTCCTTCCTGTGACCGATGCCTGATTACTGCTGTGGTACCTAGGCAGGGCCTCCGGGTAATTATAGAGTCGGCCCTGTGGTTGTCTTCCAGGAAATGGCAAGTACCACTTGCCCTAGTGTGTCCTTGCAGACTTCACTCAGGGGACAACAGGAAACAAACGCCATATAAGGGCATCCTGCAGCAGCTGCTGCTGCTTTTCTGAGGCCAACTGGAAGGTAGACAGGCTCTCATTTCCCATTTCCATTACCCTCTTCTAGATCAATTTTATCTCATTATTAAGAAAAATGTGTGGCTATATGGTGATCCTCAAAAGGACCTACGTGAACTTTTCTTTCTCCTTCCTTCCTTCCTGCCTTCCAGCTTTCTTTCTTTCTTTTCTTCTTTCTTTCTTCTTTCTTTGACAGAATTTGGCTCTTTTCACCCAGAGTGGAGTGCAATGGCACGATCTTGGCTCACTACAACCTCTGTCTCCCCGGTTCAAGTGATTCTCCTGCCTCAGCCTCCCAAGTAGCTGGGATTACAGGCACCTGCCACTATGCCCTGCTAATTTTTGTATTTTTAGTAGAGGTGGAGTTTTACCATGTTGGCCAGGCTAATCTCGAACTCCTGACCTCAGATAATCCACCTGCCTCAGCCTCCCAAAGTGCTGGGATTACAGGCGTGAGCCACCACGCCTGGCTACACAAACTTTTGCACCAGAATTTTAGATGTTTGCTGTTGACTTTCCTCTTCTTACAGTGACTCTGAGAATGTATTTGAAGCTTTTAAAATCCTATTGGCTTTCTGCAACAAGTCTCCTGGGAAGCCCTTAAAAGAGTTTCTCTGTTTTTATCTTTTATTTTAGAGAACAGTAGCTTTATTACCTTGTAGACAGAAATAAATTTTAAAGATATAACTCAATTCCCAGAATTAAATTTATCAGTTGCAGAAATTCAGCTCTGAACTGTTAACTTTTGCTGTGTGATGTGAAATGAGAGCAGGAGAAGAGGGAGTATGCTATTGGCAGGAGATGAGTCAGACAGGATCTTCTCAGGTATCCTCATAGTCAATTACTCATGTCAAGGTGTCCATTTTTGTACCATCAGAGGAAGTTCACAGGATGTTGTAATGTGAAAGGAGGCCACTGTAGGAGAAGCTTTGGAATGCCATGGAATATTATGTGGCCATTAAAAATAATGAATTAGAGGGCATCCAAATGATTTCCAGGAACTTCCATAAGTTGTTATCTAATGAGAAAAGAGGCAAAAGAGTGTGATGCTATATGGAGCACTCAGCACTGATCTCTCTTGCTCGCAGGTTATATGTTTGGTAGGGGTAGCAGCTAAATCAGTCTCGATGAATGGGAGCCAAGGTTGGACATATACATAGCCTCTCTCCCTACCAGGATGGCTACTTCATCCACTTGGCCATCATGGAGTGGGGTTGCTGATGGCAGAGGCTGACTGATGTGAGCTTGCTGAGTCATTTTGTCTATGACTGGCTGTTTGGTGTTCCTTCCATGTTGGTACTCTTTGGTGGGTGTTAACATGTATCATGAAATGCTTCAGTCTTCATACTTGTTCTTTAATGTCCACTGCATGTCTGTTTCCAAGATCTCCCTTTTCTTAATGTTCTGATATTTTCCTTTTTAAGCCCCTGTTGTGGGTTGAACAGTGTCCCCCCCAAAATTCATGTCCACCTGGAACCTCAGAATGTGACCTTATTTGAAAATAGTGTCTTTGCAGATGTAATTGGTTAAAAATCTTGAGATGAAACATCGTGCAATCATCCTGAAAATATCTTGACTTGTGTTTTTATAAGAAGAGGAGAGGACAAGAGAGATCCATGGTATGATGATAGTGGCAAGATTGGAGTGATGAATCTGCAAGTCAAGGACACCAAGGATTGCTGGCAACCACCAGAATCTAGGAGAGAGGCCTGGATGCTTTCTTTCTCGGAGCTTCCAGAAGAACCAACCCTGGCACAACTTGAGTTCAGACTTCTGGCTTCCCAAACCATGAGGGAGTAAATTATTTTTATTTTTTGTAGAGACAGTCTTGCTATGTTTCCCAGGCTGATCTTGAATTCCTGGCCTCAAGTGGTCCTCCTGCCTTGGCCTCCCAAAGCTCTCAGATTATAGGAGTGAATCACTGTACCCAGCCAAGAGGAAGTAAACTGAAGCTGCTCAGGTTGTGGCCATTTGCGTGGCAGCTCTATGAAACTAGTACCATCCCTGACCAGCTGTTCATGCATTGGTCGCTGTCCATAAGTCCATGTATATTCTAATCTTGGATCATTTCCTTTGTTGTGCAAAGTTGTTGTGCAAAGTGGATGATCGGGCACCCAGCTTGAAGCTGTAACCATATGGAAAATTTCTCTTATCACTACCCTTCAAGGCCACCTCTTAAAATTCTATGACAGCAGCTGTCTCTCACAATAAATTTAATATGTTAAAACTAAAAATGTCTGTATATTGAAAGATATTCTTAAGAAAGTGAAAAAATAAACAGAAACAAAATATTTACTACACCATGGCAAAGAACTGATAGTAATAATATCTAAAGGACATCAATAAGCTAATAAGGAATGGCCATGCCAGTGATTTAAAAATGGACAAGAGCCATGAATAGGAAACTCACAGAAGACGTAAAACATATGACCAATAAACATATGAAGAGATACTCAATTTTATTAGTGATCAGTGAAATGGATAAACAAACATCAAGATGACAATAAGATGCTATTTTAAACACAGTAAATTGGCAAGTTAAAAAAGTCTAATAACACAAAATATTGGGAAGATTGTGGATTAATAGATTATAGATTGCTCGTGAGAGTGTACATTGGTTCAATCACTTTAGAAAGCAATTTGGCATTATCTCTTAAAGTTGGAGACTCATATAATCTATGATGAGCAATTCTACACTAGGCATATACTCAAAAGAAATTATTGCAAGTGTACATTAGGAGACATATACAAGAATGTCCATGGAAGCATTTCTGTTTGAAACAGCAAAGGCTGGGTGCGGTGGCTCAAGCCTGTAATACCAGCACTTTGGGAGGCTGAGGCAGGTGGATCACGAGGTCAAGAGATCGAGACCAACCTGGTCAACATGGTGAAACCCCATCTCTACTAAAAATACAAAAAATTAGCTGGGTGTGGTGGCATGTGCCTATAAATCCAGCTACTCAGGAGGCTGAGACAGGAGAATTGCTTGAACCCAGGAGGCGGAGGCTGGGGTGAGCCGAGATTGTGCCATTGCACTCCAGCCTGGGTAACAAGAGCGAAACTCTGTCTCAAAAAAAAAAAAAAAAGAAAATTAAAAAAAAGAAAAAAAAGAAAAGAAACAGCAAAAACTTTGAAAAAAATGTATATGCCTTATGACAGGAGAAGAGATAAACTGTGGTAAATTCATACAGTGAAATATCTTGCTGCAAAGAAAATGAACATAAATGATGCTAGAAATATAATTTGACTGAAAATTAAGCTCTCAAAGTGTTACATGTACCACAAAACTCATTTTAAAAAGTTGCAAACAACTAAAACTACCCACTATGCTTTTTAAGAAATATTGATTTTATGGTAAAACTATTATTCTAAAAAGTGAAGGGAAGACTAATACAAGCTGCAAGGTAGTGCTTACCTCTGGCGGAGGGAGGCAGGGTATGAGATGGGGAAGATTACATCGGGGGATATCAGAAATTATGACTGTTTCTATTGTCATGCCGAGTGGTGTGTACACAGGTATTTATTGCACAACAAACAAATATTTTAACAAACAAATTTGTAAATAAATAAAAAGAAGGCCATGCCTAAACCAAGGATGAGACCATGTCATGAACCAAGTATTATGATTAATTAAATTTTAGGCACCCAGCATTAGAAACACAATCACTGGATTTTTGATTGGACAGAGAGCAATGGAAGCAGGAAGAACCCTAAACCTGGGGCAGGAGGAGAGACAGGATGGGGTTTGAAACAGAAAGGAAAGAATCCCCAAGAAAGTCACAAAAGTGGCCTAAAGGGAAAGGCTTGTGAAAATTTCCCTGTAGGGGAGGGTCCAGGAGCCTGGAAAAGAGAGCTGTCTAGGGGTCCATTTGAAGTTGTTTCCTGTTCTAAGCCTTGGCATAAGTAATCTCCAGTATCCAAAGCCCACAGTAAGATTCTACTACATAGCTAAAGCAAATAACAAATAATAAACTCTCTTCATTCATTCACTCGTTCATTATACACTTATTTATTGGGTTCCTATGGTATGGGGCACAGCACTAGGGATTTGGCAGCAAACAAAACAGACCAAGCCTTTGTTCTCATGGAGTTAATACATCATTTTCCAGATGATACTAAATGCAATGGCAAACAACGAAGCCGTGTAACAGATTTAGGAGAGCCGGGAGTGGAGGTGATTTATCTCAGTGGTGTCAGGTGTGAATGAAAAGAAAGCAGGTGCAGGGATGGCTTACCTGCACAGTAGGGTGCGGACAGAGGAAGGGAGATAGATTGTGAGTGGGGATTTGGGATTCTGCAGGAGGAGGGATTTGGTATCTAGGAGAACATAAGTCCCCTTTACAGCAAACCGTGAGAACATCTGAAAGGACTCTGGATTTCCCACCGTATGCACAATTTGGTTTCTATTACTTAGTTTGTAAGTTAAAGGTAAAGTTAATCTTAAAAATTGGAGAACTTGGGGACCCTGCCATTATACTTCTGTTTTTCTACTTTCTTTAGTTTCAGTGGTTCTTAACCTAAAGGAGCACTAGAGAGGAGTGTGGGCATTGTGCTTTGGAAAAGCTGTCTCAGTAATTCGGATATACCTCCTT
The DNA here is from genome assembly GCF_048565385.1 of Saimiri boliviensis. Classification (NCBI taxonomy): domain Eukaryota; kingdom Metazoa; phylum Chordata; class Mammalia; order Primates; family Cebidae; genus Saimiri; species Saimiri boliviensis. The sequence goes on from NC_133451.1 coordinate 80,726,878, forward strand.
TCCCTGCTTCCTCCCGGCCCCCCACAACTCTTGCTTCCATTGGTAAACACTGCTTTTTTACAATAGTGATTCCTGGCTTAGTTATCCTAGGGTAGCTCAAATAATCACAGGCTATAATTTTTCCTAACAAAGTAATAAATAAAATTATTGAGAACATATTTAATTAAATGTTTAGATTTTTCATTTAAATTTAAACATTTTGAAAGATCGATAACATGTTTAAATTAAAAACAACCTAGCAGATCATTTACTAGAAAGCAGTAGAGTTGTTAAATGAAGTGCCAGGTCCCTCAATGCCCCACCTTAAGAATCATTGCATTAGAGTCTGTTTTAAAATCATTTTTTTGATCCTGTTTAACAGTGGCTTCATTTTGTTTGTTTGTTTCCAGTATGTTGGAACTGAGACGGGACAAAACAGATGAATGCTGAATTAGCATAAGGTCTCCTCTTTGATCTCTTCTGTGTCTTTAAAGTGAATGTGTTGAATGCTTAGTACATGCCAGGAAACATTTTAAGAATTTGGTGTGTATTACCTCATTTAATGTTCACAATATCTCCATGAGTTATATTCGTTAATATCCCTGCATACAAACAGGAAAACTAAGGTACAGCTTCCTGCAGCTGATGAGTACAGTGCTGGCCTGTCCTCCAGGCAGGCTGTCTCCTGAGCTCGTGACTTTAATTCATTTGCAGTACTATCTCCAGCAAACATCAACACAGCTAATAGAACAATGTCTCAATATTACCCACCCCTGCATCTTATTCATCTCACTTGTTAAAATGCTTTGAAAAATTTGCTACCTTGAATTTTCAAAGTCTTCCAAGTTCATGATTATCAGCTCATGAATGCTAGAAGAAAAGATGATTCACTGCTGTCCAAATTAAAAAGCTAGGTTCTTGCTGAAAACAGTCCAGGCTTAGTTGATGACTAAATCTAAATGTCACATAGAATACGTCATTTTATTTTTAGGAGTGCCAGGAAACAAAGATATCCAGGTATAAGCACATTACAAACTCAGTGGGTTCTGCCAGACAGCATAAGTTAAGCATTTTATTTTGAGTAGAAAGGACCCACTTTGTGCCCTACAGATGGTCACGCCGTTTGCTTTCATACCACATTCGTTGGTCTGCGGTGATTATCTCCTTCTAAAGTACACAGATAGAAACCTTGGCTTGCATGAAGGAAGCTTTTCCACGCTGCTATTTCCTTTCCCTACCACATTCCATAGTAAAACAATATACTTTTTTACATCTCATGTTACTTTTCTCCTTCTATAACTATTTTAGTATTTCCAGGATTTGAAAACCACACACACACACACACACACACACACACACACACACACTCAGAAGTGTTTTTGAAAACTTTCAAAAAAAGAAAGTTTGTGAGCTCTTAATTTCTCTATTTTGAAGGTTTTTCCTTGGCCCCCATAACAAAGTTATTGTTAGGGCATAAGGAAGTAGGCTGTTTACAGTTAGTTAACACCAGGTCATTCTTTTTTTGACTTAAACCTGTTTGGGGTCATCTGGCATTCTTAACATTGATGCTGCAAAACTTCTAATGACCACAGGATTAAGAATTGGGCTCCCTAAGGCAAGGCAATGTGTAAGTTATATACATATTGTAGATATCGAAACAAAAGTGGCACAAACACACCGGCCTTATGATGCATGGTAACGTATGCCATCCTATTAAAACAATGCTGACTAGGACCTGTTAAAAGGATTTCACAACTCAGAATGAGTGACGGCCCACCCTCTGAGGAGCACGCACCCCAAGTGCGGCATCCGTGGATGGTGGATGGTGGTTTTTCAACCCAGGCTGAATATTAGAGTTACTTGTGAAACTTTTTCATAGGACGGGTCTTATGGTGGCCCTATTAGATAAGAATATCCAGGGAGCTGATCAAGGTTTCTTCTGAGGCCTCTCATATGTCAGTTGGCACTGGAAGCATGTGGGTAGTCAGAGAAACAAAGTTTAAAATGTATGGAAACAGAGGTTAGCCTTTCCAAAGCTTCCCACATCAGCCATGTAAAATGTAGCGGAGGATTCAGTTCTCATCTCTACCCTGTTCTATCCTGTCAGGATTATATATTCAATAAGGCAGGATATACAGTATAAAAACACTAGTTTTTTTCTTTTTTCATAACAATGGCATACTCATTATAATAAAGTTCAACTGCAATTTGGCAAGAAGTTTAAAAAACCAGGGACAAATTACAAACTTCTGATTTGGTTTTATATAAAGCATGGCTTCTTTTGCAATTTAAATATTTATTAAGTAGCAGAAATTTTTTAAATAAAAATTAATCACATGTAAAACAAAAGCAATAAAGATTAAAAATGAAATAAATTGAAATTAATGTTGAGAAAACAAACATTTTTGTTTTTTTTCTTGAACTGGCTCTGTCCTTGCAACTTCAGGATGCCGGGTGAGTTGACACAGTGTGGAGCAAAGTATTCCTGGAAGCCGTTTCTACACTGGGACAGTTAGCAATGACTTCACTATACACAGAAACGACAGTGAACCCATAAATATATCCCACTAAACTCAAACTGAAAATGTCCCCATGTCACCTTTTACTTTTGCTGTTTTCCAAAATTGCCTGTGGCTACTCCACCATCAATGGACATAGGGGAGGTCAGAGTGAAAAGAGACAGAGGTCTGAATTGATTGTGGCTAAAATAGCCTGCTTTTAAAGATCTCATAAAAACATGACTATCTGAATATATTGCTAGGACCCTCCCAGAGTTCTGGAAGGGGCTGTACAAGCTGGGGCAGGGGGTACTGTGCACCTATGCCATTTATGCCTACTGTTCCATTTTTGGAACGCCAAGCTTGCGGGAGTTGCTTACATCCTGCTGTTCAAGGTCATCACCAAGGTCTGATTTTTCACACATAAAAATTGCAGCCTCTGGCATAGATTGGTTACAGTTCATTATCTTTATGAATGTCTGACTCTGGTGAAATGTCTAGAAGCTCTGTTGTCCCCATACTATGAGTGGTTATTTAAGGTTTCTCTCTAGTACAGTGGTTCCCCAAAGCACGTCTCCAAATTAGTCCATAATGATTTCAATAATGGAAGAAAAATTAAATGAAAAAGATAAGGAAAATGTGATACATATGTGTCGCATGGGGTTGTCAACTGTTCCTTCTTGTGAGGGACTGTCATTTCTGAAGGATAGAAACCCTTCCTGTTAATTTGGTGTCAACATATCCTTCCTTATTTGAAACAGTGATACCAATGGAAAGTAAAGTGTCAAGCTTGCAACCTTAGGCTGGTCTCTCCTGCTTCTGCTTTTGCTGTCATAGTCCCTTTGGGCTGCTATAGCAAAGTGCCATAGACTAGGTGGCTTCTAAAGAACAGACATTTCTTTCTTTTAAAAGTGTTTAAATGTATTTTTTAATTTTTTATTTCCATAGGTTTTTGGGCAACAGGTTGTGTTTAGTTTCATGAATAAGTTCTTTAGTGGTGATTTCGGAGATTTTGGTTTACCCATCACCCAAGCAGTGTACGCTGTACCCAATTTGTGGTCTTGTATCCGTCATCCCCCTCCCACTCTTCCCCAGAGTCCTCTAAGCCCATTGTATTATTCTAATACCTTTGCATCCTCATAGCTTAGCTCCCACTTATGAGTAAGAACATACAATGTTTGGTTTTCCATTCCTGAGTTACTTCACTTAGAATAACGGTCTCCAATCCATCCAAGTCACTGTGAATGCCATTATTTCAATTACAGACATTTATTTCTCATAGTTCTGAAGGATAGAAGTCCAAAGTCAGGTGTCAGCACTGTCGGGGTCTGGTGAGGGCCCTTTTCCCAGATTGCGGACTTCTAGTTGTATTCTAATGTGGTGGAAAGAGAGGATAAGAGAGATCTCCAGGGTCCCTTTTATAAGGACATTAATCCCATTCATGAAGCTTCCACCCCTATGACCTAATCACCTCCCAAAGGTCCCACCTCCAAATACTACCACATTGGTGGCTAGGATTGCAACATAGAAATTTTGGGGGAACAAACATTCAGCCCCTAACAAGGGAGAGAGAGAAAATGGAAGACTGCATGGAACAACAGACCTAGAAGGGCATTTATTTATTTACTTACTTATTTTTGAGACAGAATCTCTCTCTGTCACCCAGACTGGAGTGCAGTGTGTGATCTTGGCTCACAGTATCCTCTACCTACAGGGTTCAAGCAATTCTCTGCCTCAGCCTCCCCAGTAGCTGGGATTACAGACGCCTGCCACCACCCCCAGTTAATTTTTTATATTTTTAGTAAAGACAGGTTTCACCATCTTGGCCAGGTGGTCTTGAATTCCTGACCTCATGATCCACCCACCAGGACCTCTCAAAGTGCTGAGATTACAGGGGTGAGCCACTGCTCCCGGCCTGTGCATTCATCTCTTTTGCTTACAGCTGGGACAGCTGTTCACACAACTAGGGTGGAACAATGGGGCTGAGTTCTGATCTCCCAGCAGGAGAATGCATTGGCAAACCACAGCATTACCTCTACCATGTGGACTTTTTCTGGATCCTGATAATGTTTTAAGCAGTAGGAGTAGAATATGATTATTATTTTAGGCCTCTAGTCTATTTCACTACCTTTTACTACATAAAGTGACAACCTCAATACCTAAATTTAGTATTTGCTTTGTATTGTTATATAACAAACTTTCACAGATGTATATCACCACGCAATTGTGATCTTACAGTTCTGTATGTCAGAAGACTGGCATGGCATGGCTGTATTCTCTGCTCAGAGTCTTACAGCCAAAATCAAGGTATTGGCAGATATGCATGCTTTTCTGGAGGATCTGGGGAGGGATTCGTATCCAAGCTCATTCAGCTTACTGCAGAATTCTGTTCCTTGCTGCTGAACCTGGGACTGAGGTTCCAAATTATTTGGCTGTGGCTCTTTCCGTCTGAAGCCAGCAAAGGTACATCAAACCCTTCTTCCCTTTGAATCTCTCTGACTTTATCTTCTTCCTTTAAGGGCTTAGGTGGTTACCTTGGGCCCACCCTGGTACTCCAGGATAATCTTCCTGTTTTAAAGTTTAACTAAGTCATATCCTTAATTACATCTGCAAAGTCCCTTTCACCATGTAAAGTAACATATTCATGGGTTGTAACACCAGGAGGCAAATGTCACTGGGACCAAAATTCTGCCTACTACACCAGGAGTATGTCACAGGGATAGCCTGCCTTCTCTTTTTACTCACTTTCCAAATCTGTCAAGGTCCCAAGAGAGCTCTAGCCTCTTCCAATTGCAGCCTGAATTACCACATGTTCCAGTTTTGCTCCTCTGTCTGATTGTGGGTGTGTAGAAGAATGGTCTGCTCTGTCTCACCACTGGCTGGGTGGCTGAAGAGGGGACAGGAGCACTGGGGAGAGGTCTGGTACTGTAGGTTGTGGTGGTGAGACACTACTGTGGTTGAGTCTTTCTTCTTTTAAAAATTAAAAGTCTTATACTGTGGGGCTGACACACGTTCTTTAATGCCACTCTTGCTCTTATTCTAACTCATTGGACTGGGAAATTATATGAAAAAGATCTAAAAAGAAAAGCACTCTTTTGCTAATACTACATCAAGACTGTTCCAGGAATTCTTTCTCTTTAAAATTCACTTTCTGCATAAAATTCAAATCCCAGGAAGTCTCTAGTAACTTGCAAACTTCACAGTCCAAAGTATTGGATATCATTGGTTTTTCTCTTCTACCCAATCACAGATATCTGAAAGGGTGCATCAGGGACATGTGTCTGACAGATTTTGAGGAGAGCCGATTAACATAGTTACAGTGCTCATAGGCAAGAGTAATGTGTTATATGCTTCTTTGTAACTCTAAAAGAACTTTCCAAGTTACTATAAACTACTGTAGGGGCGACAAAGCTCCACTTCTATTTTCTTAGCGTCTCAACTGAGCTTGAGAATTAAATTGACATAAGAGAGATTAACAGAAGAAAAACACACAAATGTATTTAGTACAAACTTTTTGCATTATTGGAGCCCTCATAAGTAAACAAAAACTTGAAGAAGCAGAGCCAAACACATACATACTGAACTGGATGAAGAATAGTAAATTGCAAAAATGTGGTAGGGCAAAGAGGCGTGGGCTAGGATAGTCACCTAGGTAGAGAAGTGGCTGGGAAGATAAGGATTTGTGTAACAGGGTTTGTTTTGTACAGAGTTCCTTGGCTTCAACTTCCCGTCCTTAACCGTAAGAATATTGCTTTCTTTTCTAGTATAGGGAGAACTTTTTCACATGAGAATTTCATCTCCTGTTTTTAAGAAATAGCATGAAGGTTAGAGTGCTCTTGCATCTGCTGTTTTTTTTCAAATGCCTTTCACTTAAATATGTCAGAGCAGTATATTTTGGGGTGGCATATTTTTAACACTTTCAGAACATATTAGCAATTTGCTAAATTCTTGCTGAAAGGATGAATGAATGAATAAAACTTGAAATGTAGTTCAACCATTGCTTCATTAGAGCAAATGAAATTGAAAAAGACTGACCATGTAAAGAGGTCCATGTGTGTAAGGCAAGCTATTCATGTCAGAAGAAAGAGCAGGTTCACATCATGCATTTCAACTGTGGTTTCAATTGTTATGTCTAAACTCTGGAATGACTTGTTATAAAACTCTGCTTTTTGTGTTCTATGCTTCTAGTTTGTTTGAAGATGGTATCACATTAACTGCTTCCCATAAAAACAGTATTTTCATAGAAAAACAGTGTTTTCATGGATAATTATAATTTTTTGCATTGTCTTTCGAAACTAGACATACCATTTGACGCAAAGTTAGAGATTTATGTTAAAAGGTAAACACAGAAAACTAAGTCTAACCTTGTGTTTCTTTATGTGACAGGGAGTCTGCTTCTATGCACTATTGATCAATTCAGTCAAAAACTGTTTGCTAATATAGTGTTTAGTGGCAAGGTAACTAACTGCCTGAGTTTTTTGTTTTCGACCAAATGGTTTTAAGATTCTAGCAAAACAATGAAGGTACTTCTATTTTTAAATTGTACACAAGTATTTTGAAACAATTTCAATCTATATAAGTTGCCAGAAGAAGTAAAAGAACTGTTTTAAAAATAAATAAAATAAAGAATAAAAATAAATGAATATTAAAATAATAAATAAATAGAAAACTGCTATATCTCTTTCACCCAGATTCCTGAAATGTTAACATTTGATTGCATTTGCTTCATCACCTATACTCTGTTATCATCAGTCTCTTTCTCAACCTTTGGATAGTAAGTTGCAGAAATGACAGTTGCAGACCCCTGCATATTCCAGGGTGTATTTCATAAAGGTAAGGACAGTGTCACATAAAGGAGCCTGTAGCTTGTCAAATAAACATGTCAGCATGGACACAACTCAACTATCTAATCTGAAGATCCTATTCAAATCTCACCAAGTAGCACTATAATGTCTCTTGTTCCTTTTTGGTTCAGGATTCTATTCAGGAAAATGTGTTGCATTTAATTGTCTTTTTCTGTGAAGACACTTCCAAGTTGGAATAGTTCCCAATCTTTATATGCCTTTCATATACCTGGAAGTTTTACAAAGTGGAAGCCTTAGCTTCTATGGGGTGATCCTCAGCCTTGATCCATCTGATGTGTTCTCATGATCAGCTTCAAGCCACACGTTGTTGGCAGGATACCATGGAAATAATGCTGAACTGTTCTCAGTGCATCGTGTCAGGAGCAGGTGATGCTGACCCATCCTACTGCTGGTGCTAGTAGCCTGGATCACTTGCTCGAGGTGCTCTCTGCTAGAATTCTCCACCTTAAAGTCACCATTTTCCCCTTTATAATTGATCAGTATTTGGGAGATGTGGGGGGGGGGGAGTTATTCTGATATTGTACCTCATCTAATCACCACACATCAGCTTTGGCATCCATTCACAGTTTCTGTCTTGATCAGCCTCCTTTATAGTGGCTGCAAAGTGGTTTTTCTCTTTTTTTTTTTTTTACATTAAATAGTTGACATTCTGTAAGAAAAAACTTTGTCTTCTACTCCATTTATTTACTTATTTCTTTATTTCTTTACATCAGTATGCACTCATGGATTTCTGTTTCATCATGGATCATACTTCGTTAATACCATTATTTTGACTTCTCAGTTTTTCCCATCTTGGTCAGTGGGAGCCCTTTCAAGTTGGCTTTTGTACATTTTGGATGTGTGCCCATCATTCTTTAGTATTTATGTTCTTTCTGATATAAAAAGAAATTTCAAGCTCATCTTGTATTTTTTAGTTTTTGCTCCAGTCCTAAAATCAGCCAATCAACTTGGTCCTTTTCTGAGGAAAGAGGGGTTCTCCACGGAGCTCTAATTTCTTTCAGAGGAGAGTGGTATTTAGCAAACCAGACCTGTGTGATGGGTGTACTTGAAGTTTTCAAATTCCTTTTTTCTGGGATCTTGACTTTACCCACCAAATCAGGCCCTGGGCAAGGCATTTAACCTTCCCATGCCTCAGTTTCCTTATTTGTGAAACAGGGATAAAAATAATGATCAGCTTACTTTATTGTGAGAACCAAATAATTTCATCAGTGTAAAGCTCATAGTGTTCAGCACATATTAAATTCTCAATAAAGTCTAGTTATTATTATTGGTTGAGGTAGGGTTACTTTTACCAGTTTATTCAAGGATAAAACAACCGAGAGCCCTGGAAATGTAGCAGGCTTCTTGGACTTTCTGAGTCTCATTTCTTCAACCAGACATTTAATAGGTCATAGTCATTTCTAAATTGAGGCTTCTGTCCAGGGTTAGAAGTACAGCTATTGCGTGTAATTGATTGAAGACATATTGTTTAGTTACCAAATAAAAAGGGGCAAAGATTTTTTTTTTTTTTGAGATGGAGTCTTGCTCTGTCACCCAGGCTGGAGTGCAGTGGTGGGATCTTGGCTCACTGCAACCTTTGCCTGGGTTCAAGTGATTCTTGTGCCTCAACCTCCCGAGTAGCTGGAATTACAGGCACACGCCACCATGCCCAGCAATTTTTTGTATTTTCTTTTTACTAGAGATGGGGTTTCATCATGTTGGCCAGGCTGGTCTCAAACTCCTGACCTCAAGTGATCTGCCCATCTTGGCCTCCCAAAGTGCTGGGATTACAGACTTGAGCCACTGCTCCTGGTTGAGGACAAAGATTTTTTAATATTCTTAACAAAACTAGATATCCAAACAGTTTTCTTGTTCATATCAGCAGACATAGCAGAAAGATTCTGTTCTCAGAAGAGAGCCTATGGATTTGGACAAATGTCTGCACAGGAACTTGATGGAGACGCCAGAATTCCACTTGCTAATGTGACAAACCCACAAGAGAGGGTCTGAATGATAATGGCATCAATAGTGTGCCTCGTGCATGGAAGAAAGAATGGCTCAAAGGAGAAGAGTGCCTGAATGAAGGCCAGCTTGAATTTTCTGTGCAATGTAGCTCAAATAGTTGAGTGAAGTGATCTATTTAGTAGGGTCCTTTAGGGTCATTCACTTTTACACTGATTGATGTCTATCAAAATTCTGTTTTCATCTTTATTTGACAGTGACTAATTAAGAAACCTGGTCATATCTTAAAACTGCTCTTATTTCATTATAGAACAGCAAAGTTTTCTTACGTTTTACGAGGAGGTTTTTTAATTAAAATATGTAATTCACACTCACAGTTTTTAAATTATTTAAAAGGATGTTCTTTTATGCTATTTTTGTGTGTGCCTGTTTAAAACCCTCCTGTAAAGATTTTATAGTGCAAATCAGAATCATTTTAGAAATGCAATCTTACGTTATGCTGAGTAAGCCAAAGTTTGGACAGTCCTCTGTATCCTTTTACTATTTTTATCCTCTGACATGATTTTAGATAATGATGGAAAATGGACCTGCCAAAAACAACACCACCATTTCTGAAGAGTGAATTAATCCCTTCCTGTTTGCAACTGGGGTATCGTTTGTGACATTATCACATATCTTCAAACTTGGAAGACTGTGGTATAGCTTCCTGCCTCCGCCAATACAGCAGCCATCAATTTAGACAAAATACAGACATAATTATGTCCCTGAAAAACCAGAAAGGATGGCAAATTTCTGCTACAACTGAGTGAAGACCCAGGCCTCCCAAATTTAGCCAGCTTTCTTTTGCAGGGACTGATTCCTGTCTCATCTGTTTCTTCCACAGAAAACACATCGTTTGACAAAAAGTGAGAGAGGATTTTATAGAAAAAGAGATCCAAGAATTAGCTTACTTTGTGTGAAATAATGCCTTCCTCGACTGCGTGCATCACTGAGACATTGATTTATGTTTTCTTCTTTGACAGTTTAAATTTTAGATGGAAATAATTCACTTTCCGGGATATCTTTTTTGGTATAGTACAGTGCCTTTTAAATATTCTGCATGTAGGCATGCCAATTTGCTTGAAGTTTCCTTGTCCCTGGATCAGGTGCCAGCATGCATCTCCTCTCTCTGCCAGCCTGCTGCTCTCACCCTCCCACCCAACCACCAGATTACAGGAGGGTTGTGGTTCCAATAGCGGTACACAATTCACTGATGCTCTGGAGGTGGTAACAGAAGGAGTACTGGCAGGAGATGGGGATTGAACGAAGGGGCATGGAGCCAGAAGACTGAAAAATACTACCGTGGGATTGCATTCAGCAGTGTCTACTTTGGAAACATATCAGAGCTGGGCTCCAGGACACTGATGTGTAATTACCTATTCTGCAGGGAAAAGGAAAAACTTCAGTATCAGTAATAACAAACACACCTACTGTTCTTTTCTGGTTACCAAATATTTTTACACATATCATATTTGGTTCTCATAATAACTTTGTGAAGTAGACATAAAAGGCATTATTACTAGTCACTCCCATTTGCAAATGAGACAACTGAGATTCAGAAAGTTTAAATGGGTTACTAAAATACACAAAATTAAGAACCATCATTGTCACTGTGGCAGCTAACATTGATCTAACCCTTACTATGTGCCAGGCACTGTATTATGTGATTTATAGAAACAGTTTTTAAAATTTAAGATAGTAAACTGCAAAACCAAAAACCAAACATAGGCAAAGTTCTGCTTCATTTCCACTATATCATACAGCCTTCTTCAACAGTAAATCTCAGATACCCAAAAGTAATTATTAGGAAGTCCAAGATAAAATTTAAATTCCCTGAAAGGAACAGATCCTATAACTATTACCTTATAGTCAAGTCTACTTTAAGAAGGTTTTTGAGAAAATAATATATTTAACTATACTATCCAATCCAAAATTTAAAATTCAGTTTTCTATTAAATTGACACATCTTATGATTTCACAAAGAGTTGGTAGAAAAATGTAGCAAACAGCTGCCCTACTTTAGGGTTACCCCCATCCTTTAGTATAAAACAACAGTCAGGCATTCAACATGAAGAAGTTCAATTACTCAAAGGTGTCTAAAATAATTTTATGGTTGTCTAAAGGTAACTAAAATACTTTTATATGAAAGCATATTCTCTCTGCTGAGATTAGGTTATCTACCTGAATGTGTATTAGAACTGCTCATGTAGTTTCCTGAGAGATAACTTGGTACCTTTTCTTTGGATTTTAGTATGTTCAAACGTTTAGAATACATTATATAAAATGAGAAAAACCATACTTCACTAAGCATGAGCTCCAAGTGAGAAATTTAAATCTTAGAGCATTTTGCTTTCAGAGTAAACACATTTGTAGCAAACAAGCTCCATGATCCCAATCACAAGCCAGTGGCAGACATTGCTAGTTGCTGAAAACATTTGTCCCTTCTAAAGCAGGACTCAAAGCAGCATTGAAGCTTGTGCTCTAATCAGCCATTACTGATCAATCACAGTTGGCAGCTGTGAAGAAACCTAGATCTGAATAAGGTTGGTGGATTGTAGCAAAGTCAATATCCCTGTTGAGCTACTGTACTGTATTATAGTTTTGTGAGACGTTACCACTGGGGGAAACTGGGTAAAGGGTACACAGAATCTCTCTCTATTATTTCTTAAAACTGCATGTGAATCTACAATGATCTCAAAACAAAACATTTAATTAAAGAAATCTATTTATCACTTGAGATTTGCAATACGTTTCAATGAAAATCTCTTTGATGGATTTATAGAATGGCCATTTCAATTAAATCAGATACTTTCAGACCAGATAAAGCACCAGGATATTTGGTTCAACCCTTTTATTTCAAAATGAGGAAACAAGACTGAGGGACATTAAAATGGCTTTTATTGTGATCCCTGAATCTATTTACATGCATGATACCTTACGTGGAGCAGAGAAAGAAACTGACCTGTATTAAGTGACTTTTTTTGTGGCAGGGAACTTATACACATGAGCCTGTTTGACTTCCAAAGACTTCTCATAGGTGTTAGTCTCATTTGTACATTTGAGGAAGTTGAAGCTTGCTGCGTCATGACATTAACTAGTGATAGATCCTATATTCAAACTCCCTGTGCTATCAGAGAAGTTAGCTCTCTCCTACACCACTTTTCAAACTTTTCCCACTACAATCCACTCTAAAAAATAAACATTACATTGTGACCCAAATACACATGCAAACTTAAACAAACCCCTAAAAATTTTCTTATGATGTGTGATGCCCTATTCTGTTCTGTTCTATTCTTTAATTCTATTCTATTTGTAAATAAACTAAAATTAATTTTATAATTCATTAATGGGTTGTGATGTGTATTTTAAAAAACACAGCATGCAATTTTCTCTTTACTGTGCCTCTTCCACTGATATTTTAGAAGAATTCTTCTTTTCATGACATCCAATAGTCTTATTTTCAGCTTTACTCATATCTTATACACGAAAATTGAAGGGGATGTTGTCTTGGTCAGCCTTTGCTTATTTAAATTCGTCATAGCCTATGCAAAACATTGTAGCAGATTCTTTCTGTGGGCTTAAGGCATTTTAGTCCCTTCCCCACTCTTTCCTCTCTCTCTCTCTTCCTGACCACATCCCTGTGAGGGGGCAGATAGACCCTTTAAAATTGAACTCTGTCATTTTATGAACTGATGGATGGTTTGTTGTTTGAGGAGACGCCAAGGCCGTGTCTATAAGAGGCAAAAGTAGGCAAGTTATCCACCGATTTACATTTGGCTTAAAACATTCTGTGAGTGGGTGTGCTGGGTAGTAGTAGTGGTAGAGTTGGACTGTGTGTCATTTATCCTGGCAATACTCCATGGGACAGGGTGAACTTGGGTGGCCTGCCATTCCTAACTCATTTCCTGATGGATACCATGATGTACCCATTTTACATTTGAGGAAGTTGAAGCTTGCTGCCCCATAACATTAACTAGTGATAAAGTCTATATTTAAACCTGTATCATCCATGCACAATCTTCCTTCAGTCATATCAGGGCCTTCAATTTCCTATGTTTCTGTGGGATTATAGTGAGAGCCTAGAAATTCCAGGGGTCTGTCAGTGGTTATGTTAGCTTTTGACAATTGTTGGCATTGATTTATCTTTCTGGGTGTTAGGAAAAGGGCTGAACACTTCATGTGCATTAACTTGTTGAATTCTCACAGCAGTCCTGTGATGAGGATGCTGTTATATCATTTTACATGATCATAAAGTCTAGGCTGGCTTTTGTTTAACGTGATTTGAAGGGCAGGGGAAGATTGAATTAGAAAATGTGACGACAAAGGAAGTGGTAGAGGTGAGATTTATATATACACATACACAACACACACACACATCAAAAATAATATTTTGAATGGTTTGTTGTCCAAGTAAAGCCTGTCTTGCTTTCTTCTTTTTCTGTCCTTGATCATCTTGGCTCTGTCATCATCTGTGTCAGCCAACATTATGACAATTTAAATCCTAGAATGTTCTATGCTGGGTTTTCTTGTTTAGAAATGATTGAAATTGGCTCTCAGATCTAAGCTTGATTTGTAATCACTGGCAGACTCAGCTTTCATGTGGAAGATATTTTAGTTCTTCTTGCTGAGCAGTGTTTCTCAAATATTAGTGCACACAAAAGTAATCTAGGAAGCAACTTAAAATGCAGATTCTTGGGATCCACCGAGATATATTCTGATTTAATAGGTAAGAAGGGGGTCTCTGAAGTCTACCTTTTCAACAAATTTTGATTTAACAGTTGGAACCAAGGTGATTCAGGTATAAATGTCTAGAATCCACATTATAAAAATGCTTATTCAACATATTCCCAAGATATATGGAGGAATAACTGATATTTGGGGTCTCGCTTCTGCCTCCTCCTTAATATCCATGTCCAAAATAGTCTTAGAGTCTGGGAGCAGTCGCTCATGCCTGTAATCCCAGCACTTTGGGAGGCCTAAGCAGGCGGATCACTTGAGGCCAGGAGTTTGAGAACAGCCTGGCCAACATGGCAAAACCTTGTCTCTACTAAAAATACAAAAATTAGCTGGGCATGGAAGTACATGCCTGTAATCCAAGCTACTCGGCAGGCTGAGACAAGAGAATCACTTAAGTCCAGGAGGCAGAGGCTGCAGTGAGCCAAGATGGCATCACTGCACTCCAGCCTGTATGACAAAGTGGGACTCCATCTCAAAAAATAAAAAATAAAATAAAATCATTTTAGAAAGGACTTCAAATATTGGTATTAAAGACGGCAATGATATTTTAAATAACCATGGATAAAGAGAGTTCAGCAGTGCTTCAGAACCATTTAAAAGTGTCCTCACACATACACCCTCCCAAAACTAAACCAAAAAGAAGTTAAATCCTTGAATAGACTAATAACAAGTTATGAAATTGTGGCAGTAATTAATAGCCTACCAACCAAAAAGAAGCCCAGGACCAGATGGATTCACAGTTGAATTCTACCAGAAAAACAAAGAGGAGCTGGTATCATTTTTTCTGCAAGTATTCCATACAACAGAAAAAGAGGGACTCCTCCCTAGCTCATTTTATGAGGCTAGCATCATCTTGATACCAAAACCTGGCAGAGACACAATAAAGAAAGAAAATTGCAGGCATATCGTGATGAACATCGATGTGAAAATCCTCATTAAAATACTGCCAAACCTAGTCCAGCAGCACATCAACAAGCTTATCCACCACGATCAAGTCAGCTTCATCCCTGGGATGCAAGGCTGGTTCAACATACACAAATCAATAAACGTAATTCATCATATAAACAGAACCAATGACAAAAACCACATGATTACCTCAATAGATGCAAAAAAGGCTTTCAATAAAATTCAACACCCTTCATGTTAAAAATTCTCAATAAACTAGGTATTGATGGAACATATCTCAATATAATAAACACTATTTATGACAAACCTGTAGCCAATATCATACTGAATGGGCAAAAACTGGAAGCATTCCTTTTAAAAACTGGCAAAGACAAGGATGCCCTCTCTCATGACTCCTATTCAACATAATATTGGAAGTTCTGGCCAGGGCAATCAGGCAAGAGAAAGAAATAAAGTGTATTCATATAGGAAGAGAGAAAGCTAAATTGTCTCTGTTTGCAGACGATATCAGCGTATATTTAGAAAACCCTATCGTCTCAGCCCAAAAATTCCTTAAGCTGATAAACAACTTCAGCAGTCTCAGGATACAAAATCACAGTGCAAAAATCACAAGCATTTCTATATATCAACAATAGACAAGCAGAGAGCCAAATTGTGAGTGAACTCCCATTCACAATTGCTACAAAGAAAATAAAATACCTAGGAATACCACTTACAAGGGATGCAAAGGACCTGTTCAAGAAGAACTACAAACCACTGATCAAGGAAATAAGAGAGGACACAAACAAATGAAAAAAACAATTTCTTTCTTATGGATAGGAAGAATCAATATTGTGAAAGTGACCATATTGCCCAAAGTAATTTATAGATTCAATACTATTTCCATCAAGCTACTACTGACTTTCTTTACTGAATTAGAGAAAACTACTTTAAATTTTATATGGAACCAAAAGAGAGTCCCTATAGCCAAGACTATCCTAAGCAAAAAGAACAAAGCTGGAGGCATCATGCTATGCTACCTGACTTGAAACTATAACAGCATGGTACTAGTATGAAAACAGATATATGTAGATCAATGGAACAGAACAGAGGCCTCAGAAATAACAGCACACATCTATAACCATCTGATCTTTGACAAACTGACAAAAACAAGCAATGGGGAAAAGATTCCCTATTTAACAAATTGTGCTGAGAAAACTGGCTAGCAATATACAGAAAACAGAAACTGGACCCCTTCCTTACACCTTATACAAAAAAGTAACTCAAGATGAGTTAAAGACTTAAATTTAAAACCCAAAACCATAAAAACTCTAGAAGAAACCCTAGGGAATACCATTCAGGACATAGACATGGCAAAGACTTCATGACTAAAACACCAAAAGGAATTGCAACAAAAGCCAACATTGACAAATGGGCTCTAATTGAACTAAAGAGCTTCTGTACATCCACAGAAACCATCATTAGAGTGAACAGGCAACCTACAGAATGAGAGAAACTTTTTGCAATCTATTCCTCTGACGAAGGTCTAATATTCGTAATCTACAGGGAACTTAAACAAATGTACAAGAAAAAGACAAAAAAAAAACCATCAAAAGTGGGCAAATGATATGAACAGACACTTCTCCAAAGAAGACATTTATGCGGCCAACAAACATACAAAGAAAAGCTCATCATCACTGATAATCAGAGAAATGGAAATCAAAACCACAATGAGATATCGTCTCACACCAGTTAGACTGGCAATCATTGAAAAGTCAGGAAACAAGAGATGCTGGCGAGGATATGGAGAAAGAGAAACTCTTTTACACTGTTGGTGAGAACATAAATTAGTTCATCCATTGTAGAAGACAGTGTGGCAATTTTTTAAGGATCTAGAATCAGAAATACCATTGACCCAGCAATCCCATTACTGGGTATATAATCAAAGAATTATAAATAATTCTACTTTAAAGACACATGCACACGTATGCTTATTGCAGTACTAGTCACAATAGCAAAGACTTGGAACAAACCAAATGCCCGTCAATGATAGACTGGATAAAGAAAATGCAGCACATATTCATCATGGAATACTATGTAGCCATAAAAAAGGCTGAGTTCATGCCCTTTGCAGGGACATGGATGAAGCTGGAAACGATTATTCTCAGCAAACTAACACAGGAACAGAAAACCAGTCACTCCATGTTCTCACTCATAAGTGGGAGTTGAACAATGAGAACACATAGACACAGGGAGGGGAACATCACATACTGGGGTCTTTCAAGGGGTAGGGGAAAAGGAGAGGGAGAGCATTAGGACAAATATCTAATGCATGTGGGACCTAAAACCTAGATGACAGGTTGATGGGTGCAGGACACCACCATGGCACATGTATACCTTTATAACAAACCTGCATGTTCAGCCCATGTATCTCAGAACTTAAAGTAAAATAAGAAAAAAAAAGTGTCCTCAGCCATACCTACTCAACCAAGATACTGATCTTTTGCACAAAGTTCCTATCGGTATGTAGACTTTTCTGCCTGTGGAAGAGATTATTAGTGCTCATCCATATCCGAGTGCTCCTCCACACTTCCCAGCTTCTCTTGAAGTTGTGTTGGTCTCGTGACTGGGTTCTGACCATCAGAATATGGACAAAAGTAAAGAACCACTTCCAGCTGGTTCTCTGCATTATCCAGCATAGTCTTTTATGCGAGACATCTTCCATTCTCCATCTTCCACGTAGGTGATGCCAGGGTGGCCTCAAAGCTGCAGGGTGGTGGACCAACAAGATGGAAATAGCTTGGGACCCAGAGTCACTGACTAAGAAGAGTTACCTGGGCCTGTATTGAATTATGACAGGGGCAATAATAAGCCTTTATCATACTATAAGCCACTGACATTTTGGGGCTTATTTGTTTTGGCTTCATAGTCTATCCATGCAGTGTTATTAACAACTAATAATGATGATGGAAATTCTTCCTTTACTATAGCAGAACACACTAATTTTTACTGAATCCCCCAGTAGGCCAATAACCCATCAGAATAAAGCCTGAGCAGTCCTGTCACTGCCCCTTCAAGCCAATAGCTCACACAGGACCATTGCAACCAAACATTTGCTGAAAAGTGCTAAAAGACAGTCTTGTTTCACATACAAGGAATACTTGCCCCCTCTTCCTCTATGAAAGTTTTCTGGACTTCTTGCATCAAACTGGATCCCAGACAAAACTTTTTTACTTAACCTCTAGAAGATTATGAACTTCCTCAAATGTCGAAAAGAGAAATGGTGTTCATGAATTAAATGATTCTTATATTCAACAGGTGCTACATATTCAAAAGGAAATTATAAAGTAACATGGCATCTTAAGAGTTAAAAAATAAAAATAAAAACCTAAGAACTTACTACTCTCATTCTTAACAATTTCTTAAGAAGGCAATCATAAAACTTGGCACAATATTTTTCCTGTAAGCTGTAATCCAGTTTTTCCTGTAATCCAGTGTTAAAACACTGATTTTATTTTCTAACCTGAGAAAATTTTTTTTCTTTCTGTGTGTGTTGGAGTATCTTGGTGTTTTTCAGTTGCACATCACGACCTATTAATGGGTCCTAAAACAAATTTAGGGAGCTGAAACTCCTACAACCGGCATTAAAAAAAGAGACATAATATAAATTATGAGCACTGAATTAATTAATACCAAGGAAATACAGAGTTAGGGTCCTACAAGCCTCTAGTTATGACATTTGTATTAGTTTGAAAACATTCCTATAAACTTTATAAAATTAGTCAGGGAAAAGGGGAGGGGAGAAATGAAAATAAGCCAAGCTAGCAGCACATTCAGCATTAATCATGACGTCATCTTGCTCTCTGAACTGTTTTTCATTTGAGTTATTCTTCCAGTCCAATGTACCAATGAAACTACTGATGTCAGCTGGTCTGAAGGACCTCACAGGAGCTGACTCACCAAAGAATGAAATTTCCACATCCTGATGATTTCATGCACCTCACCCCTACCAATCAATAGCTCCAATTTTTCTTCTTCTTTCCATCTACAAATCCTTAAAAATCCTAGCCCAGAACTCCTCAGGGAGAAGAATTTCAGGGTCTCATCCCATCTCTACACTCTGCACTCATGATCATTAAACTCTTTCTCTGCTGCAGACACTGCTGTCTCAGTGTAATTTGTTTGAGTCAGTGTAACTGGTCTGTTACTGTCATAGTGGGCATGTGAACCTATTGGTCTTACAGTAAATTGATCAGTACACAACCTTGTTTTATATGTGTTCTGTTTAAAGATACCTTATCATATATATATGTATGTATATGTATGTATGTGTATATATATATATATATATATATATATATATATATATATATACTTGATTCATTAACACTGAACTCACTCAAATAGCACTATAGCTTAGGCCTGAATGAAGCTCATCAAACATGTCTATTTTTTTTCTGTAAAGCACATCACAGCCTTCTTGTGCTTTGAAACACTAGACAGTACTTTAGCACTATGTTTGGGGGCCACATTAGACAGGGAAATCATCAAAAAAAGCCAAAACAAAGAAAGCGGTATGAAATAAGTTGCAAATAGGACACTTGTTTACCATAGGAGTAGAAACCAGAAGGCTGTTACCTTGCTTGACCTTAGTTGGGAGCATCCATGTAGGGCTACTCAAATTTTGTGCTGCTCCGCCCTTGAGAATATTCCTGACTTACCACAAAATCTTTGCAAGTATTTTGGGGTTACGAGTAAATGTTAACAAGTAGGCAAGTTAGCATATATGGACTCTGTGAATGTACATGGGTATGTGTATGCATATGTATACATAGCTAGTCTTTCATATCCATGTATAGGTACATACAGCTAGCCTTCCATATCCATGGTTTTGGCATCCATGGATGCAACCAATTGTGATAAAAAAATGTTTGGAAAACAAATAAAAAATACAGCAATAACAAAGAATACAAAATTTAAAATATAGAATAACAACTATTTACATAGCATGTACATTGTATTAGGTGTTATAAGTCATCTAAAGATGATTTAAATTACACAGGAGGATGTATATAGGTTATATGTATATACTATATTATTTTTGTATATGGGATATGAGCATCCACAGATTTTGATATCTTTGGGCAATCCTGGAATCAATTCCCAGAGGATAGTGAGGAGTAACTGTAAACGCACACACACACACAATATTGGATTGTGATATAAAATGTATTTCTTATTGTGGCCTATGATTTAAAAACAAGTTGGAAAAACACTGCCCTAATGTTTCCATTTTTATCTTATTTTTTAAGTCCTTTTCTTTGTCTAAAATTCTTTATGAATTAGTGTATTGTTTTGCACATTGGGGACAATAAACTTTTCCTAGTCTTGGAAAAATTATGAAAAATAATTGTTCTAATTGCTTCAGAAACCTTGATTTCATATTTGTATTCTGATTGTGTGCCATATTGATGCCAGTTGAAAATCAGTGAGAAACATTCTGAGATTAATTTATTTTCTTTTAATGTCTTTCCTCTCAAAGCTATTAGATTCCCAGCGGTCGACTTTTCTAAAAGCAGAATGACTGATAAATGAATTCAGTGAAGTTTCAGGTTACAAAATCAGCATACAAAAATCAGTAGCATTTCTTTTTTAAAAAATTATACTTTAAGTTCTGGGTACAAGTGCAGAATGGACAGGTTTGTTACATAGGTATACATGTTCCATAGTTGTTTGCTGTACCAATCAACCCATCATCCACATTAGGTATTTCTCCTAATGCTGTACCACCCCTAATCCCACATATTGTGAAATTACTCTACTACCCAAGACAATCTACAGATTAAATGCAATTTCTATCAAAATACCAATAACATTCTTGATTTAAAAAATTTTATTTCATTAAATTTTGTCTTTACTACACTGAACCAATAGGATTCTTCACAGAAAAGAAATAGAAACAAATAATCCTAAAATGTGTATGTAACCTCAAAAGACCAAAAATAGCCAAAGCAATTCTGAGCAAAAGGAACAAAGCTGAAGTATCACACTACCTGACTTCAAAATATACTACATAGCCATAGTAAATAAAAGAACATGGTAATAGTATAAAAAGACACATGGGCCAATGGAACAGAATAGGGAACCTAGAAATAAATCTACATATTTACAGCTAACTGATTTTTGACAAAGGTACCATGGATGTACATTGGGAAAATGACATTCTCTTTAAAACATATGCAGGGAAAACTGAATATCTATATGCAGATGAATGAAACTAGACCACTATCTTTCACTCCATGAAAAATAAACTCAAAATGAATTAAAGACTTAAATTTAAGAGCTAAAACTATAAATCTTCTAGAAGAAAACATGGGAGAAATGCTTCAGGACAACATTCGCCTAGGAAAAAACTTTAAGACCTCAAAATCATAGCCAACAAAAACAGAAATAGACAAATAAAACTATATTAAACTCAAAAAACTTTCACACACCAAAGGAAACAATCAACAGAGTGAAGAGACAGCTTGTTGAATGGGAGAAAATACTTGCGAACTGTTCATCTGCCAAGGGACTAATATCCAGAATATAAAAAGATGAAAACATGCTTAGCATCATGAATCATCAGGGAAATGCAAATCACAACCACAATAAGGTATCATCTTACCCCAGTTAGAATTGCTATTATTAAAAGATAAAAAGTAATGCTGGCAAAGATGTGGAGAAAAGAGAACTCTTATATACAGTGGAAATATATATTAGTACAGCCATTATAGAAAACAATACAAAAGTGTCTCAAAACACTAAAAAATAGAATTACCGTGTGATCCAGAATCTCATTTCTGGGTATTTATCCAAAGAAAAGGAAATCAGTATATCAAAGGGATACCTGCACCTTCACATTTATTGCAGCATTATTTACAATAGCTAAGATATAGAATCAACTTAAATGCCCATCAATGGATGAATGCATTTAAAAACTGTATTACATATATGAAATGGAATACTACTTAGCTATGAAAAAGAATGAATTCCTGTCATTTGCAGCAAAATGGATGGAAGTGGAGGTCATTATGTTAAATGAAATAAGCCAGACACAGAAGACAAATATCATATGTTCTCACTCACATGTGGAAACTGAAAAAGTTGATCGCATAGAGGTAGAGCAAAGAATGGTATCACCCTACTGATAGCACAGTAGGGTGACTATAGTTAGCAGCAATATATTACATATTTTGAAATAGCCAGAAGATTTGAAATGTTCCCAACACAAAGAAATGACAACTGTTCGAGGCAATAGATATCTTAAGTAACCTGATTTGATCATTACACATTGTATGCAAGCAGGAAACTATCACATGTACCCCATAAATGTGTACGAATATTGTGTATCAATAAAAAAACAGAATGATTGATGGTTTTATATCAAACTCTTCAGGGAATGAAATTATTTCACAAGATAGTCATGAATAGTGCCATAATAATTATTCATTTCAAGTTGGAATTTCTTTTCCTGCTCGTAAGTAGTTACTCCTTTTAAGAACAGACTTGACACTTAAAGCGCTATTTTTTTTTTCCTGCAATTCTTTCTTTAATGCATTTAACAATTTTCTTTAAGGATTGAAGTACTTCAATAACACTGTTAGCTCTTTCAATCTGAATAATCTAATTGTTAAAGAGATATTGAAAAGTATGATTAAGAAATAAATAGGCCGCACTCAATGGATTAGTTAAAAAGTCAACAAAAGTTTTGGGAGTCTTTTATTTAGAATTAAAATATGATTTAAATGCTTCACATAACCTGGGGATTCTCTCAAATGCCCTTGTTCAAGAGAGCCAGTGGGTTTCTGAATGCAAGAGAATTGAAGACTGCTACATGGCAACAGAATCACAAAAATATTTTAAATACTCTGAACAGTATAAATGCTGAAGTAGGGGAACAATTTTATGGCAACGACTTCAATGTCTAGAAAGAACATTACGTGCAGTTTCAACAGCATTATTTGGAATATAGTAAGACAGTCAACACCTTCCATTCATGTTTGCTTTGACTTTGAATAAACATTATCTGCACTTTTATGCAAGTATCCATCAAAATTCATATTATCACCACAAAAAGAAGTACAATTTTTCTCATTAATTCTTAACTCAGTAAATAATAGAGGCTTTGCAAAAATTTGCTTTGAATTTTCAAGTCTCATTTGGAAGAGATGTTACAGTAATCTTAAAAGTTACCCTTTTGATTCAGTGTATACTGCTTGAGAGATGGGTGCACCAAAATCTTACAAATCACTATTAAAGAACTTATGTAACCAAATATCATGTGTTCTCCCAAAACCTATGGAAATAAAAAGTTATAAACAAAAGTAACCCTTTTTCATACAAAAAATATTGCACAAGCAAAGGAAACATGTTTTCTGCATGAAAATTACTTGCATCCTTAGCTATACTGTAAAAATGTAAGGCATTAGGTCTTCAGTAAGCTCTGTAACAGAAAATGGAACTATTACATTTTTAAAATTCTTGCAGTATACTTCATCCTGGCACATGATAAATTTTTTTTTGGAGATGGAGGAGGGAGAGTTGAATCAGAAAACTTGACAGAGAATGATATTCCAATATCAGCCATTCCAGGCACTTGTTTTATTTATTTTTTAATTATTATGGGTACATGATAGTTGAATATGTCTATGGGGTACATATGATGTTTTGATACAGGCATATATTGAGTAATGATCAAATCAGGGTAATTGGGGTATCTATTACCTCAAGCATCTATTATTTCTTTGCATCAAGAACACTCCAATTCTACTCTTTTAGCTATTTAAAAATATACAATACATTTTTGCTACTTATAGTCACCCTATTGTGTTACCAAATACCAGATCTTATTCATTCTAACTGTATTTGTGTGTCCATTAACCAATCTTTCTTTTATTCCTCCTCTCTGCTACCTTTCCCAGCCTCTGGCAATCATTATTTCACCCTCTATGAGTGAGAACATGCAATATTTACCTTTCTGTACCTGGATTGTTTCACTTAATATAATGTCTTCTGGAACTGGTTTTATTTTTGTCTCTACTTTCTTTTTAATTTTTTTTTAACATTTCAATAGTTTGGGGGAACAGGTGGGTTTTGGTTACATGGATAAGTTCTTTAGTGGTGACTTCTAAGATTTTGGTGCACCCATCACCCGAGCAATGTACAATGTACCCAATATGTAGCCTTTTATCCCTCACCCCTTCATCCTTCCTGCTGAGTCCACAAAGTTCATTATATCATTCTTATGCCTTTGCCTCTTCATAGCTTAGCCTTCACTTATAAGTTAGAACCTGTAAGATTTGATTTTCCGTTATTCACTTAGAATAATGGTCTCCAGTTTCATCCAGGTTGCTGTAAATGCCATTATTTCATTCATTTTTATGGCTGAATAGTATTCCATGGTGTATATATACCACATTGTCTTTATCCAGTCATTGGTTGATGGGCATTTAGGCTGGTTCCATATTTTTACAATTGTGAGTTGCCCTGCTATAAACATGCATGTGCAGTGTCTTTTTCATATAGTGACTTATTTTCCTCTGTGTAGAATATTGCTGGATCAAATGGTGGTTCTACTTTTAAGAATCTTTAAAGAAGTTCTTTAAAGAATCTCCATACTGTTTTCCATAGCGGTTGTACTAGTTTGCATTCCCACCAGCATTGTAAAAGTGTTCCCTTTTTACCACCATGCTAATATGTATTAGTTTTGATTTTTTGAATATGGCCATTTTTGCAGGAGTAAGATGGTATCTCATTGCGGTTTCGATTTGCATTTCCCTGCTAATTAGTGATGTTGAGCATTTTTTAAAATGTTTGTTAGCCATTTGTATATCTTCTTATTTTGATAATGGTTTATTCTTGTCTTTGCCCACTTTTTGATTGAGCTATTATTATTATTATTTTGCCGATTTGTTTGAGTTCTTTATAGATTCTGAATATTAGTCTTTCATCAGATGCATAGTTTGTGAAGATTTTATCCCACTCTGTGGGTTGTCTGTTTACTCTGCTGATTATTGCTTTGGCTGTGCAGAGGCTCTTTAGTTTAACTAACCTATTTGTTTTTGTTTTTGTTGCATTTGCTTTTGAATTTTTGGCCATGAACTCTTTGCCTAAGACAATGTCTAGAAGAATCTTTCCAGTGTTATCTTGTAGAATTTTTATGATTTCAGGTTTTAGGGTTTTAGATTTAAGACTTTGATCCAATTGAGTTGATTTTTTTTTTTTTTTTTTTTTTTTGAGACAGAGTCTCACTCTATTGCCCAGACTGGAGTGCAGTGGTGCCATCTGGGCTCACAGCAATCTCTCTCTCCTGAGTTCAAGTGGTTCTCCTGCTTCAGCTTCCCCAGTAGCTGGGATTACAGGCATGCACCACCATCCCTGGCTAATTTTTGGATTTGTAGTGGAGATGGGGTTTTGCCATGTTGGCCAGTCTGGTCTCAAATCCCTGACCTCAAGTGAGCCACCTGCCTCGGCCTCCCCACATGTTAGGATAATAGGAATGAGCCACTGTGCCCAGCCAAGTTGATTCTGTATAAGGTGAGAGATGAGGATCCAGTTTCATTCTTCTACATGTCACTTGCCAATGATCCCAGCACTATTTGTTGAATAGGGTGTCCTTTCGCTACTTTATACTTTTGTATGCTTTGTTGAAATCAGTTGGCTGTAAGTATTTGTCCTTACTTCTGGGTTCTCTATTCTGTTCCATTGGTCTACTTGCCTGTTTTTATGACAGTACCATGATGATTTGGTGACTATAGCCTTGTAGTATTGTTTGAAGGTAGGCAATGTGATGCCTCCAGATTTGTTCTTTTTGCTTAGTCTTACTTTGGCTACGTGGGCTCTCCTTTGGGTCCATATGAATTTTAGGATTGTGTTTTCTTGTTCTGTGAAGAACAATGATGGCATTTTGATGGAAATTACATTGAATCTGTAGATTGTTTTGGTAGTATGGTCATTTTCACAAAATTGAGTACCCATCCATGAGCATAGGATGTATTTCCATTTGTTTGTATCATCAGTGATTTCTTTCAGCAGTGTTTTGTAATTTTTACTTGTAGAGATCTTTTACCTCCTTGGTTAGGTATATTCCTAAATATTTTAATTATTATTATTTTTCATTTTGCTGCTGTCTTAAAAGTGGTTGAGTACTTGATTTGATTCTCAGCTTGGTTGTTGATGTATACCAGTGCTGCTGATTTTTGTACATTGGTTTTGTATCCTGAGACTTTATTTAAATCATTTATGAGATTTAGGAGCTTTCTGGATGAGTCTTTTGTGTTTTCTAAGTAAAGGAAAAAAAAACCTGGAGGCATCATATTGTCTACCTTCAAACAATACTACAAGGCTATAGTCACCAAATCATCATGGTACTGTCATAAAAACAGGCAAGTAGACCAATGGAACAGAGTAGAGAACCCAGAAGTAAGGGCAAATACAGCCAACTGATTTCTCTCTTGACTTCATTGTTGACCCAAAAATCATTCAAGAGCAGATTATTTAATTTCCATGTGTTTTTATAGTTTTGAGGATTCCTTTTGGAGTTAATTTCCAGTTTTATTCCACTGTGGTCTAAGAGGATACTTGACAGGATTTTGATTCTCTTAAATTTATTGAGATTTGTTTTGTGCCCTGTCACATGGTCTATCTTGGAGAAGGTTCTATGTGCTGATGAAAAGAATGTGTATCCTGCAGTTGTTGGGTAGAATGTTCTGTAAATGTGTGTTAAGTTCATTTGTTGCAGGGTATAGTTTAAGTCTGTTGTTTCTTTGTTGACTTTCTGTCTTGATGACCTATCAACTACATAGGAGACAGTGAACTAATCTACACACCAAAAATATAACTACCACAACCAGCATTGGTGAAAGCCAGTGCACAAAGACTCCCTATAACTAAGGATCTCATATAGAAATCTCAGCCTTACAAGCACCAACAGTAACGTTAGGCTGAAATAAACATTAAATCTGATCCTTAAGAGAGGAACAACAACAACAAAATCCCCCAAAACCACAGTCCAATCAAAACTAAATTCAAGAACAATTTTAAGAACTAGTCTACCCAAATAAGAAGGAACCAGAAAAGTAATTATGGAAATATGACAAAACAGGGTTCTATAACATCCTCAAAAGATCACAATAAAGCATCAAAAATGAATTCAAACCAAGAAGAAATCTCTGAATTGCCAGATAAAGAATTCAGAAGGCTAATTATTAAGCTATTCAAGGAGATAAAAGAGAAAGGCGAAAATCAACTTAAATCAAAACACAATAAGGATATGGATAAAAAATTCTCCAGAGAAATAGATATCCTAAAGAAAACACAATCGCAGCTTCTGGAAATGAAAGACACATTTAGAGAAATACAAAATGCAGTGGAAAGTTTCAACAATAGGCTAGAACAAGTAGGAAAAAAAAACTTCAGAGACAAGGCTTTTGAACTAACCTAATCAGACAAAGAAAAAAGAATTTAAAAAATGAACAAAATTTCCAAGAAATTTGAGATTATGTTAAGTGGTTAAACCTAAGAATATGGATGTTCCTGAGGAAAAAGAGAAATCTAAAAGTTTGGAAAACTTATTTGAGAAAATAGTTGAAGAAAACTCCCCTGGCCTTGCTAGAGATCTAGACATCCAAATACAAGAAGCTCAAAGAACTCCTGGAAAATTCCATCACCTAGGCACATAGTCATCAGGTTATCTAAAGTCAAGACAAAGGAAAGAATCTTAAGAACTGTGAGACAAAATCATCAGGTAACCTATAAAGGAAAATTTATCAGATTAACAGTTAATTTCTCAGCAGAAACCTAACAGTCCAGAGGGAATTGAGTTTCTATCTTTGGCTTCCTTAAACAAAATAATTTTTAGTTAAGAATTTCATATCTAGCAAAACTAAACTTCATACATGAAGGAGAGATAAAGTGTTTTCAGACAAAGAAATGCTGAGAGAATTTGCTGCTACCAAGTCTGTGCTACAAGAAATGCTATAATACACCAGAACAGAACCTCCTTAAAGCATAAATCCATAAGACCTATACAACAGTAACACAATGAAAAAAAAAGTATTTAGACAACAACTAGCATGATGAATAGAACAGTATCTCACATAGTTTATATGTGTCTTTATGTGTTAGGTGAGTCTAAGAGTCTCACAACACAACACAGCACACATAGCATAGCACCATATGCTATGGTCTGAATGTTTGTGTTCCCCTGATAAATTCGTATGTGGAAATCTAATCTCTGGTTATTAAGTGACAGTGTCTTTAGAAGGTTATTAGGTCATGCTTTGCTCTCAGTGGGGTTAGTTCCCTTTCCAAAGAGGCCTGAATGAAGGAGCTTGATTGCCCCTTTCACCATTTGAAGACTCAGCAAGAAGGGGCCACCCATGAGGAAGCGGGTTCTCACCAGACATTGAATCTGCCACTTCATTGATCTTGGGCTTCTTAGCCCTCGAAATAAAAGAAATAAATTTCTGTTGTTGATAAGCTACACAGTTTAT
This sequence comes from Saimiri boliviensis, assembly GCF_048565385.1. Classification (NCBI taxonomy): domain Eukaryota; kingdom Metazoa; phylum Chordata; class Mammalia; order Primates; family Cebidae; genus Saimiri; species Saimiri boliviensis. Next base: position 80,755,357 of record NC_133451.1, read on the forward strand.
AGTATTTTGTTATGGCAGCCTAAACTAAGAAAAGCCATCAGAACTTCTGCTATGATTATTTTATCTTTCTTATCTGAATTTCTCTTAAAAGTTTATTATTTTATCACAGTTTTGGTAGTAGTTGATGAAGTCATGTATCTCTTATCTTTAGTTGGCATATGTTGGCTTATATCTGACTTTTCATAGTTTTTTTTATACTAAATGAACAATTAGAAACTATACAAATATTAATAGATTCCAGAGGATTTTTTTTCTCATCTAATAAATATACACTGTTCAGAAAATTTATCACAAAATTTATACTTACATTTTGTCATTCTGATTTTCAAATATACACAAATTCAGATAAAGAACAACCACCACTAGAACTGAAAAGACTGAACTTGATAACGTAACAGTAACAATAGTATGTCACTCACAATCAGAACTAATAGCTAATCATAAACAGGGGCTGAAATTTTGAAAGAGTTGCAAACTTGCAAACTAGCAATAAATTGAACTCAATATCTGATGTGAAAAAGGTGAAACTTTCCCTTTGCCTACAAGGTAGACCTGCAGCAAGACGGTCTTTCCAAATTGTTGGTTAGGGAAGCCTGACATTCAGGGATTGGTAGACTTTCAGAAGCGGGAGTGTTCAGGGATTGATGGACTTTCAGATGTTTTAATGTGGTCATTGGCTTGAGGCATTTACTGATTGGCTATTGTCTAGAGGCATAGACTTGTCATAGTTAGCTGATTTGCAGAGCTTGGGGGCCATTGATTTCCTAACTTTTGGAAACAGTTATTGGTGCAAGGAAGTTGCTGATTGGCTGATTTTCAGAGCATGTGTACTGATATGTTACTGCTAATTAACAGTAGTTATTTGTTCATGAGTTGGGACATTAGTCAAAGGACAGCCTTCCTCTTTGAATATGAAAAATAAATATTTTAACTCTCAGTTTCCCCCTTTTGATCTGTCCTCAGCCAAACCTGCAAGAGGAATCATAAAGGAATATCCAGATGTTTATTTGTGGAGGTATGATTTTTTAGCTAGTGTTAAGATTCAAGTACCAATAACTGTGGCAGAAAACTGTCAACTTTTTGCAATTATTGAAAAAAAAAACTCAATACAGGACATTTAAGGCATCCTAGCAAAGCCAATATAGGACTCAGGACAAAATCATTTAGTACAAGACACCTCTTGCACATACAGTACACCTGGCAACCAGATGCTGGCCGTATCTCAGGCCTGCATCTCTGCGATATTCCCAGAGCAGCTTGTGTTGCAAGTTCCATGAGTTCTCAAAGGGGAGTGAGTGGCCCAAGCTGAAGCTGGATCATTTGAGAAGTTCAAAGCCAGACTAAACAGCTACTGAAAAGTTTGAATCAAAGTGGTGACATAATTAGATTTGATTTTAGAAAGCTTTTTTGGCAACTGTATGGGAAATTTGGAATGGGCAGAGACAGAAACTGGTGACAAATGAGTCTATTAGGAGACTCAATGCCCATGACAAGAGTAACAATCAGAGCCCAAAACTTCTGTTTTTACCAAAGATTAGTGATTTACTTATAATATTGAATAAAATAAGGTATCAATGTTTTGGGGTTTAATTTAAAAGATATCACTTTGCCAGCAATTCTAAGAAAGTTTATGACAAGCAAAGGACTTGGACTTGGTGAATATATTATTCTAGGTTCTTTTGAGAAACAGAACCAATAGGGTAAGTGTATATGCATAGAGAGGATTGTTGAGAGTTCCCTCACTTGGTTATTGAGGCTGGTAAGACCAAATCCTGCAGAATGAGCAGATAGACTGAAGACCTACGGAAGAGCTGATGTTGTGGTTCAAGTTCAAAATCGGCTGTTGAAGAATTCCTCCTTGCCTGAGGAGATCAGCCTTTTATTTTATTCAGACCTTCAGTTGGCTGGATGAAACCCATCCACATTATAGAGGTTGTCTGCTTTACTCAAAATCCACCAAATTTAAGTGTTACTCTTATTTCCCAAATTGGTATTGTATCTGTCTTCTGAGTTGCACTGCCATTAATCCAATATTGAGAAATCAAATTGAAGATGTTTGCCTTTTAAACTTCCACCAGTCAAAGACACCCAGCAGGGATGTTGTAAATCTGCATATGCAGTGACCCCCTACTCAAATGCCTTCTGCTGGTTTTGTGAATAAGTCTTGCACCAATTTAAAGTAATTTGAGTTGGATGATCCTCTGGATGTGCTGCTATTACTATTCTTGCCTTAGTTTTGCCATTTGGCTCAGTGATGTTTTTCCAAATTTAAGAAAAGAGAAAGGCAAATGGTTCAAAATCATGGTAATAGAATAGACAACTAGGTGAAGAGTTCAATTCTAAATTCTTTCCTTAGGAATAGAGTAATTGATTCTAATTAAGAGTTTTTAAAGAACTTACTTAGTTATTAAATCGAGGTAGATTTCTGGGTTCAGATCTTAAATTTCAGGTAATTGTTCAGTTTCCACAACAAATTGGTGTTTATGTTTCCATTTAGCAATTCTTTACTATAAAGCCTTAGTTTTAACTTCTCAGTTTATAAAATTTGAAATGGCACTGGCAGAAACGGGTTAATTATTATTATTATTATTTTTAAACCAGCTTTACAGAGATATAATTGACACACAACAAACTGTGCGTATTTTAAGTGTACAATTTGATTAGTTTTATTGTTGGTATGAAACCATTACCACAACCAAGACAATGAAAAATATTCATTCAAGTTTCCTTGTGTTCCTTTATAATTCCTTTCTCCCACTCCTTCCCCCTTGACCTCAGGCACCCACTGATCTGTTTTCTGTCACTATAGATTAAAACGTGTGGTAAGTAGAATTTTAAGATAACCCCCCAATGACCGTAACACTTATATAATCCCCTTCTCTTTGAGTGTGGGTGAAACCTGTAAATATAGTGAGATATCATTCTCATGATTATGTCTTATTATGTATTGAAAGTGACTTGACAGATGTAATTATCAATTGACCTTAAAATAAAGGAAAGCCTGAGTGAGTCTCACCTAACCTAATGAGCTCTCTTTTTCTTTTGAAAAATTACTTTGGTAATTCAAATTCCCTTGCATTTTCATGTGAATTTTGGAATAACTTTCCAAATTTTGTCATGGATTTTAAATGGCATTGTATTGAATCTATAGATAAATTTTTGGAGAATTGACATCTTAATATTGAGTCTTTTGACCCATAATCATGGTATATATCTTTATTTAGTCTTTAACTTCTCTCAGTAATATCTGCAGTTTTTCAATGTTCAAGTATTCAGGTTTATCACTACATATTGTACTGTTGATTGAATTATAAATTTATTGTTTTTAATTTAAATTTTTGATTGGTAATTGCAAGCAAATAGAAATAATTTTTTTTTATTATTGACATCATATCCTATAACCTTACTTAACTCACTTATTAGTTCTAGTAACCTTTTTGTATACTCAGTTGGATTTTCTACATAGGTGATCATATTGTCTGCAAAATAAAGACAATTTACTTCTTTTCCAATCTGAATACCTTTTATTTCTTCTCTTGGAAACTCAAGAACAATACTGAATACAAATGGTGAGAGCAGATATATTTGTTTTGCTTCTGCTATTGGGGCAAAGCATTCAGTAGTTAAGCATTAAGTGTGATGTTATTAGGTTACTGCAAAAGTAAGTGCTGTTTTACTATTGAAAGTAATTGCAAGGCCGGGCGCGGTGGCTCAAGCCTGTAATCCCAGCACTTTGGGAGGCCGAGGCGGGTGGATCACAAGGTCCAGAGATCAAGACCATCCTGGTCAACATGGTGAAACCCCATCTCTACTAAAAATACAAAAAAAATTAGCTGGGCATGGTGGCACGTGCCTGTAATCCCAGCTACTCAAGAGGCTGAGGCAGGAGAATTGCCTAAACCCGGGAGGCGGAGGTTGTGGTGAGCCGAGATCGCGCCATTGCACTCCAGCCTGGGTAAAAAGAGTGAAACTCCGTCTCAAAAAAAAAAAAAAAAAAAAAGAAAGTAATTGCAAAAAACATAATTGCTTTTGCACAAAAAAATGCCTTTTATCAGGTTTAGGGAGTTCCCTTCTGTTCTGAGATAGCTGAGAGCTTTTGTTTATTTTTAAAATCAGAAATGAATATTGGATTTTTGAAATGTTTCTTCTTTGCCTAATGAGATTTTAAAAATCAGAAGTAAATGTTGGATTTTAAAAATACATTTTATTTGCCTAATGAGTTTTTTTTTTTTTTTTTTTTTTTTTTGAGACGGAGTTTTGCTCTGTCACCTAGGATGGAGTACAGTGACATGATCTTGGCTCATTGCAACCTCTGCCTCCCAGGTTTAAGTGAGTCTCCTCCCTCAGCCTCCTGAGTAGCTGGGATTACAAGAATCTGCCACCACACCTGGCTTATTTTTTGTTGTTGTTATATTTTTAGTAGAAACAGAGTTTCACTATGTTGGCTGGGCTGACGAACTCCTGACCTCAAATGATCCGTCTACCTTGGCCTCCCGAAGTGCTAGAATTACAGGTGTGAGCCACTGTGCTCAGCAGCCAAATGAGGTGTTTAAAATCAGAAGTGAATGCTGAAGTTTTGAAATGTTTCTTCTTTGCCTAGTGAGATTTTTAAAATCAGAAATGAACGGTGGACTTTTGAGATGTGTTTTCCTTGCCTAATTTGATTTTAAAAATCAGAAGTGAATGTTGGATTTTTGAAATGTTTTTCTTTGCCTATGAGAGTATGTGGTTTTCTGTGTTTGTTAATATGGTGAATTACATTGATTAATTTTTAAATGTTAAGCCAGCCTTGCATACCTGGAATAAATTTTATTTGCTAATCATGTATTATCTTTTAAAAACATATTGTTGAATTTGATTCACTAACATTTTACTTAAAATTTTTGTATTAACATTTGTGATGGATATAGGTCAATAGTGTTATAGTCTTAGAACATTTTTGGTTTGGTATTGCGGTAATGCTGGCATCACAGAAGGAGCTGTGAAGTATTTTCTCCTTTTCTATTTTCTGGAAGAGTTTGTGTAGGATTGTAATGACATCTTCCTTAAATATGTCACAGAATTTGTCTGTGAAACCATTTGGGAGGCAAGAATTCTACCACTGAACCACCAGTGCCTCTCAAGTGAAACCATTTGGGCCCAAAGTTTTCTCTCTGGGAAAGTTTTAAACTATGAATTTAATTTCTTTAATAGATACAAGGCAATTCAAGTTTTCTATGTTTTCTTGAGTGAGCTTTGACAGTTTTAAGGAATCTATCCACTTCATTTAAGTTGTTAATTTATTAGCATAAAGATGTTTCTAGTATTTCCTTATTATCCCCTATAGAATATTTATAGAATGTCTATAAAATCTGTAGAGTTGTCATTTCTCTCATTCCTGATATTGCTAATTTGTGTCTTCTCCCTTATTTCCCTCATTAATATGGAAAGAATCTTCTAAATTTTATTGAACTCCTCAAAGAATCAGCTTTTGATTTCACTGGCTTTATTATTTTTCTGCTTTCTATTTAATTAATGTCAGTTCTGATATTTATTAGTTCTTTTCCTCTACATGCTTTGAACTTAATTTTTCCTTCTTTGGTGGAAACTGAGGTCATTGTTTTGAAACTTTTTCTCTTCATATATGGCTACTTAGTTCTATATATGTCCTGCTAAGTCCTAAGTCCTGCTTTAGTGACATCCCACCAATTCTGATATGCTGTGCTTTCATTTTCAATCAATCCCATATATTTTGAATTGCCCTTTTTGTTTCTTCTTTTACCTATTGACTATTTATAAGTGTTCCACTTAGCTTTAAAATACTTGGGGTTTTCCAGAATTCTGTTGTTATTGATTTCTATTTGCCTTCCATTTTGGTCAGTAAACATACTTTGTATGACTTAAATTCTTTTAGATTTATTGAGATGCGTTTTGGGGCTCACACTACATTCTATCTTGGTAAATGGTCCAGGTACACTTGAAAAGAATGTTTCTTTTGCTGTTGCTGCATGAAGTGATCTGTAAATGTCAATTAGATCAAGTTGGATGATACTTCTGTTTAAAGCTTGTATATCAATTGTGTTTTTCTGTTAAGAGAGGGTTATTGAAATCTCTGACTATAATTCATGTTAATTTAAATTAAGGAAAAGGAAGGCAGGTTCAGTTCACCAACCTCCACTGATGAATGTATGTGTGGGGGAGGGTATCATGACCAGAAGTGACTTGAGCCTTCTTAAAAGTTATTAGCCCCTTTAATCTGCCCAAGTAAATTCACTATGTGAATAAAAACAAAGTATTCACTATGAAAACAGCTTCAAGGCAAATATCCTTACCATTCCCTTCACTTATTTTAACCTTACTGTTTTCCCTACCTGTAAAGCTTTATGCTGTATAAAAATACCATGAATTTTTGTATATATGTTCTGGAGATACCACTGTTGCACAGTGATATAGCGTTAGTGGTCTTATGTGTTTCACATTCTTTAATATTGTAACACAAAAGTTGTCATATTCTTGAAAATTCTAAACAAGTTTATATAGAGAGAGTGTCAAGTTTTTGAACGAATGAAATGAAGGAATTGTTCAGTGATTACCTGCATTATAGTACATCTAGCATTCAAGAGAAGATGCATTCTGGTCCCAAAACTTGTTAGACATAAAGTCTCGTTTTCTATTTTGCATTCTGCATCTAACACAGATAACTGAGAAATAATGGACAGATAAATCCGTTGTCTTTCTGCACCTTTGAACATCTTGCTACTTTTGATATTTTGAATGTCTGTTTTTAAAATGTAGTTTGAATACTCAATTGACAGATTTTTAAGCTTTTATGTCACTGCTTATTTCAGTTAAATCAGAGAGATTTCAGGGGAGTTACTGTTTATAGATTGTTAAAGATCCCTCAGGCAACATAAAGGCTGTTGCATGTGGACAGTTTCTTGAATTATAGCGCACAAACTTTAATACCTACCTCAGGAATGATAGGGGTCTTAAATCGGCAGTCATATTTACTAAAGAAACCTAGAGTTTTCTTAGATTGCCAACCTTGGCAAGACAAGAAATGTCAGGGTGACAGAGTTTAAGTGGCTCTTTTCAGATATGTTACACTGATTCTCTATATTTAAGATGTGAAACAGCCTCACAGGAGCTATTTAATTAAGTGAAAGTAAGTCTAGTCCTTTTGGAACTGAACGGTTCAGTGAGCAAATACATATCAGCAAGTGAAGGAAGTGGGGAAGTTATTATGTGCTTCGTAGACACGATGACACTTTATAACCCCGTATCAGGGATCCTAAACAGTGATTGGTTGAGAAAATTATCAAACTGAGTTTAAATTTCAGCAGGTACAAAATTGTCATGCAAAAGTCCAGGACAGTAGGCCACGTTCAGTCTTCAAAAAGAAAGATAAGAAATTCTGGATTTTCAAAGTCCTTTTGAAGCCCTTTAAGGTAAGATGAAACATCCTTTTTACTCAGAACCAACTGATTCGTTTAGAAAGAACTTTGAATTTCAAAGAGGAAGTCAGCTTGATTTTAAGAAGTGAATGACCAGAACCTAAAGAGCAATTATCTAATTATCTATCTATCTATCTATCTATCTATCTATCTATCTATCTATATGTGAATGAATACTCCTTAACAATTAGATTGTTTGCTTCCTTTTTGACTTGTCTTATTGATAGTATGTGTACAAGATAATGGACAATTACGAGCGAAGGAAGAGCTAGATTGGGAAAAAGAAAGATGTACTGAAAACTTGGCCAACTGAGGTGGAAATCTGATAATTAATTATCTGGACACTTTGATTAGTTTTGATTAAAAAAATGAAATAACTCAGATTTCAAAAAATCCACCTTGGGCTTTCAAACAAGGCTTTAATTAGGCTTTGCTTTCCAGTATTTTATTACTTACTTATTATTTATTGTCCCACATACAAAGAGATTTAGTAATCACTAGTGATGCTAAATCTAATTGCTAAATGAAATGAAGCTAAATCTCATTTCATGTGTGACAATAAATGAAATAATCTGAAGGAGGTTCACAAAATTCTAAAGTCTCTGCTTCAGGCTGAGAACACCTGGGCCATTTTTATAGTAGTCTTCGAGGTCATTCACCTGCCCTGACAAACAGTGACAAGCATCAATGTGGAAGTGTTCTGGAGGGGAGCTGAAAGAGAGACGTAGTGGTCAGATTTCTGGATTGCAGCTCAGAAACGGGACACACATCACTCTGGCCTTGGCTGCAGGTACCTTTCCAGGATGTTGTGGCTCTTCCAAATCAGAGTGCAGACAGGCCTTCTGCAGCGCTATGTAATGATTAGGCTTGGGCCTGCCAAGTACAGGATAACTGTGGCTTACTAAACAGCTGGCCTTCAACATCTGTGCCCCAGAGCTTTGCGCGACACTTGTCCTGGTGTCACTTCAGCCTCACTTGAATCTATGGCATTTTAGAAGGGACCCTAGCTCTTCTTGGCTTTCTGTTGAACAGCTAGAAGAGTGAGCACTTTTTTTCTCCCTCAGTACCCCTGAAACTATGTCATTTTACATGTGAGAAAATGCCAATAATTCTCATGATAGTTGATATTCAGTGAAGTTTTATTATATTTTCACTATCATCATTAAATCCAATTAAGGCCATTTTACGACACGCAGAATTATAATCTATACATCCAGTGGGAGTTCATGAAATAGGAGTAAAACTTTCCTTTCTATAATAATGGCATCATTACATCAAGAAATCCAACTTGCTATATAAATTAATTTTTTTACTCACACAGATTGCAAAATAGCTATTCCAATTTATCAAAAACATATATTAGACCATTTCTGAATTTGAATTCTAACAGGGATGAAGAATCATGTGTTTAGAAGTCCCATATAATAAGTGCTATCATTTATTAGAAAATTGCAAAGTGCCTGAAGCAATGCTAGATATTGTTTATAGTCATAAACATTTATCAACAACATTCAGAAAATGTCTTTATCTGTGCTTTGCGTTGGAATACAATAATCACCAAGACACTGTCCTGGGCCTCAGGAGCTTTCAATAAATCAGGGCAACACATAAGTAACTAGGCAATTTTAAAAAGTGCAATGTGTTTCTAGGGAGATGCGCAAAACTGCTTGGTATAAAAAGGAAAGAGATACCAAAAATCCTTGGAGGGAAGTCAGAGAGGGCTTCTCAGAGATAATTCTACCAAACTTCAGGATAATCCTGAAGTACAAGTATTGTTATCATCCCAGGTGGAGGGATAATAAAGCTACTCAAATTTCTCAAGCTTCCACAGCAAGTAGCAGGGGTAGCATCTGAACCCAGGTCTCTGAATACAAACCCCATATTCTTCCGCTATCATAGGTTCCCTCATGTTAGTAACTTCTTTCTCTTAAAGTCTAGTATAGCTCAATTCTATAGATTTGGAGTGAAGACAACAAGTGTTTCATCTTTTAAGCACAATTTCAGCAGAATTAGTTAATACTTGATTAAAGCTATTCAGAAGAGAAAGAGATGTTTTTACATCCAAGAATTGCAGAAGAACAAAGTTATGACTATGCCCTTTGTACCTATATGGCTGTTTTCCTTCATTGGCACAGGCAGAAAAAAATCTAGGAAGCTACATTAGTGCTGAATCTGGTAATGACCCCATCACCACACCAGGTATGTTCTGGAACATCATACGTCTTCTCATGTTAGATACATGCTCCTTGCCTAGGAAAAGGACAGATGCTTACATGTCAAAATAATATAGCACTATGATGATCACTTTTACTTTATAAGTAATTTTGTGCTGTTCCTTTTTTTTATACAGCCATTGATTATTATTATTCCTAAAGAAAATGAAGATAATTACGTATTTTTGCATTTGGGCAGTAGCATGGGCCATTCCAGTAAGTATGCCTTTCTCAGAAAACCTCTTCACTTTGTTATCTCTTTTAACCTAACATTAATACAAAATGTAGTGTGTGTGTGTGTGTGTGTGTGTGTGTGTGTGCGCATGCATGTGTGTGTATGTGTGTGTGTGTGTGTGTGTATTTCCTCAATATTTTGTTAATAGGCTAATTCTAAACATTCAGATTTGCACAAAAGGCATTATGTGGGGTCTCAACAAAACCACTTCAACTCATATTCTCTTTCCTCTATAGAAACTCACGTCTTGTTTGAAGGATTATTATTTAAAACATTTATTCAGATAAATTTACACTTAGTGCCCAGAAGTCATGGAGACTTTGTCAATCTTTGCTTCATACTCTGCAAATTTCATTTTAATATGAACAAAGTCCACACTGCTTAGGAAGTTTCCACGAAAGAATAATAGGAAAAAGTAGGATTTTTTTTAACATATGGGAAATGAATGTTTACTCAGAGAGTTATTATTTACGTGCTCACTGAGGAAAATTTGGAATATACAGCATTAATACCAATAAAAGTTGGGAAAATTAAACCATTTGTAATTTTCCTATCCAGCATCCATGTTTAACATTTTGGTATGCTTTCATAATACCAATAATTTGATATTCATGTAGTTGAAAATGTTCTCAAGTATTTCAGATGTGCTCTTGCAGTGCATAGAAGTATAATAGCATAATACTTGATTTTGCTTCTGTGCAGGCTCTGGTCATGCCTACCGTTGTCTTAAGAGCTTTGGTCAAGATTACACTTAGACTGGGTCTTGTGCTATTGCAAGAGAGGTTTGTTGTACAGAAACACCAGCAGTCTATCCCCTCATCTTTCTAAAAGACTCTTTTCTTCTACAGTTAAGTTGGCTGAGCTAACACATCCATAAAATTGATAATACCACAGTGAAACATTTCCATGTACCCAGTTTAAACTCTACACACATTCTGTGAGAAGCCACTTCTCTTTTCTTTCTGATTAGATTATACTTTGGCCTTTGTGTTAAATCTTTCTTCTTCATTGAGGGAAAATGTGTGTGTGTGTGTGTGTGTGTGTGCGCGCGTGCGTGTGCGTGCATGTGAGTGCATGCCTGTTCATGCACATATTCACAAATAAAAACCTTTTCAATAGCCAGCATTTTCTACTTGGCAGGTTCCTCAGAGCAAACCACTGGAGAGACATGTTGTTGAGAAATCTGGGAATTTACCTCTCTTCACAAGATTAAAACTGTCAGTACAGGTATAGGACATAAAATATTTCATTTTATTTTCTATTTCTGAGTCGCTACATTCCATTAACTTCTCCAAGATTGGAAAATGCTATTCTTCAAGATCACTGATACTTATAATTAATTAAGTTGTTTCTCTTTTTCAGGATGAGTTAAATGCCAATGGAACCACTAAAGAAACTGGTGTCCCCATGCATGAAAGTGAAAGAGGAAGGCAAGAGCATACCCAAGATGGTCACAAGGGAGAAGAGAATGGCTCTGAGTGGGCAGAAGTAGGAGGGAAGAGTTTTCCTACATATTCCACAATAGCAAATGAAGAGGGGAATATTGAGGGTTGGAATGGGGACACAGGAAAAACAGAAACATATGGTCATGATGGAATACACAGGAAAGAAGAAAACACCACAGCAAATGGCATCCAGGGACAAGTAATCATCATTGACAATGCCAGAGCCACAAACAGAAGCAACACTAGTGGAAATACTGATAAGAATACCCAAAATGGGGATGTTGGTGATGCAAGTCACAATGAGGATGCTGCTGTTGTCCAGGAAGAGGGACCCCAACTAGCTGGAAGCAATAACAGTACAGACAATGAGGATGAAATAATTGAGAACTCCTGTAGAAATGAGGGTAATAGAAGTGAAATAACACCTCAGATCAACAGCGAGAGAAATGGGACTCAGAAGGCTGAGGTGACACGAGGCATTGGAGAAGATGATGGCCTGGATAATTCTGACGGGAGTCCTAGTGGGAATGGAGCAGAGGAGGATGAAGACAAGGGCTCTGGTGATGATGAAGATGAAGAGGCAGGGAATGGAAAAGACGGCAGTGATAACAGCAAGGGCCAGGAGGGCCAGGACGATGGGAAAGATGATAATAATAGTAGCATGGGTCAAAATTCAGATAGTAGTGAAGATTATGACCCTGAAGGCAAAGAAGACCCCCACAATGATGGTGAGGGAGACAACACCTCCAAGAGTGAGGAGAATTCTGCTGGTATTCCAGAAGACAATGGCAGCCAAAGAATAGCGGACTCCCAGCAGCTCTACCACAGAGAAAGCAAAGGTGTAGAAAATGGAATCACTGAAGAATCAGAGCCACATGCTGTTGGGAAGACCCAAGATAAGGTAAGTTTGTAAAGCTGATCTCTTTCAATGGCAGTTCAAATTCTTCCCCTCCATCTACTGATGTTAGCACAAACATGAAACCATGACAAGCATCCATGTATTTTTGCATCCACATTACTTGACTATTTAAAGGAAAGCTAGAAGCTTTGCCAGTCTTTAATACAGAACAACTTTAAAAATAATACATTTCTGAGAACTTGGTTACAATTCTAGAAAGTTCTTATGCAAAATTATGGCTCCCCCATGTAATTGTTTGCAAAAGTTCCTACTGGGTAGGTATATGAATGGGTTTTTAAGGAATCTAAACACCAGGGTGCTTTCAATTATGGAATAAAGCACATTTTCACAAATAACTGTGAAGTACTAGAAGTGGAACTCCTATCCCTATGGTAACTTTCCCCCATTATTCTTCCTCAGATCAATACAATTTTGCAGCAAATATTCACTAATTCATCATTCTTTCCTTCATCCTTCCACAGGGAATAGAAATCAAAGGTCCCAGCAGTGGCAACAGAAATATTACGAAAGAAGCTGCGAAGGCCAACGAAGATAAAGAGAATAAAGGACAACATGGAGTGATCTTGGGCAAAGGAAATGTGAAGACACAAGGGGAGGTTGACAACACAGAAACACCTGGCCAAAAATCAGGACCAGGAAATAAAGTTGAACGCAGCAACACAGGTAGTGACAGCAAGAGTGATGGTTATGACAGTTATGATTTTGATGATGAGTCCATGCAAGGAGATGATCCTGACAGCAGTGATGAATCTAATGGCAATGATGATGCTAATTCAGAAAGTGACAATGACAGCAATAGCCAAGGAGATGCTTCTTATAACTCTGATGAATCAAAAGATAATGGCAATGACAGTGACTCAAAAGGAGAAGATGGTGACAGTGATAGCACATCAGATGCTAATGATAGTGACAATAATGGCAATGGTAACAATGGGAACAATGACAATGGCAAATCAGACAGTGGCAAAGGCAAATCAAATAGCAATGATAGTAATGACAGCAGTGACAGTAGCGACAGCAGTGACAGCAGTGACAGTGACAGCAGTGACAGCAGTGACAGTGATAGTGAGAGCAGCAATAGCAGTGATAGTGATAGCAGTGACAGTGATAGCAGTGAGAGCAGCAGTAGCAGTGACAGTAGTGATAGTAGTGACAGCAGTGACAGTGACAGCAGTGATAGTGACAGTGACAGTAGTGATAGCAGTGATAGTAGTGACAGCAGTGATAGCAGTGACAGTAGTGATAGTAGTGACAGCAGTGACAGTGACAGCAGTGATAGTGACAGTGATAGTAATAGCAATGACAGTAGTGACAGCAGTGATAGCAGTGACAGTGATAGTAGTGATAGTAGTGACAGTAGTGACAGCAGTGATAGCAGTGACAGTAGTGATAGCAGTGACAGTAGTGACAACAGTGACAGCAAGTCAGACAGCAAATCAGATAGCAGTGACAGCAGTGATAGTGACAGTAAGTCAGACAGCAGTGACAGCAGCAACAGCAGTGAAAGTGACAGCAGTGACAGCAGTGATAGCAGTGACAGCAGCGATAGTAGTGACAGCAGCAATAGCAGTAACAGCAGTGATAGTGACAGCAACAATAGCAGTGACAGCAGTGATAGTGACAGCAGCAATAGCAGTGACAGTAGCGATAGTGACAGTAGTGATAGCAGCGACAGCAGTGACAGCAGTGATAATGACAGCAATGATAGCAGTGACAGCAGTGACAGCAATGACAGCAGCAACAGCAGTGATAGCAGTGACAGCAGTGATAGCAGTGACAGTAGTGATAGCAGTGACAGCAGCAACAGTAGTGATAGCAGTGACAGCAGCGATAGCAGTGACAGTAGTGATAGCAGTGACAGCAGTGACAGCAGCGATAGCAGTGACAGTAGTGATAGCAGTGACAGCAGTGATAGCAGTGACAGTAGTGATAGCAGCAACAGCAGTGACAGCAGCGATAGTGATAGCAGTGACAGCAGTGACAGCAGCGATAGTGATAGCAGTGACAGCAGTGACAGCAGCGATAGCAGTGACAGTAGTGATAGCGACAGCAGTGACAGCGATAGCAGTGACAGCAGCGATAGCAGTGACAGTAGCGATAGCAGCAACAGCAGCGACAGTGATAGCAGTGACAGCAGTGATAGTAGTGACAGTAGTGACAGCGATAGCAGTGACAATAGTGATAGCAGCGACAGCAGCGACAGTGATAGCAGTGACAGCAGTGATAGCAGTGACAGTAGTGACAGTGATAGCAGTGACAGTAGTGACAGCGATAGCAGTGACAGTAGTGATAGCAGTGACAGCAGTGACAGCAATAGTGACAGTAGCGATAGCAGCGACAGTAGTGATAGCAGCGACAGCAGCAACAGTGATAGCAGTGACAGCAGCGATAGCAGTGACAGTAGTGACAGCGATAGTGACAGTAGTGATAGCAGCGACAGCAGTGACAGCGATAGCAGTGACAGTAGCGATAGCAGCGACAGCAGTGACAGCGACAGCAGCGACAGCACATCTGACAGCAGTGATGAGAATAACAGCCAGAGCAAATCTGGTAATGGCAACAATGGAAGTGACAATGACAGTAGTGACAGTGAAGGCAGTGACAGTAACCACTCAACTAGTGATGATTAGAACAAAAGAAAAAAACCCACAAGATTCCTTTTGTAAAAGTTTGGTAATGGAGCAGAAAAAAGATTTCCAAGAAAGTAAAGAAATCGGAGAAATAAACAGGAGATGTACGTAAACATCCACAAAAAAAACTAGGGGAATCAAGTCAAACAGTTGGAATCAGAACCAAGGCCTAACTCCTGCAGAGAGAGACTCTGAATGCATGACCTTTGGTACATGCCTGTTAATATTCATGTTCGGAAGATATTTTGTTAAAAGTGTAAATCTAAACATAAAAGAACAATTAAAATATTCTTTAATACTTCACGCAGAAACCTCAAGTAATCACTACATGATAACTTCAATTTAAGTGCTGTGTGCTTCAGAGAATGCAGTAGGTGAACACATCTTAAAAGCAACCTGTGGCATTGCCTTAGGTCTCCACAGTTATGTATTCTGGAGAGGTGGTCTGCTTACTGCTGAGTAAAAGATGCTGTTCTGTGATAGCCAACTTGGTTTCAGATTCAGTTGCTTGTTCTATGGAAGAAATACATTTGTTACATGAAAAATATTGCAGCTACCATTCAACCTATTTGGGCCATGGGAATAATCTTTCTAACGATCAAATAGAGTAGTTATAAATCACAGAAATTTTAAAGAGTGCTAGTCAGAAAAGAGCTCAGAGATGAGTTGGTGTATAAAATCTGATCCGTAATCTGATGTATAACATCTGATGTTAAAATCTGATTAAAAAAAAAATACATCTCAGCAAACCACAGGAAATTTAGCACAAAGTCCCGAAAACTACTGGCAAGCAGTACTTAGAACAGTGTCTTACTCCCAGGAGCCACTCCAAATGTTAACCAGTAAATGACACATGAATGACTCTGGAGGAATATCACTTTTTTTTTTAAATTGGATATTTTGGAATTTATTTATAGGCTAAGCAATAAGTTACTCAGATTAACACAGATCAATACCGCCTTGACTTGCCGACCCAGAGAATTCTAATTAGAGCATGACTTTTTGAACTCTAGAACTGTGTTACGTGCCATCAATTATTTACATCAGTCTCACCAAGTCATTCTTTGTTCACATTTCTCTTGAAAACCTGAACGTACCAAAACTTCTAAACCAGACACTAAGCCACCCTTCCCACTATTAATCTCTTTAATAAAGTTAAAGTGGCTGCTGGGGAATGGTTTGGAAAACTCTTTTACGCAGTTACAATCTGAGTATGTATCACTCAGCTTTGGCATGAATGAAGGTAATTCTTAGGCCCAAGATGAAGCCCAATTCCTAGAAAATAACAATCTTAAAGTGTATGAGAATAGAGATGAACATTTAATAGGGTGGAGATATAGTTTATCATCTAAACTAGGGCACTTTGGAGAATGAAAGGGGTGATATGAGTAACTATATGGATGCAGGAGATATAATTTGAAATTGTCCCAGGGAAACTGGGAGATACTATAACCCTAACCGATAAGGCTTAAGGGTATTTTTCAAGGTTTAGTAGTGATGCTTTGAAATCTCCATCTTTTTCCATGAGATAATTATTTTAGCTTTGTTCTAATGCAAAGCTGAAAATCTATAGAGTGAGATTATGAACACAACTTCTTTAATGTTAATTTTAAACCAGTAGTTGACAATTTACCTTCTAATGGCAGGCATATTTTATAAAAAGAGTTTCAGGAGGTTTATTTTTCTACCTTCTTCCTCCCCTATGCAAGTGTTCTTTAGTTAAGGGATCAACATTGTAAGAAATATTGTTGAAGAGTTTTAAAATATTATTCATAAACTTCTTGGTAATTCTTAAGAGTGTAAAATGTCCAGGTTTCTACCACATCACAGCCACATCATGACTCTGAACTTCTTTCCTTAGAATATGTTCTAGGTTTTAAATTTCTTCATATTTTAGGGTTTTCTTGTTTTGTTTTAATTTGTAAAGCACTGCTTCTAGTACGTGTCACGACTATTTCAAAAGGTGGCTATAAACACTAAGTCAGGCAATGGACATGGAACTCTGTAAACTATACAAGATACAAAAATGAAGGCGAGAAATCTCAGTGTTATAATAGACAACCATTTATACAATTGCTCACACGGAAAATTCTCTTCATCCTAAAGAATCTGCAAATAACCCTTCTATCACAAAATCCGATGTATAATATTTCTTTTAAAATTAACTATTTTTAATTGAAAAAGGAATATATGTATATGCACAAAATAAAAAAATCAAACACCATAAAAAGGTCTACAGAAGTTTTGTTTTAAATCTTGACCCTTCTAGACTCCCAGCCCTCTATTTCTCTTTCCTATTGCCTGTAAGCCATTCTTATCACCAATATTTTGTGGAGCCTTTCAGAAATAGTCTATGCACATACATTCTTCTTTTGAAAACGTGGAAGTCTACTATATACAATACGTTCATCTAGCTTTTCTCAATTTAACAAATACCTTAAATATTGGTTCATAGCACACAGATCAACTTCATTTTTCTTCACAGGTGTGCTTGATTTCATTTTATGAAGTGCCATAAGGTTTGATCTGCCCTTATTGTTCCATCATTTTCTAAGCCAGTTCCAGTCCAATAAGAGTCTCTGCAGATATTGCCTGCAGTAAGAGAGTAAGCTGCATCAATTTCTAGTCAGTGCTTATAAAGATTTTACCTTAAGAAATATTTGAGGGAAGGGATGCTTAGAATCTAAGGTTGATATCAGAAATAACAAAGAAATGATCTTTTTTTTTTATACAATAACATCTGCATTGACTTCTGGATGTTCAGGGCAAGAATGGAGCAGACACACTATGAAAGAACATTGCAAAAGCAGATCCTTTGAACACAAGAATTCTGGTATTAGGAAGCAAAGTTTATTGTGAGTTATTTTCTGGAATAAAGATTAAGACACTGCCTGGTAATATTGCCCACAATAACAGTACTTTTTAAACTGCAGGCTGCCACTCATTTAGTAGATCATACCAATTTAGTGACTAATGACAAGTATTTTATAAAACAAAAGAATAAAAAAGAAAAATTATAGTGTACTGTTTTGTGAAGCTGGATCATATCTATCTATATATGCGCACACACGAATATATCTAAGTGTACATGTAATAGGACCTAATGTAAAATATTTTTCTGACTCTTGGTTGTAGTTTTAAAAGTTTGAAAGCAGTTGCTTTAGAAAATAATTCCTGCTAGTAATCATTTTATATTTACTTTTTCACATTGACTTTTTTTCCTTGGAAGCCTCTAAGTTTCTTTCCCACTTTGAAGCAGAGACTTAAAAGACAAAAACAAAAACAAAAACAACAAACAAACAAACAAACAAAACCAAGAAAGAAAGAAGGATGTACGTGCAGAGGGGTCAGGGAAGAATGGCAGTGGAACGTGTTTCTAGATTTATCTGTACCACAGGAAAAGAGCCAAGGAAACATTGTCAGTCTTGAACAAGAGAGTATCATGATGGTGTTGGTGGATTTGTTAGATTTCTCTCTGGCTACATGGATTACTCCACTTATGACTAAAGACAAGATCTGAAAACTTACTTCCAAAGGTGGTCTTGTCTTCCCCATCTGACTGGAGAATTCCTTCTGCATGGACTCATACCACCAATCAGGAAATATGGTGACAGTTTTTTGTTGTTGTTTATAAAATCTATTTTTTACATAGAAAGATAACCTGTATAAAGTTATACCTCACCATACAAATGCATTTAAAATTATTAACTGAAGTATAATTTCCCAGAAGTCAAACTTGCTTTATGCTTTGTAATGGAAATTTTGAAACACTTTAGACCAAAATAACCAGGAACAATTTTCCTCTCCCTAAAAGGAGCAGAAACAGAATAGACTAGTTCAGTCATAGATGAAAATATCATTGTGTTCTCACAGTGATCCATTCACTGCTGCTTAGAAGCAAATCCTCTGGAGACTGAAACAAACTAACAACACAATGTTCCCATCCTCTACCCCCTGAACAGGGATCTTGAATTCAGATGCCGAAAAATTAAAGAAAGAAGTCAATTCCTATGGGGCAGCCTTGCAGCTCAGAAAAAGAGTGCAAAGTCTAAAGATCACCAATACATAAGACTAAACCTGTTTTCATGAGTTTTCCCAGTTCCCACTCTAGCATGAAACACTGACTTTATAGAGCTTGATCAGAAGGCACTTCACTTATTCCCAAACTCATTATTTTGGACTTTGCCACCTGCTCTACCCCTCTCTCCTTTACTCTGTTTCCTTATTTTCCTCCCTAGTCTTTTTCTCTTCAAAGAGATTAAGAAAGCTCTGTGGGGAGGAAACTCTTTGCCCTTTGCAGATTTTAATTCCCAGGTATCTCCCTTTGTGAGAACCCAGACAAACCCTCTGGCCAAGGACTGCTGTGCTTGGGTTTATATCACTGGTCTTTTTGCACACTCCTGGATTTCAGTCTCAACCAGCTGGTTCCTACCTTCCAGGCACTTTCCTCAGTTGAAATCACTGAATCTTTCTTTGCTATCCTAACTCCATCTTCTTATTCTGAGACCAGTCAGAACTGAAGGCAAGAGCAACAGACCAACACTGAGGTATGGTGCGATGGCACACTGATTTCTTGTCTTATCTTAGTATCTTATAAGTAGACTCGGACCTTGTCACAAAGCAACAATTCTCTTTGAGTGACCTTATCTTCGAACTTGGCTTCTGTCTAGCTTCTTCATACTATTCTGGTAAATGGATGAGAATTTCCCCAGCCCAATCAGCCTGAGAACACCAGGAGCAAGCTGTGTCAACTGTTACCTGATACAGTTGAGTTTATGGACCCAATGCAATGAAGGCGACTGTGGACCAGAGCAGGGGATGACTCAGCAAAGCAAAAGATAGAATTATTGTAAGATTGCAGGAAACAGTGGAATTTAGATGGTATTTAAATGAAGCAGTGTTTGAAAGGTTCAAAGCAAGGCAGGGATAAGGATTTGGACTATGAAATAGACCCAGGCTCCTGTTTCTTTGCAATGTACAAAGTTAAGACGAATATGGACTGTTGTATCCAGAAACCCCTTATCTGAATCTCTCTGCACTTGGGTTGTAAATTGAGAATGCTTCTGTGTGTCAAAGGAGCTTAGACTTTCCAGGAAAGAATGAAGTGTTTCATTCTTACCAATATAATCTACAACAACAAAGTCTTTGATAATCTTTGATTTTGAAAAAAATAAAGTTTCTTAATGACTAATAAGGCAGGGGTCATTCAACAAAGAGAGTTGTTATTTTATAGCTTCAACATCCTTAAGAGAAATATTATTTCCTGCTCAGTTTGCAGCTGTCTTTGTATATGTCTATTAATGTAGTCTGAGAAACGGCGGGCAGATTTTTTACTCTCTCAGTCTGAGCTAATTTTTGTTTTCTGAGGATGTATGTTTCTGTTAAAACTAAGACTCTGCCTATCCCACTAGTCTGGTAGTCCCCAACATTTTTGGCACCGGGGACCATTTCTTGGAAGACAAGGTCAGGGGAGGGAGAGGATGGTTTCAGGATGATCCAAGCACATTACATTTATAATTAGATTTTCTTAAGAAGAGTGCAACCTAGATCCCTCAAAGGCACAGCCCACAATAGGGTTTGCACTCCTATGAGAATCTAATGCTGTGGCTGATCTGACAGGAGGCAGGGCTCAGGCAGTAATACTTGCTCACCTGCCACTCACCTCCTGCTGTGCGGCCTGGTTCCTAACAAGCCACAGACTGGTATTGGTCTGCGACCCAGTGGTTGGGATCTCCTGTGCTAGTTCTTCAGAATCAGGCAGAATTCCCAGATGTCTGTCTGTTCTTTAAATATCACCCAATATCACCTATTGGACTTTGCATCACTCCCATTGTCTCTGTTTCTCTTTTGCTAATTATTATCTGTACCCTGAAAGCACATTGCTGTTTTGTGAATTCCTGTGTTTTGCATACAACTTTCATTGCTTAAACCCTGCAGTGTGGCACAACTCCTTCACACTCATTTCTCACCTGCTCCATGTAGATGGAATTCCATGTTCCGTCTCTTTTCTGTTTATCCCATTCTTACTAGAAGCCTACCATAAGTTGTTAAGTTCTGGGAGTTAGCAGTTCTCATCTCTAAACTGAACTCAACAATCCTCTCTAGAATCCAGGTCGCTGTGCATTAACTTTGTAGATGTCTTCTTTCCCAGAGTTTCCCCTGGCTCTGGGTTTCTGAAGTTCAGTTTCTAATTTTGGCATGCTTCTCCTCACCCTTTTAGCTTGTCTGAAGGACCGTTAAAATTACACATTTTTTTAAAAAAAAGATTTCCAAGAGAGTTTATTTTGGTTTTTATTTTTTATAATTTCACCTTTCATTTTTGATTCAGGGGGTATATGCACGGATTTGTTCCCTGGGGATATGCGTGATGCTGAGGCTTGGAGTACAGTCGATCCCAACACTCAGGTACCAAGCATTGGATCCAATAGTTAGTTTTGCAGCTCCTGCCCCTCCTCCCTCTAGTACCCTCCAGTTTCTGTTGTTGCCATCTTTATGTCCCTGAGTACCCATGCTTAGCTCCCATTTGCAAGTGAGAACATGTGGTATTTGGTTTCCTGTTTCAGAGTTGGTTCACTTAGGATAATGGCCTCCAGATGCATCTGTGTTGCTGCAGAAGACATGATTCCATTCTTTTATGGCTGCATAGTATTCCACAGCATATATGTACTACATTTTCTTCATTCACACCACCAGCGATCGACATCTAGGTTGACCCCATGTCTTTGCTGTTTTGAATAGTGAAGAGTCTAATCTTCAAAAACTGTTGCAAATTTTTTCTTTCAGTACAGCTCAAATCTTCACCCATAATTATCTGCCAGTTGATGGCACTGAATTTCATTTCAGGATTGTAAAAGAAGAGCATTGAACCTAGAGTTCTCACCAGAGTCCTCTTTTCCACTCTGACTAGATCCCGAACAAACAAAATAAGCAAAAAAAAAAATCCACAAACTAATCAGAAAGCACATCCAGGATATTATTCAGTGTTCTCCACTTTAGAAAGAGAAAGGCCTGAAACAGAATGGCAGTTGATAGGTAAGTAAACTTACCTGGACTTACCAGAGAGGAAAATTCCAGCTCAGTGGTGTTAGCGTTTGTGTATAGATCAATTTGTCACCTATTGTCTTCCTTGCTTCATATAACTATCATCAGAGGAATGTCTGATGGAGAAATGTCCAAATCTAGATGTCTGTTGAATGGAGCTTTGGGAACACCATTGGTAGTTCCAGACCTTTAGAGCTCTTAAAATAATCTTATCAATCTGCAGATGTGTACAGTATCAACCTCACTGCCAATCACAGTGTGACCAGTGAAGCTGTGTTTGCCTGTAATCTGATAGAGTTCAAAAGTTCAAAAGCACAGAAATGGAGTGTAAGCATTTCTTTTTTATAGAAACTTGACACTGTCATGAAATCCAAATGTGATAATTTTTCTAGTAATTCATTTTTATTGAATTTTACAAGAGTATTGATCCATGGTAGATCTGAAAAAATTAAAATATAGCTGTTTTTTAATCATAGGTAGTTTGAGAAATATCTATCAGATGACTACTATTGAATTAAATTTAGCCTAAAGTTGCCCCTTGCATATTTTAAGTTTGGCCTAAAGATTTACCCATACATAGTAAACTGTAACCTAACTGGATGTGTAAGTAGCCTACCATTGTAATAAGCAGCTGAGTCTCAGCCAATCACAGCAGGCATACTTCAACCACTCACAGCCAAATGTTCAAACTGTGTTCAAACAGGGCAAACACCGAACGGAAACCAAACTGGCTGTTTCTGTGCCTTACTTCTGCTTTCTGTACACTGCTTTCCTATTTCTGTCCATAAATCCTTTCTTACCATGAGGCAGTGCTGCAATCTCTCTGTATCTATTCTGGTTTGAGGACTACCTGATTCATGAATCCTTCTTTGCCCAGTTAAACTCTGTTTAACTGCATTGGTCTAAGGGTTTTTTTTTTGTTTTGTTTTTTTGTTTTTTTTTTTTTTGTTTTTTTCACTGACAACTGAAAATTAAGCATCTAAATTATTCTGAAATACATCAGTGAAAAGAATAGAAATCCTACTACATAAAAGGGCTACCTAAATGAGGAGCTGAAGCAGTTATCAGAGAAATTTATATTTCATGTGCCAGAAATCTCAGAGATGTTCCCCATGACCATCTGACATCTGTTAAAATGAGATTATTGGGCTACTGGTGGAAAACAACAGGAATAAAAACCTTAAAAATTAGGGGATTGTTTTCCTGAAATCTAAATCTCCTAATATTTCTGGTCTTTCAAGAAAAAATAACCAGCAAGGTGTCTTTCTACCAAGCTCAAGAGGCCGATTCTTACGCAGGAGTTCAGATAGCTCCGAGAAGATGCAGCCATCTGCCTTTTGATTTACTGTAATATTAAACTAAACCAATTGTTTTTTTCTATTCACTAGGTGTGAATGGGCTGACTTCCACCAGTGAAAATATAGGGAAGCCAAAAAGTACCTTGTATGTTCTTAGATATTCTGACCCTGTGGAAGGAAGAGCCTCTATGGGGAGTTATCCATCAAAGGTACTTGTTAAAGTCTACTGATAATCCTGTAGATTTTCAGGGGGGCTTTAAAAAATGCCCCTCAAATGTCAAAGCAATTTAGCACGATAATTTAAAAAGCTAACATGAGTATTTGTACTTATCTCAAGAATTTCATTAGATAGGTTTATGTTGTACTCTTAAACGCCTCTCCTTCATCAACTCCTGTAGTTTCTCCTCTTTTTGACTCCCACATTCTCCTGTTTCTTGTATTAGGTGATCCTGTTTTGGACTATCAATTTGGTTTTCATCTTGGTCAATCTTTGGGACAACTACTAGCATTGGATTGGCTCTGCCAGCTGCTGTCTCAGGTAAGAGGTTCTTCGTTGCTACTCCCTACCATCCTCTCACTGCTTCCTATCATCCTCAGATATCTTCTATGACCCTTCTTACTGGTTCCCCTCTTGCAGTAGAGGGGGACTGAACCACATAGCATAACCAGAGATAATTAGGATGGGTTACATTTAATCATAAGGTTGTGTATCCAGGACACCTTGAACATTAGTAATCACTTGTTTTGTTCTCTGAAACTCAATAGAGTGATTGAGAGAAGAGCCACACATGGAAAAGATGGAAAGAATTGTGACACAATCCAGTGGTTCTCAAACGTGAGTATGTATCAGAAACCCATGAAGGCCTTGTTTTAAACACAGATCAATCCCCTATCTTACCCTGCTGAGCTTCTGATTAGGTAAGGGTAAAGGCCAAGATTTGCATCTCTAACAAATCCCCGGGTGATGCTGATACTATTACCTGGAAAATTACGCCTTGAGAATCCCTGAGTTAGACAGTGTCAACCAGGCAGTGTATGTATTAGCATCTGCAGTGAAGTAAGTTTTTTGAAAGGGAGGTTAGGTTTAATTACCTTGGATTAAATCAGGAAAGTCAATGTTAACATCTGAATGCTGCATATTGATTAATTTACTTAACGAGGATACAAACTCATCCATAACGACATCTTCTTTTCCCTTCTGGAGTGCATGGTCAATTGACAATCTAGACTGGGAGGATTCCTTCACTGCAAGCTAACTTAGCTTCTGCTAAGTAAGTGAAATAGGTGTTTTCTATATTTTATAGGCATCAAAGATTTGGGGCAAGTTTTTATGACCAATGAGAATTCTCTTTTTCATATGTAGAAGTAGCAAAAAGTGCCCCAAAAATTATTTTAGAAACTGTGATGGTTAATTTCACATATCAACTTAGCCAGGCCATGATATCCAGATATTTGGTCAAACATTATTCTACACGTTTCTTTAGAGGTATTTTAAGACAAGGTTAACATTTAAATCGGTAGACTTTGAGTAAAGCAGAATTACCATTTTCATGCTGCCGATAAAGAGATACCCAAGAC
Source organism: Saimiri boliviensis (assembly GCF_048565385.1). NCBI lineage: Eukaryota > Metazoa > Chordata > Mammalia > Primates > Cebidae > Saimiri > Saimiri boliviensis. Next base: position 80,780,149 of record NC_133451.1, read on the forward strand.
TGGGCAATTTACAAAAGAAAAATGTTTAATTGGACTCACAGTTTCACGTGGCTGGGGAGGCCTCATGATCATGGTAGAATTCAAGGAGGAGCAAGTAACATCTTATGTGCATGGCAGTGGACAAAAAGAGAAGGCTTGTGCAGAGAAACTCCTGTTTCTAAAATCATCACATCTCATGAGACCCATTCACTATCACAGGAACAGCACAGGAAAGACCCACCCCTATGATTCCATCATCTCCCACTAGGTCCCTCCTACAACACATGGGAATTATGGGAGCTAATGAGATTTGAGTGGGGACACAGACCCAAATCGTATCACTTTCCATAATACAGGCGGGCATCATCCAATCAGTTAAAGGCCTTAAGAGAGAAAAAACTGATGTCCCAAGAAGAAGAGGGAATTCAGAGCAGATTCCCTTCAGACTCTTTAGAACTACAACTCTTCTCTAGGTCTCCAGCCTGCCAGTCTACTCTGCAGATTTTGGACTTGCCAGTCTGCACAACTGAGTGGGCCGATTCCTTAAAATAAATCTTTTTCTCTCTCCCTCTTTCTCTCTCTATATATCTTATTGGGTTTGTTTTTCTGGAAAATCTTGACTGATAAAGAAGTAATGACAACTGTAGTCAACTTCTTGCTACTTGTTGGGAGATACATTTGTATAGCATTTCCTAGAATGTGATCCATAAAACCCCATTCTGAAGGATGTTCAATAAAAAAGGGGGGCTCTGGAGATTACCAGTAAGTATCAGTAAATAAAAGGCTCTGAAAATTCCTATAGTTAAGAAGCTCATTGACTTTTTTAAACCGAGAAGCTCTCAAATAAATCTGGTCATGGGATCTTTTTTGCCCTGCATTACTTACTAGCCACCTAGGGAATCTATATTACAGAACAATTTTGGGATTGATACTTTAGTAGTTTCATTCTCCTTTACCCTAAAAGTTATCTTCATCTGTATCCATTCTTTCCTCTTCAGATGGTTTCTGTATCTGTCCAAGGCTGATTCATCTGTGTCTTAGGCCTCTGTATTTGTCTCTTAGAGCTCTCATTGTGAAGTAAGAAATCCAGCTAACTTTCTGCTGCTATCCTGTTAGTGAGAGGCCCTGGATAACCAACCCTTAGCTCTTCTTGCTATCTCTGTAGTCACCCATGTGACTGAAGAAAGTTTTGGATGATTTCTGTCATAGCCAATATCTGAGAGCAAACACCTGAGAGACCCCAGTTGAGAATCACCTAGCTGAGTCTATAGTTGAACCACAGAAGTTCAAAAGATAATAATAAATTGATGTTTCAAGTCACTAGGTTTTGGGATAGCGTCATGTGCTGAATATTTGTTCCACTCCTCCCTATTGATTTGTTGAAATTCGAACCCCTAACGTGATGGTGTTAGGAGGTGGAGCCTGTGGAAGGTGAGCAGGTCATGAGCCTTCATGAATGGGATTAGTGCCGTTATAAGAAGATCGCAGGGAGCTAACTTGCTCTCTTTCAGCCATGTGAGAGAGAGAATCCTTACTGGAACCCAACCATGCTGGCATCTTGATCTTAGGCATCCAGCCTCCAGAGTTGTGTTAAGTAAATGTCTGTTGTTTTAAGCCACCCAGTCTATGATAGTTTGCTATTGCAGCTTGAATAAAGCAACAGATGGTTTGCCAAAAAGTAATAAACACATGGAACAGTTTGATAAGGTGTCTCTCCTCAATACCCTAAATACCCTGTGTACTTGTGTATTGCTCTCATTATTTCATTATATTATGATAATCAGTTTAGTGTCTGCGTCTCTCATCAGGTTTTAAATTACTGAACAGAAGAGAGTGTGTCTTATTTTTCTTTGTATTCCTAATACAGTGCCTGAAAACTAATCTGATCAATAAATTCATGTTAAATACTGAATATGTAAACAGTGCTGGAAGAAGTACTTGTGAGTTGTTAGGAAGAAGACTATCTATGACTGTTGTATTTGAAGGGGGCCTTTAAGGATGTGTAGGTTATGGCCAGGTGCCGTGGCCCATGCCTGTAATCCCAGCACTTTGGGAGGGTGGGGTGGGTGGATCACCTGAGGTCAGGAGTTTGAGATCAACCTGGCCAACATGGTGAAACCCTATCTTTACTAAAAATACAAAAATTATCCGGGCACTTAGGCAACAAGAGCAAGACTCTGTCTCAAAAATAAATTAGATTAAAAAAATAAATAAATGATGTGTAGGTTATTGATAGGTGGCAAGGAGGGCATTCTGAATGAGGTGAACCATTGATTAGAAGCAGAATGTATTGAGGGGTACAATGACTAGACCAATATGCCTGGAGCATAAGATTCATAGAGACATTATGAAAAAGAAGATGAGATTGGGATCTAAGAAAAAATAATGTAGGGCAATGCTCATTACTACATTTCAATGGATTTTGGTTTTTAAAAAATGTAATGTAAAAAACAGCAATTTCAAATAGTTTGACCCAAAATAATAATAAATATGATCTTGGACAAACCTATTCATTCTGTTAAATTATTCAAGAAAGGAAATGTTATCTTTTTGCAAAGTGCCTACAGGATTCTGTCTGACCCTGATGATAATTAGCAAGCATCTAGAGAAAGAAGAGAGAATGAGGTTAAGGAGTAGAAGAAATTGCAAAATTTTTGAGTTAAAAGCATTAGGAGGCCAGGCATGGTGGTTCATGCCTGTAATCCCAGCAGTTTGGGAGGCCAAGGCAGGAAGATCACTTAGTCCGAGAGTTCAAGACCAGCCTGGTCAACATGGTGAAACCTCATCTCTACAGAAAAATATAAAAATTAGCCAGGCATGGTGGCATGTGCCTGTAGTCCCAGCTACTCGGGAAGCTGAGGTGGGAGGATTGCTTGAACCTGAGAGGTGAAGTTGTGGTGAGCAGGGATTGCGCCACTGCATTCTAGCCTGGGTGACAGTGAGATCTCGTCTTAAACAAACAAACAAAAAAAGCATTAGTGAAGAAATAGCAATAGATTAGATTGTTGAAAATAAGATTAGAAAAAATGTTAAAATGAGCACAGAAAAGTAACATAGTAGATATATAGATATTCTATTGCTAAGAAAGAAGAAACTTTTTTGGTTTATAATTAATGGGAATATAAGAAAGCGTTGAGAAGGTTAGCAATTTTCACACCTGTGTTTAAAGGGGACAACCTTAACTTAGTTCATGTGGATTCTTGAACATGTTAATCAGACCAAGGACTGCAGATGCGACAATATGATATGAAGCTTAATGCATATCTAAGTGGAATGTTTATCTATCTGCATTATTACTGTTGTACAGTCTGTCACTGATAGAAGACTTATCTTCAGATTAAGCTACTCTTTTCTAGGCCAATCTTTTTCCTTTTGCTAATTAAGAATTGACTCTTCTGGAATCCTTTTATTGACCATGAAGGGTGGTAGGAAGGAAGTCTCAAGGAGAAAATGTTGGAGAACTGATGCTGTAATCTATTCTAAGCATTAAAGTTGGCAAAAAAAAAAAAATGTGGGACATAGTGTTCTCAGTGTTAGCCATTTTTATTCTACTAGCAATTTTCTCCAAGATCAGAACATCTTGAGGTCTCCAGATTGGAAAAGAACCAATTTTTGTGGCAGAGTGAAATCAACCTTTTTCAAATAACCAACTTGTGGTGTTGTAAATTCAAAAACAATCTCCCAATGGCTGCAACTTTCAACTGTTCTGACAAATAAGAACATTTAAAAAAACAGTTTTGTCTGCTTCTGAATCCTAAGGCAAAGAATTAATTAAACTCCCTTCATGAAGAATAGATAAACATTTTTAAAAACCAAAAGCATTCTGATATAAAAATATTACAAATACTTGCTTACTTAAGATTAGAAAAACCAACCAAAGTGATGCCCATAAAAATGCCGAAATTACATTATGAGCTCACAGAAGAGCTGATCTTAACTATCATATTCAGCATTAATTTTTTGAAAATGGAATATTTATCTTAAAGACTTTTTACTATTAAATATAATACAACTTTAACAAACATTTAAACCAATGCTTGTGTAATCACCATGCATGTTGTAAAAAATAATACTGCTACCTCTCCAAAGCAACTCCATAACCCTCCCCCAGAGACAACTCTCAGCCTGACTGTGGCAATCACTTCCTTGCCTTCCTTGCATTTCTTTTACTTAGTATGTAAATATGCACCTAAATATGCGTTCTGAAATACTTTTGTGTGAGTTTTGCCAATGGCTACTGACTACTACATTGAAACATGTAGACATGGAACACCTCGTCATCTCAGAAAACTCTTCTGGACATGATGCTTTAGAATGCCAACTTCAGGGCCCAAGCTATGACTCATTCTTCTTATACTCCATACCCTCTTCCCCCACAATACCTGACACAGCATTCTTTTGACAATTGCCTGTTGGACTGACCTACCTCCAAGGAGGTTTAGAGCCCAGTGGTGAAAACAGAAAGTAAACAGAATGCTAAATGCGGTTCCAAAGGCTGAGAACATGACACAAGTGACCAACACAATAGTTTTCCAACATCCTAAATATGTGAGAAGCAGACTATGAAACAAGTATTAGTGATCATCCACCTTCAGCTTATGGAGTGGGGCAGGGAGTGGTGGCAGAGATAGAGAGAAAAGAGGAGAGAAAAGAGATTCCTTTGAATAGATTTGGAATGTTCTTGAATCACTCCCAGTCTCCATTCACAATGTCACGTGGGTTCAACTGCAGAGTAGACATTTGAATAAATACACAAGTATAAATTTTGGAAAAGTTAATTGTTCTGGATTTTTCTCTGGAAAAATCCTTGATTTATCTAAGTTCCATGTGTTTTAAAATAAAACGGAGTCAATGATTTGTAGGAGTATTGCCTACTTAAGGATACTGCACTGTTTGATGAGACCTATTTCACCCATTTAAATTCAAACATGAATAAGGAAGAAATTAGAATTATAATTAACCTTTAATTATATTTATGTATCTTTTTATTAAATGCATCTTATCTAATGCTTATTATTGTGTGTTGAGTTTGCATTTTACTGAATATAACTTATATACAATAAAAATAAATTAATCCATCTGAATTCTATATACTTAAGTTGTATAGACTTACAATTTTATAGTTACATAAAATTACCCTTTATTTATAGGAAATTCATCTGGGTTTCATACTGATATTATGAAATATACAAATCGATTCTCCAGATTGTGTGTGTGTATATATATATATATATATATATATATATATATATATATATTTTTTTTTTTTTTTTTTTTGAGACGGAGTTTCGCTCTTGTTACCCAGGCTGGAGTGCAATGGCGCGATCTCGGCTCACCGCAACCTCTGCCTCCCGGGTTCAGGCAATTCTCCTTCCTCAGCCTCCTGAGTAGCTGGGATTGCAGGCACGTGCCACCATGCCCAGCTAATTTTTTTGTATTTTTAGTAGAGACGGGGTTTCACCATGTTGACCAGGATGGTCTCGATCTCTCGACCTCGTGATCCACCCTCCTCAGCCTCCCAAAGTGCTGGGATTACAGGCTTGAGCCACCGCGCCCGGCCCGGATTGTGTATATTTTTAATTAAAAAAAATTTTTTTAAACAGGGTCTTGCTCTGTCACCCAGGTCGGAGTGCAATGGAATGATCACAGCTTACTGCAGCCCTGACATCATGGGCTCATGCAATCTTTCTGCCTCAGCCCCCAAGTAGCTGGGACTACAGGTACATACCACCACCACACCTGGCTAATTTTTAAAATTTTTAGTAGAGACGAGGTCTTGCTATGTTGCCAAGGCTGGTCTCGAACTTCTAGGCTCAGGTGATCCTCCTGTTGCAGCCCCCACAAATGCTGGGATTACAGGTGTGAGCCAGGCCTTTTTATAGTTTTTAATTTTGGGGGGTACATAGTAGGTATGTATATGCATGAGGTATAGAGGATATTTTGATATAGGCATACAATGTGTAATAGTTACATTAGGGTAAATTAAGTATCCATCCCCTCTAACATTTATCCTTTGTATTACAAACAATCAAATTATACTCTTAGTTATCTTAAAATATACAATTAAATTATTATTGACTATAGTCACCTGCTGTGCTATTGAATACAAGGTTTCATTCATTCTTTCTGTTTTTTGTACTCATTAACAATCCCCACTTCCCCCTATGCCCACTTCCCCATTACCCCTCCCAGCCTCTGGTAACTGTCCTACACTATCTCTGTAAGTTCAATTGTTTTTATTTTCAGCTCCCACAAATAAGTGAGAACATGAAAAGTTTGTCTTTCTGTGCCTGGCTTATTTCAGTTAACATCATGTCCTCCAGTTCCATCCACATTGTTGCAAATGATGGGATCTCATTCCTTTTATGGCAGGAGGACCACTTGAGCCCAGGAGTTCAAGACCAGCCCCCATCTCTACAAAAAAATAAAAAATTCACCTGCTGTGGTGGAGCACACCTGTAGTCCCAGGAACTCAGGAAGCTGAGGTGGGAGAATCACCTGAGCCCAGGAGGTCAAGGCTTCAGTGAGCTGTGATTGTGCCACTGCACTCCAGCCTGGGCAACAGAGCGAGATCCTGTCTCAAAAAAAGGCATAAACTCATGGATTTAAATACATTTTAAAAATTTCATTGTAAAATAACCTCAGATACAGAAAACTCCACAAGATGAATCTCTAGCTTAGTGAGTTATTATATGAAAAATATGCTTGAAATCACCACCCAGGTCGAGAGCTAGAGTATCAGTCACTCTGGAGTTCCTCTCTTGCTCTATCTCAATGAAACACTTTCTTCTAAGAAGTAACAACCACACTGAATTTTGTAGAAATCATTTCTTTTTAACAGTACTATTACCCAAGTGTGTGACCTTGACACTATAATTTAGTTTTGCCCATTGAAAAAAGATGGCTAATAAGTTATCTGTTGAAGAACCTGGGATATTTGAATTGTAGAGTTTCCTACAGTCTAAATGTTACCGATAACACATGTAATGCAGCTCAAAATGGCCCTGCTGTTTGTATGTCCTGAAACTGATGGCTGGATCCAGCAGTTTGAACACAATGAATTTGATCTCTTTAACAGACTAGTGGTGATATTGGATTCTTTCACCAAGAACCACATAGTCTGGTTGTCTCTCTTTTCATGAGCTAAGTAGACATTGATTTGCAATGCCTGGATAATTTGACTGGGAGGTGTAAAATGGTGACTTACATCATTTTCTTTTAATTTATTAATTAGAATATGTATTAGTCAGGGTTATCCAGAGAGACATATAAAGAAATATACATCAAGAACCAACTCCAATAGGCCCCTCCTGGCCAAAGGTAGAACTATGTAATCTTTAAGATAATAATTGCAACACACTGAAACCTATCAAATAATTTTACATCTGTGAGTTCATAATAATATTACATAACCAACACCAAAACATATTCTTATAAGATAGACATATACAGATAGAGCTCTGTATATGTCTCTCTGGAGAACCCTTACTCCATATATATATATATATAGCTGTGTATAATACAGCTGTGTATAATAACCATCCATATAGATGTGTATAATATAGCTGTGTATATTACATACAGCTATATATATGGAGTTGGGGTTCTCCAGGGAGACAAGTACAGAGACATATACATAGGATATATATATATATATATACACACACATATAGGCTATGTATACACATATATTGTTTATACATAAGATACATACACACATACATATATATCTGTATATATGTATATATCCATATATACACCCCATATATTATATATATAAATAGGGCATATAAATTGGATATCTATTTGTATGTGTATATATATGTTTATAGGATATATACACACATCCTATATAGGATATATTTATATGTATACATATATACAGATGTCCTATTTATATGTACTTATATATCTTGTCATATGTATATTTATGCATTCTATTTATATAGGATATATGTGCATGTATATGTATCTGTGTATATATCCTATATAAATGGACATATAAATACATACATAGTAGGATATATAAATATATATTTATAAATAGGATATATATATCTTATTTACTGATAAATAACTTATTATTAGAGAAATTGGCTCGTGATTATGGAGGCTGGGAAGTCCCACAACATGTGGCCCGCAAGCTGCAGAAGCTGAGATTAGGGTATTGTGGCTCAGTCCAAGTCTGAAAGCCTCAGAACATGGGAAGCTGATGATGTAACTTTCAGTCTGAGGCTCAAGGTCTGAGAACCTGGGTGTGGGGAGGGGTAGGGCTGGTATAAATCCTGGAGCCTAAAGGCCATAGATGCTGAAGTTGTGATGTCCAAGGGCAGGAGAAGAGTACCTCATCTCCAGGAGAGAGAGAGGAAATCATCTTTCTGCTGCCTTTTTTGTTCTATCTGGGTCCCTAGCAGACTGAATATTGCCTGTCCATACTGCAGGCAGATCCTTCTCATCAAGTCCACAGAGACACATGCCAGGCTTCTCTAGAAATACTCTCACAGACATGCCCAGAAATAATGCTTTACCAGTTCTCTAGGTATTCTTTAATCAAGTCAAGTTGACACCTAAGATTAATCATCACACACTTCTTTTACAAAGATAAGCTTCCCCTCATCTCTAATTTGGTTTAGTTCATAGAGGTCTGTACAATAGCCTCATGATTTCCACCTATTCACAAATTTTCAAGGTCATTAAGTGGCTTCCTGTTATCATCCCAAGGTGACCAAGTAGTATTCTATTTCATTTTTGTAATATCTTTATGAGCTCACAGATTTAAAATTGTTTGATAGGTTTTGGTCTGCTGCAATCATTACCTATTTTAAAGACTAGCTCTACCTTTGGCCAGTAGAGGCCTATTCAAGTTGGCCCTCGAGTCCTTTGACAGAATCTTAGTAATCTTTGATAACTTTTCTGCAATCTGGGATGACAAGATGTTCCAAACTCATCTTGCACATTTTGAGTCATTAGACCTGGAATCAACCAATTTTTCAACAGGCTCCGGATGCTGGACCACAATCCAGCTGCCAGGGGTCCTAGCTACGACTGCGTTTTTAGGTCTTTACAGTGACAGAGCTAAGATATACATGTGGTATGTGTGTGTGTGTGTGTGTGTGTGTGTGTGTCTGTGTGTGTTTTTATAATAATTCCTGAGTAAATTCTAATCCTTTCCATTTAAATTCAGGATTACAGGATTATGGAGTTTCTTTCCTTTCTTTTTTTTTTTTTTTTTTTAGACAGGGTCTCACTCTGTCACCCAGGCTGGAGTGCTGTGGCATGATTATGCACTGGGTTCAAGCGATCCTCCCACCTCAGCCTTCTGAGTAGCTGAGACTGAAGGTGGGAGCCACCATGCCTAGCTAATTTTTTGTACTGTTTATAGAGACGAGGTTTTACCTTGTTGCCCAAACTGGTCTGGAACTCCTGGCTCAAGCTATCTGCTGGCTCAGCCTCCCAAAGTGCTCTTACTTTTCTGTAGCACATTTGTATTTCCTTTCTTTCACACTGAGAATCCTGATTCTCGTGGACACATTGGTTAGAGAATAATTCAAAATTACTAATGTGCTCTATCCCACATTCCACATACAGCATTCTCAGAATAACAATAATATTGCCATCACTGGTATAATTATTGAGAAGACTTGAAATTATTTTTGCATATATGCTCTCCATTTCCACCTTTTTAAAAGCTACACTATAGCAATGCTAAGTATTTCATCATTATATACTGTGCTGTCTCCTGTTTAGCCTCATTTAATTCTATTTCTACAAGTAATTATATGTTTTATGCTTATCACCTGTTCTTACGATGATGTCTCTAGTTATTTTGGTTGTCTGAAGCTCATTCTCTTGTAGATTCCCCAGCAATGATTTGAAGAAATAATAGTCCTTGAATTCTTGCATGTTGCTAATAGTTTGCTTTAGCCTTTCATACCTATAAGTCAGTTTTGCTGACTTACGAGATTCTTGCTTCACATTTTCTTATCTTGAATGCCTTAAATACGTTATATTATTTTTCCTGGCATAAAGCATTACTGTCAAAGTCTTAATGATAATTTAATATTAGATTATCATTATGAATCACTTCTTGCTTTTGTCTAGAAGCCCAAAGGACTTTTTTATTTATCTTCAAAGTTCAATAATTTTATTAGACTATGTTTTGGTGTTGGTCATTGTGGGCCAATATTCTTAGGTATATGACATACTCTTTAAGAGTTTTTAATCTTTTTCTTTTAAATTCAGGGAAACTTCCTTGAATGCTTCATTTGTTATTCATTTGCTTTTTAGTACTTCTGCTGTTCCCTTACTTTTTTTTTATCTTCGGGACCCTTATAATCTGTACTTTAGATGTTCTTTGCCAATCTTCAATATATGTCACTTTCTCCCAAGCACTTTTTCTCTCTTTATTTCTTTAAATTTAAAATGTTTTCCTCTTTTTTTGCCTTCTACTTCCATTGAATAGTTACCTATTATATTTATTCCCTTTTGTGTTTCTTCTAGGTTAGTCTTTATTTCTAAAATATTTTTTTTCTTTTATCCCAATATTTCCCGGAGTCCTGATATTTATTATCTGAATTACTTTAGTTTTCATATATGTTGTTTTTCACCTATTGTGTCATTTTCTTGATACTTGTTATTTTAAAAATAAAAGCTTATGGTTTTAATTTATTGTTTAATTATGTCTTTTCAGCATACTTTCATTGTCTATCAGGTTGCTATTCTGCTCCTGTGGGATTTAACTTTCACAGTTTTTTGCTGTTTGTTTTATATGAAATTGGTTTTCCTGTACTTTTAGAAGGAAGCATGGTAGTTCAGGGTAAGTTCAGGGTAACTTTCTTCTCTTTCTTTCTTTCTTTCTTTCTTTCTTTCTTTCTTTCTTTCTTTCTTTCTTTCTTTCTTTCTTTTTTTTTTTTGGAGATGGAGTATCACTCTGTTGCCCAGGTGGGAGTACAGTGGTGTGGTCTTGGCTAGCTGCAACCTTCACCTACCAGGTTCAAGCAATTCTCCTGCCTCAGCCTCCCAAGTAGCTAGGATTACAGGTGCCTGCCATCATGCCCAGCTGATTTTTGTATTTTCAATAGAGACGGGGTTTCACCATGTTGGCCTGGCTGATCTCAAACTCCTGACTCCATGATCCATCTGTTTCAGCCCCCCAAAGTGCTGAGATTACAGGCATGAGCCACTGCACCCAGCCAGTTTAGGGTAACTTTCTAACTTCACATAGCTTCCTCTTTTGTTGCTTTCATGTTATGTTAAAAAAAAAATAGCAGCTTTCTAAGATTTCTTGGATCTATTCCTCTCTCCCATACTTACCTGTGTCTTCTCCACTGTCTATATTCTGTGCAATTTTTATTCCACTCCCAGCAGTTTCTCCTCTATGCGAGCCTGTGTTAGAAAGCAGTTGTAGTGACTCAGAATCCTTAGGGGCTAGACTGCTATAGATCCTTCTGCTGCGATATGAACCATTGGTACCCAGCAGCAGTAATTCTTGACTGCTTTGGGTTCTGCTGTTCTCATGTTCATCAGATTTCCTGTTGCTTCCCTCTGCTCACTCCTGCATAGACTCTCCAGGACTTGTGGCAGTTGGTGGTTTGTTGTTTGCCACCTTGGAGTTAGCGGATATAACTTGTCATACAGGGTGGAGACTAATAAAAAATGGCCTCAGCATTTCCTCTGCTCCCTATACATGTGCATCCTGATCTGACACTAAAAGACACAGGGTATTTCTCCTTATAAATCTGAGATCTCCTTGTGACTGATTGACCAATAGAATATGAAAAAAGTGATATTCTAGGAACTCTTGGTCCTCGGCCTTCATGGTGTGAGGAGGCCAAGCCAAGGAGAGGCTATGTAAAGAATTGAAGTGCTCAGAGTTACAGCTCCAGCTGAGTGCTCAGGCCATCTGAAATGCTCTGCCCCAACTGAGTTTTCAGATGACTACAGTGCTAGCTGTGATAGATAACAAAATGGTAGTTGTTTTAAAATCAAAAATATTGAAGTTGTTTTTAATATAGCAATAGATAAAAAAAAAAATGCCTAGTTTTATTATAAATGTTATCCACGGTTTTAAATTGTGTTATCCAGTTGCTCCTCAGTTTTTATGTAGGGATTTGAAGAGAGTCTAAAATAATGTCTTGTATGTAATGTGATCTGACCAAATCTGCCCAGAATCTACTCTATCAAAAGATTATAAGTTTCTTCTAGTGTAGAGCTCGGTCAAGACCCGTGAAACCATCAGAGAGTGTAATTCAGAACCAGAATAAAACACAGGTAATTTATAGGTTCCCCATGTGGACTTTGGCTTTCTAATCAACCCTAAATGAAAATAGACATCTCTTTCCTCACTGTCTGCACCCCTCATGTTAGAGTTCATACTAAATACGTTGACAATCCATATATCTGATGTTAGTTGCCTGAATAAATTGGGCACTCTAATTCTCTAGATCCATGTTGTTAGGGGCATCAGCTAAATTTTTGAACAATTAAAACATTTTTTACAAAATTCACAGTGAGTGCTGTAGATACTGCAATCAAGCTAACAGTTTGGCTAACTTTCAAGCCGATCGACTTAGTCATTCAAAGAATACTGAGTGTTTTTTATGACCAAAGAACTGTTGTAGGTCTCCAGGCCCTGATTATAGACCAACAAACAAGCAAACATCCCTACTCTTAAGGAAATTAAGGTCCAGCACCCAATATTCTCTAAATACTTGTTCAGTGGTCATCCTGCTGTCACTTGAACACGCTCCTTAGAAAGTGCCAAACCCACTTCCGCTCCCTATAACTTCTAGTACACTTCCTTGAAAATGTTTTGATAAATACTATTTTACCCATTTCATTATGTTTTCAGTGATGGCACAGCATCCTTTCAAGATTAGCTTCTTTGGATGCTACCCAACAAGTATTCCCCTTAATCCAATTCTGATTTCAAAGAGTCATTAAAATGTGGCAAACAGCAAATAATTAAGTGTTCGATTTAAAATTTTTTGAATAAAACAATAGTTACTTAACGGGGTACTTTGGTGTACACTTTATTAGATTAGTAGGAGTTTGGGACCTTTGTGTGTATATGGGGGGTGGGGAGATGGGAGGAAAAGGAAATGAGTAGTAGAGGTTGTTAAAAGAGAAAAAGGAAGAAATAAAAGATCATATTCTCAAAATCAACAATTTAAGGAACTCTAGTATTTTAGTAGCTTTCTTCATGTACAACCTGGAAATGTACATTAACAGGAAACTTTCTACCCAGTCCTGCCTCCGCCCTTCCCTTCCTTGGGTCTGCCGGAATCTGTCAGTGGGTAGCAGACATTGTCATTGTTTATGATGTTCATAAGCCTGCCTGAATGTGAATGACATATATTTAGAAATCAAAATAAAGCTTTGGGAAGATCTTCAATTTAATGGAAACTAGTCTAGTCATTTGGGAACCACAAGAGCTTTTTAGGGAAAATCTGCCTCTGCCAGCTGGAGGAAGTGTGGGTGTACCAGGGTCCCGGTGACACCTTGTGATGTCACTCGCCCCCAGGCTGAGGTTGATTGGCCACGAAGAGTTGCAGCAGAGTTTAAATTCCTGCAACATCAGAGAAGTGTTCAGAATATCAACACAGGAGTGTCTTCATTGGGCATAGATTTCCTCTGTGAGAACGTCAAACTGATTTTTGAGACTTTTTGAAAAAAGTCTTTGTGCACTAAGGAGGGTAAGCCATTTTTGTAATTTAATTTTTAAAAATAACTTGCTGGTTGTTTGGAAAATATTAAGTATATATACATGTTTGAGGCAGTATACCATGTAGAGAGAAATGGGAGAGCTGTGCATTGGGTAAAAACAGTTCATATTTTTGTGCTTGTTGTTTATGTCACAGTAAATAATGATATTAAAATGACATGTTAAGTCACTAGAGACAGGTGTTTTTCTTGGTAATGCTTTAATTAAATCTCTGCATGATACTTCTAAAATGAAAAGTTTATAGAACAGGAGGCAGATGGAAGGTCATTTTGAAATTTAGTTTTAATTAGCAAAACATACAAAACTTTTACATTTGGGTTTCATAAATATGGGAATGTTTGTGGCCTACAAGACTGTGAAAAAAAACATCTAAACTGGATGGCAGGATTTTCAAAAGAAGATCTTTTTTAATTAAAAATGTGTAATGTTATTCATCTAGAGAGCATCTGGTAATATTTATTATGAACTGCATAAGAAACTAAAAGATGATTAAACTACTGAAATAACTGAGGGTGTGATAATTACGGTTTTTGTATTATTTAGCTTGGTATTCGTGTTAGCATGATGCTTTGAGTACAGTCAAAACTCAATGAATTTTGAATATAATTGTCTTTTAAAACATTTTTTAGTGTAGAGAATTTGTATATATGTTCCTGCCCATATGTATTTGTATTCATTGTATTTAGTGCACTCCTTCATCTATATGACATTTAGAAGAGTTCACGTGTTTTAGCAACTTGTCTTCCTTGAGAGTAGTAACTTGTGGCTAACCATACTTTCTGTTTAACTGAGGCTGTACTATCCTATTTTAACCTTATTGTTTAAAAATGTGAACAATTTTCTAAAGGGTGTTAGTCCACTTATCTACCTGAAAATGCTGATGTGAAACAATCTATATTTAATTTTGGAGGCACCTCAGAGTTATTTTCCTGTGGTTAAACGCATATAATATTGGATTCATTGTAATTGACCTTAAGGCACTTATAATAGGAAGAATTGGAATTGTTTGTTTGTTTGTTTGTTTCTCTGAATTCCTGATAGAGTTCATATCCCGGCCGAGTATTACTCTATTTTCAAAGAGTAATAAGAAAACAAATTCTAGTAGGTTCTAGTTAGTTGGATTCTGGGTAATTTTATTTTTATAAAACCAGGTTATTTTATTATTATTACAAATTGCTGTATACTCAGCACCTAGAAAAGTGGCCAGCACACTAGATGTTCATAAATATCTATTGACTACTAATGAATGAATTTATTGTTCAGTTGTGTTCCTGAAGATAGCAATACTAAGACAAATAAAGCAAATTAATATGATGATTGTTTTCCAAAAGAAAAAAAGGCCTATGATTTTTCAAACCTTAATTTTCTTCTTTGGCCTAGTTCCTTTATTTTGGTTTACATAAAAGAAGACCCATATTTTACAAATGATCTTAAGCTTGAGAAAATACTAGAACAAATTTCCTTACTTAAGAGCTCAAAGAAGTTTGGCTACACTTGAAAATTTTTTTTTTTTTTTTTTTGAGACAGAGTCTCACTCTGTTGCCAGGCACCAGGCTGGAGTGCAGTGGCACAATCTCAGCTCACTGCAACCTCCACCTCCCGGGTTCAAGCAATTCTCCTGCCTCAGCCTCCCGAGTAGCTGGGACTACAGGTGCATGCCACCACCCCCAGCTAAGTTTTGTATTTTTAGTAGAGATGGGGTTTCACTATGTTGGCCAGGATGGTCTCAATCTCTTGACCTCGTGATCCGCCCACTTCGGCCTCCCAAAGTGCTGGGAATACAGGCGTGAGCCACCGCACCCGGCCTACACTTGAAATCTTGACTTTAGTTTCCTTCTCCACATTCTAAACATTTGTTTCTTTCCAGCTCTATGAAAACAATTCAAAAAGGCAGAAATTCTCGAATACACTGCCTTCCAAGTGAATGGAACTCAAGTTGTTGATTTCCTTTCATTACATCATCTCACTGTAGCATGACAACAAGTGAAATGCAGAAGGACATTAATCATTGAAGAAGAACTCAAAGTTCTAGATTTTTAGTTTAGGCTTTGTAGCTGTGGCTCACACTTGCTCAGAATACGGCTACTGCCTATCTGCTTGTACTCTGTTTTGAATAGTAGCCAAAATGTTTATAAAAGTTTGGAACTCTTGCTTGGAAATGCGCTTCACAAAATTATAATTATTTTTATCAAAAACACTACATGCAAACCTAATATGGGGTTTAAGATCTGACTTTCTTCAATGCTTAAGGTTGCACTATATTCTTTGGGTGGTAACATCAGCTCTCTCAGCACTCTAGGCTGTCTTTTATTTTAGTTTACCAGACTTGCACCTGGGAAATTATTGCTTTAGGTCAGGGTGATAAATAGTATTTCTAGAATCCTGAGCAAGTTAGTGCATCTTTCTTATGTTTTAGAATAGTCATCCCTAAAAAACTGGAGCACTAGGGGCATGCATTTCCTTGGGAAAAAAAACATAACATTAATTGGTTTAGAATAAATGCACAATGGCATCCCAATTTTCTAATTATTTAGATGAGAGAAGCTAAAGAAAATACAAGAGAATTCAATAGTCACTGACCTTCTGTTATGGCTCTAATATTTGCTAGTTTTCAGAGAATTGTGAAATTATAACCTTATTCAGATTTCACTTTGAAATTTTTGTAATCAATTATTTTATTTATTTTTATTTTTTGAGACGGAGTTTCACTCTTTTTACCCAGGCTGGAGTGCAATGGCATGATCTCAGCTCACCACAACCTCTGTCTCCTGGGTTCAAGCAATTCTCCTGCCTCAGCCTTCCGAGTAGCTGGGACTACAGGTGTGCGCCACCATGCCCAGCTGATTTTTTTTGTATTTTTAGTAGAGATGAGGTTTCACCATGTTTGCCAGGATGGTCTCGATCTCTTGACCTCATGATCCACCCACGTCTGCCTCCCAAAGTGCTGGAATTACAGGCGTGAGCCACTGCACCCAGCCTTACTTTGAAAATTAAAATGGTGAACTACCTCATTTTCATTTGATTTGTGAAGCTGAAACCATTGACAGGGTTATTTTAAAAATATGATATTTGAGAAAATTTTGCTTTCCTGAAGAAATGAACCTAACAAATTTTTAAAAAAGTTTTAATTGTGGGATCTAAAGAGAAATAACAGCTATAAAATAGGCTTGATTTTGGTGTTGATCATTTTCATATATTTTTCTCTGTTAATATTAATTGAAGGATTTTTAAAATAAATTAAGACAATATCAAACATAAGAACTGATATGTACTATGCTGAATTAGAATAAAGAAAGTAGCACAAATTAAGAATAACTATGCGGAGGTGAGATAATGCCTATAAAATACATGAGTGGTCCTGTTTGACTATTTGAGTTGTGTGAAAGTAGAAATGAGATGGCTGATCAGACTCCTTAACTTACTATTTCTATTATTTCCTTGACAACATTCAAAAACTAAGATTAGATGACTTATTGAGCCCAATGTTTCAGACAATATTAAGCATATTCAGGCATTATTGAGTGATATATATATATATATATATTTTTTTTTTTTAACTTTTATTTTTATTTATTTATTTATTTTTTGAGACAGGGTCTTGCTCTGTCACCCAAACTGGAGTACAGTGGCATGATCATGGCTCAGTACAGCCTGGATCTCCCTGGCTCAAAGAATTCTCTCTGGTCAGCCTCCTGAGTAGCTGGGGCTATAGGCATGCGCCATCATTCCAGGCTGATTATAATATTCTTATTTCTTAGATCAAGTGTTAAAATCTCTTGTGGAACTTTAAAAACAAACCTATTCCTGTGCCCAGCCAAGTGATGGATTTATTGCTCTGGGATGGGATTTATGCAATGGCATTTTAAAAACCCTTCTCAGGTGATACTAATATACAGTTAGGATTGAGAATCTTTGGCTTATAACTCTTATCATTAGTTTAGGGGCCAAGGGAAAAAGTTCCCCCTCACTCTCTGAAGGTTTGCTGAAAATCAACTGACAAAAGATAGATTAATGGGAGAAAAGAAATACAAATTTATTTTTTCTGCCACATGGGAGCCTTCAGAACAAAGACCTAAAGATACAGAAGAAACTGTCCTTTTTATGTTTATGTTCAACTAAACATGGGCAGCCGTACAGAAATATGATTGGACAAAGTTTTTGATCTTATACTAATGGATCAAGTAGGGTGGCCCAGCAAGGTCTGTCCAGATTCTTCTTGGCCTCTCCGTGTAGTATTTCTTCCTTCTTGATATGGGACAGGAACTTCTCTGGAATGGGGGTCTTATGACCTCCAATCAAACAAGGTGGGTCAGAGAATTTCTTTATGGCCAGTTGTTATACAGAAGAACAGGGGCACTCGGTAATATTTTTAGGTGTTATTGCTGGCTTTGGGGAAAAGAGGTTCTTGTTTCTATAACCCGCCTTTGGAAAGAGGGATTCTAGTTTCTACAGTTGGTCTCATGGGAGAGTGAGAGGCCAGAGATAGGAGGGCAGGAGAAGGTCAGAGAGAAGCTTTTGCTTCTGAGGCCTTCACGTGGCATATTGTAAGTCAAAGACAATGACTGAGGTGAGTCTCAATTACTTTTGGAGACTTATCTTGCCAAAATTGAGGTGCACATGGAAAAAGGAACACAAAATCACCAGAAGCATCTATGATCCATGTTACTTTACAAAGAGGGTCTGGGGACTTCTGTATTTAAAGGGGAAAGAGGAAGGGGAGAAAAAGGAAGGGTAGATAAAAGAGGCAAGTGATAGCATTCCTTTGAGTCTCTATTTAGTGTTCACTGAACCCACATTTTATATGTGAAAGGAGAGGGTAGAGGAATAGTCAACTATGCATTTGTCTCATGCTCAGTGAATCTGCATTTTCACATACGATAAAGTAAACACGAACCAGAGAAGGCTGTCAGACATGCGTCGATCTCAGGTGAGGAGAGAGATGACTTTTAGTTCTGTCCTTTGTCCTGAACTTGTGAAGGTAAGCTGCTAATTTACATTGTGAGGGTGAAATTCACCCACACTGTTTTATGGTAAGGATCTCAGGGCCCACAAGGAATTTCCCTGTGAGAAAATTGTGAGGGTGGTATGCAACCTTTTGTCCTTGTAGCTATCTTTTTAAGAACAAAACGGGAGGTCAGTTTGTGTGACCCAGTTCCTGGGTTGAATTTCCCTCCAGTTTAGTGAGTTTGAGGTCCCAATATTTTATTTTCCTTTCACAGTATACATTTAACATTAAAAAAAATGAACAAATCAGCAAAAGTAAAACAAACTTGCAGGATTATCTGTGAAATGTATGGAAGTCCATCAGGCAAGGATGCTAGGGTAGCTACCAAGCCTTACTAGTGCAGGGTAAATTGCTTTTCTGAAACCATTTCAATAACTTTTTACTTTAGCAGCTAGTACATCTGTTTTTAAATATAGAACAAAGTGTTTTCCAAAGCAACAGTTCTTGAAGTGTGAAATGAAGTTACTCTCCAGAAAAAATGTTTGATTTGGCGTATTTCTCTCGGCATGATTTACAAGTATATTTCAAACCTCTAATCTTCCCCAAATCTTTCAGTACTGTGAATGACAGCCAAAAGAATTTAGCATAATCATGTATAATGTATGACTAAATGTGTCACAGTAGATATTAAGAGCCTTCTGAAGTTGTAGTATGAAGCCCACTCTAGTACATCTCTTCCAGATCACAAAAAAAGCAAAATCTATTTTGTGCAGACATGATTATGCAATCGTAAGTGTGACTAAGAAGCCTGTATGTGTGTGTGTGTGTGTGTGTGTGTGTGTGTGTAAACAAATGCCTACCACCTATCAATCACGTCAATAAGTGTAATTTTTCAGGGAGAATACGTTTTCTAGGGTACTCTGCCATACCAAGCTGCATAATTATTGTAAAAGTGAATGGACAAAAATTCTCTATTCTTCTTTCTTTACTTTCTCCTCAATTTATAATACTTTACATGTTAGTGTTTATAGATCTCCTCATTGAAACATTTCAGTTTATTTCTTAGGACTCAGGTTTTTAAAAACCATTTTACTGAGTTTTAATCTATATGCCACATGCTTCACCAATTTGAAGTGTACAGCGCAGTGGTTTTTAGTATATTTACAGAGTTTTGTAACCTTCATTACAATAAATTTCAGAATAGCTTCTTCATCTCCCAGAGAGAAATCCTATGCCCATGAACTATCACCCCTCAACCTCCCATCTGCACAAGCTCCAGGCAACCCAACCACTAATCTACTTTTTGTCTCTGTAGATTTGCCTCTTCTGGACATTTCATCATTCCAGTGTGGGCTTTTTATCTGGATTCTTTCACTTAGCATAGTGTTCTCAAGGTTTCTCTACTTTGCAGCACATATCAGTACTTCATTCCTCTTTATGGTTGAGTTATATTCCATTTTATAGACATGTAAATTTTACTTATCCATTCATCAGTTCATGGACTTTCGATGAATTTTTAATAGGAAGAAACTGTTAAAAAGTTGAAGCTACTTTATTTCTTTAACATGGAGAGAAACACCTATGTCTTTCATTCCAGGTAGAGGTATCACACCCAACTATGAAGATCAGCATCCTGCTCATGTTCTTTTGGGGATTATCCTGTGCTCTCCCAGTAAGTATGAGGGTAGGAATATATGAAAAAAACCTTTCCATAATTAAAACTTCACAGTTTTCATTGGCTATGAACCAAGATGGCTGTGTATGTTCCAGTCCAGTAAAAAGGGTACTTTCTTGTAACGCTGTGTTTTAAAAAATATCATTGAAGTTATTTCTTACTCTGTTCAGTTGCCATTCATATAGTTATCTCTCATATTTTTCTTCTCTGTAAACAGTGGTTCTTAAAGTGTCATCCTGGGACCAGCAGCATCAGCATCAACTAGGACCTTGTTAGAAATCCCAGTTTGGCCAGGCGCAGTGGCTCATGCCTGTAATCCCAGCAGTTTGGGAGGCTGAGGCAGGTGGATCACGAGGTCAGGAGTTTGAGACCAGCCTGACCAACGTGAAACCTTGTCTCTACTAAAAATACAAAAATTAGCTGGGCTTGGTGGCACACACCTGTAATCCCAGCTAGTCAGGAGGCTGAGGCAGAAGAACTGCCTGAACCTGGAAGGTAGAGGTTGCAGTGAGCCAAGATCATGCCACTGCACTCCAGCCTGGCAACATACTGAGACTTTGTCTCAAAAAAAAAAAAAAAAAAAAAAAAAAAAAAAAAAAAAAAAGAGAAATCCCAATTCTTGGGTCCTACCTCAGAGCTGCTTAACCAGACACTTTAGGGATAGGGAACAAATCCGTATTTTAACAAGGCCTCCAGATGATTCTGATGCAACCTAAAATTTGACTATCTCTACTCCTATGAATGAAAAGTGTTAATAACTATTGTTTCAGAAATTTCTCTTTGGATTTACCATTTGTACTACATTTTCTAGGTGGCCAGGTATCAAAATAATGAATCTGACAGTTCTGAGGAATGGAAGGTGAGTAGAAATAGGACTTCTTGAAATATTTCAATTTAGTGTATTATGAGTATAACCAAATTGACTTCATTGCAAATGTTGAAACTGCTAATGACTTAATGAGCATATTGATAAGCTAAGCTATAGAATTCATAGAAGAAAAGAATACTGCAATTCCAACTTAGTAGTATACTCTGGAAAGGAAGCATGTTTTCTCTTAGCTTTCTGCTTGTAATGGACATGTATAATAGTGCCAGGCGATGGATGGCAATGAACCAAGACTTTTCAGGAGAGATTAGACTTGAAATTTGTTTTAACAAGAGTTATCTGGTAGGCAAGAGGTCAAGTCCCAGGAGGTAAGAAAAGAAAGAAGAATGAGAGGACACTAGAGTCTCTGGAATAAGAGCTAATGTTGCTAGAGTGTTGACTGTCATTAACCCAATCATTATTAACTCTCAGTAACTCAAGAATCATTTCCAGGCACAGTTCTGAGTGTTTTACATATATTAACTTTATTAATTTTCACACCTCTGTGAATTAGGCATTATATTTTATTATCTACACATGAGAATACTGAGTACAGAGAGTAACTCAATCTGTGCAGGTTACATGGTTAGTGTTAGAGTCAGACTTTGATATTATATTACTCTAGCTCCAGAATCCACATTCTTAATCAGTGTCTTATATTCCTCTCAGGAAGGAACTGGCTCTAAGAGGTCCAAAAATTCTCAAGATTGGCACCAAGGGTTAAAATCTTATGCAAAATCAGAGCAATTTGTTCACTACCTTGTTTCCTGCTGGCTTTTACATATGATAAAGCTTAGGCCCAATGCTTTTGGTGGTGGCCAGATAATGCCAGAGACCTGAGACGGGGTCCTGCCCTTGCCCGAGTCTGGAATACACTTTGCAGTATTCATTATGAACTTTCTTCAGAGATAGCCATAGGCTGGTTAATTTAAAAGCAGACACTGTAGATCCTCTCTCTCATTTAACCAGAGACACACAAACAAGCCCTGTTCTCAAGTCTAGCCTTGGCATGAGAAAAATAACAATGTCTTGCTCCCTTCCACCCATTCATTCCAATCATTGGAGCAGAGCCTGCCATTGTGCCTGCCTGCAATGTCGCAGGCCAAAGACAGAGTGACGATACCTCCTTTCTCTAAGGAGATATCCCCAGTCCAGCACCGCTGAGACTCACATTGAAGACAGGTCAATAGCAGCTCCTCCCTGCTCTACTTTGAGCCTTGGGTGTTCTACATAGGACTTTGCCCTCCTCAAGGGGATAGGGGAGAGGCGTTGGGGAGGGGTGTCAGAAGTTGCTAAGGCATTCTTACAGTGTTTATGAGACTAAAGAAAGTGAAATAAATCAGAAGGATGACTAGTTAAATTTCTGATTTAGCATTTGTTTTTAATACCAGAGCGTTTACATGACTCAAGAAAGGTTTAATGGCTTTCTCAATTCAGTTTTGTTTACTATGAAATTTTATAAGGTGGATATTCTCAAAGTGGATTATTTCTTTAATTTATATCATGTTGAACAGTTTTCGAGATACTTCCTTAGGCATTAGCTGGTTTCATCCTTGTACCTACCTTGTGGGGCAGGCACAGTGGATGTTAATTTTCTTAATTTATGAATAAGAAACTGACAGTCAAACACGTGAAATGAGTTGCCCATCTTCACCTAGAGTAACCAACCATCTCACTTTATCTGGGACTTAGGGGTTTCCTGGAACACATACATGACTTTCAGTGCTAACACTAAGATGATTGGTTTTCAGGGCTAAAACCAAAACCAGTGAGTTGGTTATCTGAGGCGTAAATCTGGATTCTGAGTTTCAATGCTGCTTTTCCTCTATTACATTTCCTCTAGGTTGTATGAACAGCCAGGTTCAAAGAAAGCATGTTTATTTCTATAAACAAAAATTCAGAAATATAAAAATGGTCTAGATCTCTTATATCCCAAGATTTTTTTCAAGCCATTAGTCATTTTACCTTCTTTTTTGAACGATCTCTTCATAAAATTTCATTATTACTCATGTAAATGTAAGATCTCTACCAAGAAACTAAAAATAATCACCTAAAATTATTCTAAATAATTTCAATAATGAAATCCATCTGTGAGGGAATAATTTATTTTCCTTCCTTTCCTTTTCTGCAGGATCATTTGGGTCAGGCACCAACTCCACCCTTGGTAACTATCTCATTTATTTTTGTCATAAACATCTCATGAAGTAACTTTAACACTCTTCTCATTGCCTTTTACAATTTTGAAAGTAGTAAATCCAGACTGCAAGCAATTAATGTGTATCACTTTTTTTCTTTCCTGAGGAATTACTAAAAAGAAAAATAAATTTTCCCCTTTCAGGAGAGCACTGAGTCATCAGAAGGACGTAAAGTTAGCTCAGAGGAACAGGTAATTAAACAGACCTTTCTTAACTTTTCAGACTACTTAGGAGTGGAAGGAAATGATGTTAGATTAAATTACCTGGAAACAGTTCTAAATATAATAGTTTTCTAACTATGAGTTATGTTAGCTAAAGAGTCCCGTAAAATAAGAAGAGAAAAATGAATAAGGAGAATTCACATGTAGACATGCTATTCATCTTATTTTCATCACTGTGGCTAGATTGTTAGCATTGTGGCCCTAAATGTCTCTCCTAGTTAAAATACACACACACACACACACACACACACACACACACACACACACAGAGTCACAAATGGTCATTGACCATGTCAGACTTACTTGTCAACTTAAAATGTTGCTTTTACAATTCGAGCAGTTCATATTAGGTGAGGAAGTGCCTGGGAACTTCTCTGTGTGAAGGATCCTGCTTGAAGACAGGACAGTAGGATCCTGAGGAAACGTTGATGAAAACAGCTGCTTTAGTAGTGACTTTCTCTTTCAAATAGTCCCGTCTGCAGGACTGTGCTCTGGAGTGAGAAAGGCAGACTTAGTGTATATCCCTTAAAACTGGCATTCTTTTTCATTTTTCTAAGACTAAGTGTTAGTTTCTTGACTATGCTACTGTTTTGACTGAACTCAATCCTGTGGGGCTCCAGAGAGTCCAGGAGCCAGGCTTCTCCCCAAGGCTCTGATCTATGCTGCATTCCACACTTAGCCAGAATTGGAAGATGAATTATTAGGTTGTTCGTCCCTATTTACTTAAGGTTATCAAAGGAACATTCTAGAAATTTAAAAGCATAGAACTGGGGAAATGCTCTTTGCCAGGGACTTTGTGATTTGTTGCCTCAAGGGTCTCTAAGCTCTGAGGTGAGGGTAGCAATTCCTTCTTGAGAAAGGGTTAATAAGGTACGGTGATTCCTGCAATTTCTGCTTGTGAGTTGGGTTAATGAGGCATGGCAGGTTAAACCCTTTCTCGTTTCCACCATACCAGCATAAAACTCCAGTGCTAGGAGGAGATGTCAGTAACTTATATACAAGTACTTTCAATTATAGACTCTGACATTGATCCATAGCGACGTGTAGAAAAACAAAGAAACAAACTAGCAGGTGTGCTCTGTTTAGGGTATCGTAAAGACAGCAGATATTTTGAGAACATAATATATGAAGACTTACTGGCCTTCCTTACCAGTGCAGAGAATCCAACTGTTGTACATACAGGGCTCACCTCTCTGACTTCCCACTTAGCCCTAAGCTACTTGGTGGTTACACTAGTTAGTGTCTTCTGATGAATCATCTACAGGCAACTTCCTGGTTGTATTAATGAGGTAGAAACATGGTTTGGGGAGGTATATACCTTACAGTAATCCTTTATTTTTATTTTAGATGAAGATTTCATCCTCCTGTCCTAGCACATTTTTCCCCCCAGAGGAAAAAAGTTGGGGTCATTTTAAGATCACTCAGTATTTTTAAAAACTCTGTTTTACACCAAACACTTTGATGAATGAGCATTATAAACCAACTCTTTAATTCACAAACAGTTATCTAAGAGTTTCTTCTTTCTCTCTCTCTCTCTCTTTTTTTTTTTTTTTTTGAGATGGAGTCTTGATCTGTCACCAGCCTGGAATGTAGTGGTGCAATCTCGGCTCACTGCAACCTCCACCTCCCGGGTTCAAGCAATTCTTCTGCCTCAGCCTCCCAAGTAGCTGGGACTACAGGCGTGTGCCACCACATCCAGCTAATTTTTTTTTTTTTTTGTATTTTTAGTAGAGATGGAGTTTCACCATGTCGGCCAGGATGGTCTTGATCTCTTGACCTTGTGATCTGCCCTCCTTGGCCTCCCAAAGTGCTGGGATTACATTCTTAAGCCACCATGCCTGGCCCAAGAGGTTTTCTTAAAAGAAACTATATGTACAATATGATTTGAGTTTCATAAATGTGATTTTAAGAAAGGTTTTTGAGAAAATGTTGGCAGCATCGAGTGAAGTGTGCTTATATAAAATGGAACCACTTGAGTTTCAACTCCTCTTCCTTCCTATTTAAGTTTTGGTAGAGATATTATTGAGCAGTAAAAGTGACCATGGGTTAGAGGGGATGTAGGAAGAAGGAAGCAGAAAGACTGGACAGGCTCTAGATAACTCCTTCTCTCTCAGTTCCTGGAGTACTGATCACATCTGTTAACCCCAAATTCTAGGCAAATGAAGACCCCAGTGACAGTGCTGAATCAGAAGAGGGGCTGGGCTCTGATGATCGTCAATACATTTATAGACCAACTGGTGGCTTCTCCAGGAGCACAGGGGAAGAAGGATATGATAAAGATGATGATGAAGATGACAGTGGAGATGACACCTTTGGCGATGATGACAATGGCCCAGGGCCCAAAGACAGACAAGAAGGAGGAAATTCCAGACTGGAAAGTGATGAGGACTCTGCTGACACCACACAATCCAGTGAAGAGGGCACCCCACAAGGGCAAGACAGTGCCCAAGATACCACCATTGAGAGCAGGGACCTTGACAATGAGGACCAGCTGGACAGCAGGCCTGAGGGAGGTGACTCCACTCAGGAGAGTGAGAGTGAAGAGCACTGGGTGGGCGGTGGCAGTGATGGGGAGAGCAGCCATGGAGATGGCTCTGAGTTTGACGATGAGGGAATGCAGAGTGACGACCCAGACAGTATCAGGAGTGAGAGGGGGAACTCCAGAATGAACAGTGCAGGCATGAAATCAGAAGAATCTAGAGAAAACAGTGGGCAAGCAAACATTCAAGATTCAGGTGACAGCCAGTTGGTGAAGCATCCTACTAAACAAATGTTTGGAAAGTCTCACATCTCAGAGGAAGATGACAAAGGTGAACTTGATGACAACAACATGATGGAAGAAGTCAAGAGTGACTCTACAGAAAACAGCAACTCCAGAGAAGCTGGCCTCAGTCAACCCAGGAGAGACAGCAAGGGTGACTCTCAAGAAGACAGCAAGGAGAATCCATCCCAGGAAGACAGCCAAAACCTAGATGACCCCAGCAGTGAGTCCAGCCAAGAGGCAGACCTTCCATCCCAAGAGAGCAGCAGTGAGTCTCAGGAAGAGGTGGTGAGTGAGTCCAGGGGAGATAACCCCGACCCCACAACCAGTTATGTAGAAGACCAGGAAGACAGCGACTCCAGCGAAGAGGACAGCTCGCACACACTTTCCCACTCTGAAAGTGAATCCAGAGAGGAGCAAGCAGACAGCGAATCTAGCGAGAGTCTCAACTCCTCGGAGGAAAGCCCGGAGTCTCCCGAGGATGAGAACAGCTCCAGCCAGGAAGGCCTCCAGTCTCACAGCGCCTCAGCAGAGAGTCAAAGTGAGGAAAGCCAGTCTGAGGAAGATGACAGTGACTCTCAAGACAGCAGCAGATCTAAAGAAGATAGCAACTCCACGGAGAGCAAATCAAGCAGTGAGGAAGATGGCCGATTGAAAAACATTGAGGTAGAAAGCCGGAAATTAACAGTTGACGCCTATCACAACAAACCCATTGGGGACCAAGATGATAATGACTGCCAAGATGGCTATTAGCATCAACTGTCTTAAGAAGTGGCTGTCACCTAAAGGAGCCTTGGGAGTTTGAAAGTATCTCATGATAACTATAATTTATTGATGTTTTTACCAAACGAATAACCAGATGCCATTTTTTTTTCCTGAAAGGAATTGCTGGACATTACACTTGTTTCTAGGATGTCATCATTTCGTAGAGGTTTAAATACTGTGGAGTGACACCAGAACCCATCCAAAGAGGCTAGAAGCAAGAAAGGATCTGTACGATATCTTTGCCGCTGAGATAGTTCTTAACTCATCAACCTAACAAACAAAGCTATTGGAGGTCCACGATATACCAGGCACTGTGCTAGGTGTTGGCAATGTAAAGCAGGTGAAGACTTGTTTCTTGCTCCTGAGGAGCATATAGAGGAATCCATAAAGCCACAGAGTTAAAGAGGGGTACGTATAAGAGAAACGAGAATTGTTACAACCCAGTATGGTGAGTACCAAGACAGAGCTATGACCATGATATCTATCTGGGAGCACTGAGAAGGGTGACCAATGCCTTGGAGAGAAGAGGAAGGGCTTCATAGCAGAAGACACTGGAGTTGCAAGGTTGCATAGGGTTTCCTCATTGGAGACTGGAGATTTCTATTCTTGGGATAAATAATAGTTACTTCTATAGGATTAAATATTTTCTTTGCAAGATCACTTTGAAATTATGGCACAGTGAGTTGTTTTAGATAAGAAAATCTTTTCTTCCCAATTAATTTAGTCAATTCACTATTTTTTATTTTATTTTTATTTTTATTTTTTTTTAGAACTCCCATAAACATCACCTTACTGATCACCAGTGATGATATGAAGGAGTGGGAGAAAGAAATTCCTTTTACATAGATACTTTTCAGCTTTATGTTTTTAAAAATCAGTTTATGTGCAATGCTAGAAAAAAACTGTTCTGAGTCCTTTACAGAGAAAAATTCTGTATATAAGATTCAACTGATTTTTGCCAGATACCATTTGAAATGTTACCTCAACATAAAATACTTGTTTTACTTGTTTTGTAATAAAGATTATAATGCAGTAGGATATAGTTATGTTAAGCAACTCTTTCTTTAAAGCGTTCCCGAATAGTTCATTACCTTCCTCCTATTAAATGAAAGATTTTCTTAAATTAGTTCCTGAAAATTGTATTTGTAATTCAGGTAGCACTTTGATAAAAGTACTATGTGTTGCTTATGATATTTCACTAATTATATTGTTACAGAACAGGGAGAAAAAAATGAAGCAAACTCTCAACTTTTGTTTGCGGCCACACTAAAAGTTCATCGTGTTTAGGCTTAACATTTCCTGCTAGTCTCTCAGATTCATTTGTGTAAGTTCTCGAAGGTACGGAGAACCTTATTCCTTATATTTTTATTTCTTTGAAATAAACAACTTCATCTCAGTACTTCTACTTTACAAATGTGTTTTTACCCACACTTCCACAAGAGTACATCAGAACTCCCTGACAGAATCATTAAAAGGATCAAGACGACTCCCTGGCCAGGCTTAGTGGTTCATACCTGTCATCCCAGCACTTTGGGAGATGGAGGCAGGTAGATCAGGAGTTTGGGACCAGCCTGACCAACATCAGCTCTACTAAAAATAAAAAATGAGCCAGGTGTGGTGGTAGTCCCAGCTACTCAGGACGCTGAGGCAGAAGAATCACTTGAACCCTGGAGGCGGAGGTTGCAGTGAGTTGAGGTCATGCCATTGCACTCCAGCCTGGGCGACAAGAGTAAGACCCTGTCTCAAAAAAAAAGAAGAATCACGATTTTCTTTCAGTATCACCCTTCCCAGCCTTCACATTTCTCTGTTCCCTCACAAGGTCAAAGCTGGGCTTTCTTGGGGAGATTTAAAAATTGTGTGTTTGTGTGTCCTTGTGTGTGTGTGCATGTGTGTGTTCTCTAATGCTTCCCCTTGAGATTTTAGAGATTTTAATTTAGTAGGTCTGGAGTGAGGCCCAGAGTTCTGTATTTTGAAAAGGATTCCAGGAAATTCTGATAGAGCCCATCCACATATCTCCATCTGGGGTCTCCATTTGGATTAATTATCTGACTCCCTTAGCCTACAGGTCCCTGCCAACCCATTGCTCCTTCTGAGAAGTACTGCCCTATGCTCAGACATCCTGGGTGCCTGAGGCACAGGTGGCCAGGTTCTAACCACTTACATGCTCCACCTCACTCTAGGCGATGGGACAGAGTGAGCACCTGATCCAAGGGGAGCCTGGCTGGCAGCCTCCAAGGAGGCACGTTGCAAAGGCTCTGCCTGAACACAGATGATGGGGCTTGAGGTCTAATCTTATTTTCCTTCTCTGGGAACCTGAATATTTAATGAAAGAGATGTCAGAAAGTGGCTAGGAAAAAAACAGAAGGGAAAACACAGAGAGGCAGCAATGGAGAATGGCCTAAACCGCATTACTGTGGCACACAAAATGGAAAATCATGGAGCTCCTGTTGCTGCGGGGTGAACGAACCATCTTCCTGCCTACAAGTTGGACTTGATTCTCCTGTTGCCCCCAGGCCTTCCTGGATTCTGGGATGTTTTGTCTTCTCAAATGACCCCCGTATGAGGGCACCCACCTTTCTTGAGGAAATGAGTGACTCTTTGTTCCTGGCAACCAAAATCCCTAATGATCAGAGACTTAGAAACTTATGTTATGTTAGCTAGTGGCCCTCACTCCTATAACCCAGTGGTCCCCAACCTTTTTGCCATCAGGAGCTGGTTTCATGGAAGACAATTTTTCCAGGGACCAGGAGTGAGGGGGATGGTTTCAGGATGATTCAAGTGCATTACATTATTGTGCACTTATTTTCTATTATTATTACATTGGAATATATAATGAAATAGTTATACAACTCACCATTGTATAAAATCAGTGGGAGCCCTGAGCTTGTTGCCCTGTAACTAGCTGTTTGCATCCTGGGGTGATGTGAGACAGTGACACATCATCGGGCATGTACGCAGTTTACAATAGGGTTCCCGTGTCTAAGAGAATCTAATGCCACTGCTGATCTGACAGGAGGAGGAGATCAGGCTGTAGTATGATGGAGCAGCCGTAAATACAGATGAAGCTTCACTCGCTCGCCTGCTGCTCGCCTGTTGCTGTTGTGGCCTGGTTCCTAACCGGGGTATCAGGAGCCCTGTTATAGTCCCTTTATCAAGATAATTCACAGGACTTTTAGAAGGAAGAACAGCGATAAGAATTTCAGCTATGTTCATGATAGAAACCCCCTCTAGGGCAGGTGTAGGGGGGGGTTCCTTTAAGTTCCCATCAACTCATTTCATGTGCTAGCTATAGGCACTGGTGCGTCTCGCAGCTGGAAGTGGTAGAGACAAATTAGTCAAAGGAAAGGTGGCTGGACTTCATCTTTGGCTTTCTAGGTATAGACGTTTCCTCATGGAGATCCTCTTGAAGTCTGTAGTAGATGAGTCCACTTGGGAAACCAAATTATAATTAGCAAATACTTTTAAATTTATAATGGGAAAGAATAATGACGAAAAACCTGTATGGTGAGCTTAAATGAGGACAGTGAGCTATGCAGTGTGAATGTTTAAGAGCACTGGGCTAAAATAAGATGGTGCATCTACGATGCTCCCTAGAAACCTCAGGGTAGGAACTGAAACATTAGAAACCCGACTCTCTCCCTAAGAAGTACTCTAAAGTGCCACGATTAATTTTTGCCTCAGTGATTCTTATTTTGCTAAGCTTGTTAGGGGGCCGATCCACTCTTCATTAAATTGCCCATTCTTTATTTTTAAAAAATTTTAAAACTTACAAGTAATAACCGTACACATTTGTGGGGTACTTAGTGATATTTTGATACATATAGTGTACAGTGATCAGATCAGGGTAAATAGGATATCTGTCACCTCAAGAATTTATTATGTTTTTATGTTGGGAACATTCAATATCCTCCTTCCAGCTATTTGAAATCATATATATGTATACACACATATTTTTATATACATACAGTATAATATGTATATGTGTGTATATGTATATATATATACATTTTATTTTTTATCAGGTAACCTATTTCTTTTTTTTAAAGATAACTTTTAAGTTCAGGGGCACATGCATTTGTTTGTTACAGAGGTAAACCTGTGTCATGGGATTTGTTGTATAGATTATTTCATCACTCAGGTATTAAGCCTAGCACCCATTAGTTATTTTTCCTGATCCTCTCCCTCCTTCCACCCTCCGCCCTCCAATAGGCACCAGGATATATTGCTCCCCTCTATATGTACATGTGTTCTCATCATTTAGCTCCCACTTGTAAGTGAGAACATGCAGTATTTGGTTTTCTATTCCTGTGTTAGTGAAACTGTATATTATTGTTAAATATAGTCATCCTACAGTGCTATAGAATACTAGAATTTATTCCTTCTGTCTAGCTGTAATTTTGTACCCCTTAACAACTCTCTACTTTCCTCCTACCCTTCCCAGCAGCTAGTATTCCTGTTCTACTTTTTACTTCTATGAGATCAACTATTTTTACCTTCCACATATGAATGAGAACATGTGGTTCTTAGCTTTCTGTTCCTGGCTTATTTCACTTAACATAATGTCCTCCGGTTCCATCCCTGCTGCTGTTAACGACAGTATTCCATTTTTTTTTTTATAGCTGAATAGTATTCCATTGTGTATACATACCGTATTTGTGTCATGCATTCATCAGTTGTTGAACACCTAGGTTGATGCCGTATCTTGGCTATTGTGAATAGTGCTGCAATAAACATGGGGATACAGGTGTCTTTTCAATGTAATGGTTTCCTTTCATTTGGATGAATTCCCAGTAGTGAGGTTGATGGATTACATGGTGTTCTATTTGTAGGTTGTTGAGGAACCTCCATACTGTACTCCATAGTGGCTGTACTAGCATACATGCCCACCAATATTGTCATTCTTTCTTCAAGTAAAGTAGTACAGGCAAGTTGCTATCTGTGGAGTCTGTCTGGCCTTGGAGCTATTCTGCCTTGTCTATATAATTTTGCATATCTATATAGATCTTAAAGTTTAGTTTCTAAGTGGCATTCTTACTTTGCTTATCCTAATTCTCTGGTGAGGTGGGCACCTCCTTGTGGCTCCCAAATAAATACGAATTGATGGTTTCCAACTTAGACTATTTGTTCATTAACATTCATGATTTCAATGAGGCACACATGTTATGATCCAGGCATTAGGCATAAACAAGGTTGATCTAAGGAAATGAATGAGAAAACAGGGGAGAAGCACATTCCTAGCGGAGGGAACACCAAAGTAAATGTACAGAATTGTTTATGGCAAATTAAGATGTGATTTTAAAATATCTGGAGTAACTGATGCATTGAAAAAAGAGAAAAGAGGAAGGGAAAATGATAAGAGGAGAGATTGAAAAGGTGAGCTGGGATCCAATGGGAAGATCTCTGAATGACAGACTAAGGAGAGTAGTCTTCATTTTTCTTGAGAGTTTTCCCAGCACCGAGTTTTCATACATGATGTATTACACATAGCACAAATGCCTTTGAGATGGATATTATAAACTCTCTTCCCCTTAAAAATAGATGTACAAAATAAAGAAGAGCAAATGATGCATAGAAAGGCTAAGTTAATTACTCTAGTTTGAAATCCAAGAAATGGCAGGGCCTAGATTTCATTTCAGTTCAATGATAAGGCACTGAAAGTTTTAAGCAGTGGAGTAACATTCATGAATACGACCTTATCTGCTCAAAATGAAACAGACAAGGGAAATGCTATATTTTCTGCTTGGTCTCAACACAAAGAATCCAAGAGACTCTCAGTCATTTCCTAATTACTTGTTTTCCTGGTTCTGTTATTTTGAGAGAGCCACATTTAGTAGAGAAGTTCATTCTTATGTTTCCCAGAGTTTCCTCATGAAGGTATAGATCAGAGTGATAAAGATTACTATTTAAGCTTTTGCAAAACAAAACAAAAACAAAAAACTGCAGTGGTGATTTTGGAGAAACTCTAGAAATATTGATTTCCATAAATGAAATGTTACACCGAAGTCTTTAGCAAACATGGTTTAGTGCACAGCAGAATTCATTCAGCCTGGAAGCTGCAGATATTGCCATAAAGCACTAGACACTGTGGCTTGCACTGCTGATCCCACTGACAATAATTCTAAATGCTACCAATAACACTGGAACTACTCATCCCCTGGAAACCTTATCTCCAGCTGTCGCTGCTGCCAGAGACCTTTCTCCATAGGCCCTGCTTTGTTGTATCACAAGTTCTTAATCTCCATTCAAAGAAAAGCCTATACTAAGTGCCCATGTGCTAGTTACAAGTTAATCTATAAAGACAGCATCTTTCATTTTTAGTGTCTATATAACAAGGTATTTTTCATCTCACATGCAAACATATAAGGTGGTGATATATGCACCATATATAAGAAGAAGACTCAGATGCCGAGTGAGCAAAAAGATTGAAAAATCTTCCATTGATGAGGTGAAGAACCATGTCCATGCCAGAAGGAAGAGCAGCATTTAATGATGTGGGAATGGCCAAGCAGCTTCCCTGGCGGGGGTGTGATCTGTGTTAAGGAAGATGGAAGGCATTATATCCCAAGGGGAGAGTGTAAAACACCAAGGGATTCTCACAGAGAATAGAGAAGCCTTGAAATGCAACAGAAATGACATTATTTACTGTGTAGTCATTATGCCCAGGTCCTGCACTAGATGTCTCACCTTAGGCCAGTGCTCCAGGAATTTCACTGATGGGTCCCAGAGAAAGAGATTAATGATTTTTATATGTAATTTGCCAGGCTGGTGTGAAACATGAGAGGATATCCTCTTACATACAGTTAAGGCATTCTAAAATTGAGCTTCATAGGGAGAGGTTTCTCTAAACTCCCTCAAATTATTGATCTATATGAATAGAGAATTCATGATTTTCATGAGACTTTCAAGGGAGAGCCATGAGTATGCTGCTGGAATCCATTCAACCGAATAAAGGAATGATACTTACAAGATCTGTCTAGACCTTGTTCTGTTAAACTTTTGTCTGCTTGAAAAACCCAAGCCAACGTTACTCTTAAAGAGTTAGAAGTATACTGTGATCCATATTTCATGCAGCACTTACTAGGGTTAGTAGATAAAGTTATGTATAAAAGAACATAGTGTATCATAAAATATCTTTTTGATCAAATGAACACAAAATTTAAGCTTTTTAAAAGTTAAAAGCCCTAATAAAAATATTCTGAAAATAAAATTATAAATAACATCATTTTTATATTCCAAGTATATTTAGATTATGAGTTTTATGAAGATGTTGTTGAGATTGACAATTTCTACAATATATTTTCTCTTCTCCTTTATATTAGAAATAGAAACCTTTGGTTTTCAGTTAGACGTACAGTTGCCTAGATGGAAATTCCAATTTCCTAGCCTTCCTTGCATGAGGAATACAAATATGGCTAAATCCTGGCCAGTGAAATGTGAGCAGAAGTGATGCATTCTGCCTTCTTCCTTTCCTCTCTTCCCATTGACTGGAAGTTGACAACTCTGAAATAACCTATTTGTAACAAAAGATATTTTCTTCTTGGTTGCTTCATAAGGGAGAAATAAACTTCAACATTATTTGATGTACTGTATTTTAGAATCTCCTTATTACAGCAGCTTAATCTATATCCTTACTAATACATGTATATATGTGTATATTCGGCGACTATGTGAATATAATTTTAATTGTTTAATACTTTAGGTTTCTTACTTAACTGAAATATAGAGAAATCTTTATTTAATAACTGAAGAAAACAGGTTCTTCAACTGTGCTCTTATCATATCTTTATACATACCCACTAGGCTTTAGTATTATTTAAATGAAATTAATTTTTAGACTATGAGTTAACCATGAAGTATAGAAAAAAATACACAAAAGAATCAGTTAAAATGAATGAAATAGTTAGTCTTTGAAATCTGGGTAATAAATGCCCCAGCATATAAACTATTCCATGGGAATAAATGGAAGTTATGCTATTTTAAGAACTTGCTAGACTACATAAAAAGGGTAGAAAGACAAATTAACAACCTAACACTGCACCTCAAGCAACTAGATAAACAAGAGCAATCCAAACCTCAAGCTAGCAGAAGAAAATAAATAACAAAAATCAGAGCATAACTAAATGAGATTGAGACAAAAAAGTTATATAAAGAATCAACAAAACAAAAAGTTGGTTCTTTGAAAGGATAAAAAAATGACAGACCACTAGCTAGATTAACCAAGAAAAAATGAGGAGATTCAAGTAAGCACAATCAGAAATGATAAAGGTGACATTACAACTGATAAAACAGAAATACAAATGATCATCAGAACCTACTATGGCATATACCTCTATGTGCACAAACTGGAAAACCTAGAGGAAATGAATAAATTGCTGGAAACATACAAAACCCCAAGACTGAACGAGGAAGAATTAGAAAGCCTGAATAAACCAATAATGAATAATGAAATTGAACCAGTAATAAAAAATCTCCCAACAAGCCTAGGACCAGATGGACTCACAGCCAAATTTTACCAGATACATAAAGAAGACCTGGTATGAGTATTACTGAAATTGTTCCAAAAAGTCAAGGAGGAGGAATTTCTTTCTAACTCATTCTATGAAGCCAGCGTCGTCCTGATACCAAATCAGAAAAAGAAGCAACAGAAAAGGAAAACTACAGGCCAATATCCTTGATGAACATAGATGAAAAAATTCTCAGCAAAATAATAGCAAACCAAATCCAATAGCACATCAAAAAGATAATTCATCATGATTGAGTGGGTATTATTCCAGGAATGCAAGAATGGTTCAACACCTGCAAATCACTAAAAGTGATTTACCACATAAAAGTAACAAAAACAAAAACCATATGACAAACTCAATAGATGCCGAAAAAAGGCCTTTGATAAAACCCAACATCCCTTTGTTATAAAAACTCTCAACAAACTAGCATCAAAAAAACATACCTCAAAAGAATAGAAGCCATAGAGCCACATATGACAAAATCAAAACTAACATCATATCAAATGCAGAAAAGTTGAAAGCATTCCCTCTAAGAACTGGAATAAGACAAGATGTCCATGTGTCTATGCTCACCACTCCTTTTCAACATAGTACTAGAAGTACTAGCCAAAGCATCAACTCAAGCAAGAGAAAGAAATAAAAAACATGCAAATTGGAAAAGAGGCAGTAAAACTATTTCTGCTCACTGGTGACATAATTATATACCTAGAAAACCCTAAAAACTCCTCCAAAAGACTCAGACTTCATAAGCAACTTTAGCAAAGTTTCAGGATACAAAATCAACATACAAAAACCATTTTTATACCAACAATATTCAAGCTGAGAAAAAAACTAGATCCCATTTGCAATATCTACAAAAAAATTCAAATACCTAGGAATACATTTAACCAAGGCAGTGAAAGATCTCTATAAAAAGAACTACAAAACACTAATGAAAGAAATCATAGATGACCCAAATAAATGGAAAGAATAACCCATGCTCATGGACTGGAAAAATCAATATTGTTAAAATGGTCATACTAATCAAAACAATCTATAGACTCAATACAATCTTTATCAAGTTACTAAAGTAATTTTTTTCACAGAATTAGCAAAACAATTCTAAAGTTCATATGGAATCAAAAAAGGCTGAATAGCCAAAGCAATCCTGAACAAAAAGAACAGAGCTAGAGGTATCACTGTATTAGTCCATTTTCATGCTGCTGATAAAGACATACTTAAGACTGGGCAATTTACAAAAGAAAGAGGTTTAACAGGCTTACATTTCCACATGGCTTGGAGGCCTCACAATCATGGCAGAAGGCAAAAAGGAGTAAGTCACATCTTATGTGGATGGTGGCAGGCAAAGAGAGAGAGCTTGTGCAGGGAAACTCCCCCTTATGAAACCATCAGATTTCATGAGACTTATTCACTATTACAAGAACAGCACAGGAAAGAACTGCCCCCATGATTCAGTTACCTCCCACCAAGCACCTTCCAAAACATTTAGGAATTCAAGATGAGATTTGGGTGGAGACACAGCCAAACCATATCATTTTAACCCTGTCCCCTCCCAAATCTCATATCCTCACATTTCAAAACCAATCATGCCTTCCCAACAGTCCTTCAAAGTCTTAACTCATTTCAGCATTAACTCAACAGTCTATAGTCCAAAGTGTCATCCAAAACAAGGCAAGTCTCTTCCACCAATGGGCTTGTAAAATAAAAAGCAAGTTAGTTACTTCCTTGATACAATGGGGGTACAGACATTGGTAAATACAGCCATTTCAAATGGGACAAGTTGGCTAAAAAAAGGTTCTACAGGCCCCATGCAAATCTGAAATCCAGCAGGGCAGTTAAATCTTAGAGCTCAAAACTGATCTCCTTTGACTCCCTGTCTCACATCCTGGTCATGCTGATGCAAGAAGTGGGCTCCCACAGCCTTAGGCAGCTCTGCTCTGTAGTGCTGCAGGGTACGGCCTCCCTCCTAGCTGCTTTCATGGGCTGGCATTGAGTGTCTGCAGCTTTTCCAGGCACATGGTGCAAGGTATCAGTGGATCTACCATTCTGGGGTCTGGAGGACAGTGGCCCCCTTTCACAGCTCCACTAATCTTTGCCCCAGTAGGGACTCCGTGTGGGGGCTCCGAACCCACATTTCTCTTCCACACTACCTTAGAAGTGGTTCTCCATGAGGGCCCTGCCCTGCAGAACCTTCTGCCTGAGCATCCAGGCATTTAAATACATACTCTGAAATCTATGAAAGGGTTCTCAAACCTTAATTCTTGACTTCTGTGAGGTAACACCCCGAGCTGTACCTTGGCCCCTTTTAGTCACAGCTGGAGCAGCTGGGATATAGGGCACCAAGTCTCTAGACTGTACACAGCAGAGGAACCCTGGGCCTGACCCACGAAACCACTTTTTCCTGCTAATTCTCTGGGCCTGTGATGGGAGGAGCTGCATGAAGACCTCTGACATGCCCTGGAGACATTCTCCCCATTGTCCTGGTGATTAACACTGGGCTCCTTGTTATTTGTGCAAATTTTTGCAGCTGGCTTAAATTTCTCCTCAGAAAAAAGGGATTTTCTTTTCTATGACATTGTCAGGCTGCAAGTTTTCTAAACTTTTATGCTGTTTCCCTTTTAAAACTGAATGCCTTTAATGGCACCCGAAGTCACCTCTTGAATGCTTTGCTGCTTAGAAATTTCTTCCACCAGATACCCTAAATTATCTCGCTCAAGCTCAGGGTTTCACAGATCTCTAGGGTAGGGGCAAAATGCCACCAGTCTCTTTGCTAAAACATAACAAGAGTCACCTTTACTCCAGGTCCCAACAAATCCTCATCTTTATCTGAGACAACTCAGCCTGGATTTCATTGTCTATATCATTATCAACATTTTGGTCAAAGCCATTCAACAAGTCTCTAGGGAGTTCCAAAGTTTCTCATATTTTCCTGTCTTCTTCTAAGCCCTCCAAACTGTTCCAACCTCTGCCTGTTACCCAGTTCCAAAGTTGCTTCCACATTTTCAGGTATCTTTTCAGCAGTGCCCCACTCCACCATTATTATGGTGTTGATAAAGTCACATCCAAGACTGGGCAATTTACAGAAGGAAGCTGAGGCAGTGGATCACAAGGTCAGGAGTTCAAGACCAGCCTGGCCAACAGAGTGAAACCCTGTCTCTACTAAAAAAATAGAAAAAATTAGCTGGGTGTGGTGGTGAGTATCTGTAATCCCAGCTACATGGGAGGCTGAGGCAGTAGAATCACTTGAACTCGGGAGGCATAGGTTGCAGTGAGCTGAGATCACACCGTTGCTCTCCGGCATGGACTACAGAGTGAGACTTGATCTCAAATAAATAAATAAACAAATAAATAAATAAATAAAAACTGAGCAAAGGGCATGAATAATACAAGTGGCCAACAAACACATGAAAAAAATGCTCAACATCACTATCAGAGAAATGAAAATTAAACTACAATGAGTCATAATCTTACATCAGTCAGAATGGCTATTATTAAAACAATTTTTTAAACCACAAATGTTAGCATATATGCAGAGAAAAGGAAATGCTTATACACTGCAGGTGGGAATGTAAATTAGTTCAATCTCTATTGAAAACAGTAGAACTATGTCCCAAGGGACTAAAAGTAGAACTACCGTTTGATCTAGTAATCCCCTTACTAGTATCTACCCAAAGGAAAATAGATGATTATACAAAAAAGACACCTGTATTCATATGTTCACCATAGTACTATTCACAATAGCAAAGTCATGGAACCAACCTAAGTGTCCATCAACAGTTGACTGGATGAAGAAAATGTGGCATCTGTATACCATGGAATATTATGCAGCCATAAAAAATAAAATCATGTCCTTTGCAGCAGCGTGTATGGAACTGGAAGCCATTATCCTAAGCAAACTAGCTCAGAAATGGAAAAGCAAATGCCACATGTTCTCAATTGTAAGTGGAAGCTAAACAATGGTTACACATGGATATAAAGAGGGATGTAATAGACATCGAGGACTTCAAAAGTGGGGTGGGTGGGAGAGAGTAAGGTCGAAAAGTTACCTACTTGGTACAATGTTTACTGTTTGGATAATGGGTACACTTAGAAGCCCAGTTCCCGCCAGTGTGCAATTTACCCATGTGACAAACATGCGTGTGTCCCCCTGAATCTAAAATAAAATTTAAATTAAAAATCAACCTGCTAAATATCATTTGGTAAATTGCTACATCAGACACTATAATTATTGGTCAGAATTTTAAATTGAGACATTAATTATGCAAGTACAGTTTATACATCTGGCTGTTATAAATGAATGTCATGAAAATGAGATCAGGATGTAAGTGTGCTCCTATTCCACTGTAGTCTGCCTACTGGTACTACTTCTCAGCCCTGGGTGCACATCACCTGAGGAGCTTTTAAAGAATGTTATTGTCTGGGCTCCATCCTAGAGATTCTCATTTAATCACTCTGAGATTAGACCTCTGTAGTGGTACTTTTAAATTCTAACGTGCAGCCAGCATTGACAACACCTGCTATCATATAATAGTTACTTCTGAAAACTTTTGGCCACTCTTGGGTCCCAGGCATAGATCACATATTGGAGATAGAATATTAAACAAACTCTGATCCCATTTCTTACGATGGGTTGAAGTTTTAGCTCAGCCACACAGCTCTCCTGCTTCTTCTGCCAACACATTAACAGGCCCAGCGTTTCAGTATCTAGTACGTGTAGTTTTGATCAGTTCACAGATGGTAACTAGCGAAGGCATAACCAGCTGTTTGAAAAAATGTAAGACTAGTTTAGTTTTTGATAAAGTTCCCGTCCCAAGGTCAATCATAATACAACATCTCTGAGTTTCACTCTCACGGGCTTTCCATTAGCATCTACCTCGTCATCGAAAGAAATCTCACGTAAGCTTGTGAATGGTTTCCCTCTGTCCTTGTACCACAATAGAACAGATGGAAGAAATTACAGCAGGAGGAATAGCTACAGACCGGAGGTCTCATGGTCAGACACATGAAACAGAAGGTCTGGCCTTCCCTTTTTGGCACAGATCATAACTATTATTTTAAGCAACAGAATACAAATGTAGAGTTTGCTCAGAGGCCTCATTGTGTAACTGATATGAAAGAGACCGCTACCATCCTTTTATGCAACACAAGCTACCCTTTGTAAATTGCAGGTCTAGCAGATTGGCTGGAAGTTCCCCGTGGGGAGGAAGGAAGCACCCTGGAAGCTGGTCTGACTGGCAGGGGGAGGGTGGGGAGTCTGACTGGGTCATGGTCAGTGGGCTCACATCCACCCCAACCCGGTATAGAACTTTAACCCTCTCTCATCTCCTTAATGTTTCCCCACTTAAATCATGCTTCCGCTCCAACTCCAGGCAATATCGAAAGAGAGTAATGAATAGGGAATTTACATAGATGGAGAAAGGACAAACTTTGCTATATTTTAAAATGAAGACAATATCAGTAAGAGAAAGTTTTGTTTGTCTTTTAGATAGTTCACTCTGAGGATAGACCTAGAAGGACCACTGTCCTTTATCCTATGCAGGACCTGAGGGATGTGCATTACTCGCCCCACTTTTCTCCACTCTGGGTTCACCAAGGAAAAAAGTTGATGAAACCAAACGACCCTGAGGGAAGAAAAGAGTAGAATAATAGAGGTCATGAAAGGAGAAAAAATAAAGAAGAAGACAGAGAAGGGAGATCAGAGACATTGATACATCCATGGGAACTGTATTCCACATGGATTAATAATTGTCTTGAGGGCCGAAGTAAATAAAATTGCCATAAACCTTCAGAAGTAAATAACTGTTTTTACTGTCCTCTGGAGATTTTCTATGTGTTTGATGCTGTAATGTTAAGATTTTCTATCTGGGAGTGGACTGTACCTTCCTGACTTTTCAAATGCAGTACTAAAGAGAGTAGTGAAGACGGGGAGGGGTTCAACAGGTTTATGGCAATTTTAAATCTAATCTACATGGGGTCAGCGGTCCAGAGAAGGTTCTATAGAAGGAAGGTGGACAGGGTGCTTCAGACCTTGGCCAAAACTAGATTAATGTGGTTGGGATTATGATACAGAGTAAAGGTACCATAGAGAACATGCAAATGCTTTAACATGAAGAGTTCCATCAGGAGATACACAGCTTGACTTCCTGGGGCCCCATTCCATAAACATGGATAGTTTTCTGCAATTGCAATTATAGAAATTTTATTTTCCGC
Organism: Saimiri boliviensis; assembly: GCF_048565385.1. NCBI lineage: Eukaryota > Metazoa > Chordata > Mammalia > Primates > Cebidae > Saimiri > Saimiri boliviensis. Next base: position 80,821,992 of record NC_133451.1, read on the forward strand.
ATTTAACTTACATATTCTTAGTTTTTTACAGTTTTCAAGGTATCATACATTACCTAAATTACTTGTCCGTCTTTCTTCTCTTTTTCTTTTGCTATTCGTTATGAAGCAATGAACAACTTTAGGCAAATACTATTTTGCTGATTAAAATCCTAGATTGCTCATTCTAAATTAACTAAAGAAAAGAGGACTTGTGATGCGGCTCACGTCTGTAATCCCAGCACTTTGGGAGGTTAAGGTGGGTGGATCATCTGAGGTCTGGAGTTCATGGCCTGACCAACGTGGAGAAACTCCTTCTCTACTAAAAGTACAAAAAATTTACCGGGCGCGGTGGCGCATCCCTGTAATCCCAGCTATTCCCGGAGGCTGAGGCAGGAGAATCGCTTGAACTCAGGAGCCAGAGACTTCGGTAAGCCGAGATCGCACCATTGCATTCCAGCCTGGTCAACAAAAGCGAAATTCCATCTCAAGAGGAAAGAAAAGCATCCATTACCAAGAGTAACACTGAACAACTTTTCCCTCTGGCAAGAAGGCTTTTAATTTAACTACATTTATTCTTCCACCCAGTTTGAATGAAGAATCACAGAACCATATGTGCCTTAACCGCCATCTATTGCAAAACACATAGGCTATAGTTTCTTGATTTAATGCTAGTAATTTCATGGCACCAATTGAGAGTAAAAATGGAAATTACTCAAAGACAACAGCAATTCCTAAATTGCAGGCTTTCCAGAGTTCAAGCCTAAGAGTTGTAATTTAACAATACTGTTATAATACAAACTATAAAAATTAACATTAAACACAATTGAAATTTGTTTACATTTCTTTTTAAAAAACAGAATTCTTTAATATACCTTCAAACCCTGAAATACAAGAATATTTGAGTAAAAGTAATCCAATTCTGTAATTTCTCTAACTAAACCAGCAGGTGGCGATGTTGCTCGTTGGTGTGGTCCCTGAGGGGCTAGAAGAGTCCCATTCAGAGCACAGGCGGATGGTCAACCTTGGACAAGATGAAATGTGGGCAGTTCTTGCATCAGAGGGATACCATCTTTTGTTAACTACTAAAAGCTTCTGAAACTGTTTATTAAACTGAGTTAGCTTTACTTTGTAAAACTAACTTTTCCCCCACGTCACCCACTCCGTATAAGTGGACATAGGTTCCCGTTGATCATTTTTTTAAAAAGTCTTAATTCCTTAATCTGAAAATTAAGACCTTTCACCCACTGATTCCAGTTTATCTGTCTGGCAGTGGTGACGTTAAGAACACGACCTCACAATATGCTGCTCTGGAATACTGATTACTTGGAGTTGAAGGCACATAGAAAACAGCAGGTGGAAGAAGGTCTCTCTGACTTTCCTTCTGTCTCTTAACAGCAGGAGATGAAAGTCCCATGTGAAAGATGTCCGTCCTGTTCCAGAGGGAAAGTTTCATTCTTATCAGCAGGGGGAAGCTGAAGCTGAGGGGAATCTGTACAAACAAACCTTATTAAATTAACCCTTATCTTCTTAATGACTTCTCCACTCAAACTCCCCTAGCCCAAACCCTTTGGCTTTGTCACATTTTCAGAATTTTCTGCTCTTCGTCTGATTCACTATATAAATATTCAACTCTAACTGCATCTTGGGGTCTTCATTTTTTATGAAGGTTCTTGTGCCATGCAAAACTCGTATTAAATCAATGTGTATGTTTTTCTCCTAGTGGTCTGTCTTATGCCAATTTCAGTCTCAGGCTCAGCCATAAACCTCCAAGTGAGTAGGGGTAAATTTTGCCTCTCCTACAGTGGCATACAGGACAGATGCAAACAGGGAAAGACAGGACAATTAGGAGATTCCCGCAGGGTTTTAGTTAGACTATTTAAATTGCTGAAATTTAAAAAGGAGTTCAGTATAAACAATTGGAATGCAGTAGGCCCGAGGAATAATACCAGCCCGGAAGGTGACCACTATCAGACCTCTGCCTCTAATTTACGCCTTTACTCTTATCTGTGTATTTGTTTCCTTCTCTCTGTTGAAGACGGGTGCTTTTTCTTTTTCTTTTTTTTTTTTTCGGTACACACGGGAGAAGACGATGACCAGCAACGAGGATCCTACATTTTCCGTCTGATGATTTTGTTAGTCTTAGGGAAAGATTTTGATTAGCCTAATTGGACTGATCATTTGTGAACAATGGAATACCATCAAGTTGTTCAAAATGAACGTGTCCTAACCGTGCAGCTGGGAGAAGGAAGTTGGTTCCTGGAAGATGGGCTGGAGCTGCACAGACCTGACAACGTGCCTCGTACATACTGAGGCCTAGGCGTAAGGTAATGCTGTACTGTGCCACGGTGATGTGGAAGGGATAATAAAAAGAGGACATACATAGGAAACCTTTGGGGGAAATAATTTCTACAACATGGAGAATGATTAGACAAAAGGTGAAAGCATCAAAGAACTCCAAGTTCTATAAATCAAAACAAGAAAAGGCAAAAGTTGAAACTACGGGGGATGGCATGAATGCAATCAAGCGATTTGATGATGCTGATGGTTTGGAACTGGCTTGGAACATCCACCAGGATTTTTGTGGCAGATCATAATATAGGTCTGAAGGATTTAAATTCAGTTCTTATATTCTCAAATTAATAATTCAATGAATAGCTGTAAGTTTTGAAAACTTACTTTCATTAGAGTCAGATCTGAACTGGCTTCTCTATTTTGGCAGGAGCACCATCATGAATCTCAGAACCTTTAAAAAGACACCCAAGAGTAGCAATTTTCTTTCTGGGAGTACAAATTCTATTTCTGACATGTAATTTTCCTTATACCCAACACTGAAAATGGGAACTTGAATCATAAAGATATTTAACACTCAGAGGAGACATAATAGAATCCTTTCAAATATTGAAAACACAATGAAATCAGGATCCCACCAAATCATCTGCCTTTCACTTAAAAGGCAAAAACAGACAGTGTGGTAGACTAAATCCAGGAGTTCTTGATTCAAATCTTCAAAATTCTGGCTCCATTTAACTAGGCACTTAGTTTTTCAGGACCTCTATATTATTTTTATTTGATTAGAGAAATGTTATCCATATTACTCAGACTAGACAACCAATAAGAAATAAAAAAGGGTTATAACTAGACAGAATGTATAGATATACTACATGCTCTTTTATAGTTCAGAGGACTGATGATATTGTCACTGTTGCATTAAAAGATCTGTGGTTTGGGAGGACAAAGGCTAATTTTGACTGGTCTAATTCTTACTGATCATCTGTGACCAGTGGAATACGATCAAGTTGTTCAAAATAAATGTGTCCTAACCATGCAGATAGGAGAAGCAGGTTCGATTTCTGGGAGATGAGGCTGGGGCTGCACAGACCTGATGATGTGGCTCATAATTATTGAGGCCTAGGCGTAAGGTAGTGCTGTACTGTGCCACAGAACCTAAGGAAACTAATCCAATGCCCTATTCCACTAGAGAGGCACTGAGCTACCCTGGGCAACTGACTTGCTTCTATATCACAATTTGCTGTTTCACAGTCTAAAATTCAGTGTTTACGCTGAGGAATCTTGACTGTTCTGTGGCAAGGGCTACTCATTCATTCCTTAAGCACTGAGTTTATTTAGGGTTTATTTAAAGCAAGTTTAGAGACAGTTTGTTTCCCTCATGCCTCCACTCCTTTTGTTCAAAATCTTTTACTTTTCTCCTTCACTTTTTCATTCATCTGGGTTGTTTTATATCCAATTTCTGCTCCCATACAGGTGAAATTACTGACTTATATCCTGATCAGTTTCTCCGCTTTTCCTTTAAAATTCTCTTTCACTTCCTACCCAATACTTGTTTTGTTATTGTCATGATAAATACTCAGGACAGGGAAAGTTTTAGTTATTTGAAGGGGCCTGTGTACTTTAGATGCAGAAGTATAAAATCTGTGAGTGTATTAGTCATCTGTTGCTGTGTAACAAATTATTCCCAAACTTAGTAGTTTACAAAAAAAACTATTTTATTAACTCACAGTTCCTATGGGTCAGGAACCTGGCCTTGGCTTAGCTGGGTCCCCTGCTTTAAGGTCTTTCATAGGCTCCACCAAGGTGTCATTATTCACACAGTTGCCCAAGCTGGAAATCTGGAGGTTATTCTCAATTATACTTTTTCTTTATCACTCCCCATCAAATCTAATTGATCACACAGTCACATCAGTTTTATATTCTAAATATTTCATTCTAAACATATCAGACCACCATTAACAGTGATCTCAAACCATACAGGGGTGAAACTAACTTATACGCTGTCCTCCAATTTGTTACCGGAGAGACTGTCCAAAAGCCAAGTATGATAGTGTGATTTCCTAACTTAACATCTTTGGATGGTTCAATTAGCCTAAAAGTTCCTGACTTCCATTCCTTCCTTCCCTTACTTGTCCCTGTACACCTTCATTGCTGAATTACCTGCTGTTACCCATATTTGTCATGCATTTCTCAATTCTGCATCTCTCCACAACTTATGTTCTGTGCTTGAAGCACTGTTTCTCATTTTATGCTTTTCCATGGGCTATTTTCTGTATTTAAAGCACGTTCCCTGCTCTTCTCCACCCAGCAACTCCCATCCATCTTTTATTTTATTTTATTTTATTTATTTTTGAGACAGCATGTAGCTCTGTTGTCCAGGCTGGAGTGCAATGGTGCCATCTCGGCTAACCACAACTTCTACCTCCTGGGCTCAAGCAATTCTCCTGCCTTTGCCTCCCAAGTAGCTGGGACTACAGATGCATACCACCATCCTGGCTAATTTTTGTATTTTTAGAAAAGATGGTGTTTCACCATGTTAGCCAGGCTGGTCTCAAACTCCTGACCTCAAGTGATCCACCCACCTCAGCCTCCCAGTGTTGGGATTACAGGTATAAGCCACTGTGCCCAGCCTAACTCATCTTTTAAAATTAATTTTAGTCATCTCTTCTTTTATGAAGTTTTCCCTAAACTTCTTTTTCAAGAAAAGCTAAGTGCTTTTTTGGTTGACTGCTGTAGTATCGTAGACTACATTGGAACTGGTGTTTACAAATATGCCTACCTCCTAGGCATTTAGGACATAAATGTATCTTTCCCATTGCTACATTTCTGGTATCTAACACAGTGTTTGATCTGGATGGAATAGGCAGTCAAACAATGTCAGAGTGAAGAGAGAAGAGAGGTACGACATACTTTGGAAACCTTTTGTGTCAGTTCAACTCCACTTAAAAAGGTTAAAGAATATAAATTGCACACAAATGGAAAAAAGTAACGGAATATTTGTAGCATTTATCTCATTATAGGAATTCTTATGTTAGATCCTGGCTCTTCCTTATAAACGCTCAGTCTACCTTTTATAAAGGTAAGATGGTCAGTTGATTGGCCACATGTATTGGTTGGGCTTCTCAACTTTCATAAGCACTATTAAACCTGTCTTCCACCATTTAATCGATGATCAAGGCAAATGGATATGTCTTTAGTGAGCAATATCAACTCTCTACCCTCCAAATTATTAGATTAGATTATAGGAATATCAACTTGAGTACTCTGCTAGTTCTTAACAGTGGTTATGTGTCATGCTAATTATTGCTCGGAGTTTTAATTTTACCATTCTTACCAAACTAGACCACACGTATCCTATGAACCTTGACTATATCATTTGCTATGGAATGACTAACTTTTACCAAATGTATTTAAGGAAGTTACATGAAATAGTTCCGTGAGATGATACTATTTTGTTTATTGTAGGGAATGTTGTAAAGGACATAACCTTCTGTAGTCCCCGTTATGTTGACCTATAGAGAAATTGCTGTCAGTTTTCATTGCCAGGAAATGCTGTGTCTTCTGGGCAACTGATCTATTTTAAACTCGTGCACTCTGTGAATCCTATAGCCAATGGTGTTTCTCTTCTTTTTTGGAAAGTTTAAACACATGCTTGTGGCCCAGCTTTAATAAGTGCACAGTAATTTGTGACTTGGATTTTTCACATACTCACAGTTCCCTTGGTTTTATTTTATTTTCCTACCCTTATTTCCCTTCACTCAGGTTTGCTCATCTATTTAGTTTTTTCCCGTTTGTGTATTTTTGTAAGCTGCCTCAAATCCTTTTATAGTAACAACACAGAGCTAAACTAAATTAAATGAAAATACAATTATCCCACTGGGTGTCCATGTTTTTGGGGAGTGGGATGGAGTCTCGCTCTGTTGCCTAGGCTGGAGTGCAGTGAGGTGATCTTGGCTCACCACAACCTCTGCCTCCTGGGTTCAAGTGATTCTCTTGCCTCACCCTCCCGAGTAGCTGGGACTCCAGGCATGTGCCACCATGCCTGGCTAATTTTTGTATTTTCAGTAGAGACAGGGTTTCACTTTGTTGGCCAGGCTGAGCTCAAACTCCTGACCTCATAATCCACCCACTTCGGCCTCCCAAAGTGCTGGGATTACAGGTGTGAGCCAACTCACCTGGCTCCATGATTCTTTTAGAAGAAAAATAATCCACTATGCACTTCAAGGTGAGTACAGGTACTGATCGACTTACAACCTATGCAACTTACAACCATTCGACTTTACGACCACAATCACTAGCCACGACTGCTCTGCGTCTGGCAGCGCAAACGTAGCCCAGCTGGGTGTATGATAGTGTCGACCAGCTTCTGGCAGCACTACCATATCCACGTGCACCATTTCAACTGTACATATAGCCTACTCAACTTACGACCAAATCGTGTTACCACCGTTCTGCGGTCCCGACCATGGTCATAAGTTGAGCACTACCTGTATAGCTTTTATCAGTAGCCAGCGATTGCAAAATGCATGAGGTAGAAAATTATTAATTTTTAAAGCCAATTACTCAGCCTTTTCTCAATTAATGGTTATTCCTAGAGTTTTGATATTTTACCTCCCAGAAGAATGATGATCTCATAAAACATGCAAAGAACACTCATTCTTAACAGCCTCTCTTAAAAGTCATGCTGTACTAGCCAGATTACCAAGATGTCACTGAACTAATTCACAGTGATTCCCCAGCACTCTGTGAGGGCAGTGTGGATTCTAACACTGGGCAGCCTCTTGCCGTCTGATAGAAAGTCACTCTTACCCAGCAGGATGCACCTTAGTGATTTGTTCTTCAGTTATTCAAACTGCTCTGCTTTAAAAAACTCATTTGCCTGCTTTTAGTGTTTATACTTCTTGATAAATGATCTTATACAACTAATAAAATGACACATTATGCATGTAATATCCAGGTGCTTTATGTATTATTATACATTATTTCATTTAATCATCACCATGACTTAATGAGATAATCTTATTTTCTTCATTACAGACTAAGAAATTGAGGTTAAAAGGGGAAAATAAATAATGACTTTGGGTATTAAGTCTCAAAACATGTAACACCAGAGATTGTCTGTTTTCTAAAACAGCACACTATTTCTCTTGACTCATTCAGGTTCCTTCCCCCACTTTTTTTGGCATAATCCTGGATAATGGGAATATTGTGAGGTGTGTGTGTGTGTGTGTGTGTGTGTGTGTGTGTGTGTGTGTGTACATATAGGTATATATTTTGTGCAGTTAATCAGGATCAGGGTCATAGTAGGTAGTAGATAATTCCTTCACTCGAAAGGGTTTAACTTAATAATGTAGTGAAGAGATTGCCTACAGATGCGTGGGTGGAGCTATGGATCCCAACAGAATGGTGAGGCACCCAGAGACTAGCAATAGTGGGACACCATTGCCATTCTTAGGTCTGAAGGTGCCAAGGGAAGGAATTCTGTTACAAGAGCCTAGTGAGATGCTAGCCACCTACTTAGGTAAGTTACCTGTTCCTTATCTTGCTTACATGTGGTCTCATACCGGTCTATGGCCTATTAGAATCTGGACCACACAGCAGGAGGTGAACACAGGCACATGAGCACTAACACCTGAACTCTGCTTCCTGTCAGGTAAACCACAGCATTATATTCTCATTGGAGGGTGAACTGCATATATGAAAGATCTAGGCTGTTTGTTCCTTATGAGAATCTAATGCCTGATGATCTGAGGTGGAAAAGTTTCACTCTAACCATCACCAATGCTCACCCCTTCACCCCATCCATGGAAAAATTGTCTTCCACAAAACTGGTTCCTGCTGCCAAAAAGGTTGGGGACCACTGTCATACACCATCTCCACGTAATAATACAATAATGCTATACAAGTCCAACTTTATGATTTATAAAACATATAAGATCCAGTTATGACATGAAGATCAGGGTGTACGGTTGCTTAGTGTGCCAGGCTTAGGCATTTAATCTCAACTCACCTGATATGGTTTGGCTGTGTCCCCACACAGTCTCATCTCAAATTGTAACTGCCATAATTCCTATATATTGTGGGAGGAACCTGGTGGGAGGTGATTGAATTATGGGGGGCAGGTCTTTCCTTGGCTACTCTCATGATAGTGAATGAGTCTCATGAGATCTGATGGTTTTAAAAATGGGAGTTTCCCTGCACAAGCTCTCTCTTTGCCTGCTGACATTTTCCTTGCCTTCTGCCATTTTCCTCCTTGCCTTCTGCCATCATTGTGAGGCCTCTCCAGCCATCTGGAACTGTAAGTCCATTAAGCCTTTTTTTCTCCCCAGTCTTGAGTATGTCTTTATCACCAGTGTGAAAATGAACTGATGCAGTAAATTGGCACCAGGAGTGAGGTGCTACTGAAAAGATACCTGAAAATGGGGAAGCAAACTTGGAACTGGGTAACAGGCAGAGGTTGGAACAGTTTGGAAGGCTCAGAAGAAGACAGGAAATGTGGGAAAGTTTGGAACTCCCTAGAAACTTGTTGAATGGCTTTGATCAAAATGCTGATAATGATATGGACAATGAAATCCAGGCTGAGGTGGTCTCAGATGGAGATGAGGAACTTGTTGGGAACTGGAGCAAAGGTGACTCTTGTTATGTTTTGGCAAAGAAATTGGTGGCATTTTGCCCTTGCCCTAGAGATCTGTGGAACGTTGAACTTGAGAGAGATAATTTAGGGTATCTGGCAGAAAAAAATTTTAAGCAGTGACCAGGCACAGTGGCTTATCCCTGTCATCCTGTCACTTTGGGAGGTGGAGGCAGGCAGATCATCTGACATCAGGAGTTCGAGACCAGCCTGGCTAACAGGGTGAAACCCTGTCTCTACTAAAAATACAAAAATTAGGCTGGGTGCAGTAGCTCATGCCTGTAATCCCAGCACTTTGGGAGGCCGAGGTGGGTGGATCATGAGGTGAGGAATTCAAGACAAGGCTAACTAACATGATGAAACCCCATCTTTACCAAGAATACAAAAATTAGCTGGATGTGGCGGCACACACCTGTAAACCCAGCTACTCAGAAGGCTGAGGAAAGAGAATCACTTGAACCTAGGAAGCAAAGGTTGCAGTGAGCTAAGATCACGCCACTGCACTCCAGCCTGGGCAACAGAGTAGGACTCCATCTCAAGAAAAAACAAAAAACAAAAATTAGCTGGGCACAGTGGCATGTGCCTATAATCTGAGCTACTCGGAAGGCTGAGGCAGGAGACTCACTTGAACCCAGGAGGTGGGGGTTGCAGTGAGCCAAGATCACACCATTGCACTCCAGCCTGGGCAACAAGAGTGAAACTCTGTCTCAATAAATAAATAAATAAATAAATAAATATCTAAGCAGCAAAGCATTCAGGATGTGACTTGGGTACTGTTGAAGGTATTCAGTTTTATAAGGGAAGCAGAGCATAAAAGTTTATAAAGTTTGCAAACTGACAATTCAATAGAAAAGAAAATCCCATTTTCTGAGGACAAAGTCAAGCCAGCTGTAGAAATTTGCATAAGTAATGGAGAGCTGAAGTTTAACCACCAAGACAATGGGGGCGATGTCTTCATGGCATGTCAGAGGTCTTCAAAACAGCCTCTCCCATCACAGACCTGGAAGCCTAGGAGGAAAAAGTGATTTTGTGAGCCAGGCCCAGGGTCCCCATGCTGGGTGCAGGCTAGGGACTCGGCATGCTGTGTCCCAGCTGCTCCAGTCATGGCTGAAAGGGACCAACATAGAGCTCAGGCCATAGCTTCAGAGTGCAAGCCCCAAGCCTTGTCAGCTTCCATGTGGTGTTGAGCCTGTAGGTACACAGAAGTCAATAACTGAGGTTTGGGAACCTCTGCCTAGATTTCAGAGGATGTATGGAAATGCCTGGATGTTCTGGCAGAATTTTGCTGCAGGGACAGGGATCTTATGAAGAACCTCTGCTATGGCAGTGTGGAAGGTAAATGTGGGGTTGGAGCCCCCACACAGAGTCCCTACTGGGGCACAGTTTAGTGGAGCTGTGAGAAGAGGGCCATCTTTCTCCAGGCTCCAGAATGGTAGATCCACTGACAGCTTTCACTCTGCATATGGAAAGGCCACAGACAACACCAGCCCATGAAAGCCCCTGGGAGGGAGGTTGTAACCTGCAAAACCATAGGAGCGGAGCTGCCCAAGTCTGTGGGAATCCACTTCTTGCATCAGTGTGACTAGGCTGTGAGACATGGAGTCAAAGGAGATCAGTTTGGAGCTCTAAGATTTGAGTGCCCCACTGAATTTTGGACTTGCATGGGGCTTGTAGCTTTGGCTAATTTCTCCCATTTGGAATGGCTATATTTACCTAATGCCTGTACCCACATTGTATCAAGGAGGTAACTAACTTGCTTTTGATTTTACAGGCTCATAGGTGGAAGGGACTTACTTTCTCTCTGATGAGATGTTAGACTGTGGGCTTTTGAGTTAATGCTGAAAGTAGTTGAGACTTTGGGGGACTGTTGGGAAGGCATGATTCATTTTGAAATGTGAGGACATGAAATTTGGGAGGTGCTAAAAGCAGAATGATATGGTTTGTCTGTGTACCCACCCAAATCTCATCTTAAATTGTAACTCCCACAATTCCCCTATGCCATGGGAGGAAACTCATGGGAGGTGATTGAATTAAGGGGTCGGGTCTTTGCTGGGCTATTCTCTTGATACTGAATGAGTCTCATGAGATCTGATGGTTTTATAAATGGGAATTTCCCTGCACAAGGTCTCGTTTTGCCTACTGCCATCCATGTAAGATGTGACTTGCTCCTCCTTGTCTTCACCATGTTTGTAAGGCCTCCCCAGCTATGTGGAACTATAAGTCCATTAAACCTCTTTTTCTTTCCAGTCTCCAGTATGTCTTTATCAGCAGCATGAAAACAGACTAACACATTGCCCTAGTGGCAAACTGGAACCTTCTTTTTAGGGATTCTAATGCTGCCTTCATGAATGAATGTCTTGAAGAAGAAGGGTCCACCAGTCTGGAGGGTAGCATTAGAGAGTGGCTAAGTATATTCAACATAATAGATTCACTCCGATATTTTCACATTTTTAAGCCTTACATTCCTTTCTCAACACTATGCCAGAGAAGTTTTGCATCTCAGTCATATTGAATATAGGCTACCACTGAGTCAATGCTTAATTTAATGAAACAGCAAGTTGTTGGCACCATTGCCAAGAGCTGGAGGCAATACATTATATCCAAAATCTCAGGAATATGCACCCATATTGATGAATCTGGTCCAATTCAACGGTATAGTTCACTCTCCTGGCTCTAATACCCTTGGAATCAATTTCCATGCAAAGTCCCCAGAAATACCATCTCCTCCTAGAGCAGACCTTCCTAGACTGTGCTGGGATTTGCTACACATCTGGAAGCAAGGGGAAGTGGTAGAGTGGATTCCTTCAACATTTGGTGCCCCCTCTTGAAGGAAAATATGAAATGTGAAGGCTTCGAAATTATTTTATGGAGGGGAATTCTGTTCCCTTAGAGAAGGTGAAAGGCTACTGCCATTGGCAAAAACAATTCAGAGAGGTCTGGGAGATTTTACAGTTCTCAATATAGGTTATTTCTGCCCAAATGTCCCTATACTAACTTTGAGAGTCCCAGCACTTTCTAAATGAGGCTATTACCTTAGCCTAAATTGATCAGATTGCCTATTTAACTGGTTTGTAACTCTGTAACTTACACAATCATGCCTTGGGCATCAACCTTTAACCTTATCTTCCTTACAGCTATATGAGACAAAGAGTTTCTTTAGAGACATAGAAAAGGTATTCTGATTTTCCCCCAATCCTTGATTTGGAAGAGTAAGGCTTTATGTTTATCATTTAAAAAAAAAAAAAAAAAACTTCCCCAAGGCAGTCAGAAGTAGCTATATCACTCCCTACAGATTTGTTATTAATGTCAAAGCAATAAAAACAAATGTCCAGCTACTTCATCTTCCAAACCTTATTCTCCACTTGCACTCTGTCTCATGCTAGTACTGCTGAGAATTTGAGTTAACACAATGCCCTTTCATGCCAAAGCTTACCAACGTCATATTTTCTCTTGTTAAGAAGATTATCTGGGACTCATGACAATCAATCCAGTAACTACTTTGAGAATCCGTTTCCTGGGGATATACCTAACCAATCACTGTGTCAGTCAGGGTCCAAAGAGAAAACATGGTATTCCTAAAAAGACATAATGGAAGAAAATTTAAAGAAAGGACTTTTTAAAGAGGTATGGACACAGTTAAGAAAACGAGTGGGTCGGGTGCGGTGGCTCATGCATGTAACCCCAGCACTTTGGGAGGCTGAAGTGGGCAGATCATCTGAGGTCAGGAGTTCAAGACCAGCCTGGCAAAGATGGAGAAACACCATCTCTACTAAAAATACAAAAATTAGCTCTGTGTGGTGGCAGGTGCCTATAATCCCAGCTACTCAGGAGGCGGAGGCAGGGAAAATTGCTTGAATCCAGGAAGCAGGGGTTGCAGTGAGGCAAGATCGTGCCATTGCACTCTAGCCTAGGCAACAGAGCAAGACTCTGTCTCAAAATAAAAATAAAAATAAAATAAAATAAAACAAGTGATGGTAAGGCAATCAGATTTCTGCAACCATGAGAAGTTGTTACCACTCATAGACCTGAAGGATCAAAAGGAGGGAATCATGCTACCAAGCCTGGGAGGAAGTTGAGCTCTGAAAGAAGGGCTGCCTCACAGGGACTGTCAAAACCATAGCAACGCAGGGAGGGAGTGGGAGTATTAATACCCAACCCCCATCTCCTTCCAAACCTCTGATCTCTTGATATTGCTATTTCTCATAGGTCAAAATCACATGATAAGGGAGCAAGTATGATGTGGAGACTATTCATTAAGACAGCTCATCTCTTTTCCATTTCCAGGTGAAGAATATGGATACCTGAAATATTTTGTTAAGGCAAAACTTCCCATTATAAATGTTATTCATTTCTTATATATTAAAAAATGCAGATTATCTTTTAAGCATGTTCTCAAATTATTAAACCTGTTTTTTAAATCAAAGTCTACTAACATTTTTTGGTTAAAATTCTGCAATGTTGATAGATTGATGAAATATAAATGATGATACAGGATGAGGAGGTGGGAGAAAAGAAATGTATTGTGAAGCTTTAGGAAAAATACATTTTAAAATGAGATTTGATCAAGATAAAGCCCTAAATTAAATGTTCTTACTACAATTTAACCTTTTTTACTTTAACTTTCTGTGAGGGGAAATGCTCAGAAGAACATTTGCATATAAGTAGTTACCTGAAAATAATGTTTTGACAAGCATGAATGAATATAAAACAACTTGAAAGGTTTCACATCACACTTAAAATGCTCATGTCTTTAAGGGAGTTAAGAGACACTAGTTGGGAAAAAATAATATGCTTTGAATTTGATTCATATTTAGAGAGCAGTTCAAGAATGTCTCCCTCTGTAATTCAACAAAGCCACTTGTAACAATAGTAATTGTAACATTTGATTGGAAGTACCTCTTAAAGTATCATCTAAACATAAACCCATGATGTTTTCCTTTAACCTTGACAGATATACTTCTTTGATGAGATGGAGAGGAAGAGTAACTTGGAAAAGGTTAAAGAGAAAATGTATATATGAAGTAGCCAAAGGTCTCAAGAAGTTGAGGAGAACATAAAATTTTCTTTCATATTTCCACTTCATACTTCCACTTAGCAAATACAAAGATTATGTTACCCGTATAAAGAAATAATGTCTATAAAAAGATAGGTCAATGGGGAAACTCATGACTTGCATTTTGTTTTATCTTCCAATACTTCAATATTTGTGGCATTACTTAAAAACTGACATTATCCAACCCAGCCATAAAATAAAAACCCTGAGCATAAAAACATATAGTAGAAATGCTAGCAGACCTATTTTCACTTTTTCCCATAATTTTAAGATAATGAAGCCCTAAAACTTTTAAAATTGCTAAAATCTTTACATACTCCAATTGTCTTAACACTTTTTAAATTCTATCAAAGGCTAGTCCTTTACGATTTTAGTTTATTTACAAACCTTTTAACATATTACCTATCCAGACATATTTTTACAACTTTTGATGAAAATATTTGTTGAGAAAGGATAGCAAAAGCAAAACTAAAGTTTGAAAGTTTTTAAACTGAGGTGTACTTTCATAGAGTAAATGCACATGTCCCAAGTGCACAGTCTGATGAGATTTCACAAATATGTACACATATATAGTCCATACCACTATTAAGATATAGCATATTTCCATTACTCCAGAAAGCTCTTTTGTGCCTCAACCCTGTCAATTGTCAACTGCCCACCCCCAGCACAAAAGGCAGTATCTGTTCCGACTTCGAAAACCATAAATTAGTGTTACAGGGTCTTTGGGTGCCAGTTTTCTTTCTGGCAACCTCTGTGGCCAGTGGCACCTTTGCCCGAGTTCTTGTTCTGTGTCCAGTAAGACTGAGGTAAGCAGCATAGTGAAGGGTGAAGACAACGAAGAAGAGCTTTATTTAGTGTTAGAACAGCTCAGAGGAGACCTGCAGTGGGTAGCTCCTCTCTGAAGGCAAATCTTCCCCTCTGGTTGAGTATTCAACTTTCAGCAAAGAGGAGGCCCTGCAGAGGGTAGCTCCTCTCTGCCCGTTGGTTGTCCAATCCACTGCTGCTCCCAGCAGGGAGGAGGCTCTGGAGAGGGTGGATCCTCTCTGTCCACTGGTCATTTGGACATCTCTGCAGATCTCTGAACCTCTCAGCAGAGAGGATAGCTCTGTAGCTATCCTCTGTAGCTCTGTAACTGGTTGTCTCTTTGTCTCATCTTTGGCCCTCTCTGGCTGATCCCAGGGCCTTTATGGACCTCAGAGAGGAGGAAGTGTGTGCCCATTGGTCCTTGGGTGGCTATGGGTACCCAGAGGAGGCACCATAAGGCCTCACTCTGGTCTGTGGGACTGGCAACTTGGCCCCCAGGCTTCAGGCCCTTCGTGGCCTGAAGGAGGGACCATTACCAGGAAACTGCCTCCCACTCCACCCAAGAATCTGTGTACCTCACACTGCCATTACTGGCCTTGGGGCTCAGCCCCAACCCCGCTCAGGGATTGGAGCACTGGGAGAGGAGATAGGCCAGGCTGGGAGAGGAGAGAGGCCAAGCAGCAGAAGCAGACACCCGCAGCCTGCAGGGATGGGGGTATGGGACTTCCTGGCCCCTGAGGGCGCAAGCTGCAGAGATGCCCGGGTCCTGTGCCTGCACCTGGGAAGGCAGCTGCAGCTGCACTTGGGGAGCTCTGCCCTGCCAACTCCCCATCTCCTGCCTGCTCCGTGGACCAGGAGGCCCAGTCTGCAGCCATGTGCAGGGAGGCTGCAGCTGCACTTGGGAGGGCAGATCCTGTCTGCTCCCAGGGTCCCCAAGAACACAAGGAAGTTCAAATCCACAGCTGCAGTCTGGGCGGCTGTAGCCCTGCCCAGGAGGGCAGGCCACTGCCTGCTCAGTAGAGCAGGAGGCCTGGGTGGGCCACCGGATTTGAATGGCTGCAGTGGCACCAGGATAGCATCAGAAGCCAACTCTTAAGGGGTGGGGCTCCCACCAGCAATGTGGAGTGTGCAGCCCCAGCCGGTCCTCCTGCTGCAGTCGGCATGAAGGTAGCAGTCACTGCCATCATTAGTTTTGCCTGTTTTAGAACTTCATATTAGTGGAATCATACTGTATACTCTTTTGTGTCTGTGCTTTTTTTCACTCATAATGTTTCGTGTGCCAGTAACTCATCCTTTTTCATTGTCATTTTGTTATATGAATATTCCACTATGTGTTTGTTCACTTTTCTGTTGCAGAATATTTCGGTTCCTTCCAGGTTGTTGTTATGATGATGAAACTATGAGTAAAAACATTCATTTTGGCCATATACATGGGTATGGTGGAGTTAGCTCTCACTGGCTCAGTAGAGCTGATAATGGGTATCTCTTCCTAACTCTGTGTTCAGTGACATTGTGTTGGTAGCTTAACATCGGCCACAGTGGGAACATTTACGCCACAGCAATTGGCAATGCTACAAATCAGGACTTAAAAATTTTTCACCTTTATAAATTAATTTTAAAGTTGGTAGTTGAACATTTATCAGCATACCACTGGATATATGTTTTCTTTCTTTTGAGTAGACACCTAGGAGTGGAATTGCTAAGTCCTACGTTCAACTTTAAAAAATTGACAGCTTGTCAAGCAAGTATCATTTTATACTCTATCCAACAATGTGTGAGTTATAATC
This sequence comes from Saimiri boliviensis, assembly GCF_048565385.1. Classification (NCBI taxonomy): domain Eukaryota; kingdom Metazoa; phylum Chordata; class Mammalia; order Primates; family Cebidae; genus Saimiri; species Saimiri boliviensis. Next base: position 80,838,535 of record NC_133451.1, read on the forward strand.
ACTCTATATAATTGCCAACACTTGATGTTGTTATTCAGTGAATGCATAGTGGTATCTCATTGTGGTTTTAATGTGCATTTATCAATAACTTTTGTGCTGAGCACCTTTTCTGTGTGTATTGACCAGTGTATATCTTCCTTTGTCAACTTTCTGTTAAAATTCTTTACACAATAATTCTATTATGCTGTTTGTATTTGTGAATTGTAGAAATTCTATATATATATATACTCTGGATACAAGTCTTTATCAGATAAATGTCTTGTGAATATTTTCTCATCTCTTCACATATTAATAGTGTCTTTTGATGATAGTGTGTCTTGAAGTAAGTAGTATAATCTATTCAATTTTGTACTATTACAAGTTTGTTTAAACTATTCTAAATTATTTGTATTTCCATATATAGCTTAGAATCAACTAGAAGTTGACTGGGATTCCATTGGGCCTACAGATTAATTCGAGGAGATTTGACATCAGCATCGTGCATCTGCTTGACATCTGTATCTTTCAGTCTGTGCACATGGGATTCATAGACTGAATTTGTTTTTTAAGATCTCTGTTTTCAAAGACTTTCTTTCATTTCTCTCAGCAGTGTTGCATAGTTTTTAGACAAGAAGTTATCATATCTTTTGTTAAATTTAACCCTAAACACCTACGGGCCTTAATGTCTGTCATTCGAGAGATGCTCATTCTTTGAGTCCTAATGTTTGCCATTTATATTATTTTCTCTCTTTTTTCTTCAGTCTAGTTTGAGGCTTATCAAATTTATTAATGTTTCTAAAAGGTCAACTTTTGTTCTCATTGATATTCTCTATTGTGTATCCCTTTTCTCTTTTAAAAATAATTTATTGCTGCTCATATATGAACAAATATTTCATTCTTTTAACTTAATTTCAGTTTAATTTACGCTTGCTTTTTATCTTCTTTGAGTGAAAACATAAACCATGTATTTTAAATATTTTCTTACGTTCTAACATAAGCATTTTAAGTTGTATGTTTTACTTTAAGCACTGTTTTTAGTTATCCCTCAGATTATTTTCTAATCTTCCTTTCTGAACTAACTCACCTAAAATTATAGTATTTAGAAGTGGTTGCATAATTTCTAAACATGTAAGAATTTCTTTCTGATATGCTTTTCATTTACTTTTAACTTAATTCTATGTTAGTTAGATAACTGCTGAGCATGCTACCTCACACTTGTATCCAGCCACTTTGTGAGGCAGAGAGAGGGGTGGATCACCTGAGGTCAGGAGTTCACGACCAGCCTGGTCAACATGCTTAAACCCCATTTCTACTAAAAATATGAAAATTAGCCGAGTGTGATGGTAGGCACCTGTATTCCCAGCTACTCGGGAGGCTGAGGCCTGAGAACTGCTTGAACCTGGGAGGTGGAGACAGCGCCACTGCACTCCAGCCAGGGCAACAGAGCAAGACTCCATTTCAAATAAAAATTAAAATAAACACAATCTGTAATGTTCCAATCCTTTATAATTTATTAAACCTTGTTTTACGACCTAGTGTATGGCTCAGGTGTTGGATGTAGTGTTGTTAATGTCAGTTAGCCTAAGTTGGTTGATAGTGTGGTCCAAATCAAAACACTTATTATTGTTTGTGTTTTATACTTCAAACAATTACTGAGGGAAGAGCACTACATTATCCAACCACAATTATAGGTTGGTCTGTTTTTCTATTACTTCTGCCAGTTGTTGCTTCATTTATTATAAAGTTCTATCATAAAGTGCATATACTTTTAGCATGGTTATATCTTCTTCTTTTTTATTTTTATTTTTGGAGATGGAGTTTCACTCTTGTTACCCAGGCTGGAGTGCAATGGCGTGATCTCGGCTCACCACAACCTCCGCCTCCTGGATTCAGGCAATTCTCCTGCCTCAGCCTCCTGAGTAGCTAGGATTACGGGCACGTGCCACCATGCCCAGCTGACTTTTTGTATTTTTAGTAGAGATGGGGTTTCACCATGTTGACCAGGATGGTCTCAATCTCTTGACCTCGTGATCCACCCGCCTCAGCCTCCCGAAGTGCTGGGATTACAGGCTTGAGCCACCGCGCCTGGCTGGTTATATCTTCTTAATGTATTAACTGTTTTATCCAGATAAAATGTCTCTTAATGCTGGTAATATGCTTTGTTCTGAAGTGGATACTATGTCTGATATTAATACAGCCTTTTCCAGTTTTTTATGATTAATGTTTACATGGTACATCTTTTTACCCATCAATTTTAACTTACATATACCTTCATATTTGAGGAGAATCCTTTGAAAACAGCATCTAACTGGGTCTTGCTTCTCTGCATTTTGAATGGTTGTTTAGGACCTGTAAGCTTAACATCCCTGATATGGATAGGTTTAAGTCTACCACTTCACAATTTGTTTTTTCACTGGCCAATTTATCCTTTTTTCTTTTTCCATCTTTTCCTGCCTCCATTTTAATTAAGCACTTCTTAGTATTACACTTCACCTCCTTTTTTGACTTATTATTTCACTGTTTCATTTATTTAGCTGTTTCTCCAGGGATTACAACATACATTATTAACCTATCATAGTATAACTTAAATTGATAGTATACCACTTTATATATAATGTAAAAGCCATATGTAAATATACTTCCATTTATTCTCTCCTCCTTTTACTATTTGTCGTATATTCTAATTCTATACATTATAAATCCCACAATACATTCCTATTATTTATGCTTCAACAGTCAATTTCTTTTTAAAGAAGTGAGGAAAATAGAAAATTACGTAGTGCTCTTTCATTCGTTCATGTAGATTTAAGTTCCTACCTGGTATAATGTCCCCAAAACTGGAATAAGGCTATTTAACATTTCTTCTAGTATAGGTCATTACGTTCGCTATCTGAAGATATCTTTATTTGCCTTTGCTTTTGAAGAAAACTTTTTCTAGATTCAGAATTCTAATTTAAAATTTTACTTTTTAGCATTTTAAAATTGCCATTCCATTGTTTTCTGGGTTATATTGTTTCTGATGAGAAATTAATGGTTATTCTACTGCTATATTCTTACATGTAATTTTTTTCTTGATGTTTTAGAATTTTTATTTTTCATTTAATGTAAAGCAATCATACTGTGATATGCCTAGACATGGTTTTCTTTTTTGTTTTTCATTAAATTTGGAGAATTTTTGAATTGTTATTTCTTTTAACATTGTTATTCTGGTCAAAATCTTTCTTCTCTTTCTAGGACTTCTATTCCACACATGTTAGAGGACTTTATAATAATCCACAGGTCACTGAAGCTCTCTCTGTCTCATATGTATATATACATGATCAGTCTTTTTTCTTTTTTCATTCTGTTCTTTAATTTGGATAGTTTCTATTTACCTGTCTTCAAGATCTTTTTTTTATAGTATTCGAACTGCTGTTAAAGTTAGCAAATGATTAACTTTCAGATATTATGTATTTTAAATTCTTTAGTTTTCATTTGGTTCCATCTCTTTGGTTTCTATTTATTTGCTGAGATTCCACATCTGTTCATATGAAGTCATTGTTTACTAATTCCACCATGAATGCCATCTCTAAGTCTGTTTCTACTGCCATTTCTTCTTCCTAGTTTGGTCATATTTTAAAAAAATTCTCCATATGGCTAGCAATTTTTAATTTTTATGCCTGACATGGGATGCTATATCGTTGAGATTCTGAATTTATTTGTCTTTTTTTTTGAAGAATGTTGGATCTTATTCTGGCAGAAGATTAATTTACAGGCAGCTCAGCTTGATTCTGCTGACTCTTGGTTTTCAGCTTTGTTAGAGTAGGTCTAGAGTACACTTATGCTGGGTTAGAGTAGTCCTACTACTAAATCATGACCATTTTGGGACCTCAGTTTTGGGTTGTTAGCATTCTCTGTCTCTCAGCACTATGCGTTCTCTGGTATTTCCATTTAAGCCAAGTCCCCAAAGTAGCTGCTTTTTCCTAAGCCTCTTTGAATTTTACCATATGCATGCACAGGCAGTCAGTCAAAGACTTAGAGGATATCGATGCAGATTTCTGGGGATCCTTCTCTACTAAACTCCTTTCTTTCTAGTAACCTGAGATGCAAATTCCAACTCCTTCAGTAGTCCTAAACTTCAGCCTCCCTTTTATATGGCCAGCAAGACTGTTGCTGTCTGCTTAAGCTCCACTTTTTGGGGTCACAATTTGGAAATTGTTCTCAGTCAGTAAGCTATAGTAATATGGCATCCACTTATGTTTCATGTCTCTCTCAAGGATCATAGCCTTTAGCAGCCTGCTGACCAAGGTTTGAAAAGACTTGATCCATGTATTTTATACAGTCTCGAATTTGTTAATAGTGGAAGAATAAGTCTAATATCTATTCCTTCCATCATGGCCAAGGCCAGAAGTTGGATTTTCAAAAATATTCCCTACCAGCAATCTCTTCCCATTCAAGTTCCTTTCATAGACTGGTGTCAGTGGAATGTTGGTTCAGCTTATTTGACAAGGACGTGAAAAATGTTGGTCCACAAGACAGAAGCTTATTTCTGTAAATTTCCTACTTGAATGGGAAGTTTCTTCTGCAAAGTTGCCAGGGGTCTGAAGTCCTTCTGTCTTATGGATCTGTCACTCCTCGAATTATGCCCATCTGAGAGGGCTCACTACCTTGCTCTTACTCTAATTTGTAGGAAGGGAGAAAAGTAGAAGGAAAGAGTACACCCTCTCCCTTGAAAAGCATGAGCCATAAGCAGCACATTACTCAAACCCCAGAGCTTAGTCTACAATGGGGGCTGGGAAACGGACTTTAAATTCTGCACAACTGTGGTTCCAGCTAACACTCAGGAGTTCTCTTATTAAAAAAGAAAAAAAAGATGTTAAATACAAGTACGATCTCTGCCATAACACTATTTTCATTAGTGGCTATGTGTCCTAAAGACTCAGTAAAACACCATATTATATTCTTTTATTTAAATTAGATGTCAAGTCTCTACCTAGTTGAGTGGGTGGAAAATTCAACCTCACTCATTCTTAGCAGCCACTTTCCTGACTGTGACTGTGCTGTCTAGGGGAGTATCAAGTTTTGGGTAAGTCCCTGACATCATCAGTCATGAGGCTGCACTGATTTCTGGTTAGAGCGCAGGCCCACCTATACAGCTGCAGAGATCTTTCAACTTGATGCTCTGCTGCTTCTGGCCTCTCTTGGCCTACAGTGTCTTCAGTGAGCTAGAGCCCCAAGCCTAGGATCCCACGTGTCACATGCAACGTATGTCCATTTATCTATACTGCTCTCAAATCATCATCCTCACTCTAGTTCTCAATCCAGAAGAGAAATTTCTTCTTAGCCTGGGAAATCCCTCTCTCCTTGTCTCTCTCTCTCTCTCTCTCTCTCTCTCTCTCTCTCTTTATGTCTCATTTTCTAAGAGGCACCTCTTCAAACTATTCTTTCAGTGAATTTAGAATTTTAAAAACAAAAGCAGGAAGCCATGTCTCAAACCCTCCTCAAGGCAAGGAACACGTGAACATTTTACCTACATGAACAGGGGAAGACAAGAGGGAAAATAAGGGGTGAAAATAAACATTATTAACTAAAAGAAAAATACCACCGCCAGAGTAGAGTGATTTTCTAAAATCAACCTAGATCATGTTTTTTCTCTTTCTTCTTCATCTTTTTTTTTTTCCAAATGGAGTCTCACTGTGTCATCCAGGTTGGAGTGCAGTTGCGCATAATCTTAGCTCACTGCAAACTCCACCTCCTGGATTCAAGAGATTCTCCTACTTCAGCCTCCCAAGCAGCTGGGACTACAGGCACACACCACCACACCCTGCTAATTTTTGTATTTTTAGTAGATATGGGGTTTCACCGTGTTGGCCAGGCTGGTCTTAAACTCCTGACCTCAAGTCATCCACCCACTTGTCCTCCCAAAGTGCTGGGATTACAGGCATGAGCCACCGTGTCTAGCCTCAAATCATGTCCTTTCATAGGATATAGCTCTCCACTGTCTCCCCACCACCTCTCTCCGTCACCTTGGCATCCTAGTGAACAGCTAGGTCCATTTTCACTTAACAGCATAACTCGTCCCCAGGGAAACATGCCTTTTGTAATTTGGATTCAATGAATGCGTTTATAGCTTCATCTTGTGCCAAATTGAAACATCTCTATTTTGTTTTGAGACATTTTTGTGCCTTTTATACTTCCAATTTCTTATGCTTGATATCTCCTACATGGCCTGGTTTCCAACATTTCATCCTGAAAATTTCTGTTCGTACTTCAAATCTGGCTAGAATACTGTTTCTGCTGAGAAATGCCCCTTGTACCTCCAGGGATCTTGGAATATTTATGTACCTGAGCCCTTTACAGTCTGCTCTTCATGCAAAATTGAAGGTTCCCTCCCAGTAAATGAGACTCCCTTTCTAGACCCCCACTGCCTTTTGGTGTAAACGGCACCTAGAATACACATTGTCAAGTACCTGTCTTCTGCACTGGACTGTGATCCTTTCTAGGGCAAGATGATCTCTTATTCACAGATGTGTTCTTGCCTGACAGTATGCTAAGCACAGGAAGGTGCTGAAAGATGCTGTGTTAGTTTCCTAGGCCTGCTGTAACAAATTACCACAAACTGGTAACAACAGAAATTGATCCTGTCATAGTTCAGGAGGCTAGAAGTAGGAAATCAAGGCTCTCCAGGGTCTCCAACTCTGTCTAGGGGAGAATACTTGCTTGCCTCTGCCAGCTTCTCACAGCACCTGCTGTTCCTGTTTGTGGCCGCACACCTGCAGTCACCGCCTGCATCTTCACACAGCCTTCTCTTCTCTCTCAGTTTCTCTCTGTCTTCTCTTCTGCCTCTTATAAGGATACTTATTGTTGGATTTAGGGCCCACATGTAATCCAGGATGATGATGTCATCTCAAGACTCTTAACTATGTCTGCTGCAAATATCCTTTTCCAAAGAAGGCCACAATCACAGATTCTAATACACATATCTTTAGGCAACCCACTAAAGATGCTTTTAAAATGAATGAGTAAATTAACAAGTGAACTGTATATACACATGCATTTACATACACAAAGGATGAAGACAAGAAATATTACTTTTTTATCTTTATTTGTTACCTTCTATTTGTAAATTCACTTTGTAAATAATATATCATGCTTGCTACTCTATGTATGATGAGAGTTCTATTATGCTAAATAACTTCACAGTTCAAAAATGAAAGTTGTTAAAACAAAAGACACAATTTGGAAATCTATGCAATCATTCTAACTGTATTTTCTGACACAACTTTGTCTTTTCGGAAAAAGCATGTAAGACATGAATTGAGAGGTTACCATATGAATAGAAGAAGCGTTTTCAAATAGGCAGTTCTACATATAGTGACCTTTCTCTTGATCCCTTAAAACAAAATCCACTTTTAAAAACAGGGCTGGTGAGACTGACTGCTGTCTCTTCTTGTGGAAAGTTATATTTGTATATTTTTACAAACAGAACAGGTTGGGAAGTTACAGACATAGAAGAATATAATGAAAAGATCCAGATTCATTTTGTTTGGTTTTAATATAGTCATTTTCTCTTTCCACTTTCAATATGACTGAAAGATTTAATTTGAGTAATACCACAGGAATGTAGTTTCAGAAAGGAAAAATGTTCAACTATCCATCTCCCTGTTAAAAAAAGAATAATATGCTGTAATATATGTTGAAAGCTTTTTGAGACATTTCCTTCTTTTTGCCGGCATTTGTGTCCTTGCTTATGTAAGCAAATAAATATAAAATATATTGAAACTTAAATCTATGTCTCAAAAAAGGGTTCCATGCAAAATACAATTGTTCTTTTTCATTGCAAAACAATAGCACCACTTAATATCATTGCAAAAATATTAAATTTAATATGTGTATATCTTTTTTGCCCACTTCTATATTTTGTTTGTCAGTGTGATTTCTTCTGAGATACATATTGAAGTTTTCTGAGAAACTCATGAGTCTTTAAAAGTAGCAAATTGGGAACATGGGGCATTGGATCCCAAGCCTTTACTTTAGGAGCACATGGGCAGCTGGGACACCAGGACACTATAGTGAATATTAAGAGGGTCACAGTCTGGGGAAAGGAGGTATACAGAATTGTTGCAGGCATGTGCCGTCTGTTCAGTTTTCAGCAGAATTGACATACTCAAAATTACCGTTTCTCCTTCCCTGCATCCCCTAAAAGCTTTGCATAATCCCTTTAGGATAATCCCCTTTTATACCAATGTCACTCCCTTTTTCTTAAGTCTTCCAGACTGTTCCTGGACACCCAAGATTCACAAGCAGTATATTGTCACTTCTTTCCCTAGCTCTAGAGGCAGACTTCACTAATCAATCAATATTCTTTATTGTTAGGCCTAGATCAGGTCGCAAACACAAGGCTTCTGGGGGCCATTCGCTTGCTCAAATTGTATAAGAGACACAGATTTTTGCCATTCTTGCCCTAGTTCATGAGATGGTGCTCCTATTGTGTCTAGCTCTTGCTAAATTCTTTCCCCAGGGAGGCTATGTCCTGCTTCCTGTAATCTGCAGCTGAAAAGGCTCCTGCTTGGAATCAGTGCCATCACCTGCCTGGAGCAGTGCCTGTTGCCTGGGCTCCCTGTGCTCTGGCCTGCTTGCTGGATCAGAGTGCCTCATAGAGAGCCCCTCCTTGGTCATATCTAGATTCCTACCCTTTTGGACTACTGTCTTGAATTCCACGGTGAGGTAAGCCTTCTGCATCTAGGGGCCTTTTCCCTGCACCTGGCCTCCCTGTTCCAGCTTCCACTGTATTTCCAGTGACTGGGATTTCTGGGATCTAGACACGTTTTATTCCAAAAAAACCCCTGCTACAACACCCAAAGATGAGTCCCAGTTGTTTCATTTATAATATACATTTTTTATTAGCATTAAATGCAGTAATTCTTATGAGACAATTAACATGGTTCCTACCACATAATAAGCACTCAATAAATATTAGCTACTCTAAGTTCTGTTACAATCGCCATCATCATCATCATCATCATCATCATCATTTCTATTGTCAACTCCATCTTAATTTGAGAAAGGCTTCTTCTGCAATCATTAGGAACAGAACAAGTCCCAGAGACCATCTGGCCGCCAATGGACTAGGCAACATACCTAACAAGTGGTCACATTGGAGCCCACAGCAGACAGTAATAATGGTCATCGTTTACTGAAGTCTAGGTGTCAAGAATTTCCCACATTGTATCTGACTTAACCCTCATAATAGCCCAGTTCAGAGGGAGTCATAACTCCCATTTCATTGATGAGAAAATGCAGGATTAGTGAATTCCATGCCTAACAAAAACGATAGTGAAACTGATATCAGATCCAGCCCTTTTGAAACCCGAAACTCCATTCTTCTGCTCTTGAACGTGTTAACTTCTCTACAAACAGCCTGAATTCTGGAAGCAGAGCTTAATTTCTGGGATTCCGGCTAATCGAGTCTGATCATTTGGCCTGTATGTTGCTGCTTAGCCACACATTAGGTAATTCCCGAAACTTTCCTCATATATCCTTACCTTTTGCTTTCTTTCCTCTCCTCTTCTAATGTGGCAGCCACACTCCTACTTCTATTTGTTCTTAGCCACTCTGGTTCCAATTTGCATAATCATCCCTAAAGATCCAAACCAAGCTTAAATCCTCTATTCAACCTGCTTAGGCTATTATAATCCACTTTCAAGCGATTTTTTTCCTCTCCTTTAAATTCCTTTTACTCCCTTGTTATCTGCATTTGGTGCCACACAATTATTATTCTTAATTATTCCCTAATTGCCTCAAATGCTCGTTCATTCAACTACTACATGTTCGAATAAATACTATAAATCAGACACTGAGTTAGGCAACATATATGGAGATGTATAGATAAGTATGCTATTACAAACACCTTTAGGTAATTTTAGCTGGGCAAATAAGAAATATACACAAATATTTATAGTAATATTTTCCGTTGAAAAAGTATCCTGAGAAATAAAGACAGCTAAAAGACTTACTTCTACCAAGAAGGGAATGCAGAGGAAATAATAATTCATTTACCTGAGGTAGAAGATTCTGATACTGAGAGGGAGATCATTCTGGCGGGCACTGCCTGACAGACATGGAGTTTGGCGAGGGCACTATCAAGGCATAATGAGTCGCTGTCATCTGACTGCCCCTTAGAGTACGTGGAGGAGGACTAGGGGATAGGGTACATGGCAGAAGTCCTTAAACACCATGTAATGGTATCATTGGGTAGAAGAGTGGGTCACTGGACATTTTTGAAATGATGTAATCAGAACTGTTTTTTTTTTTTTTTTACCGGGTGCAGTGGCTCACACCTGTAATCCCAACGCCTTGAGAGGCTGAAGTGGGTGGTTTGCTCGAGCCCAGTAGTTTGAGACCAGCCTGGGCAACACAGCAAAACCCTGTCACTACAAAAGATACAAACATGAGCTGAGTGTGGCCTGCATGCCCGCGGTCTCACCTACTGGAGCGCTGAGGTGGGACGGTCACTGCGGAGCCTACGGTGAGCCATCCCGGTGCTGCTGCACTCCAGCCTCGGCAACAGAGTGAGACTCTGTCTCAAAACAGGACAAAACTGTTGTTCTGCATCCCTCCTCCTAATTAACAGCAAGTCTATGCTTTCATATTTATTTCACATTTTCTTAAAACTCAGTGCAACCGTGGACACAAATAAGTATTTCATAAATAACGAATGACTGAAAAGAAGCGGTTACATATGATACATATGATAGCTTTTATATATTTTGCTTATCAGTTTTCATGTTCATTTAACAGGAAATTGAAATTTTTATTCTAATTTTAAAAATTTTAAGTTCTAACTGAAAAAGAAATTAGAATTTTTTAAAATTAAAAAGTGTAGAGGCTAACTAGATGGTGTGATATTTAAGCAAAACAGCCCTTTGTCTCTGAATCAATCTACTGACCTGAAGATATTACATGTGTTAACTTCAGCTTCAAAAATATTTGTTATAAGGCAGTAAACTCTAGATAAAATATTCATTAAAGCATGACTTTCATATTCATAATATAACCTCATTTTTTCTCTAGTATGGATTTAAAAAATTTGTTGACAGAAATTTTTTTTGCCTCAAATCTCATCAAGTACTTGGAAAATCTTGTCTTAAAAAACCTTTTTCTTTGCTTTTAAAAGTGTGATTCAATCATTTTACATACTCACTTTTAATGTTATTATGAAAAAGCTATCGGTTGGAGAGGACATTTTCACCAAGCCAAATCAACAGAACTGGTGGTTTGGACAGAGCCAGAAAGTCCAGGGAAACCAATGACACACTCTCTACTCCTGGCACTCGTGACTGTAGAAGCATCCAGGCTATTCAAAGGCTGTGAAAACAAGCAAGTAAAAGAGGCTTCTATTTCCTCTGAGGATTCCCTCATTGGAACCAAGCACATCTTCCCAAGGTCAAGAATAAGGAGCTGAAATAGAAAAGATCTGGTTCCGACAAACCAGTTTCTTTGTAGAAGGCACTTTTGTTTGAGTGGGAAATATTTTTTTCTTTCAGATTTTGCTGAAAAGCCGTTGATTTGATCTGTGATCGTATGTGTACCTAGTCCAGGGCTGAAGTCAGCCAAGAGGACTCAGCCTTTGATGTCTCTGATTGAAAGGTAGAATTCTGGAGGAAATGCACAGCACATTGAAGAAGGAGGTGCCCTGTTTACAGTCTATCCTGCCCAGAGTAAAAATGTACCTTCCTGGACTAAATTCCTTATTACTGGTCAGTTGTAAAATATGCGTAAGGTAAAATGAAGTTCTGCCCAGATAATACTTTAGAAGAAACAAGTAATTATAGGGATGTTTGGAACATTTATTTATAACTATGGAAACTTTCTTCATAAAAACTCCAAGTTCCCTCAGGAGAAGTTACTGGATTGGTTGGGTCTACCTTGTTTGCCAGTAAGATTTAGCAGGTTGTGCTATTTGCAAATATATTATTTATTAGGGTGAAACTATGTGCTTGTTTTAAAATTTTCATCAATATTTCTTGCTTCTTTTCATTTGTCAAACTATCCTTGTTGCTTATGCAGGAGAGTGCTCTGTGTACAGAGAGTTTTGTATCCTTGAGAAATTGTTTGGTCTGCTCTTTTGGAAAAATAATTACACAGAGTGTCCAATACAGATATTAACATTGGCGACATTTAGTCCTGCAGCGATTCAGGGTCAGGAGAGATTTGTTTGAGCTGGAGTTAGTGCAGAAAAGACTGTTTAGATTTTTTTCTAAGCTCAGGAAGGACTATAGTTGCAGAGTGAGTCAACATCCTGCAGCATCCCACAGTGTATCAGGCTGAGACGTTACATTTTCTTTCTTGCATGTGGTACTGTCTATAGTGTCTCCCTTCCTTCTAAATATGCTCTTCCCAGACAGAGTTGGTCTAGAAGTTGTTTGTACTGAGTGGTTTTGAGGGGGGTTAAGAATAGCAAGTCCAACTACATTATTATTATTTCAGCCTTCTCTTGAGAAGAAAATGCCATTCACTGTATGCATTTGCTTTTATGAAGTAAAAACGGTAATTCCCAGTAGAACTACACTGTGGAGGATGGGAGACAGATGGTTTGGTCAGCCTCAAGGACTGACCATAACGTACCATGGAAATGCAAAAGAATAAGAAAACAATTGTATAATCTTCTGAATTTAATGAGTTGATTGACCCAGATGGCACGTGTGCACCTTGTTTCAACAACATTTTGCTAACACAACTTTGGGCTGATTGTCCACTGCTATAAAGACCTGGGGAACATCCTGAAATAATTGATTTTTTTACCTAACACTTTGGTGGGAAATTGGTGTCATAGAGAGAAACGCTTCATTTAGATAAAGAAAAGCGAAGACTTGAAGAAATGACAGAATAATATCTGAATAGTCAGATAATGAGTTTGTTGCAAACACAAGAGACATCTTTAATGCTGAGCTCCCCAGAAGGATTTGAGTAAAAGTGCTTTATTGATAAGACATCCCAGGAAGTAGAGGTAAGAGGGTGGGAAATTTCAATGGGAAGGGGAAGGAAGCCAATAATAAAGATTATGTTATCCAGCAAGATACTGATGCAGGTCACTGGGGCTCAGTCCTTCTGAGGAATTCTGGGAAGTGGTGAGAAACAAGCTCGGAGTTGTCCAACTCAAAGAGCAAGGAAGCTGGGTAGGGGGTGGGTGGTGGTATCTCTGAGCTTTCAACCTTCATTGGTTGAGAACTGCCCTTGGGGACATTAAGTCCTCAGGACTTTCTGCTTGCCCAGAGCAAGGATAAAGCATGCTCCTACAGCCCAAAAGAACCCCCAGGGAGACAGTTGCATTGTCTTTGGCTTGTACAGAAATCAGAGTTATTGGTTAGATACAGACAGTATCTGCTGCAGAATGCTAATGACTTATTTACCCAAAGAGGATAAAGAAAGCAAATGGATATGCTGATATAAATGAATACATTGAAATTTTGTTGAGGGATTTATATTCACATGGTTTCAACTTACTTTATTACAAAATAATTATTAATTAAAAAGAAAAAAAGAATATAGTACCAGAAGGCTTTCAAACCACCTTAATAAGTGAGCAAAGCTAACATAACCAATCATGGGACAAATCAAAACCATGTGCCACCTGACAGACACAGTGAAAACACAGAATCGCTTCTACAATGTTGCTGCCAAAAAAGCACGATCTGACTCTGCTTCTGAAGGAATATCAGATGAACTTAACTGTGGGGATATTCCACCATATGGAACCTGATCTGGGGGGTCTGTTCCACATGATGGAATATCCCCACAGTTAAGTTCCACCTTTTAAAATGTCAAGGTCAAGAAACAGAAAAACATGTTGTTCTTATCCTCACAACATTTCTGACACCAAAAGTATGATTCCCTTCCCCCCGCCCCACCCGCCCCCACATCAACCAATACTTTAATTTTCACTGCACACCAACTGGGTGTCCTACAATTTAACTCAATTCTGATGCCACCCAGAGTTCGCACAGACCCCACTGACTAAAGGCTCAACTGCACAGAATTGTCCTCCCTACCTCAGATGCCAGTGGAAAGTGGTGGCTTCCCAGGTTACCTACAAATTCTGTCTGACTTGGCTGCAAATTGGAGGTGTCCAAAACTCCATCCTTCAGTTCATCATTTGCTACAACATCTCACAGAACCTAGGAAACTGTTTACTAACAATTACTGATTGACTACAAAGGATATTTTAAAGGACACACATAAGCAGCCAGATGAAGAGATACATAGGGCAAGGGAAGTCCCAGCACAGGAGTTTCTGTCCCCATGGAGCTCAAGGTGTGCTGCTCTCCTGACACATACATGTGTTCTTGCTCAACCTGGAAGCTGTCTTTATCCTATTGTTTAGGTTTTTTTTTTTTTTTTTTTTTAAGAGCTTCTATTAGGTTGGCATGATTGATTAAATCATTGACCACTGGTCATTGAACTCATTCTCCAGCCCTTCTTCCCTTACTGGAGACTGGAGGATGAGGCTGAAATTTTCAACTCTCTAATCACAAGGTTGGTTCCTCTGGTAACCAACCCCAATACTCCAAGAGTTGCCTCATTAGCATAAATTCAGGTATGGTTGAAAGAGGCTTTTATGAACAACCAAAAGCATTTCTCTCACCCCTATCTACCCTAAGAAATTCTAAGGGTTTTAGAAGCTCTGTACCAGGAACCTGAAGCAGGGACCAAATACATATCTATTGACTATATATATCTATCTATTGACTATATATATATATATACATAGTCATTAAAGTCAAGGAAAGACTGAGGAACTGTATCAGATTGAAGGTGCCTATAGAGGCGAAATGAAAACCCAGTGTAGCATGTGATCTCGTCCAGATACATTTTCTATACAGGACATTATTGGAATGACTGGGAAACTTGAATGGAGTCTTGAGTTTAGTTGTAGTGATATATCAATGTTAATTTCCTGTATAATATTGATGCTGTATGTGGGTATATAGGAGAGTGTTCTTGTTAGTAGGAATTATACACTAAAGGATTCAAGGGTCATGGGGCATATTGGCAACTTATTCTCAAATGGTTCAGGGTAAAACAGTCTTTCTTGTACCATTTTTATAACTTTCCTGCAAGCATGAAATTGTTTCAATGTAAACAGTTTTTTTTAGAATAAATGATTAAAGAATCAAGCTACAATTATGTAAACTTTATCCACCCCTTTTTCCTATTAAAAAATCTCTCCTTGATGGTGGGTAGTCCCATGTACAGCAGCATTGCACTACTGCATAAGGACAATAGAGCCAAACTGGACAATAGGTACCAGAGCTCCATCTAAACTCCAGCCTCATTGAGCAGCATTTTCATTTTGAATAGCTACAAGAGAACCGCTTGATGTTACTGATACTGAGAATGGATCTCCTTCCCAAATGCTTTTCTAAAACAAGTGAGAAAATTCATGGCTATTTTAAAACTAAGTTGAAAGAAGAAAAGGAAGGGACACCATGGTAGATACTTGAATATTAGGTGTGAGAACTTCTGTCAACATCTTTTGATAATAAATAACAGCTGTCCTTTTATATAAAGAATATTAATATGCAAGGAGTGGGAAGTTAATACAGCTTATAATACCTAAAAATTCCCTAATTTTTTTCCTTCCTTCCTTCCTTCTTCCTTCCTTCCTTCCTTCCTTCCTTCCTTCCTTCCTTCCTTCCCCTTTCCTCCCTCGCTCCCGCCCTCTGTCTCTTTTTCTTTTTTCTTGAGGCAGGGTCTCACTCTGTCACCCAGGCCACAGTGCAATGGCTCACTAAAGTCTCAGTTTACTGTAGCCTCAACCTCCCAAACCCAAGCAATCCTCCCACCTAAGACTCCCAAGCAGCCGGGACCACAGGTGTATGCCATTATGTCTGGCTAATTTTTGTATTTTTTTCTAGAGACAGTGTTTTGCCATGTTACCTAAGCTAGTCTTAAATTCTTCAGCTCAAATGATCTGCCTGCCTCACCTCAGTCTCCAAAAGTGCTAGGATTACAGGCTTCCCTACTTTTGTTAGAGAAACAATAATTGTGTCAGCCCTTAGCATGATGCTCCTTTGCATAGATGTATTGAGATGGAGCCAGATGGAGCAAGAAGGCAACAAGTACATTGTCTCATCATTGAATATAATGAGAAATACCTTCCATATACTTCCCGTATGTTGGAATACATATTCAGGTCTTCAGTTTATGAGGAGAATAACATTTGGAGCTTTTTTTTTTTTTTTTTTTTTTTTTGGGGGCAGGTTCTGGCTCTGTCACTCAGGCTGGGGTGCCAAGAGATGATAGCTCACTGTAACCAGAAACTCCTTGGCTTAAACTATCCTCTTGCCTCAGCTTCCCAAATAGCTGGAACTACAGGCATATGCCACCAGGCTAATTAAATTTTTTTTTTTTGTAGAGACGGAGTCTTGCTGTGTTGCCCAGGGTAGTCTTGAATGCTTGGCCTCAGATGATTCTCCTGCTTCAGCCTGCCAAAGTGCTGGAATTACAGGCAGAGTCACCATGCATAGCCAGAGCGAATATTTAGGATATTTCTTGTCTTCAGTAATTAAGTGGAGGGCTTTTTTTGTTTGTTTGTTTGTTTGTTTTTTTTGATTTTTTTTTAGTACACCAATATGAAGTGCTTTAAAATTAACTTCTGCTGAATTGATAGAGGTTTCTATTAATTTGCTTATTTTTAAACGAATTAAATATGTATTTGTGAATCACCACATCTGTCTACTCCCATGGTTCTAAGCACACCGTAAGAAGCCATATCACCATTGAATGAATCAGCTGAATGGAGATGGATCTGTATAAGATTCCTCTACCTATTCTCACAACATTGGCTACATCACTATAGCAACTGGACACATATTACCTTGACTACTCAGCACCTGTCTTCTAAGACTCACTCCTTAAATCTCTGTCTCCATTCACATAATTTCTGTCCCATTTCTACACTGTGACCTTTGGTTATAGCTAATTGTTTTACTGAGTCATGTAACCCAAACTGGGTCTGTTTTTTCACCAGCAACTGCAAGAGTAAATGAAAGGTGCTTAGGCTTATAACTTATAAAACAAATTTATCACTGGTTACATTTCTTTTTTTTTCTTTAAATGCAGATTGGGAAACAGAAAGCTGGGCTACAGAGAGAAAGACAAATGAAGCTAACCAGAAAAGATCAGTTCTGGTTTCAATCTGTTCCTGAAGCCTATTTCTGTCATTGGATTTTCTCAACTATCCTAACATCCTTCTAATAGATTTCTTATTTTCTTCTTACACTAGCTAGATTTGAGTTAGTTACTTGCAATTGAAAATTACCAGTTAGAAACAAATATGGAAGAACTGGGATACTGCAAGAGATAGATTCTAGCATGTGTGACTTGAGAAATTCATGTGAGACTTGGGAACTCTGCTGCTAGGATGGAAAACTGGAGATGTTATGTTGTACCAAAGCAGGCAGTGAAACCAACTCCTTTGTCTGCTGGGATTCAGACCTCATGCTCACTGAAGCTGGAGCGAGGAGGCTTTGGGACAAATTAGCAGAAGGCTTGTATGTTTAGAAGCTATAGGAAATGTGGCTTTCAATAAGGACGATAAAAAGAGCTTTTGTATTATCTGTTTATTTTTAAGATCTGTTCTGGAATGCTAGGCCTATCACCAGGCTATATTCTGGCCTATGTCCTGGTCAATGAGAAATGTGGAGTCTTTTGACTGGCAGTGAATTTGCAGCAGCAGATTTTTGAGAGAAAAACCACCTTTAGGTGGGCCCACTGGAAAGCAGATAATGGATATTAGAATAAGTGTGTAATCTTGTGAAGAAAAGCCATTTTCTGAAGCAAGATATTAGAAGTTACAAAGCATGAGATGATCAGAGCCTTGCTGTATTGCAACCATCAAATTTGCTGCAGCTAAAAAATCTAGCTAAAAAATTAAGTGCATTGTTAAACAAAATGAGGTAACTTTGGCAATTGTAATGGAGATACTTGGCAAAAATTAAAAGAATCAGGAAGCACTGATTTTCTTTCAAAAATCCTCTGCTGCAAATTCACTGCCCATCAAAAAACTCCATGTTTCTCACTGACCAGGACATAGGCCAGAATATAGCCTGGGGATAGACATGGCATTCCAGAACAGATTGACTGGCTTCACCACCACCCGAGCCTATTATAGAATCCTGAGGCCAGTTGTATAAAGCTTAAAGCTAGCAGAAAGGGCAGAGTATTCATTTGTGTTTCAAAGAAGCCAACAGTGTGGAGCCCTGCTTCAACTACAGATTCAGTGTATGAATAACAAACCCTTCCATTCTGGGTATTGTCCTAAAAATAATATAAACCAGCAGCTTACTACAGTTAAGGGAGTTGTATTGCAAAAAAACGTCAAGCCTTGCATATAAGATACTGAAATTTCCTAATCTCAAAGCAACCTCCAATACATTGACTATTGAGGTAGAATGAATGGCCCTTCCTGACAGTACATGGACTATTGAGGTAGAATAGCCCTTCCACAGAAAAGTCCTTTATTCTCAGGGACAACCCTGAAAGTCTGGATAAGGGAACTCTTCGTAGCTAGAACCCAAGACAACCAGATGATCTCAGCAAAGAACTCACTCAACTCTAAAAACTGTCATAACTTATTTTTAATGATGAAAATACAGACAGAAAGAGGAAAATATCTTATCCAAGATCACAAAACTCTTAGAACTGAGCTATAAACATAAGTATCTTAGTTCTGGAAACCCCATTCCTGTGGCATTTACTGGTTCTACTTTGTCCATCAAAATGAACCTAGAAGATGAATCCTGGTTCTACTATTCACATGATGTGTAATATTGGGCAAGTTTCTTAACTTTCCTGGGCCTCAATTTTCTCTTTTTAAAGTGGAAGAGATAATAATATTGACTAACTTATGGAATGATTATGAGGATTATATGAATAAGTCCATGTAAATCCCTTAGAAGAAAGCCTGGCTCTTGTACTCTGTTGTTGCTGATGTTGCTTAATGTTATTGTTTGGCTGTGTCTCTACCCAAATGTCATCTTGAATTGTAGTTCCTGTAATCCCCACATGTCATGGGAGGGACCTGGTGGGAGGTAAATGAATTGTGGGGGCAGGATTTTCCTGTGCTGTTCTTGTGACAGTGAATAAGTCTCACAAGATCTGATAGTTTACTAAAGGGCAGTTCCTCTGCACATGCACTCTTGCCTGCTGCCATGTAAGATGCGGTTTTGCTCCTCGTTAACCTCTGCCATGATTGTGAGGCCTCCTCAGCCATGTGGAACTGTAAGTCAATTAAATCTCTTTCCTTTATAAATTACCCAGGCTCAGGTATGTCTTTATTAGCAGCATGAGAACAGACTAATATAGTAAAATGGTACTGGTAGAGTAGGTTGTTGCTGTAAAGATACCTAAATATGTGGAAGCAATGTTGAAACTGGGTAACAGGCAGAGGTTGAAACACTTTAGAGGGCTCAGAAGGAGACAAGAAAATGTGGGAAAGTCTGGAACTCACTAGAAACTTGGAGGGCTCAGAAGACAGGAAGATATGGGAAAGTTTAGAACTTCCTAGAGATTTGTTAAATGGCTTTGACCAAAATGCTGCTGGTGATATGGACAGTAAGGTCTAGGCAGAAGTGGTCTCAGATGGAGATGAGAAACTTGTTGGGACCTGGAGTAAAGGGGATTCTTGCTATGTTTTAGCAAAGAGATTGGTGGCATTTTGCCCCACCTTAGAGATTTGTGGAACTTTGAATGTGGGAGAGATGATTTAGGGCATCTGGCAGAAGAAATTTCTAAGCAGGGAAATGTTCAAGAGGTGACCTGGACACTATTAAAAGCATTCCGTTTTATGTAGTCACAAAGATATGGTTTGAAATTGGAACTTAAGTTTAAAAGAGAAACAGAGCATAAAAGTTCAAAAGGTTGGCAGGCTGATGATGCAATAGAAAAGAAAAACCCATTTTCTGTGGAGAAATTCAAGCTGGCTGCAGAAATTTGCATATGTGACAAGGAGCCGAACATTAATCATCAAGACAATGGGATGGGGAAAATGTCTCCAGAGCATGTGAGCGACCTTTGCAGTAGCCCCTCCTATCACAGGCCCAGAGGCTTAGGAGGAAAAAATGGTTTTGTGGGCCAGGCCCAGGGCCCCCCTGCTCTGTGCAGCCTTGGTGACCTGCATCCCACCCACTCTAACTGTAGCCATAGCTCAAAACTAAAGGGGCCAAGGTACAGCTCAGGCCATGGCTTCAGAGGGTGCAAGCCCCAAGTATTGGCAGCCTACACAAGATGTTGGGCCTTTGGGTGCACAGAAGTAAAAAAAATGAGGTTTGGGAACCTCTGCCTAGATTTCAGAGGATGTTTGGAAGTGTCTGGATGTCCAGCCAGAAGTGTGCTGCAGGAGCAGGGCCTTCATGGAGAACCTCTGCTAGGGTAATGTGGAAGAGAAATGTGGGGTTGAAGCCGCCACATGGAATTTCCACTGGGCATTGCCTGGTGGAGCTATGAGAAGAGGGTCACCATCCTCCAGATCCCAGAATGGTAGGTCCACCAAGAGCTTGCACCATGTGCCTGGAAAAGCTGCAAACACTCAATGCCAGACTATGAAAGCAGCCAAGAGGGTGTTATACTCTGCAAAGCCACAGAGGCAGAACTGCCCAGGACCATGGGAACCACATCTTACATCAGTGTTACCTAGATGTGAGACATAGAGTCAAAGGAGACCATTTTGGAGCTTTAAGATTTGACTGCCTGATGGATTTCAGGCTTGCACGGGGCCTGTAGCCCCTTTGTTTTGGCCAGTTTCTCCCATTTAGGATGGCTGTATTTACTCAATGCCTGTACCTCCATTGTATCTAGGAAATAACTAACTTGCTTTGGATTTTACAGGCTCCTAGACAGAATGGACTTGACTCGTCTCAGATGAGACTTTGGACTATGGAGTTTTGAGTTAATGCTAAAATAAATTAAGACTTTGGGGTACTGCTGGGAAGGTATGATTGGCTTTGAAATGCAAGGACATAAGACTTGGGAGTGGCTGGGGTGGAATGATATGGTTTGGCTGTGTCCCCACCTAAATCTCATATTGAACGGTAGCTCCTATAGTCCCCATGCATCATAAGAGGGACCTGGGTGGGAGGTAATTGAATATGGTGGCTGTACCATTCCTGATAGTGAATTAGTCTCATGAGATCTGATGGTTTATAAAGGGCAGATTCCCTGCACATGTGCTATTGCCTGCCACAATGTGAGAGGTGACTTTACTGCTATTCGCTGTTCACTATAGGATTGTGAGGCCTCCTCAGCCATGCTAAACTGAGTCAATTAAACCTCTTTTCTCTATAAATTATCTTGGGTATGTCTTTATTAGCATTGTGAGAACAGATTAATATACTTACATTGTCAAATTTTAGGTTCTGCATCAGAACAAAATGTTTTCTTGCTAGTCCAAAGTTTCTACATCACTAATCAATCCCACTGTGTCTAAAGGATTCATGTGATGAGCGTCTTCAATTTTTTTTTTTTCCCGCCTTAACAAACTATTATAAATTAGATCTCCAAATGGGCCCAAACTTTAAGGGAAGGCTTTTGTTGGGGGTAGAATTTGTACTATGCCTTCTACTAAATCTCTTTAATTCAGACCAAGGGAAGGTATTGATTTTAATTAGGAAGAAGAATGAATTATAGAATATTCTACATTTGATTGCAGTAAAAATATATTAAAGCCCTATTTGTTACATGTTACTCAAGTAAATGTGACTTAGTTCTTGGTCTCTTGGGATTCATAACTTTGGAGGGGAGATAAATTTATACAAACTTGATACAATATGGTAAGGTCATTAGTGTTTTGTGGAGGAGATCACAGAAAAACATGTACTTGAGTGGAGTTTTGAGATATGAATCATGAAGAAATTCTAGGTCAATGTGACAGTGCAAGCAAGGGTGGGAAGATTCTGAAAATTCATTTTGTGTCTGAGAGTACTGTGAAGTCTGGTGTAGTGATTGGGGTTGGGGGAATGCAACTAGAAAGGTAGGTTGGATATGGAATAGCATTAGCAAGAAAAAGCTCCTAGGAATTATTTTAATTAATAGGTAGTAATATTCTTAATTAGACTGATAGGTTTAGAGAGATGAATATTTCTAAAATATTTGAAGTCAGTAGGCCACCTTAAATTTCTAAAATATTTCTTTTAAATTGTCATTTACACTACTAGTACATTTAGATACTCTATCTTAGCCTAGAAACTTTGTATTATCAAGATTTACCATCAAATGCTATTATTACAAATTATATTAAAGCTCTGTTCATTTCATGTTCAACAAATGACCACAAATTACTCTGCTTCTTGATCTCATTAGAATTTAATTTTTTTTTCATGGTATTATATAAAGCAACATTTCTAAGACTGTGTTCCATGTAAAAAGCAAAATGTGGTCATAAGGAACTTGGGGAATGTCTTCGCCTGTTTTATGTTGCTTTAACAGAATACTACAGGCTGAGTATTTTATGAAGAAAAGATATTTATTTATTACAGTTCTGAAACCTGGGAAGTCCAAGAGCATGGTGCTGGTGTCTGATGAGGACCTTGTGCTGCATTATTCCATAGTGAAGGGCAGAAGTAAAAGTGAACACACAAGACAGAGAAGGAGGAACCAGAGGCTGTACTTGCTTTATAACAACCACTCTGGAGATAACTAAGCTGATCCTGCAATAATGACATTGTTTGATTCGTGAGGGTTCTGCCTTCATGACACAATCATCTCTTGTTAGATCCACCTCCTAGTGCAATAGCATGAGCAGTGGGATCTAATTAAGCTTCCAACACATGAACTTTTGAAGGACACATCCAAACCATAGCAGGAAACAATAGAACAAACAAAATTAACTGAACCTTGATTGTATGATTTTTAAAAATTATTATACTTTAAGTTCTGGGGTACATGTGTAGAAAGAGCAGGTTTGTTACATAGGTATACATGTGCCATGGTGACTTGCTGCATGCATCCCCCGTCATCTACATTAGGTATTTCTCCTAATGTTATCCCTCCACTATCTCCCCACTCCCTGCTATCCCTCCTCTAGCCCCACCACCCCTCAACAGGCACCAGTGTGTGACGTTCCCCTCCCTGTGTCCATGTGTTCTCATTGTTCAACACCCACTTATGAATGAGAACATGTGGTGTTTGGTTTTCTTATGTCAGTTTGCTGAGAATGACGGTTTCCAGCTTTATCCATGTTCTTGCAAAGGACATGAACTCATTTGACTGTATGACTTTTCAAGGCCCTTAATATTTCTAATATTCTTTGTGAAGCTCCAAAAGGAGAAAGAGTAATTAGGAATTTTAAAAATTACGTGACAAACATTTACTTAGTGAACCACTTAGTAACATCTTTAGGAAAATCAGTATTCCATGGAATACTGGATGGCTAAAACTGTGTGAAACTATCCAAATATCCAATGTTGCAGGTCAGAAAGCAGTTATAGCAGTTGACATACAAGTAGCCATGTGCATATCTGAATAGTGATGATGAATTCCTTTCACTGGAAACCCTTCTTTAGGGTGGATGCAGAACGATAATTAATTTTATTATAGCTTGGATTCTTCCTCTAAACCATTATCTTTTCAATAAAATAAACACTGTACAGGTGCTTATTTTTATAATAACTATCTCTTTTATTTACAGGTGTTTCTTATCTTGGCAATTATACGTTTCTCTTAGTCACAAAGGTTTGTGCTACTAGGTAAATAGAAGGTACTTTCTGTCATTGGTCATGCTTTCCCATGTTCAATAAATACATCCAGATGTTTTCTTCTATACAAAAAAAATGTTGTGTGCAACTAGAGGCAGTGAGAAGTGAAAGTTTTTTTTGAAGAAGTTTCCAAAGCTGGCACAATGTCAGATCTTTTACAAATGCTGAGTTTTGAGTCTTGTGAAAGAGCTCTTAAATCAAAATACACAGGAGTGGGCTTAGAATATTTATCTTTGAAAAGCTTCTCAGGTGATTATGATGCAACTGACAGATTGTCAGACTGTAGCAGCCAGCAGAAATTTATTAAAGCTTGACATTTTTTTTCATAACCTTTTTGAGATTCAGGTGGATGTGACACTTAACTCAGATTTACTTTAATCATATTTCAAAAAGTCTTTTTGATTCTTTTCTTGCTCTTTATGGAGCCATATATTGTATACTTAGGTTTCCTCAGAGTTTGGGTCAACTGCATTTTCATACCGTATACTCTTCTAGGAAATCTCATCTAGTCTTGTGAGTTCAACAATTGCCTCAATGCAGACGACATCTTCTCCAAACTTCAGATTCTATAACCAACTCCAGCTAGACTTCTCTACCTAAATGTCCCATGTAGGGACAAATGTCAAATGTAACTTGCTATCCTCTCACTCCAGTTCCACTCCTCATTCTGTGTTTTATATCTCTCAATTGCTAGCACTGCCATCCACCTGGTTATCCAAATCTAAATCACAGGAGCAGTGATTTTATTCTTCCATAGAGGTCACTTCTATATTCTGATCAATGTCGAGCCCTGTTACTTCCTAAAAATTTATCCTATATCCTATATGTACCTTGATTCTGCACTGTTTGGTTCCCAGGTTCTGGAATCTAGAATTCAGGCCACTAACAAATATTAGAATACGCTTATACAATACTTGAGTACTCATTTTTGATAACATATTTATGAAAAAATATTAGGAAGCATTTAATTTTCTAATAAACTTTTAAATCACAACCCATTTGTAAATTAAAGACTGACTATACTAGTAATTACCAAACAAATCAATAAATGTTTTAAAATTTTTATTGTAAATATCACTACTTGGGGAAAAAAATGGTTATAATTAGAATGAAATGAAGAGACAGGCTCTTCTATAGATATTCTGAAGGGAACTTCCAGACTTTTTCAGAAGCTTTTAGGAGTTTATGGTTTTGCAAAATGCGATTATTTTATTAAAACATTTCTTCCCCTATTGCTTTTTTTGTCCTGTTTTTTCCTGGTGTATTTCGTGTTTGGTAGGTTAAATGGCTGGTTTCTTTGCCCTTGTGGCACTTGGACTGAGCTCTTGCTACTGCACATTAGAACTCACTTTGTCTAATAGGTGACTAAATATTTGCTAATCAAATATTCATTGCCTACTGTATGGCTGAGGGTGGAGAAGGGAATTCAACATCAAGGGGCCTGACGAAACTTTCTAAGGTGATAAAAATATTGTATCTAGATTATGGTGTTGGTTTCAGGGCTGTATGCATTTGTCAGCACCCATCCAACTGTACCTTATTGTTTAAGTGATGCCTTAATAAACCTGACTTTTTAAAAGATTCTCAAGCAGAATGTCCCTTGTGGGCAGGTCACTTACCTGGGCAAGGCCTGATCAGGAGAGGTAAACAAGCACGAGAGTGGGGCTGCCCAGAGGAGAAGTGTGGGGGGTGGTGGTTCTGACCACAGCTCACCACCAAGGAAGGCTGACTGCAGTGGACTTCAGACCTGAGACCTTGCAGTGATGGATAGAGGCTTTGGCACCTGTTGGCCCCTGGGGAGGTAGCAGGCAGCGCTTCCCCAAACCCTGCTAGGTTGCGCCCTGCCAGAAGACCATGCAACCTGGGAGCTCAAGACTCCCGTAAGCTGCTGACATGGGGGTAGCCTCCCTCATGCTTTTATAGACACTTTAATAGAAGTATGCTGAAGCAGGTTTGGGGTTTATAAATGAATTGAAAAGAGGAGGAAATGAGAGTCAGAGAAAAACAATCTAAGAAAGAGATTATTTGACAAGAACCTATTCATCTCTGAAAAATGCAAGGGAGCAAATATGAGAATCAGGACTGCAGTCAGTAAAAGCAGCACCTATGTGGCAGGAGAGAAACCTTCTGTGTCTTCATCTTAATACTGGCCCCCAGAGAAGAGTACAGTGCTGGTCATTTCCTAGCAGAGGGGTAGACATGCAGATTTAGCTTATTTTAAAAAATGGTTTTTGATGGACACCCACCAATCACACCAACCCACAAAATAGAATTCTGAAGAAAGACATTCAATTCCATTCATATTATATTTCTGAAGAATGAGTTTTAGAAAAGATGATTTTTCACAAGAATAAATAAACGTTTATGTGATACAATGCTACCACAGCACAGAGACAAACTTGAAGAGGGTAGAGAATGATGTTTTTGATTCTTTAAAGAGTTTTCCTCAAAAATGCTTTTCTGTGGGTGGCATTAAAAAGAAAATCTATCTAGTTGTTGTCTGTGACTCTGTACCAGATACATCATAGGATGCTTCTGTTTCAGTCCGGAAAGTGAAATTCTGGACTTGGATACTTTAAATGTAAAATCCAAAGAGGTCAGCTGCTCGTAGGAGAAGATTGGGAGGAAATGGGTCCCGTAGCAGGATTTAAAGCCATGGTATTAGAGGTTGGGAAGCCTGCCTTCATTCTCAAAAATTCAGATCGCGGTGTTGGGGGAGAACCCCTAAGAATGAGACGGGGGAAAATCAAGGCTATAAATTGTCATTCTTTTTGCCTTCTCATCTTTCCCAACACAGACATCCACCCTATCCTGAACCATTTTATTTATTTTTGTTTGTCATCTGTTTGAATAACTGATATCTAGTTGCAGCATTTCTTTGCAACCCAGAAGCACGATGAGGGTAGGAGACAAACCCTTTCCATTCTACCTGTTTCTTTCTTGTTGATTCATTCATTAAAAAATATTTACTGGCTGAGCACAATGGCTCATGTGTAATTACAGCACTTTGGGAGGACAGGGTAGGAGGATCACTTGAAGCCAGGAGTTTGAGACTGCCCTGGGGAAGATACCAAGAACCCATCTCTTTAAATAAAAATTAGTTGAGTATGGTGGTGCATGGCTGTAGGCCTGCTAGTAGGGAGGCTGAGGTGGGAGGATTGGTTGAGACAGAAGTTTAAGCCTGCAGTAAGCCATGACCATACTACTGCACCCTAGCCTGGATGAGAGAGTGAAACCCTGTCTCAAAAAAAAAAAAAAAAAAAACCTACTGACTGCCTCTGATTAGCCGACTGCTGTTGTTGTAGGTATGCAGGATATATCAGTGAACAAATGATCACACATTCCTTTCCCCAAGAAGCTAACATTATAGTCAGGGTCAAAAACCAAGAGAACAAAAAATAAGCAAAAACTAATAATCAGCAAAATTTTAAAAAATTAAATTATTATTTATTAAAATATGTAAAGGTAATATTAATTATCAATTAAATTAATTTAAATAAATTTAAACATTATAATGATAAATATAATAAATGTAATAATAAATATTAAAAACAAATAACTTACCTAGTTTGTTAGGAGATGAAAAGAGCTGTTATTAAATTGTGTTCCCTCCTCCAAAATTCATATGTTGAAATTCTAACACCCAGTTCCACAGAATGTGAAATTTGAAAATAAAGTTGTTGCAGACATTGTTGGTGGAGTTAAGATGAGGTCATTTGGGTGGCCCCTAATCCAGTAAGAGTAGTGTCCTTATAAAAAGGGGAAATTTGGACAGAGAGAGCAGACTCTCACATGGGAAGAATGCCATGTGAACATAAAGCCGGAGACTGGTGATGCATCTGTAAGTCAAGGAACACCAAAGATAGCCAGCAACCACCAGAAGCTGGGAGAGAGGTGTGGGATGGTCTCTCTCCCAGTCCCCAGAAGGAACCAACCCTGTTCTTCGGAGTTCAGACTTCCTACCTCTAGAACCATGAGGCAATGCATTTCTGTTTTTACGCCGCTCTGTTGATGGCATTTTTGTTATAGCAGCCCTAGCAAACAAATACTGGGGCTATGAAAAATACAGAGGAGCATAAGGGGTATTAAGAATCCTTCACAGGAAAAAAAAAAGAAAGAATCCTTCACAGGACTCCACTAGTCATTTTTCATGGAAACCAGGGGATAACAGATTATTTTCTTGACCACCCTCATCTACTAGAAAAACCTGATTGTTGGTTCCCCCTCCCACCCTCTCCCCAGCACTTTGTAGACATCTCCATAAAGGCTCCTGTATTAGTCTGTTTTCACACTGCTAGAAAGCTACTACCTGAGACTGGGTAATTTATAAACAAAAGAAGTTGAATTGACTCACAGTTCCACATGGCTGGGGAGACCACAGAACATTTACAATCATGGCAAAAGGTGAAGCAGAAGCATCTTTTTACATGGTGGAAGGAGGGAGAGAGTGCAGGGGAAAATGCTACTTTTAAACCATCAGATCTCATGAGAACTCCCTCACTAACATGAGAACAGCATAGGGAAAAACACCCCCATGGTCTAATCACCTCCCACCAGATTCCACCCTCAACAGGTTGGGATTACAATTTGAGATGAGATTTGGGTGGGGACACAGAGCCAAACCCTACCAACTCCATCAAATTGTACTGAGTGATTTATTTGTCTTCATCTATCTCACCCTCACCATTTATCTCAATAAGGGACCATCTCATTCTCCTTCCTATGTTTTAATTTCCAGCACATAACCTGCATTTGGTAAGTGCTCAATACATGTTAACTAAATAGATGGAGAATGCATACAAATTCCAAGAGAATTTAATGTATGCAAGTTTCCTATGGTCTTATAATTAACATAATTTGATACAGATGAAATTCATAACTCATCATGAAACTGGGCATTGGCAGCTGCCTCTCTTGGGTGGAACACATATTCTGAAGCAGTGAGGGATGCTGGGGAGGAACACGATGTCAGAGCTTTTTGCCTGCTAGGGGAGGCTTGTGCCTGTTCCTCACCCAAAAACCGGAGATGACAATAACACTACCTACCTCTCATGATGTTGTGAGAGCTAACACATGGAATGAATGCTCAAATAATGCTGGCCTTGAAAGAGTTTTCAGAGTGCCAACCATTGCTATTGCTGTTCATAGGGATTCGCTTGAGAAGACTTCTAAAGGCATTGAATGATTTGGGCGCCTGGGTCACTGTGGATAAAATGAGGGTCCAGAATTGTCTCGCTACTCATTAGGCAGACAGTCTAATGGGGAAAGCAATTACAAACAAATAAACAGTGCAGGTGTGATCATTGCTATGAAGGAGAGATACCTAGTGCTTGGAGACCACTGATGGGGGACTTAAATGAGATGCAGGGTCAGGGAGAATGAGTTGTGATCTTAGGTATGAGTAGGAATTGCCTACTGAGGAAGGGAAGAACAGTATTCTCAGGGGAATGGGTGGATAGGAGCCCTGAGGCAGCAGGACCTTTTCTTGCCTATGGAAGGGAAGGGAGGCCAGTGTGCCTGGGGTGCAGGTGACTCAAGGTGAGGCTTTGCAAAGGCAGCTCATGCAGAGCTTTGTCACCTGGCTAATTATTTGGCACAATGGAACCTGAGTGAGGTATAGGGAGTGAGTTGTGAGGAATAAGATGCTCAGAGTTTCATTTTGAAAATAATTCAGGTTGCAGTGTAGAGAATGAGTAAGAAGCACAGAGTGAATGCAGGTAGACCCCTTCAGAGGGAGGGGTGGTTGTAGCTTGGGTTTAAGTGATAGCGGTAGAAATGCACAGAAGTGACAGACTGAAGATGGGTGGTGACAAAAGGGGGCTATTGAAGACTAGGGCAGGTAGCTGACTTTATCACTAGTATTATGGTTACAAAGTGTCTCACTTATGAGACCACACACTGAAGAGAACTGATTCTGAATCTTAAGGTGCTTTTGAGACATCCAAGTGAAAATGTCCAGTGGTCAGTGGGGCATATGGGCTGATGGTGCAGAAAAGAATCATATAAACACGAGGCATTCAGGCATCCATTGCCCTGAGGGAAAGATGTAAGAGAAGGAGTATTTTGTGGTCTGACTATAGCCCCCAAATTGCAGAGCTAGTCCCTGGGAAAGAGATGGATCAACTGGCCTAGTGTGCCACACTTTCTTTCTTTCCAGCGATTTCTATTTTGAGTTCCCAGTACACTACGTGGCCCAAACTTAACCAAAGTCATTCGGAGATTTAGGAACTTCTCCATACCTGTGTCTAAATGAGAGGCTTGAGTGGTGCCACGGTCCTGTGAGGAGGCACAAGATCTTCAGTCACCTGTTCTCACAGTTACCGAGTCCTAAGTCATTAAGTCCACTCAGGTTGTAAGGAGACAGCCCTCATCCTGTCCATGTGGCCCCTTCAAGTGTGGCAACTCTTTTTGTTTCTTTTTCATCACACTTGAGAGACAACAATTATTCTGCTGCTTCTGTCCAGGTCTGAAGCACGGAAATCTAAGTCTGCCTTTGGCTCTGTGGGACTGGACTCGACATGCAGCCCTTCCATTCTCATCAGGACTCTGCGAAGGGAGAGAGAAAGTTCCTGCCCTTTGCTCCTAGGCACCTCAAATTTCTGCTATCTTCCCACCTCGCCAGGGCTCTACACCAGGAAGTGGGCGACAGTTTCTCTTCCAGTCTCTACAAAACCTCTTGAGGGTCCTGCCATCTTTCAGGAACTCCAACTCCATAAGATGGGTGGAGCAAGGCTCAGCTCCCTGGTTCCCACCCACAAATCCACTTTCCTTCATCCAACTCCTGCCCTCTTCTCTCCATGTGACTCATGGAATAGGCTCCTAATCTGCCTTTTATTTTTTTCTGTGCCAGGATTATTCTTGTTTCCCCTAAGGCTTTGGATTTTAAAAACCAAAGCAAAGAAGATTCCGTTTTCCTTCTACTTCATATTGTGTCGTTCTCGGAGGAGACAGGTTCAGAGAGCCTAGCTCCTCAAATGGAAATTTGAGGGAAATTGGAAAGACAGGATCAATGTTTTAAAAATGTCTTCATGCCACAGCTAAGAGAAAAAGTTTCCTTTTACCCCTTCTAGATGATTTTATGATCAGATCAAATAGTGTAGGTATAATAAAAAATAGCTACATAATTAATCTTGAGGCCAGAGACTTTGTGTGTTTACATATCCATATGAAATAGTATACACTATTTTTCTTTTAGTTTCTTCTTATCTGAATTTAATTAGAGTTCTGTGAGGCAAAACTAAAACTGCAAAATTCCTTGGGATTAGTGACATTAAAATCATTCTGTTCTCTTGCCATCAGGGCCTACAGAATAAGACTCTATTCTGGCCATGTTTTGTCACACATGGTTTTTCAGCTTCCAAGAGCCACCAGGAACTATTTCTCGGTTTTCAGCACTAACACAGATAGTGAGGTTTGAATGTAATATAGCAGCATTTAAATCATCACCACATACTTGTTATGTTGTTTAAAGATGAATAAATATTACCAGGAAAAACAAAGTACTAGATTGGATTTTCATGATGCTAAGGAAGATTTATACTATTTAATCTAATAAAAAAATCATAAACATTTTGCATTTAAATATATTCTACATTTCTCTAAGTATATGCAAGAAAAACATCAATCATTTCAAGATCATCAGAGTGTAAGTAGAGCACCTCCATATTTTCAGTTTAGGAAGTTACACTTCAGACTTTGGGATATGACTGGCTATTAACAATGTGAAACTGGATTAAAAGTGTCTTGATTTATCATGTCAGTTCATAAATAAAGGAGTCTGCAGGCCAGAAGGTTAAAAGAATAATATAACTAATAGAAAGTAGCCTAATTTTGGGGAATCCCTTAACTAGTTTTGATAACCCCCTGCTATACTCACTCTTTAGTGCTCTGTTTGGATAACTCTTTGACCATTTTAAAGAGTACTTCAAGAAAGTTATAGTCCCAGAAATTTAAATAGTTACCCTGTGTCAGTAAAATGAAAATAAAATTGCTTTATTACCGGCACAGTGGCTCATGCGTGAAATCCCAGCACACTGGGAGGCTGAGGCAGGAGGATTGCTTGACCCCGGGAGTTCCAGACCAATGTGGGAAATACAGTGAGACTTCATCTCTAAAAAAAAAAAAGAAAAGAAAAGAAAGAAAAAAATTGCTTTATTTAAAGAAGGCAAAAAGGTATACTGTGCAAGATATTTTCTATTTTATCTGTATTTTTTTTTTTTTTTGCAAAATAAACACACTTTAACAGAAAATAGATGGGAACAGATACTTTATAATTCTACAAATTCTTTCTGAGAACTAGTAAGGGGCTGTAACATATCCTTAATTATTTGACTTCATAAAAGATCATAGGTAAAAACAGATTTACAAACTTCTTTCTTAATTGAATAAAAGAAAGCACTCATGTTCTCCATTAACTTAGAATTTTCACCTTTGCATTCTTTAGCACATTCACATTGTTTTCTTCAAATGTCTTTGACTGATTTTTCTAAAAATTTTCCTAACATCCAAACATCTTTTGGCATAAGGTTAGTGGCCTAATCTGTAAGTTATTATATTCCTTGCTTTAATCTATATCAGGAATGGGCATGGTGCCTTAGACACAAACTCTAGCTAAAAATTTCAGTGCCCAAAGAAGAAAAGAAAGATATTTAACATTGGCTCACTAAGATCAGGGACATGTCTAGTTATTTATTATAAGACTTGTTAATTTTTCTTCTTATTAAGTCGAATATATGTGTTTTTATCCAATAAGAAACATTGTGTTTTAATTTTTTAACTAAGAAACAATTTCCCTTGAAAAGAAAGATAACATTAACTTTGTGGCATTCAATGGAAAAGAAACTGAGCTGCTCAAACCTTCTCTTAAATCTCTGGTTAGCCACAAAGCCAGTTCTGGCAAATGGATAGAACCTACATTTCCAAGTTTACCAAATAAAGAAAGATGCTGCCCGAAGTTTTAAAAATCATCTGTGGCTAAATTTTTAAACTAAAAACAAAATCTGACCTGAACCTAACAACAGCAGCTGTCAGCTCTAAGAAGTGATTGGCATATTCTTTCCTTCAGTGCACTTACTATAACTTTCAACTATTTTATTTAGGTCTTCTTACTCTTTTTCTTTTGGTCTGTAACTAGAATATAACAGACAGTGTCTGTCTAGCACGATATTTTATCTCCTGTAGTAGCAGAGTAACTGGCACACAACAAATAAGACTATTAACTATGTTTCACTTTTATCCTTATCTTTTTGGACTACGATTTTTTGCAGAGTGTTTCAAGAAAGTTATAGTCCAAGAAATTTAAAATCTGTGGGGGTTGACATAAAATCAGCATTTCCTTCATGTCTGCCAAAAAGTCATCTGAAAGCAACAAGGTAAATGAAAACCAGTGTTGCAAGGGAGGATACTGAGAGAAGATAGCACAGTGACAGAATGAATTGGACCCAACTACTATAGATATATTTCAAAAAGCTGAAAATTTTACACTTTACAAAATTAATATGAGTGTCTTGAAGGACGAAAACAGTGTTTCTTATTTGCGAAGATATAGAAGGCAAGGGTGAGCCACAGCTTTACTTGTTTCTAGAAGCAGAGTAAGTATGGCCAAATGGAATGTCACATAGACAAGCCATGTTTCCAGGAAGTAGTGCTTCTAGCCGAGCAGTGTGGCAGAAGGAAAGAGAACAGTATTTGAATTGTGTGTGTGTGTTGGATGTGGGGGGAAGGAAATAGCACCTATCGCAACTGTCTGGGAAATAGTAAAAGCTATATAAACTCCCTTATAAATTCCTAGATCATAAGGAAAATCCCACACATCCTGGAACAAGGCCCTGGCTTTTACCTCTCCCATAAACTTCCTTCAAAGAGGTGGTTCAGAAATCCAGCAAGGAAAGAAAACATTTTAATAATAAATAGTTAAAAGGGACTAGTAGGAGAACCTATACAGAGATTCTATTTTTATTTTTTACTTTACAGTTTTATGGGTATATAATAGCTATCTATACTTACAGGGCACATGAGATATTTTGATACAGGCATACAATGTGTAATAATCACATTGTGGTAAATGGGATCTCCAATACCTAAAGCATTTATTATTTCTTTGGGTTACGAATGTTCCAATTATACTCTTACAGTTATTTTTAAATGTACAAGAAATTATTTTTTGACTGTAGTTACCCTATTGTGCTGTCAAATACTAGATCTTATTCATTCTATCTAACTATATTTTTGTACCCAGTAACCATCCCCACCTTTCCCCCTGTTCCTCACTACCCTATCCAGGCTCTGGTAACCATCATTTTACTCTCTGTCTCCATGAATTGAATTGTTTTAACATTTAGCTTCCACAAATGAATGAGAATATGTGAAGTTTGTCTTTGTGGGCCTTGCTTAGGTCATTGAAATATTAGCTGGTCCGAGTGCAGCTTATGGTGGCACTGATGTCACTAGGTGATAGAAGTTTTTCAGCTCTTTTATAATCTTATGGGACCACCATCATTGATTGTCTTCCCATCCACTGGCTAAAGACTAACAGAATTCCTAATACTTTCCTTTCTTCCCTCTGACTTGTTAGAGCACACAACCCTTAATAATATTAGAATAGCTGATTGGCTTCTGCAAATCTCAAGGCTATGTCTGAATCTATTCATAGCATATTGCTACTGGTTTGTTCAATGTGAGAAACGGGAATACATCATGCATGACTGGTGTACCACAGAACTATGTTTTATCCTCTTTGTAATATGCCGTTTTTCCAGTATGTCATGATCTTTTTTTAGCTCTTAATCTTCTAGGACAACAAAGACAACAAAAAAATGAAACCATATGGGTGGTCTCTCAAGCATTGACCTCAAAGCTGGTCCCAGAAGCTGGGTGTCCACATCATAAAAAAATAAACACATGCCATCATTGTTGACACTAATTATGTACTTCACTTGTGTCTCCTCAAAAGAAAAGCCAAGAATAAAATTGCTGTAAAGAACAGGCTCTTTCTCATCACTTAGGGTGGCCTCTTTAGGTCAGGGTAGAAGTCCAGTTCCAGTGTGGTGAGAGATGGTGCACATGGCCAATGCCTGTGTTGTTCCTAGCACGTGCAGAAGGAAGCGGAGAGAATCTCCTGGGACATTTATTATCCATGACTCATCCACAAATCTTTTTGCAAAAGTTAAGAGAAAGTGAACTATGCAAAAAATATGGAAGAGGAAGCTCAATGACATTACTCAGAATTTTCTTCCATACACAAAATTACCTATTAGATGCCATCATTTCACATTAATTATATGCAACAAGATTTTTAAATGATTGACTTTTTTTTGAGACAGGGTCTCACTCTGCTGTCCGGGCTGGAGTGCAGTGAGGCAATTTCGGCTTCCTACAGCCTCAACTTCCCAGGTTCAAGTAATCCTCCTATCTTAGCCTCCTAAGTAGCTGGGACTACAGGCAAATGGCACCGTGCCCAGCTATTTTTTGGTAGAGATGGGGTTTCACCATGTTTCCCAGGCTGATCTCTAACGCCTGAGCTCAAGTGAACCACTTGCCTCGGCCTCCCAATGCGTCCTTTGTAGGGACATGGATGAACCTGGAAACCATCATTCTCAGCAAACTGACACAAGAGCAGAAAATCAAACACCGCATGTTCTCACTCATAGGCGGGTGTTGAACAATGAGAACACATGGACCCAGGGAGGGGAGCACTACACGCTGGGGTCCGTTGGGGGGAAATGGGGGAGGGACGGGGAGGAGGGGAGGTGGGAAGAGATAGCATGGGGAGAAATGACAGATACAGGTGAGGGGAAGGAAGGCAGCAAACCACACTGCCATGTGTGTACCTATGCAGCAATCTTGCATGTTCTTCACATGTACCCCCAAACCTAAAATGCAATAAACAAAACAACAACAACAACAACAACAAAAAAACAAAGATTACAGGTGTGAGCTGCTGCGTCCAGCAAATTATTGACTTTTGAAACACTATACTTAGACTACCAGAAATGTAGTATTGGTCAGTCATAAACAGATCTACCAAATTGGCCTGCTAACTATAAGTAGCTATAAGTAGTTAGCAGGCCAATTTAGCTCTCATATATTCTGCTCTATCAGATTTATTAGTAACAAAGTTAACACTTAGACTTCCATATCCTGGGCCAGCTGCATGGTTTTATAATCTAACTAATCACACAGTGTTCCATACTTTAAAAATCTCTTGAATAGCATTATGTTCTGCTGTCATTATCTTGAAATTCTTTTCTTTCTTTCTTTCTTTTTTTTTTTTTTTTTTGAGATGGAGTTTCACTCTTGTTACCCAGGCCTGAGTGCAATGGCGTGATCTTGGCTCACCACAACCTCCGTCTCCTGGGTTCAAGCAATTCTCCTGTTTCAGCCTCCCGAGTACCTGGGACTACAGGTGTGCACCACCATGCCCAGAAAGTTTTTGTATTTTTAGTAGAGATGGGGTTTCACCATGTTGACCAGGATGGTCTTGATCTCTTGACCTCTTGATCCACCCGTCTCGGCCTCCCAAAGTGCTGAGATTATAGGCGTGAGCTACTGCGCCTGGCCTATCTTGAAATTTTTAATGGCTGTTAAACAAGGGGGCTCACATTTTCATTTTCACACTGGGATCTACAAATTATCACAGCATTCCAGCCATTGATACTATTCATTAGCTTTTATTTCTTATCTTGTTCTATTTACATGGGGAAGAGAGATGCTATTTATTAAGTAGCTCTTCAAAATCTGTTTATTAAATCATATGAAGATTAACATTATTTAATGATAAAAGGTACAATTTGTGAAATTTATGAAAATATATGTCATAAACCTGGTTATAGCATGCAATATGGAAACTAAATACATTAAATTGAAGTGTCAGCAAAACAAGGAAAATGTAGTGAAAATAAGATGATAGTTAAAGGCTTTAACATACTCCTTTTAGAATAGTATGGTTTCAATAGCCAAAAACATTAAGCAAAAATGTAGAGGAACTGAGTTTCCCTCCAGTAGAAGTTTATATTTTTCTATATGTCTATGAAAGAAATCAGTTGTGCATTTACTTATAAAGAAAATTTTAAAAGCTAAAAAACAGGGATTTTATAGCTTACATTTGGGTAGCATAATCCAATAAAATTAGAAGCAAATAATGAAAGAGGCTCTCACCAAAATCTTAACTATGTGAATGTAAAGAAGCATGCTCCTGGAGAATTCATGAATCAAAGAGGAACTCAAACTGGAAGTTATATCAAGAGAACAATAAGTAGGAGTACTCTAATTCTGAAAAACAATGGGAGTCAGAAGAGAATTTTTAGATGTGATTGACTTCATTTTTAAGGAACAAAGACCAAATAAAAAAGGTTACAAAAAACACATTTTGTCCACGTTTTGGCTTTATACCTATAAAATCCAAAAACTGTAGAGAAAAAAATCAAAGTAAATAACAAAAGGTATTCACAAATTAATACCTTTTTTTCTGTCTGGTAATAACAACTGAAAATGGATATGAAAAAAGTATTCCATTCCCAATAGTGATAAAAACCTATTTTAGAAAACATAGAAATAAATATAACAATGTAGACATAGGATTATGTGAATAAAATTATAAAAGCATACTAAACTATATTAAAAAGATATAAACAGATGGATATAAATAACATTATTGGACATAAAAATCACATTTAGTAAAAATAAATTATCAACATATTGATACATAGACTTTACGCAACCTCAGTTAGAATCCAAGTTGTTCTGTAGGTCATTGGGGGTGGGAAGTGTAGTTAAAATAATCTTAAATTTCTAATGAAGAATAACTATTTGAAGAATTTATGAAAAGTTTGTAAAAGAACACGTTGGGAAAGTATTGGTGTTACCAGATAACAAGATGTAGTATAAAACTGTAATAATCAAGTTAGTAGAATAAAATAAATATACCACATATAGACACCAGTAAACATTAAAAAATTTAATGCATGCCAAAGATAGTCATTCAATTTTTTAGGAAGCATAGGATTTTAATAAATGGCTCTGAGACAAGTAACCATACTATATTAGTTTATTTGTATAATGCTATGAAGAAATGTCCAAGACTGGGTCATATAAAGAAAAGGAGGTTGAATGGACTTACAGTTCCACGTGGCTGGGAGGCCTCAGAATCATGACAGAAGGTGAAGGAGGAGCAAAGACACATTTTACATGGCAGCAGGCAAGAGAAAGCATGAGTGCCCAGCAAAGAGGGAAGGCCCTTCTAAAGTCATCAGATCTCATGAGAAGTTACTGTCATGAGAAGATAGGGGAAACTGCCCCTATTTTTGTCTCCACCAAGTCCTTCCCATGATACATCAGGATTGTGGGAACTACAATTTAAGATGAGATTTGCATGGGGATACAGCCAAACCATATTATTCCACCCCTGACCCCTCCTAAATTTTATGTTTTTACAATTTAAAACACAATTATGCCCTTTCAAAAGTCCCCCAAAGTCTTAACTTATTCTGGTATTAACTTAAATGTTCAAGTTTAAAGTCTTATTTGAAACAAGGCAAGTCCCTTTTGCCTATGATCCTGTAAAATTAAAAAACAAATTAGTTACTTTCTAGATACAATGGGGTACAGGCATTGGGTAAATGCGCCCATTCCAAATGGGAGAAATTGACCAAAACAAAGGGGCTGCAGGCCCCATGCAAGTCCCAAATCCAATACAGCAGTTATTAAACTTTAAAGTTTTAAAATAATTTTCTTTGACTTTATGTTTTACATTCAGGTTACACTGATGCTTTTACAGCCTTGGGCAGCTCCACCCCTGTGGCTTTGCTGGGTACATCCTCCCTCCTGGCTGCTTTCACAGGCTGCCCTTGAATGTCTGTGGCTTTTTCAGGTGCACAGTGCAAATTGTTGATGGATTTACCATTTTGGGGTCTGGAGCACAGTGGCCCTTTCTCACAGCTCCATTAGACAATGCCCCAGACAGAGGCAAAATGCTGCCCGTATTTTTGCTTACTCATAGCAAGAATTACCTTTGTTCCAGTTCCCAATGTTTCTCATTTTTATTTGAGATACCTTAGCCTGGATTTTATTGTCCATGTTACTATTAGCATTTCGATTAAAGCCATTTAACAAGTCCTTGGGAAGTTTTAAACTTTTCTACATTTCCTTCTTTTTATTGAGTCATTGAAACTGTTTTAATTTCTGCCTGTTACTCAATTCCAAAGTTGCTTCCACATTTTGGGGTATTTTTATAGCAGTGTCCCATTCCTGGTACCAATTTACTGTAGTAGCTCATTTTTATACTGCTATGAAGAAATATCCATGACTGGGTAATAAAGAAAAAGAGGTTTAATGTACTTACAGTTCCACATGGCCGGGGAGGCCTCACAATCACGGCAGAAGGTGAAGGAGGAACAAAGGCATGTCTTATGTTGTGACATGCAACAGAGAAGAATGAGTGCCCAGGAAAGGGGAAAGCCCCTTATAAAACCATCAGATCTTGTGAGAATTTACTACCATGGGAACAGAATGGGAGAAACCGCTCCCATGATTTAATTATATCCACCTGGTTCCTCCCCTCCCATGTCACCTTGGGATTATGGAAACTACAATTTAAGATGAGATATGAGTGTGGACACAGCCAAACCATTTAAATATCTTTTGAAAAAAAATTCAACTGGATACTTATTTTTCCAATATAAAATTTAAAAATTAAAGAATCAAATAGGAAAATGAATAATACAAATCTTGTAAGAAAACCTAGGAGACCTAATGTCAATCAATAGATGATGGAGTGCTAATGTACTGGGAGCTAAAACAGAAACAAAAACCAACATATTTTAAATAAAAATGAAGTAACAATGGATTTAGAGAAAATAATTACAGCACAGACTAAGACAAAGTGGTAGCTACAATAAAAATGGAGAAGTACAAGACGTAAAATAAAAAAGTAGGCAAAAATATGTATTTTAATAAATGGGAAACCTAAGTATTTCACAAATATGAAAACATGATCAGATGTACTGGTAGTTGGTGAAATATAGATTAAAGTAACAATGAATATTATTGCACACTTAGCAATCTGGCAAAGGTGTAATAAATAGGGCTCTTTCCAAAGTAGAAATGCATGTTGCCACTGCTTTTCTAAAAGTAACTTTGAAATCTCTGTTGAAATTTAAAAATTAATGCATATGCTTTGATTTAATACCACTCCAGGGAATCTATCCTATGCAAATAAAGCTTGTAGTATACAATGACATGTGTATAAGAAAGTCTATTGTACTCTTATTAATAGTGGGAAAAGAATAAATAAATAGATGAAAGCATAAGGAATGACCATCAATTGGAGAATTATGGTATAAATTATGCCACATTTGTGCTATGTGATATTTATTAAGAAGAATAAATCTAGTTGAATTGAAGTGATATCCAAGAGATAGATATTGAGTAATATATATAAGATGCGTGGTTGTACAGGTATTCATTTTATAATAATGTTTGCAAAAGAAAAATAAGAAAAAAATTCATCTTGTAGTCAACAAATGTCTGTATATTATTCTATAAACACATAGAAATGAAGAAGTGGAAAGATACATGCTAAGTTGTTATGAATGAGAGAATATGTGCGGGGTGGAACAGGCAGGTTATGAGTGTGAAGAGAAGGGAAAGGGAGAGCCGAAAGTACAAAGGCTGTACTTAAATTAACTATCTGCTTACGATTATGACCTCTAGTCGCATCCACATTTCTGCAAAGGACAGTTCTTTTTTATGGCTGTGTAGTATACCATGGTGTATATGTACCATATTTTCTTTATCCAATCACCATTCCTGGGAAGCCAGGTTGATTCTATGTATTTGGTATTGTGACTAGCACAGCAATGAACAAACGAGTGCATGTGGTGTTTTGTTCGTTTGTTTGTTTGTATAAGAATCCATTTTCCTTTGGGTATATACCCAGTAATGGGATACGGGGTCAAATGGTAGCTCTGGTTTAAGTTCTCTGAGAAATCTCCAAACCTTTTTCCACAGTGACTGAGCTAATTTACATTCCCACCAAGAGTGTATAAGCATTGTCTTTATCTTCAGGCTTGCCAGCATCTGTTGAATATCTAATGTTATCATTTATAAATGAGAACTAACCATTGAGCACACATGGATGTAAATATGGGAACAATAAACACTGCAGACTACCAGAAGAGGAGAGGGAGAGAAGGGGGCATGGGTTGAAAAACTGCTTATTGGGTACTATGCTTACTACCTGATTGCAATATAACCGTGTAGCAAACCTGTACATGTACCCCCATATCTAAAATACAAGTTAAAATTTTAAAAAACTGAATCTGCCTCATGTGTTAATGTAAAGGCATTTCTATATATATACAAATAAAAGTTAAAAGTTAAAAAAAATAGAAGACAAGAACCTACTGCCTAATGCAGATCTTCCAAGAGAACTTCTGATTGAAGGCAGAACATGGCGTGAGTCCACCTGGGATCCCAGTTACTGGGCCTACCCTTAAGCTTGTTCCTGTCTCATTTCCTTTTTCAAACTATTTTAGTTTCAACATAACCTGGTTTGAATTTCCACAGGTGGGTGGGAAATGGAAGAACCTCCAGGAAGCTGGAAATGACATGAATGTAAAAAAGGCATAAAGTGCTTAATGATTTTGGAGTTTCCTTTTGGGATGATGAAATGTTTTAGTATTACATAGAGGTGATGATTGCACAACACTGTGAATGTACTAAATGCCAATGGACTGCACACTTATAAAAAGTTAATTTATGTTAAGTAAATTTTATCTTAATTTTGAAAAGGCATGAAGCATGTTATAGACACATATATTCTGGAGTGCCATTTTCTGAACATAGTTCAAGAGTCACAGCCAGTTGGAGGCTTATGCCAAGCAGATGGACATAGATACGAGGTCATCTGTTTTAATTGTATCTGTATTGTGTTTGAAATACAGTTCTTGCATCTTCCAAAGAAGGTGCTATCCAAAGACATCTCACGTTCATTGACATGAACTGTGGACCAGTGACTAAAATATCACATAATCACCTCTGCAATGTTAATGTATTCAGCTGGTGGCTCCTCAGTGTTCCAGAATATTGTGTTCCATATGTCTTCTGGGATATAAACTCCTCACTAATCTTTTTCTGAAAAGCCACACCTTAGCACAATTGCCCGAAACCCAGAAGATCATTTGGACCTAATATAGTCTTTACAGTTTCCT
The DNA here is from genome assembly GCF_048565385.1 of Saimiri boliviensis. Classification (NCBI taxonomy): domain Eukaryota; kingdom Metazoa; phylum Chordata; class Mammalia; order Primates; family Cebidae; genus Saimiri; species Saimiri boliviensis. The sequence continues at coordinate 80,880,452 of NC_133451.1, forward strand.
GATGCTGTTTTTAGATCTACAGCTACTTTTGAAATACCTACCGTGTCAGTAGGAGCAGAAATACCTCTCTTTGGCTTAAAATGAACCCATTTGTGTTTCTGGGCTAATATTTCCCAAAATTTCATGCATATCATTTAAAACTATACCATCTGGAAAAATAACACTATGTATCTCAACTACAATTTTGGGAGGAACTATATGCCAAAAACTAGGACTCATGCAACGGGGATGTATCAGTCTTCAGAAGCAGCATACCACCTCTGGGCCTCAGTCTCAAATAGTACCTAGTCTGCTGAATAAATGTTTAGCCTATAAGAGTCAAAAATATACAGATTATTGGATTAACTAATTAACCTTGTATGATGCAATTTGCAGTCAGGTATCTTTGCTGGCCCTTCCTCTTGGCCACTTTCTTCTTAGCAAAAACAACACAGGGTCCATGCATTAAGGTCCTGGCTTTGATTTCTATCTTATCTCATCATCAGATTCAAAGACACAGGTATCATCAACAGACTCCTCCACCTGAGACCCAGCCTCTTCCTCCCACTGCCTGTGCACACAGGACTGGCACCACGGGAAGGTCTCTGGAACTTAGGTGTTCTAGTTCAAGATTTGTGTGCTGACACTCTTGGTGGTCAAATATCCAATGGAGTATCCTTTGGGAATAAGTACAAAGTTCAGAAGTGTGTGTGTATGTCCATTGTGTGGCAAAGAACTCACACTCATGGACACTGATGCTTTACCAAAATGATTATGTTCTTAATACACTAAAGAACAAACTCTCCACAGCACCTGTAGAAATTCATGCTCATATTGACATCCTCCATCTATATAGACTCCTTAGCTTAGACCAGGACCCACATTTACAAACTCTGTTCTACCCACTGAAATTCAATGTTGTTAGATTACCATTCTTAAACCAATAACCAGAAAAGATGAATGATTGCTTCCCAGAATACTGTGTTCAGTACTGCTTACCTACCAGCTAACTAGATATTCTTCCTTCCCACCACTGAATTAACATAAAATTAATCCATCTACTTCTGCACAAGCACTGCAACTGCCATCAAGATACTTCCTGGCTCCCACTTTCTATCCATTATCTCCAACACAGATGACTTTCCTGGGAAATTCCTTGTTACACATCAATTTACTACAGTAACACTTTTGGCAAGAAAAAATACCTTGTGCAAGTTAATTACAAGGGGAAATCTAGTGCAAATAGAAAATTAAATACATTTTATGGACCCCTTCATTCCAGCCCCTGGATTTTCCTCTTTACCCCTTTGAACTCCCTAATACAGTTTGACTTATATTAGTTTAAACCCTTTCCATACTTTTAACACCCTGGCTTCCATTTGCTTTCACCACATTCATTCTACATCCTGCCAGTCCTACAACCATTTATACCATCTGAATTCTCCATCCATACATCTGAGTCTCTGGGTGCTTCCAGAAAAAGTAACACAAAAGCACCGATTTATATCATTACTACTCATGAGAGTTTATCTTTGGCTCATGTCCAGTGTTGGAGTTGAAGGTGGGATCTTGGTCAAAAGAGATACATCTAAACTGAGATTAAGGGAGAGCAGAAATCAAGACCCCTATGAAGGAAGCTAGTTTGCAGAGAAGAGACTAGAACAGGCAAGAGCAGAGAGATCACATGGAAAGAGAGACAGAAAGGCTGCCTCTGACATTCCAGTTTCATTATATTGCTCTAGTTGAGTTCCTGTTTCTTGAGGTATGTTGAGAGGATTTTTGTTCCTGAAAACAAATGATTCCTCATTAAATACAGCCTACCCTTCCAGCTAGCTTGGTTCCCACACTTGCCAGACTGGCCATGTCCAAGTTCACCCTGTTGGAAAATACAGTCTCTACTGGTTATCATCTTCTCAACTAACTTATGTGTTGGCATTGTGATATAACTTTTAATTTTATATTTAAATGTGTAAATATTTTAAATGTGCCAGTATTTCCTTCTCGGAATGCAAGTTTTAGATTGTATTCTTCATTTCCTTTTATAACCTTAGATCCCAGAACTTTATGACCATATGTAGATGATCTCTAGATACTTGCTGAATGAACAAACAAGAAAATAAACATCTCATTCTTTAATAGTCTTTAGAAGGATGATAATAGTAAGAAGCTCTGGAGTCTTGGAGCACTCAGGAAGGGTCAGCAATAAGAGACAGGGAAGCCCCAATAACAGAAATACTGAATACTGATGGTGTGTCCTCTTCAACAAGGACTCGGAAAATGGGCCAGCAGGGTGAGCCACTCCCAGGACCCAAACACGAGGCAGACAGGAATGGTCTTCCTGTACCCCAGGTGTCCCCCTTCTGACCTCTCATTGACATTCAGCGGGTACCGAAATAGGATTGAGCAGAAATATCTAATTCTATTTACATTTTAAAGACAGAGGAAGTATACTCGCAGAGTCAAACATTGTTTTACCAGTAACCTTAATAACTGCCATCTAAAAGACATCACATTCATTTATTCTGTTTTTGTTTGCTTTGCTTATTTCTGGAACTGTGGTTTCTCTTTAGAATAGCTTCAGGTGGAAACATGTGAATACTTCTGAGTTATTAAAACAACCACCACAGTCTTCACATTCAAATATGGTAAATATAAAAGGTGGCTTCTATTTCACCAAGCTGTGAAAATAATATCTGGGGGGGAAATAAGAGGAAAGAAGCCTCTATGCATTTGCAGGAAATGTTTGAAAGGGGTCCAGCCCTTTGCTCTTGAAAGTTTTGGCATCTAAAGAGAAACTTTCATGGAGCCACACCTTCCTTTGGCTAAATATATGGTTTTAAGACACTAAGCTACTCATTTGCAGGTTTCTACTTAAAATTTCAACCACATGTTAAGCACAAAACTTTGTGGTTCTTGAGTTAACAAGTTGCCACCAAAGAAAATAATGCTCCATAGGGTGTTCCTCTTGATATGCTTAGAAACATCAGGTTGTAGTGATTCCCCTCACCCACAGAGTAAGCCTTTGGATTTGAAAGGCATTGGTTTGCTAATGATTGGTTCAGGCTGCAGTGTTCCACAAACTTTTTGTTCTTTTTCTATGGTCTGTGAATGATACGCCTCAAGAAATGGTAACTGATATGTTTTTCATTTCCTTCCCTAATTTTCTCACTATAATATTTAATTATCCAAAAGGCAACATATTTATAGATACAATAAAACAGAGAATAAAATGTTTTAATTATATGAATAATGTGTTATATTTAGAGGTATATATACATAAATATATTTAAAGACTACTTTGTCCAGTTATTTTTCCCTAGGATATGATTAAAGTAGCCTTAAGCATATGTGTGAGATTAAACAAGTCAAGAGATCTAATATAAAACACGAGGACTAAAAGTAATGAAATTGTACTGTGTTTGCAATTCATGCTTTAAAAAAGCAAGTGAATTGATACATAAACAACCAATTCTCTGAGATGTACCAAGATAAAAGAAATATACATATGCAAAAATTTTAAAGTAATGTTTAGTATTACATTTAAGTAATTTAATAAACAAGAAATAAAATATATTGAAGATCTACAATAGCAAATACTCTATATGCACTAAACTTATTTCTCCTATAGACCTTAAAATAGGTATAATCATCTCCATTTTACAAATACAGAAAGTAAGGCAAAAATGCGTATTAATTCTAATGAAAAAACAGGTCAATGAGTTTCTAATTTTGCCCTTTTCTCTTTCGTCATGACGTAAAGGTGAACGGTGCACTGAAACTTAGTGAGGCAACATCTTGAATGACACGACTAATTCTATCTAGTCCGTTTTGGTTTCCAAAATCCTTAATACAAATTCCAAACCGGAAGTCAATGAAGGCTTTGCTCCAGGAGAACAAGGAAAATGGTAATATGCTCCAAAAGGCTATAGAACTATAAAATTAACTATGACAAACACTGTGTGAGAAAAATGTTTTATAGAGCCATTCTGTAAATTGTGTTGTAGATAACAAAATTAAATATAAAAGTTAATTTAATTTAAATTGAGCATAGTATTGTGTTTTACTATGATTAATACAAGCTTCTAATTCACAGGTGCTATCAGTAAGAATTAGCCACCTAAATAAATAAAATGTAAATTCTAAGGGCCCAAGTTACTTTTCTTGGTTACACCTAGAATGCTTTATACACTTCCCATGCTACCAAAAGTTAAAGCGGAAGTGAGATCTTCATTGTCCCACAAATTTGCAGCAGATATTTTCAGCAAGTTCAAACTACAGTTCTGGTAATGTTTTTCAGACCTCAGTGCAAGTACAAAGGAAATTTGCATAGTTCAGAATTTATTTAACACACAAGGAAATTCATTTAACTAAAGCAATTAAGGAGCTTCCATCTAGCTTTCAATTGCAAGTGATTAATCTGCAATGTAATGAAATGATATAAAAGTCAACTATCAAGAAAAGAATGTAATAGAATTCCACAAATGCCTTCCAAATGATTGATATGCTCAATTAAAATTACATGCCTATGGACTGGTATCAATATTTGGCAGCACCCGTCAGTGTAAAAAGACATTTTCAAAGATGAAATACATACAATCTAACTTCATTAACAGATGTACGTTTGCAGCCAATTTTGGCGATAGAGAACACTAACTTTGAACATATTACAACCTTTAAAGGAAAGTAAGTATACTCTTCATTTCAGAAAGTAAACAATAAAGACAGTGGCATCGATTCGGAGATTAAGAGATAATTTTTTGTTCTTAATAACATTGATCATGAGATAAATGCAAATCAAAACTACAATGAGGTATCATCTCACCCCAGTTAAAATGGTTTTTATCCAAAAGATAGGCAATAGCAAATGCTGGCCAGAAAAGATAACACTTGTATTCTGCTGGGGTAAATGTGAATTAGTACAGCCACCATGGAGAATGGTATGGTCATGGAACTACCATATGGTCTAGCAATCCCACTGCTAGATACATATTCCAAAGAAGACAATCAGTATATTGAAGAGATAGCTGTACTCCCATGTTTATTGCAGCATTATTCACAATAGCCAATAGCCAAGGTTTGGAAGCAACTTCAGTGTCCATTAAAAGACAAATGGAAAGAAAATGTGATACATATACACAATGGAGTACTTACTATTCAGCCATAAAAAAGAATGAGATACTGTCATTTGCAATAACATGGATGGAACTTAATATAATGGAGGACATTTTATTAAGTGAATAAAATATCCCAGGCACAGAAAGACAAACTTCCCATGTTTTCACTCTTTTGTGGAAGCCAAAAATTAAAATAATTGAGCTCATGAAGACAGAGAGTAAAACGATGATTACAAGAGGCTGGGAAGGGTAGTGGGGACTTGAGGGTAAAGTGAGAATGTTTAATGAGTACAAAAATATAGTTAGATAGAATGAATAAGATCTAGTATTTGATAGCACAATAGGGTGATTACAGTCAATAATAATTTGTAGTATATTTTAAAATAATTAAAAGAGTATAACTGGAATGCTTGTAACACAAAGAAATGATAAATGCTTGAGGTTATGAATATCTCATTTACCCTCCTGTAATTGTTACACATTGTATGCCTGTATCAAAATATCTCATGTAGTCTATAGATATATACACCTACTAAGTACCCACAAAAATTAAGAATTAGAATAGAAAAAAATTTTAAGAGATAATTTGTTATCCAGTCTAAAAATCTCTGTTCTTGTTTGCTCTTTAATTAAAGTGTTTAGTCCATCAATAAATAATATAAGTACTAATATATCAGGTTTGTAACTATCCTTTTCCTGTTTTCTATTTGCACCCCCTCCCCAGTCTGTTTTCCTCTTTTCTTGCCCTGTCTTGAATCCATCAAGTATTTTTTATCATTCCATTTTTCTCATCTGTAAATGTGCTAGTTACACATATCTAATATCTTCTAAGTGGTCACACAATGTGACTTTTTGACTTACTGATATGTGGAATTCTTGCTCCTTACCATACAATATTAAGATCTTAGGATACTTTAAATTCATTTATTTCTTGTTTATTTTTCGTAATGTGTACTTTATTCTATACATATTCTGAACTCTACAAGGCATTATTGATATTTTTGTTATTATTATGTATATAGTCAATATTAGACTTATTCACATATTTTATACTGTCCTTTGCTTTTCATTAGTTCCTATATTTTCATGTTTCCATCTGCGCTAATTATCCTTCTTTTTTTTTAACTTTTATTCTAAGTTGAGTAGTACAAGGGCAGGTTGGTTACACAGGTAAAGTTGTGTCATGGAGTTTCTTGTGCAGATTATTTAATTACCCAGGTGTTAACCTAGTATTCATTAGTTACTTTTCCCGATCCTCCCCCACCTCCCGCTCTCTGCCCTCCGATAGGCCCCAGTGCGTGTTGTCCCTTCTATGTGTCCACATGTTCTCATCATTTAGCTCCTGCTTATAAGTCAGAACACGCAGTATTTGGTTTTCTGTTCCTGTGTCAGTTTGCCAAGGACTTTATCTTTCTTCTTAAAGAACTTCCTTTTTTTTTTTTTTTTTTTTTTTTAGTGCAGGCCCGAAGGTGACAAATTCTCTCCGCTTTTATGTGTCTGGAATGTCTTTATTTCATCTTCACTTTTGAAGAATACTCCCACTCAACAGAATTTGAAGTTAGCAGTTATTTTCTTTTAGGACTTTAAAGATAGATGCCATTTATAATTTTGTGATTGTTTCCATCATCACTGTTGAGAAATAATTGACAGCCTTATTGTTGCTCCTCATATATTTTTTATCCTCTGACTTTAAGACTGTATCTTTGTCTTTGGTTTTCATGGTTTTACTATGATATATCTTGGTGTGGTTTTCTTTACATTTGATATAGCTTGGAATTTGCACAGTTTTTGAATATGTGGCTTTATGTCTTTTGTCAGTTTTGGAAATTTATCAGCCATTTTCTCTTCAAACATTGCTTCTGCTTTATTCTCTCTCCTCCTTTCCTTTCAGGACTTCAACTATACACATGTAAGAAATTTCTATCGGTCCCATATATACCTTATGTTCTTTTTTGCATCCTAACCATTTTTCTCATTGTATTTCAATCTACTTACAGGTAGTGCTCAACTTATGACCACGGTCGGGACCGCAGAACAGTCGTAACAATTTGGTCGTAAGTTGAGTAGGCTATATGTACAGTTGGAATGGTGCACGCGGAGATGGTAGTGCTGCCAGAAGCTGGTCCACACTGTCGTACGCCCAGCTGGGCAACGTTTGCACTGCCAGACGCGGAGCAGTTGTGGCTAGCGACTGTGGCCGTAAAGTCAAATGGTTGTAAGTTGCATAGGTCATAAGTCGATCAATACCTGTACTTACTAGCAACCTATATTCCTTCTCACAAATAGACTCTTCAGCTGCATCCATTCTATTGTTAAACCTATCTACTGAGATCTTAATTTTAGCTATTGTGTTTAGGTTCTTGAATTTTCATTTTATTCTTTTCTATATATTTTTGTCCTCTGATATAAAATTCTTTATATTTTCTTGAATATATTAATAACAGTTGGTTTAAGTCCATTTATTATGACTGTAATATCTGGGTCATTTATTAGTCTAGTCCCATTCTCTAATCTTTCTCTTGGTCCTCCTTCTTGGGATGACTGGTATATTTGTTTAATATTAGGCATTGTTAGGAAAAAATGTGGATGCTGTAAATGCTAGTATATGCTCCCTAAGTGGGGGCAAATGAGGTAGTCAAATTGTCTAAGGGAAGACGCTTTATTCTGGATGTGGAAATTATAACGCAAGTCATTTGTAGGCTAAACTGCCATTTTTGAGAGGTCTTTCGTGTTTGACTTCAAATTATGAAATAATATAGAATTCTGCTCTGCTCTTCTTTTCTCTCAGTGCACACATCAGCGTGTCTCCAGACAGATTCACATTCTCTTTAGAGAAGAATGTTCAGGTAAGTAGTGGGCTTTGCAAGGTGAACATTCATTTGCTCAGCTCTCAGAGTGTTGCTTGCTGAGAACTCAGCTGAGCTCCTCTACAAGAATTGCTGAAGGAAATGGCCTCACCCAAAATTACACTCATACCAGGAGCAGCCCACATCCAAAGACCATTCAACCATGAGTACAAAGACTTCAATCCCCTACCTTATTTCAGGGCAAGTCTCAAGGGCCATTACTTCTTCAGAGTTCTCTGTGGAATCAACTGAGGCCTCTGTTGCAACTGAGTCACAGCTCAACTTGTCCATCTACCTGATTCCATTTTCCTCCTCCAGCATTCCCCCATTTACATCCTACATGGACGTCTCCATCTGGAGAGTGGTGAGAGCATCCCGGGGAGCCGTCAACGCTTTTAAAATTTATTTCCACTTATTGTCCCATGGCCCACACCTGCTCTTTAACGTCTTGATTTTGAACTCAGAGCTTCTTCAGGATTTCCCAAAAGAAATGCTGCTAATTCTTTACTTTTTTAATTTTCTTTTCAAATAAATCCTATCTGATTTCAATCCTCTAGGAATTCTTTAGAATTTTTGACCCACTGATGTCCCTTTCCCCCCTACATCAGACAGGTAATGTACCAACATCGTTCATAACAAGGTTTGAGGACGGCACATCTTACAAATGAGTGTAAATGCAATCATCATGCTTACGAAGCACAAAAGGATCTGGTGACAACTTTTTACAGCATTATTTTTTAAAAAACTGCTTACATTTTAGTGAAATGTTACAATGAAATAAGGAAGCCAAAAGTGTTCATTCCATCAGCAGAGACCAATGTAATCAGGCTACTCTTTTGAGTTAGAATCTCCTTTTCCTGTGATTTTTTTCCTCCAAACTTTGAGGTTTTGTAGCCATACCAAAAGTATCTACAGTTTCAGACAAAGGACTTATATATTTGAAGGGATTGATTTTTTTACATTTCATTTAACTGATGTTTTGAATTATGTTATTTTGAAAATAAAAAATGAAAAACATTATTTTGTTCACATACTTATGTGTACTGTTTGATACTTTTGCAATGTCAAAATAAATATAATTCAATACTTTCCACTAAAAATGGCTATTAACAAGCTTGATGAGAAACTACATACTTATATATATTCTCTAAATATTTATGTCTGATTTTTTTTTTACACAAAAGTTAAGGCCTGCATGAAGATTGGTTACCTGCTATATAATAATTCAAAAGAAGTGGAGGGCCTTAAACTGAGAGGCCTTTTATCAGAAAACAAACTCTAATACTATTTAATGCTGCTGTGGGTCAGTGACAGCCACAGCCATGTGCTATTTTGTAAAGATTTACATCTGTTCAAATTTTCTGAAAAGTAATTTGATAATCAATTAAAACTTAAAAATTTGTTTGATTTCTGATGTAGTAATTCCATTTCTAGGAATATTTACTGAGGAAATGGTCAGAAATTTAGTCAAAGATAAACATTTTAAAATGTAAACATACAACAAGGAATAAAGAAATTATGATATGTAAATGTAGAAGAATATTATGCAGCAATGAAAGATTAGGTTTTAAAATATTTTTAATGATCTAGAGAAGCCCTAGAGGTATTACCAAATATTAATTGACTAAGGAATGGTAAGGGTTGAAAGAACATAGGCATCAGAAAGGTGCAGAGGGTATTTAATTACATCTATAACTAAAAGATTGGAGAGGCACACACCCAAATCTTAACCTCAGTTAGCTAGGTGGTAAGTTTAGAAATAATTTTAACTTTCTTTCTTGCCCTGCACTATATTTTCTCTTTTTCTCTCTAAAATTAGTAGGTATCAATTGTTAGAAAATAATATTATTTTAAAATATGAGGAAGGCATAATAGCAAGTTTCAGTTGTATAAAAAGTCCGTGGAGGCAACAGATTTCTGGTGCTATGACAAGAAATATGAATAAATTTGGAGCTGCCTACAAGTGAGTGAATAATTATCTTTTCCATTTTTTTTTATTAAATTTAAATTTATATATTTTTTGAGACAGGATCTTGCTTTCTCCCCCAGGCTGGAGTGGAGTAGCACAATCACAATTCACTGTAGGCTCAACCACGTGGGCTCAAGCAATCTTCCCACCACAGCCTTCTGAGTAGCTGGGACAATAGTCATGTGCCACCAAACCTGGCGAATTTTTACAATTTTTAATAGAGATGAGGTCTCATCCTGTTGATCAGCCTGATCTCAAACTCCTGAGCTCAAGCCATCCTTTTTCCTTGGCCTCCTAAAGTGTTGGGATTACAAGCGTGAGCCACTAAACCTGGCTTCCACTGTATTCCCTTGAAAGTTAATGGTCTTGGTTGGGCATTTGAGTAGATCTGTACAGCAGGCAAGATATTCCTGGCCTCACTGGGTCCACCTAAAAATAGATAAGGTATGGCTTTTATGTGAAGACAAACCAGATTCTTTAGATATCAGGGCCAACGATGCAAAAGACAGTGATTTCCTATCAAATACCGAGGCTCTGACTTCTTTGGCTAGGGAATTTTTGCCTACTCAGTGTTGGTTACAGGGCCCCTCAATTAGCGTCAAGTCTTTTCTGATAAGAAAATTTAGATTTGTTTGGATGATCACAATTTTTTTAAAATTCAAAAAATGTGAAAGAGATGACCATGGTCTTCAATGACTGATTCTAAGAGTTAACCAAATGCCAGCCTTTAACGTAAAAGAATCTCCTTGGGGAATGCTTAATTTCCAGGAGAAAAGGACCATAAACTGTCCATCAGATGCAAAATAAAACTCTAAATGACCATTTTAGTTGAATCTTTTGAGTTTAATACTATCTATTGTGATGCTTAGGCACATTAAGCAAATCTAGCTATTTAGATTTTGTCATTACGAATATGTAAAAGTTTCTCCTGACAATAATGGACTCAGAGGTTTAACTACTTCTATGCAACTTCTGGATTGAGGTAGCTAGAAATATGTCATCAGGAGAGAAGAGAATTTTCTGAAGTATTTTTCATCTGCTCATTACATATCCACATTAAGAAATATTCAACATCTTTTCATTTTGGGGTTAGATACCAGCAAGTAATAAATTATTATTACTTTTACTGTACTTTATATAAATCTGCAGGACAAATTCCTCTAAGAGTTTAGATTGAAGTTTGTCTGTCCTTCCAAAATGTTTGACTTTTGTCATTGCTAACACTGTAGTTGACTCCCACAAGAGCTGTAATCAATGCTGGATTTACCCGACAGCTATGCTAAGCATATACTTACAATGCCTACAAAATGAAGACACCAAAATCATTTTTTAAAAATTTGATGGAATTTCATTTTAGGTTCTGGGATATCTGTGCAGGATGTGCAGGTTTGTTCTGTAGGTAAAGGTTTGCCATGATGGTTTGCTGCACCTATCGACCCATCACCCTAGGTATTAAGCCCCACATGTATTAGCTCTTTATCCTGATGCTCTCCTTCCCCCAGCTCCACCAACAGGCCTCAGAGTGTGTTGTTCACCTCCCTGTGTTCATGTGTTCTCATTTTTCAGCTCCCACTTATAAGTGAGAACATGTAGTGCCTGGTTTTCTGCTCCTGTGTTAGTTTGCTGAGGATAATTATTTCCAGCTCTATCCATGTCCCTGCAAAGGACATTATCTTATGCCTTTTTATGGCTGTATAGTATTCCACTGTGTCTATGTGACACATTTTATTTATTCAGTATATTATTGATGAGCATTTGGGTTGAGTCCATGTCTTTGCTAACCAAAATCATTTTATAAGGGATGTGCTATTTCAAATTTTGTTTAAAATACATCAAATTAAACATCATGAAAAAAATGTTTATTGACGTATCTTATAGCTTAAACAACTTAAATATCACATGGGAGGATATTTTAATCTTTTCAAGTGTTCTACTACAAACTCTTTGCTCATATTTCCTTCTTTGATTTGGTTGTCATGAAGCACAGAATTAGCTTCAGTAGCTTCTTTTAATCTCAGTTTTAATAAGGTGAGAGATGTCAATTTATGCTTGTCCTTTCCTGGATCATGTGGAAAATATAACTGATTCTTTTTCAATGTGTACCCTGGGATTTTGCTATGTGATTAGGGAGCAATTCAGATGCTGAACTAATGGGCTCTGCATGGAATAAGAAAATAGTTCCTGAGAAAAAAAGGCTATGGGAGTCCTTAGTTATTATTCAATAACTAACTCAATTAGTTATTGAAGAAAGGAGAAGGAAACCCACATTTGTGGAATGCTTGCTATATGCCCAGTGTTGCTAAGTGACCACCAACTATTCCCTCTTCTTCCTCTACTTAGAGTGACACCATATTTCCCATCCTCCCTTGCAGTTAGGTGTTGCCAAGTGACTGAATTACAGCAGGTGGAAAAGAATGGAAATGATTGGTCCTCCCCAAAATAAAATCTCCCACAACATGATCTTATCTCTTTTCCTCCGTCTGCTATTTTCATGCTTATGGCCAATGTGACTTGGAAGCCCACATGATGGAGATGTCAGAACTCCATCTGCCTGACAGTAGGATGGCCTGCCTGGCTAGCCTATAGCGTGGTATGGAGAACAGTTCCTATTCCTATCACTGACCAGAAAAATGAGGATCAGACGTTTATTTTTTAAGCCATTGACATTAGGAGGATTATCCATTGGAGCATGTCCAATTTAGTGCATCAGATTTTCTTAAGTAGGCTCAACCACAGAATCACCTACATAAAACAAACAAAAAAGTTTTTAAATTTTAAATCATCTCACTATCTATACAGTATAAACTAGTGCTCAAATTGCAGTCTGAATGTCTTTTGTCTAATATACACACATATATTTATTTTGTATATATATGTATATATGTATATGTAAATTACCATATCTCTGAGGACATTCTGTGCAAACTAAATTTGGCATGATATTAACTAGTACATCCCATTTAATTTGTATACCTATCAAGACGGGAATGATTTTATAGATGAGCTGGCTGAGGGTTGGGGCTCAGCTCAATTAATTTGTCTTAAGGAACCGTGTCATGACTTCACCCAGCTATGTCTGGCTCCAAGCATGCCTTTCCACGGTACACCTCTACCTGATGTCTATTTACTTCCATGACAGCTCCCAAAGCAGACTGGTGGAAGCGCTGGGAGCCGATGTGAGAGCACTGCAGTGGAGAGCTTTTGGTGAGTCCTGATGTTTTCCCTGCCGAAAAAGCCTACTGAATGCATTGCACCCATCCTTGTCCATATCCATTATACTGTACTCTGATTCTACTCAAGGCACCCACTTCACTAAAGTTTAAGTGTCAATGCTCTTACTTCATTATAGCTTAAATTTAAAATTAAACATCTTGGACACAAAAAGATGGGTGCATGTATGTCCACTGCAGCTTTTTTATGAGACAAAAAAGTGGAAACAAAGTAAAGGTCTATACGTATGGAGTACGAATAACTATGTTGTGGTAACTTTATATAATGGAATACTACGTGTCAATAAAAACAATGAGCTACTGATACACACTTGCAAATGAATAAATACAAGAACTATTATGCTCAGAAAAAGAAGTTAGACTCAAAAGAAAACTTACCATGCAATTCCATTTCTACAAACTTCGAGAAAAGGCAAACTAATCTAGAAATAAAAATCAGAATAGTGGTCATCTCTGTCAAACAGAAACCAGAAAGAGACGTGAGGTAACTTTCCAGTGTAAGGGGAATGCTTTATGTGTTTATCAGGGTATAAACATTTATTAAAACTGGTTGAACTATATAATTAAGATCTATGCTTTTTATTATATGTATTACAAAAACTAAGTTTGTTTAAGGCTTAAGGTTAATCTGTATTCTAGTGCCTCCTTAAACCCTATCGGCTTTGAAACCCTGCTAAGTGCATCCATCAGCATGGAATATGTTTGGATTACTGCATCAACCCAGCCTTACATGGACACAAACACAGATCCACAGGCCAAAGCATGATGTAACTTTGAGAGAAAACAAAAAGAAGAAGTACTCTTTAGAGTCAGATAATATATGGAGTTGGCTTTAAAATAACCCATGGTTTTCCACTCAGCATTGTCTGGTGGATTGGAAGCTGCTGGGCCACCACTCTCCATGTATGTAGGAGTATCTGGATGTTTCATGTGGGACCACAAGGCTTTCCCTTGCTGCAAATGCTGAAAAATGTAATTCCATCTGTAGAGCTTAGAACCTTGGTATGAGTCTATCTTGCATGTTCTTCACACTTACCCCAAAACCTAAAATTCAATAAAAAAATAAAATAAAATAAAAAGTAAATAAAATGTGAATGCGAACACTATTATAGAGTAATAGAAGAAACTTCACAGTAGAGGGGCAGGACATTGATTACTAGTACTCTGGAAATGAAATAAATTCATGTAGGAGTTGGTGAAAGCATTTTTCATATGTCTAAGAAAATGAAAAACTATATCTCATTTTAACTAAATTCACACTAAACTCCCACAGGAGGATCTTTTTAGAGTTTCCTAGAATGTGTTTTTTGATTTGGTTTTGATAAGCTTGCTGACTGTTGAGAAAGAAAAAATGTAAAATGAAGAAATATTACAAAAGGCATTGTTAGATGGTTTGTTTAGTCATCTCAGAATATGGATATTAAAGTGCTACTGGTGGGCCTCCTCACAAAAAATTATGAACAAATCTCTTGCTTTAATTATCTTTGTTTCTTCAGCATTCATTTTGCACTGTGCATGCTCTATAGTAAGTGATGAAATGATGATGGATGGATGGATAGATGGATGGATTGATGGATGGATGGATTGGAGAAAGAAAATTTGAAGCATCTGTTTGCCTGTAGTATCAAAGACTAACAAAGAGAAGAACGGGCTTCTATTACTATTGGCTTATAGAAAAATAAATTTGGAGCTTATGAAAAAGCTGAAATTAAGAGTCTACAAATTGATTTCATAGGCATTAGGTACAGAAGTAAGTCTCCAGCTTGCTGATGTTATGTGAACTGAAGAGGAAAATAGTCTTTTGGTGAAAAGATAGAAGTTTTCAATAATGCCCAATGTAGGCAGCAGCTATTTCTGAGTGAAAAACATGACCATGTAATTCTCCAAGAAAGCTTTCCTCTCCTCTCCTTTCTTTTTCATTTAAATCTTCCTTATTCAATTTTACCTGCAGAAGCTGTGGTCTATCAATTTTTAAAATGTTCAAAAATAATCAATAAAACCACCATTGCATTTAAAATTTATTTTTCAATATTTGACTTCATTCCCAGATTTCCTGTGGATTGATTACTGCAATGGTCAAAGAAGTAAATATTCTTGTTACTGCTCTAAGGTTAAAATGCTACTGTCTAAGACTAATGTGTCAACTTGGTAATCTCACAAAGGTTGAAGAATTTAGATATTTTTACTGCAAACCTCTACTCGTTCCTTCTTAACTTTAATAAGAAGTCACATTTATTAACTTCTATCCAGGAGAAGCAATTGAAAAGCATAAATATCATTTAGCATCACTCTTCAAACATTTTAGGTTTAAGAGTTTAACAAGTTCTATTCCATACCTTTTTCCACTCAGAGATTTTATATTGGTAACAGTAATTAGACCTATCTTTAAAATTAATGGAAAAGAAAAGATAATTTAAAGGGCATAACGTTAACCAGAAAATGTAACTCATTGTTCTGCCATAATCAAAGGCCACAACACATTGTGCTCCAGAAAATGGTATCTTTCATTTTTCCTAAGCATGTCACGAATAACTGCATTGCTCTGAAACCTACACATATGGTTTACATCAATTTTAACTTTGTTCATTATTCTGCTTAGAGTGAGTAATAGTCTTGTGAGTGAGTAATGAACTACCTTATCAACTTGGGACTGACTCCTTCACTGTCTGTGTAGATCTGCAGCACAAAGTTTGCACAACGCAATGGAAAGTCTTTACATTATGATCGAGATATTTATTAAAACCTACTATTTATGATATGGTTTTTATAAAGCATAAATTATAATAACTGACATATAATGATTATTTCATGAATGTTTAAAATGTCTTTTGTATTTATTTTAAAGTGGATGACAATGGACAATTCAGCCAACATTAAGTCTAGCTATAAATTCCATAGTAATATCAAGTGTAAGTTAAATGGAAAGTGGAATGATGAAGAGGCAGCAATGGAATAGTATGGCTTGGCAAGAACGTGCTTCAGAAAATTGCAATCATTCTTTCTTTAAATTTTGGAACAAATGGCTATATTGTGCTAACCAAACACCCTCTTTCTTCAAATATAAATTTTATTTTAGGAAATGAATGAAGCAATTTTTTTTTCTCCTGCTAGTGCCATGGAAGAGCTTTGTCAAGTTACGAATTTTCTTTCTTAAGATCAGGCACAGTAAGGTGTTTAGTCTCTCCACTAGCTCCATCTTTTTCTGCCACCTTCTTTACTCGCATCTGCTACCCCAGCTATCACTGCTATTGTGGTTGTAACTTCTCTGTGGTTCCCTGAACTGGATAGTGGCCCCCATACAAGTCAGTGCCTCACTTGATCCACTCTGCTGCCTTCATTGAAGTCTTTTAGATTTGGTTGCTGTCAAATAGCCTATTCTTTTGTGACTCTCTTCTCTAGCCTTGAACGGTATCTACTACCAATTTTAAAACCCCCAAATTCATGGAAAACTTCTGTTTCTCATGGTGGCCAACGCTTGTTCCACCACAAAGACCAATTCTGGCTTCTCATGGGTGGCAGCTTCTCACTGACTGATACAGTAGCACCAACAAATGCAAAGACTCTTCCCATTTACCTTAACAAAGTATGAATCTGAATGAGAAGCAGAACTTTTGAGCTATTACAGGAAAACATAATTACAAGGAGGACTTGGCTCTGGTTTTGAATTGGCCTGAAATTGTAGGCAAATCCTTTGACCCCTACCCTCAATGTAAAACCACAAGACCGAGAGAGGACATCATCTCCTGATGCCAGCTCATCATATTTAAAGAAAAACGAGTTCCATGTGTTTTTCACCAACTTGAAATTTTAATGAACTCTCCAGTCCATCATCCCATAATTGAACTCAAGATTTTCCTTATATCATGGAAGACTGAATCTGGCCTATTTTGGCTAATAAATGTGAGCCAGTATTTCTATCAAGGAATAGCTATTTCTAGATTTTTAGGTATTTCTATATAAAATTGAAATGAACATTTTTTTTGAATATAGAGTTTATTCTTCTTCCAGAAGGGAGACTGTCAGGTATCAGGTGAAAATAGGCATTTTAACATTTCTGATCGTGGTGGTGATAGCGAAAGAAGCTCATGTTTTCCAGAGTTGTTACATTTCTTGCTTAATCTAATTTATTTTATTTCTGATATTGGCTTACCCTTTAACTCATCATTACTTTATTCTATCTGATTTTATCATAAATTGCTTAAAAAGTTTGCGTTTTGCCGGCCGAGCGCGGTGGCTCAAGCCTGTAATCCCAGCACTTTGGGAGGCCGAGGCGGGTGGATCACGAGGTCAAGAGATCGAGACCATCCCGGTCAACATGGTGAAACCCCATCTCTACTAAAAATACAAAAAATTAGCTGGGCATGGTGGCGCGTGCCTGTAATCCCAGCTACTCAGGAGGCTGAGGCAGCAGAATTGCCTAAACCCAGGAGGCGGACGTTGCGGTGAGCCGAGATCGCGCCATTGCACTCCAGCCTGGGTAACAAGAGTGAAATTCTGTCTCAAAAAAAAAAAAGAAAAGTTTGAGTTTTAAAAACCAAAGAGAGATGTTTGTCTCATCCTTCGCCTCTGAACATAGCCACGTGTGGAGAGTGCAAAGGCATAGATAACCATCTTGACTTTCAAAACCCCTCTAACACATGCATTTCATAGGTATTTAAAATTTTCAATGTAAATAACCGATATTTCAATATTTAGAGTGGTGGATAGGATTTAGGAGGAGGACAGAAATTATATCCCTAGTCACATTATGGTATAGGAGGAAGACGTCATCCTCTGCAAAGAGGGATGCATACACAAAAGCAGTCATTCCATCAGTCTCTTACTTTAATAAGTTCTTTTTATATGTGTGATACCATGACAGCAATGCAGAAAGTTATTTGGAAATAGAAAAAAAGCAATTAAGTAACTAGAAAATGTCAACAGAAAAAAGAAACCTGAATCTAGACATTTTTAGGACAGAGAAATCCTAGTCAAGAAAAAAAAAAATCAGTTGCAAGAAAATGAGACATACGTAAGGAGATTATTCTTTCAAAGAGGAGAAGCTTGTTTGGAATGCACTATGTCAAAGGTATCCCTAAGAATCCCCACCGGACACATTCAAGCAGAAAATATCACTGTGATTCCCAATAAATGTCCACTAAGTGACCAGCTGGCCCCAGAGGTCCAGTGAGTGTTGTGACCTTTACGGTCGATGCAACAGAATGAGCCATATCGTACAAAATTACAAAGCCACAACCAAACACTGGCAGTGATTTGTTTTTTGTGGAATCCCAAACTGTTATTATTGCCATCATTGCAGAAGGTCCGAGGCAGTGGAAAACTTAGGCAACACCAAAAATATACCCTACCTAGTAACTAAAAGACTATATTTGTCGATTGTGGAATCCCTGAAATGATGATTTCTGAGAACAGATTTCTCAGTTCTTTACCAAAATATGTGCTGATTTGATTAAAAAAGAGAGAGAGAAAAGAAAAATGGGCACTTTAACACTGTAAAGTGAACATTCATGAAACATTCAGGTTATTCGAAAAATAACTGAATAATCAAATAATACCATGAAATCTCTCTAGTAAGTAAAAATTTGTTTCTGGATGAAAATACAGAGTCAAAGAATATTGTTACATAAAGAGCAAGTTCAAAGTTATCCCCTAGTCTGTCCGCTTGTAGAACAAGGCTTTTGTTTGTTTGTTCCTTAACTGTGGCCGGTATAGAATGCGGAAGAATGCCACAATGTTTAGTGGAAGGCTGGTATGTCTAAGAATGCCAACACACCGTCACTTGTTCTATGTCCTTGAATAAATAGCAACGTCCATTTTCTCAGTAAGAAGATTATTCCAAAAGTTTCTTGGCCAACTTGTGTCGTGGAAGTTTCAAGAATGTATGTATTTCAATTTTTTGCTTAAGAGTAATCGTATTTAAAAATAATGAAACTATTCCACTAGAAAGACAATAATTCCCTATTATGAGGGAGGGAATCCAAACAGAAGCTTAAGAAATCACATGAGTTTACCGCAATTTAGACTCATTTGAAGGTAAATGTAGATTATTTTAAACACCCTCCTCCATAATTTCATTGACTTTTTTTTTAACTTTTCACTTATTACTCACCACACTCTAAGCATTAAATAATTGCTTATTTATTGTATATATTATCTGTCTCCCTACTAAAATATATGGAGGAATTTTGTCACTATTACATTCCCAGAACCCAGAATAAAGTATGTAATGACACATGGTAGACTCTATAAATACGTATTGAGTGAATAAATGAATGAGAATTAAGCCTTGAAATCATCTAGCTCTGAAGCACTGCTTCTTTAACTTAATAGTTAGTGAGGCCAGGCCTGGTGGCATGTGCTATAGTCCCAGCTACTCAGGATGCTCAGGTGAGAGAATTGCTTGAGCCCGGGAGGCAGAGGTTGCAGTGAGCTGAGATCATGCCATTGCATTCCAGCCTGGGTGACAGAGTGAGACTTTGTCTCAAGAAAAAAAAAACAACAACAAAATAACCAATTGTTTGATGAAAACATTAAAATGTTTGGAAATGCACATGCTTTAATTATTATGACAAAATGTTTCCAGGAAAAAAGTTTTGGAAGAAAATCACTTTATTTTAATTAACTCACAAAAAGTAAAATCATAATAGCTGGTAGAAGGAGGCCACACAAATGTTTGCCCAGCCCCAAAGTTTACGCTATCTTAATGAAATTCCACAAAGTAAAAACACTCTCTTCCATTTCAGTTCTGAAGCAAGGAGCCATGAATGACAGAGAAGGGGTTTAACTGATAGTTTTATGCTTTGTATCTTCACTATCAATTATAGTTTTATACTGAACTAACTTGGTCATAACAGCCAATTTTACATTTCTTCAATTTGAACTTCTTGATTAGGCCAATTCATTTGCAAGTCTGCACTGTTTCAGCACCTCATTGAAACTTTTACAGCGATTTATGTCACTCTGGTTCTGGGCATATTCCAAATCAAGGCTGCGGCTGTGCTAGCTGGGTTCTTGAGGCTCCTGATAAGTGCTGTCGGGCCTTGCAGGCTCAACATTACTTCCTCCATGGAAGCCTCCAGTGACGGCATGGCCCAGTGTGTTCCCCACAGCAGAACCCACAGCCATGCCAGCTGCCGTGGTTGCCATCTGGGCATCAGACCTGGCTACCGAGGTGCAGCAGCAGGAGAGCCAATTGTAGAGAGGGTGCTGCTGCTGATGGCGGAGCTGCTGCTGCTGGCCTAGGTGCAGTTCTCACGGAATGAGGTCACCAGCTGGCCAGAGGAGCCATGTGGGAGGTGCAGCTTTGGCCTCCACGTAGCATCCTAGGTGCGGGGTGGTTCAGTGTCTGGACATGTGAAAATCCGTGAAGAGCTCAGGGGTTTCTGAGAAGAAGGAGACCTGAAGACAAGAAGCCCCCCCGCCACAAAAAAAAATTAATGCGACACATATCATCGGTGAAATCACAGATGTATTTGATTAGCCTTTTGTTTTGGCAATTTCAGGTACACCATTTAGAAAAGAGTGTGGAAAACAAGAGATACTACCACCTATGCTTGTACAATGGTTGAAAGAGATAAAGCAAAAGATCAGAAGCTAGAGTTTGGCCTCAACTGTCTAATTCTTCAATATAAAGGAAGTCAACAAGTATCCCTTAATACGTGAGAGAATTTGCAAGGCAAATCCCTCTTCCCTGAAGGCTAATTTTAAGAAGAAACCTCGTAGCATATTTAGATTAATATTATGTATGATTTTAAAAAATATGTCTCTTTTCAGTTGATTTAGAGTCATTCATCCTATTTTGTTAAGAGCTTCAGTTTGAATCAGATGAGTGTGAGCCCCTTGCTCAGGACTGAATATCGTGTCCCCCCACCAAGTTTATATATATCCCTCACCATTCAGACTTATGAGCCCTCAAAAAACAACAGCAGTTGGCTGATTATATAAAGTCCTAGGCCTAGAGACTTAGTTATGGAAAAACTAGGCAAAGTTTGAGCAGTTAAGGCTGGATGGAAGGCAGAATGCATACTGGAAATTAGTAGGATAAAGGGGGCATGAAATGTTCTTAGACTGCCTAGCAAAGGGTCTAGTGATGGAGGATTAAAGAATAATTATGCTGATGTCCAGACAGCTCAGCAGAATACTGTAAAGATAAGAGTTGGTGCCCAAACTAGACACACCTTTTGGTTTCAGAGAGCAAGCTGGATGTGGAGAATATAAGAGAAATAGCAGAGAGTTTAGAAATAAGTATAATGTTCACATAGCCAATATTTTAACATTTTTCTGATAGAAAAAAATTTGTCATATAAAATTTTGACATAAAAATTATGTCACTCTAAGCTAGAATCCAAAAAAAAATCTAGCTTATTAAACTTTCAAATAAGAGCTACAAAGAGACTTCACATGAAAATATGTTTGAAAAGTATCTGTCTCCTTTTTTAGTCTTGGCTATTCATGAATCTTAAATAAAGTATCTTGAAATGTATTCTAGCAAGTAAGGAAGACTAAATGAGTTTGGAAAGGGAGCTAGAGTCTAGATATCTTTAGATTGAGGGAGTTTTGCCCAAAGTCAAAAGCTAGCAAGAAGGCAGCCTATAAAAAACTATTTGCAAACCATGTATCTAATAAGTGGCTAAGTTCCAAAATATATTTTTAAAACTACTACAAATTCATTTTTAAAACCTAGTAATTCAATTACAAATGGGCTAAAGACTTGAATAGACATTTCTCCAAATAAGCATACATTTGGTCAACATGTGTAAAAAGACACTCAACATCACTAATCATCAGGAGATTGCAAATAAAAACCACAGTGAGATAGCCCCTCACACCTGTTAGAGTGGCCATTATAAAAACAAAAATTACAAGTGGTAAGGATGTGGAGAAAGTGGAATCCTTATACGTCATTGGTGGAAATGTAAAATGTTGCAACTGCTGTGGAAAATAGTTTAAAGGTTCCTCAAAGAATTAAAAATAGAACAACAGATGCTCCTCAACTTATGGTGGGGTTACATCCTGATAAACCCATTGTAAGTTGAAATATCATTAAGTCAAAAATGCATTTAATACTGAACATCATAGTTTGGGCTAGCCTACCTTAAATGTGCTCAGGACACTTACATTAGCCTATAGTGAGGCAAAATCATCTAACATACAGACTATTTTATAATAAAGTGCTGAATATCTTATGCAATTGATTGAATACTGTATTGAAAGTGAAAACCGGAGGGTTGTATGGATACTCGAAGTATGATTTCTATTAAACGTGTATCACATTCACATAATTGTCAAAAAAGTAATAAATACAACCATTGTAAGTTGGGGACTGTCTGCATATAATATAGTACTTCTGGGTATTTATCCAAATTCCTATATAATACTGTCTGTATATAGTACAGTACTTCTGGGTACTTATCCAAATTCCTATATAATACAGGACTGTCTGTATATAATACAGTACTTCTGGGTACTTATCCA
Source organism: Saimiri boliviensis (assembly GCF_048565385.1). Classification (NCBI taxonomy): domain Eukaryota; kingdom Metazoa; phylum Chordata; class Mammalia; order Primates; family Cebidae; genus Saimiri; species Saimiri boliviensis. Next base: position 80,903,064 of record NC_133451.1, read on the forward strand.
GATTCCTATATAATACAGGGCTGTCTGTATATAGTGCAGTACTTCTGGGTACTTATCCAGATTCCTATATAATACAGGGCTGTCTGTATATAGTACAGTACTTCTGGGTACTTATCCAAATTCCTATATAAAACAGGGCTGTCTGTATATAATACAGTACTTCTGGGTACTTATCCAAATTTCTATATAAAACAGGACTGTCTGTATATAATACAGTACTTCTGGGTACTTATCCAAAGGAATTTTATTTGGATCTCAAAAAGATATTAGTGCCCCATGTTCATTGCAGCACTATTTACCAGAGCTGGATGTGGAAACAACCTAAATGTCCATCAGTGAATAAGTAGATAAAGAAAATGTGGTATATGCATACAATGGAATATTATTCTACCTTAAAAAAGAAGGAAATTCTGAAATATGAGACAACATGGATGGACCTTGAGGACATTATGCTAAATGAAATAGCCAGTCACAGAGGAACAAACATGGCATCATTCCATTTGTATGAGACATTTAACATGGTCAAACTCATAGAATCAAAGAGTGAAATGGTGGTTGTCCAGAGCTAGTGGGAGAGGAAAATGAGAAGCTGCTAATTGATAGCATAAACTCTCACTTATGTGAAATGCTTAAGTTCTTGAGATCTGCTGTATAATATTGTGCCTATACCTAACAGTATTGTACTGTACACTTAAAAAAAATTGAGACAGTAGATCTCATGTTAAGTGTTCTTTCCAAGATAAAATAAAAATTTTTAAAGTTTGGAAATATAAAAATTAAAAGCTAGCAAAAGACAGCACGAAGACTTTAATGGTTAATTTCAAACCCTATAGCCATAGAATTGATTGTAAGGGAAAATAGGCAAGGTGCCTGTGATTAGAATATTACTGCTCTAGCCTGGCAAGTAGTAATGAGAACTTGAACAAAGACAGAACTGACAAGAAAAAAGGGAGAAGGTTGAATTATAAAAGAAACATGAAAGTGGTGTTAATAAAATTTGACAATTGAGTATATGTGGCAGGTATATTACAATGAGTGTGGGGTTTGCCAGAATGGATTCATCTTACAGAGCAGCTGGTCATGGTGGGACAATGAGATGAATCTCTGCTCACATGCCATCTAAGAGAATCAATTCATAACTGTTTAAATGAATAAGAATGTTATGATCATGAGAATTGCAGTAAAAAGTGTTGTTGGGGCAGTCCTGATTATAGAAATAGCAAAGTTAGTAAGCATCAGTGATTTTTTTCCTCTAGGACTATTTCTCAGAGAAAATGCTTTAATGAGCATACATGAAAAATCTAATCAATTTAGTAGCTAGAGAACTGTTGGAAAGGGTTTGTTAGGGTTAATGACGTACTGAAAATAAAGCATCACAGTATATTTTTAAATTGAAACAGTCTTAGGGATCACCTATAATAGTTCTATTATTCTCTTAAAAAACTATTTATAGATCATTTTAAACATATATATAAAAGTGGAGAAGCTGGGTGTGGTGGCTCACGCCTTTAATCCTAGCACTTTGGGAGTCCAAGGTGAGTGGATCACCTGAGGTCAGGAGTTCAAAACCAGCCTGGCCATGATGGTGAAACCCCATCTTTATGAAAAAAAAAAAAAAAAAAAAAAAAGTGGAGATAAATATCATGAATTCCCATTATTTATCAATAATTTGACAATTATCAATTTATGGCCAATCTTATTTAATCATTGTCCCCACCCTCAGTTAACTATTTTATCTCTAAAAGACAAGAATTCTTTTTAAAACCAAATAATAATAATATCATCACAACTAAAAGTTAACAATAATTCCTTAATACTCTGAAATACTCATTAGCGGCCGGGCACGGTGGCTCAAGCCTGTAATCCCAGCACTTTCGGAGGCCAAGGCAGGTGGATCACAAGGTCGAGAGATCGAGACCAGCCTGGTCAACATGGTGAAACCCCGTCTCTACTAAAAATACAAAAGATTAGCTGGGCATGGTGGTGCGTGCCTATAATCCCAGCTACTCAGGAGGCTGAGACAGGAGAATTGCCTGAACCCAGGAGGCGGAGGTTGCGGTGAGCCGAGATCGCGCCATTGCACTCCAGCCTGGGTAACAAGAGCGAAACTCTGTCTTAAAAAAAAAAAAAAAAAAAAAAAAAGAAATACTCATTAGCATTCAACATTTCTCCAATTGTTTCATAATTTCTTTAGAAATATCTCTAAAGTTCTTTATAATTTATAGTTTCCCTTTCCTTATTATCCCTTCTATTTTATTGAAGAAATGGGGTAATGCCTCTAATAAAGTTTCCTATGTTCTGGATTATCCTGAATGCATCCCAGTGGTGTTATTTTACATGTTCTTCTATCCTTGTTATTTCCTCCACCCTGGGAGATATAGAGGCCTGATCAAATTCAAGTTTACTTAATTGATCAGAATGCTCCATGAGTGTGAAAGCACATATAATGGTTGATTTCTACTTTTTGGTAAAAATGCCCTTATTTTGTAAAGGTGGTTTAAATTGAAGTCTCAGAATGGTTAAGAGGCAGAGTCAAGTTAGTGGGAGAGTCAAGATTAAAACCTCAGACTTTTGAGTCACAGTCTCTACCTCTTTCATTATATCACGTTACTATCAAAAAAAGTTTGCTAAGTGACTAGAACACAGCAGGTGTTCTGTTAGGCATTGCATAAGACATGGTCGCACCACTCACAAAATTATCTGAGGCAGAAATCAGGAAGTCATCCTAGGCTTCTCCACCTCTCTTACTTCTACCAAGTCCTACTGACTGTATCTATTTAACATAGCTCTCATTTGTTCCCTCCTCACCATCCCCACTGTCACTGCATTATTTCAGACTTCATTGTTGATTTCTTGGACCATTACAATTAACCTTTGTAAGCTGCCCTTCTCCATAACAATCTTGCCTTCTTCAGTCACTGCTGCCTTGTTAACGAAAGATTTTTCCAACTGCAACTCTGAAATGTTATTTTTCTCCGTTTTCATGATGGAGTTTATACCCCTTAGTGTGACTCACAGGTCCCTCCATCACCTGGCTTTGCCTATCCGACCAACCTCATGTGTCACTACTTTCACTCATTATATTCCAGTCTATTGAATTATTGAAGTTTTCTGGATACGCCAGCAAGAATATGCAGTGATTAACAGTGTGAGCTCTAAAATTAGACATACTTGACTTTTATCCTTGAATTTTCCCATTACTAGTTGTGCAATACAAGGCATACTTACCAGCAGTGTACCTCATATACCTCACCTGTGTAATGGGAATAATCTCATAGAATTCTTTTCTGTGTATGAAGAATGAGTGAAATAGTGCAGGTGAAGAACTCGCATGTGAGCACTCAGTAAATACAGGATGGTGTTGCTATGTGATTTCATATGCTTTCATAACCTTTGAACACATTCCAAAGAATGTTTCTCTCTTCCTTCTTGACAACCTCTCCCTCTTGATAAGCCAGCAAATTCCTACTCTTGTGTAATGGCCCAGCTCCACTGCTCTTTTGCCAATTAATAGTAAACCTCTCTCATTTCATAGCACCTTGGAACCTTGTAGGTATTTAGGTTACTGAATCCTCTGGCTATATGTCTATCTCCCTTGCACAACTGTGAAATTTTTAGATAGAAACCATAGTTTATTGTTTTCTTCTCACATCTTATATCATAGTATGGCTCAGTAAAAAGCTCCATAATTTAAGTTTTGGTAAATTGAACTAAATTTATGGGGTTGAATAAAATTGAAAGAATGGATCCAACTTCTCTTTTTATGAGTCTGTATTTTCCAAGTAACTTTTCTGAAAGAAAGATGACTTATCCAAAGAATTTAATTGGGTGATTGGCACACAACTTAAAAATGATGTTCATTAATTTTTGATTTCTCAAGTAGACTTCACAACTGGAGGAAGAATAAAATGACTGGACTAGGAGAATATGCAAACTGCTGAGCTAGATTTCCCTTTGTAAATCAAAAAATTCGTACTTTAGTTTATCAGTCCGTTCCTTGGGGGCCAGTTTTCATGAATATTTCAAAAACGATGGATCACTCCTGCCAGCTCTAGTCATTTTGTTATATTCATAGGAAAAAATTAAATATAAATGAATGGAAAAAAGGTGAACAGAGGCCCAAGAAAAAAATGAGCTGACCTCACATGCATGGCAGGAAGGGCCACATAAATGGACAATCTAAACAGGTTTAATTTACAAAACAAAAGATAAAATCTGCCTCTCAGTGGTATGATTCTCAAAAGTTCTAACTTTTATATTCAGCATTGTGTTTTAGCAAATATATCTTATAAAGTCTGACTGATTTAATCATATCAACTTTATGAGTCACTGACGCATATTTCAGGAGAAAACATAAAATTATTGATATTAAAATGTTGATTGTTCATTAGCTCCTTTCCTTAATATTAGTTTTTCTTTTCTTTTTTAGCTAAACTAATGTAAAATTATATGACAGTAAGCTTTCCTTTCTTTCAACATAGTGAAAACGTAGATAATTAAGAAAATTTTAAAAGGTTAAATCTTTTGCTATTTATTTTAATTCAAATCCAGTATATTATTATATATATTCGGAACCCAAACTATTCATCTTCATCTAAACCTTCAATTAAATTCCACAATGCAAACCTCTTAGCTCTAGAACCACATTGCATGTTTATTCAACTGATCCTGCGTCTTGAAAAAGTGTTGAAGTTTGGGGGTTTTCTGGTGAGAATCCACGTTCTGACATCACCTTGGTCATGACAGTGATTGGCTGTTGGAAGGCAAAGAAGAGTTTATAGCCAGCAAAAGCAAGTGAATGAGTGAGTGAGAGAGCAGAGGAAATACTCAATCTGTGCCACTCACTGCCGTGAGCCTGCTTCCTCAACCCAGGACTGCCAGAGGGTAAGATTTAATAAGAAAACTTTATTATCATAAAATCAGACACTCCACAGTTTACGTCTCTGAACTTGGTTTTGAATTTTTCATTTAAATGATGTTATTGCATTGTGTTGAATGGTTATGTGGTTTAACAATTACTTATCATTAAACTGGCACTTCAGATTTTAGATTCTTTCCAAAAGGCTAAACCTGTTAACCTAGGCATGTAAATAAATTCTTAATATTATGCACAAAAAACTAGATTATGCTTCTTACTTTTGTTCTCTGCACATTATAGATTATCTGTTTGTTTTCTCATTCTGATGCATTCGAGATAACCTGATCGAAATACTATTTTGCATTTATAAATCTGCCTAGATGTACACATATTTCTCTATACATTATACCTAGTCTGTACTTCAAGTATATATGTTATCTTTTTAACATATTAAACATTAGGTTTTGATGTTTCCTATAGCTCTAAAGTCGGAACAGAAAATATATTGTACTAACTAGAGAAATAAATAATGTTGGTACTTTATCATACTCTTTTCAATAAAAACTTGAAATTAAAACCTCGAAACTCTCCTTTAAGAATGTTTGAATTGCTGTTTGCATTAGTAGTGATCACTATAAAGGTCTTTGCTTTTTGGTGAATCACAAAGTAAATAAAATAGGATTATAAAGGCAGCCAATTCTGCCTACATGAATTACTTGGTTCTTTGTATTATTATTATTGTTGTTATGTCTGCCATCTTTTCATCTGGTTATTTTAATTGATTGTTATAGAAATTTATGTAGTCAAAGCTATTTCTATAGTTCTATGTAATTAAGTTTTTAGCTTTTTAAAATATTACAAATATTCTGACCCTTTTCATAAAGTTCCAAAGCAATAATCTTTCTGCTTGCTGATGTACTTGGCCACAGCTGGCAAAGTTGAAAGCATTATTTAGACCACCCCAATAGCAATCAGAGCTGCCTAAAAAGATGGGCTCCTTCAGGGGCAAAGCCTTTTTATTTCCTTGTGGCCATCAAGAACTTTTATTAAGATAGGGAGGACTGTGAGAAACTGTACCGGCACCAAAATCCGAAGACTCACTCTGCCACACAAAAAGAGTGTGACTTAGGACCCAAGACAGTATCTTCAGAACTTGGTGTCAGATACTCAATAAGGATGCAGTAAATCTTAGCTGATGATGACACAATACAAAATTTACCAGCAGGGTTCAATATATGACATGAGTTTTACACATTTTAAATGTTACTTTTCAAAATGTATTCATGGGGAAATTGCCATCACCAATACATTTCACTTCCAAAATATTGCTAAAGCTATGACTATGTATAAGAAATTGCTAACAGTTAAATGTGTATGTAACTGCAAATGGATGAGTGTTAGTAGGTTTTCCACTAAGCTTGCCCAACCTCTATTATGATATAATTTTAAATACCATTTTACTAAATAAAATTAAAATAGGATAGGATTTCACTATCTCCTCTTACTTATGAGGAATCTACGTGGAACTGAAGCTCTTTGCATGGCTGCAAGCCCCGAGAGCTGCATCTTCCTTGTTCCATAGAATTGAAATTTTGATCCATGTCTATCACCCTAATCCTAGAGAGTCCCTAATCCATCCCAGTACAGTCTCACACATTAGCAGATGGAAAGCTTAAATGGAGCTGGAGGCAACTAAAGTTGAGGAAATCTTCCCCCGATATCCCAAGGCAAAACTCTGAAGAACTCATCTCATGGGATCATCTTTAGGGGAGTGGCTGCTGGGTGTCACATGCTATCAGAATAGTATTTCCTGTATTATGGATCCTCTCTGTCTCTGTCTCTCTCTCAACCACCCACCCATACACACACACACACACACACACACACACACACACACACACACACACACCAATTATTCCAAGATAGTCAGAGGAAAATATCTCCTACTTTCCATTTTACAAACAAACTTTTAGCCCCAAAACCTATACAGAAGCTGGAAACTGCTTATAGTGTATTGGTGATATTTGCTTTTTTGCGTTTGTTTTTGAAACTGAATCTCACTCTGTTGCCCAGGTTGGAGTGCAGTGGCATGAACACAGCTCACTGCAACCTTGGCCTCCCAGGCTCAGCCTCTCGAGTAGCTAGGCCTACAGGTCTGCACCACCATGCCAGGCTAATTTTTGCAATTTTTGTGGAGAACAGGTTTTACCATATTGCCCAGAGTGGTCTCAAACTCTCACATCAAGAGATCTGCCCACCTTGGCCTCCCAAAGTACTGGTTTTAGAGGCCTGAACCCACATCTGGTCAAGTTTTTAATTGTAAACAAATGGCACACCACTACACTAACAATTCAATTTACTTAGCTGACACTTTCATGTCGATGATACCTAGAGGGCCCTTAGCCCAGTGTGAAGTACCCTAAGTATTCAAAATCTCTTGCAGTAATGAAAAGGTCTTCCATTAACAAATCACAGAAACTAGGTTAAAACCAAGTATGGAACTCAAGGTTAGACAGATGGGTTAAGTCAGTCTTACGTTACTTAAATGGAAGGAATAATTTGAAAATAAAAGCAGTAATTTAGTTTTAATTAGTCAAAGTGACAATTACACAGAAATGAAAACAAATTAATACTTGGTCTTTGAGTATGAGCAAAAAAGTTATGCTTTTAGTTTTAATATTTTCTTAACCTTACCACTTCATTAATTCCAGAAGCAATCACCAAAATGAAGACTGCTTTAATTTTGCTCAGCATTTTGGGAATGGCCTGTGCTTTCTCAGTAAGTTCTTTATCAAAAACCTACAGTTATTTTCAGTTTCGTCTTTTTATGTAAAAGAAAAATTATACAATAATTAAATGTTCTTTAAAACAGATGAAAAATTTGCATCGAAGAGTCAAAATAGAGGATTCTGAAGAAAACGGGGTAATTAATTTTAGCATACTTCCTTGGCCTGATTATATCTGCTGTATATTTATTACATATTAAACATGAATATATTATTTACTTTGTTTACACAGGTCTTTAAGTACAGGCCACGATATTATCTTTACAAGCATGCCTACTTTTATCCTCCTTTAAAACGATTTCCAGTTCAGGTAAGTATAGAAATCCATTTTTCTTCAGTTTAATTTCTATTATAATTTAAAGAAGATAATTTAAATTTAACTAGAAAGCACCTAAATTCAACTCTCACTGAAGCTCAGTCAGTAAGACTTCATACTATACGAAGTTTGTTTTTAGTGACATAAGGTTTATTTCTAAGTTCTCTTTTAAAACAGACATATACACAGAGCAAAATCATTTGTATCATTTGGGTACAGTCTAGAATGACATAATAAAAACGAACACCATACCACATTGAGTCCTGGTATTTTTGCTAACTAACAGACAAAAGGGGACAGGTTTTTTTTTTTTTTTTTTTTGTCAGGAAAGGTATTTTCTTTTTTTCTTTTTTTTATTTATATTTTATTTTTTTATTGCATTTTAGGTTTTGGGGTACATGTGAAGAACATGCAAGATTGTTGCATAGGTACACACATGGCAGTTTTATCAGTTGTTGACCAATTAGGTCAGTGACAAGGTTACTAGCTGTCTTGTTATAGCTGATTCAATACTGTCAGATAGCTGTTTTACATGTGACACTGTAGTCCTTTAATAGGGGAAAAATTGACTTCATAAACATCAGAGGCCATTATTTTGTAAAAAGCTTGATAATCAATGGTAATTTCTGAAGATTTTCTGCATTTTAACCTGTGTGGGTCACTAGAGCAATATGTCATACACCAGAGCATAATTATAACAGTAAAACTGCAGAGGAAAGAAAGAAATTCATGACATGCATGAAAAAAGCTTGTGAGAAAAACAAACCATCCCTTAAATTTGTAAACAAAAAGAAAAATAACTAAAACTAAAAATAAGAGTTTCTAATTTTGCTGGGTTACCTGTGAAGAGCGCCTTTGAAAACCAGAGGGTGTGGTGTTGATGTTAAATATACAACAAACAAGGATTGCACTATTTTTAGTACTATACAGTTTGGGTTCAGGGCACCAATTATGCACCACTTGACCCAGGACTCCTGAGACACTAAAAGCAGTCAGGACGCTGAAAACACATGAAAATGATGTCTCAGCACAGTGGCTTGGCATTGCATCTTACCATATGTTGGGCTAATCCATCTCTAACCCATACAATGATAGGAAATGATCATTTTAAAGTATTTCTAGCACCATCATAATTATGGGGGATTTGTGTGGCCACAAAAATGTGATCATGAATGAAACAAGAGTTGTGGGTTTTCAGAATTGTATTCCTTTCTTTGGTTTGCCTCAGGCCCATAAATAAACAGTGCACATTTGAAAGTTTGCTTTGTTCTCTTTTTTAAACTAAATGGAAATGATAGTAAATTCAACTCTGAATAGCTCCTAAACTTTTCTGAAATACTAGATACATAGAGATACACAGAGATATTAATTCCCATCTGGATATTTTTACAGATACTTATGTATGTTCCAATTAAAATGTCCATAGTGACGCAATATTAGGAGATGTTGCATTTCTGAATATTGATAGACCTGAGGTTTATAGATCAAGAAGCTCTTTAACATACATTTTTATCACAAATTGTATGCAGATAGGTCTATCTCAACTAATGTAGAATTTGTAAGATAGTTGTTTTTAAATAAAATTATATAAAATATTTCTCCCAATTCAACTGTCTGACCTAGTATTCATGACCCATTCTCCTAATTTACAAAATTTTATTTTCCTTAAGTGTATTGTTAGGTATTTAGTGCCCAAGTTGTCACCCTAAAATACACTAAGCTACACTGGCTTTGAAATTCATGTTTTAATCAAACAAATCTGCATTTATATACAATCATTTCTAAAATACCAGTTACAATGAAATATGTTATTTGAATTGCAAAGTTATTAGCAAGCTATCTACTCCAGTTTATATGTCTGCTGGACTATAGAAATGAAAGTGTAAGTAAACATAACATCCTAAACTTCTTAATTGAGAAAACTGCCTTTTTGTGATTCAAATGATATTTTATTAGTGTGTGAACTCATAGAAGGCAAGAATGTAACCTTATATTTCTTTTATCAGACTCATCTCCAATACGATACAAGAGTTGTGGGTTTTCAGAATTGTCTTGCATTTCGGAACTCTCATCTATCTGTGTAGACAGATAAAATACCTCTTGGAGAATCCATTGGACTTAGTAACAAATTGGTAATAAGGCATAAATGAAAGACAGGAAAAAAGAAAATAACAAGGCTTCAAGGCATTTCATGCAGCTTTTAAAGTGTTCTCGCTGCAGACACTAACTGAAGAGGGATGTGGTTGTTAGGGAGACAGCCAGAGGTGAAGGAGCACGTAAAGTGATTGAAATACCGTCGCTGAGAAAAACAGTTCTGATTGCATAAATATTCTGTTCTCTATATTTAAGTTAACTAACAAATAGAAATAGTTCAAATATAATGCTCTATTCACCTTCTAGGCTAGAGAAGGCACAACCTTTAAGATTAAGGTCATGGCAGTGGAAGAACAGGTCTAATAATTCTCCTTGCCACTCAAGGTTATTCTTGGCTCGAGGCAACAAGCATTCCCTTTCCCTGGGTGGATGACGTGGCCATCTGAAGAATGAGCCAACAGGGACAGCCTCAGTAGTATTGGGACATGAATGTTGTCTCACATCTGATTTCTTCGGTTGGATTTACATTTCCTTTTAAAAGGAGAAAAACTTATTAGCTTATAATTTTTTTTTATATACAAAATCTTTGGTTTAATTTCTTCTCATTCAATCCCGAACTTGTTAGACAGATGTTATTCTATACAACACCCTAAATAATTAAAAGAATACATTTTTCTCTCATAAAAGTTTTACTTCACATATATAAATTAATTAGGAACTGGCTTTAATTAAAATTAAAGATAATAAAAATTACATGCAAATTAAATTTCTTTAAATTAAATACTAATTTAAATTCAACAGGAGAGCTCACTATGTAAGAGAATCATCTATAAGAACTTTGGTTTCATAGTAAGCTGAATCATTTCATTTATGTTTTATAAATAAAATTTTAAAATGTGAACTATATCTTAGCCCAAGGTCTACCTTAAACTGGCTGGAGAAGTCACTATTTTTGTAGGTTGCTGATTCATTCTTCATCAAATTTAAAAATTGGATCAGACAATTCCCTTGTTCTCTCAAAGTTAAACAATTTTGTGATTCATTGCTCTAGTTTTTGCATACAAAATGTTTCAAAATATTGTCAATGCTTTGGAAGTTGACAAATGGGGCATCCAATTCATATCTTGATCATTGTAAAATACCTATATTTCTCCAACTTCATTTTGCATGTCTAATCTCCTCCTATCTTTCTCACATCAGCATGCAATCTGTTCTTAGTAAATAAATCAGTCAAGATGGTAATACTAATTAGATTAAGTAAATATTTGTTTGTATTTTATCATGATTCAATCAGCAAGAAATTTAAACTGCTATGGAATACATTTGTACACAGATATGTGTATACATACATATATATATATATATATATATATATATATATATATATATATTTTTTTTTTTTAGGGTAATAGTGACTCATCCGAAGAAAATGGAGATGATAGTTCAGAAGAGGAGGAGGAAGAGGAGGTAAGGAATTTTACAATCTTTTCATAACAAAGCAGACAGCACACAAAAAAATAGGACGCTAGTCTTATTACAGTCTGAACTCAGCAAATAGCCATTGCTACCTTACAAACTACCCAATAATATCCTACTGGATAAGTAGAACGTCATTTTAATTAGAGTCCACTAACATGATTTGTTTAAAACACTATTGCAGTTTTGGGTTGAAGTTACTTACTCAAGACCAAAAATGTCTCCCTTTTAAGTAGAAGTGTATAAAATCTGATAAAAAGCAACAGATAGTATTATTTCTATTTAGGTGGCTAGAACATGATGTTAGAAGACAAGTGAATAATAATCCTAAACTCAGTGCAAGACTTGTTTTAAAAACTGAATTTTAAAATTTAATTTACCAAGAAGGTAATATGTAAAAACCAGTTTATATCCTCTACAATATTATTGTGATTCATTAGCTTTTCATAACCCACAAAATAGGGTTATTCTTTTTAATAAAAATTTCAGGCCGGTGTGATGGCTCATGCCTGTAATCCCAGCACTCTGGGAGGCCAAGGTGGGCATATGACTTGAGGTCAGGAGTTTGAGACCAACCTGGCCAACATGGTGAAACCCTGTCTCTACTAAAAATACAAAAATTAGCCCAGTGTGGTGGCATGCTCAGGAAGCTGAGACACAAGAATTGCTTCAACTCAGAAGGTGGAGGTTGCAGTGAGCCAAGATCCTGCCACTGCACTCCGGTCTGGGCAACAGAATGAGACTCTGTCTCAAAAAAAAAAAAAAAAAAAAAAAAAAAAAAAAAAAAATCATATGTCTTTTTGGGTAACAATAAAATTCATAGGTATATAAATATCTTCCCATATGGTTTTATAGATCAGTGTAGTCCCTGGCTAAGATTCATCTACATGTCTTGGAAATTGTGCTACCATGTTTATAACTGAAACTCTTGCCTAAGGAAACATGCCAATTAGGATGCATCTTCCTGCATAGTCAATTATAGCTATCCACTGGTTTGGGAACATTTTAAATTCAGGTATTCTCAGGTGCTATTTATGAATGGACAATGATAGTCAAAAATGGATTATGTCTAAACAGCTATCTTGAAAACAAAATGGTGTGGGAACTTGAAAAGTGACAAATCATTAGTTTGGTATATTTTTAACTATAGAAGTAACACTTCCCGTATCATAATTTATACTAACAGCTTGAAGGAAGCCCTTACAAGAATGTTATGCCAGTACCAGGAAAAACACCACCCACTAAAGCCCACAAAATTTCTCCTGGAGTTCCACATAGCAATCTTACACAATAACCAGACTAGGGTTATCAATTTTGTTATAGCTATTTGCTTTACAGTGATTGTAAAATTTCCTTTTCAACTAGATTTCCCAGCTAGATTGCATATCTTTTGGGATTGGCTCTTCACTTGTGCTGGTGGTTGAGGATTGGGGGAGATTGGGACTTCTTTGGAGGCTCTGATGAAACCACCTACACACAAAATTTTGCGAAGGATCTCTGAATATTCCCGGAACATATCTGCAGATACCTCATGACCATAGATTAAAATCCCTGCTTTGGAGAAGAGCCATGCTACCCAGTTTTATATCTCCTCATGCTGCCTAGCAAAATTTCGTATACATATATGGTGTCCAGTAAATATCTGGTGGTTTGGTTTTAAAACTTCAGAGGAATAAATGCAACAAAGTTCATTCATTAAAAGTAGTAATGGAAAAGTGGATAAATGAAACCGGAAGTCTTTCATTCCAAAGAGGTTCTGAGACGTTGTTTTTTCCCGTTCTCTAAAATTTTATTAGCGACTTAGGTTAAACGTAGAGCCTCCAAGGATTGCATTTGCATGAGGAGGGTACTTAGGCATATTTTTTTATTTGATGATCACACATTTTCTTTTTCCACTCCTAAGCTATTTAATCTCATTAAAAATCTTCTACTGAAAAATACATAATAAAATTATCCTAATTTTACAGTTCATTGAAATTTCAGAATTTGAACTCATAAGTGAAACTAGCATTCATATCAAAAAGCAGTGCCTGCCTTGTGTTCCATTCCATTCATTAAAAAACCCCAACAAAGGCAACCACTATTTTGATTCTTAATAGATAGATTACTTTGGCCTGTTTTCATATATTATAAATGTAGGATCATACATCATTTACTCTTGTGTGTCACTTCTTCACTCAACTTTAGAGATTCATCCATACTGTTCTGTAGTTGTAGATCATTTATTCTTGTTGTCAGTATTTCATTATGTGAACGTACCAAAATGTGTTATTCTTCTGTTCATGGGCACCTGAGTAGTTTCCAAGTCTGGGCGATTACAAAGTGCTACTATAAACTTTCTAGAACTTCTTCTGGTGAACATATAAATATTCATTTCTGGAGGCCATTTCACCTACAAGTGAAATTTTGGAGTCAAAATCTACTAAGGCATATGTCAATCTTAGTAAATGGTAAACAGCTTTCCAAAACAGACATACTCAGGTAAACTCTCACCATCAGTATATGAGGGTTCCAGTTGCTCCACATTCTCACCAAGACTTGCTTCTTTCAGTCTTGTTAGGCAATCTAGTGAGTTGATAATATCTTTGTAAGCCCAAATTAGAGCTGTTTTTCTATCCAATAACATTTTTGAAATCTCATACCCGTCAACAGATTGACCTATTTTCCTATTTAACTCATGTGCAGCAGAACATCCTTAAATAAAGTATCTGGGAAAAGAAACTTTAGTCATGACCCAGCCACCAATAAACTGCTATCTATTTGACCTCATATGAGTCATATAACCCAATCAGATTTTTCACCTGCAAATAGTATATTCTCCTACTCTAGGGATCTTTCTAAGGATGCTAACATTAATTTCTTCTTCCACCTTTGAAAGATCTGTTGAAATAAAGCATAAATATGAAACAATAAACAAATACTATGGTGTTTTGGGGATATATGACACAATTAGCTTGGAGACAACTTGAGGTAGACTCTGATAGTACCACAATCTTTCATTGAAATGGTGAAATTTACAAAGCTGATGAAACGTGTGGTGCTTTAGTCACTTTGTTTTAATAATAGGCAGGCTAAATATCTGTTTGTTTGTTTTAAACTTTAAAAGTTATCACAATCTATTAAAATGTGTTGAAATGAATTCAATTTTCCAATGCTTGTTTAAATAAATTCTCTATATAGGAACCCCTGACTTTCAATATTAGCTGTGAATTACACTGAAATCAACTCAATTAGAAAACAATTGCCTCACAACATGGAATAAACACAAAAGAATGAAATATTAAAGATTATAATAAGCATTCATTTGAAGAGTATTAATTTTCAAAAACACCTTTATGCAATAATATATCACTAAGAATTTCTTAGAGTGTTTAGTTTTCTCCTTGTACAGAAAAATGATGTGTCAAATGCCTGAAACACAAATGTTTTTTAATTAATAAAATACAAAGCAGAAATATCTAAAACATAATATAGTGTGGTAAGGAGGATCAAATAACAGAGTTGAGCTCTTAGAAGTGAGAAGTGCAATTGCATAAGGGAAGGCAGGCTTTGAGTGATCAGCCAGCGGAGGGATACAAACTTTTTCCAAATAATAAACCTCCGACAAATGATTCACAGCTCCAATAAACCTTGAACTATCTTCGAGGTAGAATAATTTTTCTTACCTTGAACATTTTTACCAGGGGGCTTCAAATGAAGAAGAAAACAATGAAGAATCAAATGAAGATGAAGACTCAGAGGCTGAGAATACCACACTTTCTGCCACAACACTGGGCTATGGCGAGGATGCCACGCCAGGCACAGGGTATACAGGGTTAGCTGCAATCCAGCTTCCCAAGAAGGTAACAATGAAATTATTCCTCCAAAATGTAATTATTACCATTAGTAATAATGGTAATGTTAAATCTTTTAAAAACTTTTTGACTGGAGTGTAAGGGTATCCTAACACTATACACACAGTATTTTATACTATCTTCATTAACTCGTTAAAAAAGTGAGAGCAGATACCATTTTCCTATTTACAAATAAGAAAAGATCTTCTCCCAGGCAAGTTCTCCTCCCATGTTATTACACTGTCTTGTACATTATAAAAGAAGACTAAGGACACACATCTAGGAATGGATAAAAGGTCCTGACAGATAATGACGGCATTTCAGGATTGAGAATTCAAGACAGAAAAAGTGAGTAGCAAAGTGCTAGGAAGACTCTCCCCCAGGAAAGGCGTTATCCTTAAACAACGGCACACTTTCCCCATCAAAACCCATGACAAAGGGATTTATCCTGACGTTTTAAAGCCTTCAATCATTTTGTAAATTAAATTGATCTTAATTCAAATCAGATGCCTAGAACAAGGCTGTCAGTGTAGAATATTGTGTTGGATGAAATGATGGCCTTAAATTTTACACTTTTCAAAGCTAGATTTGGGTTCTTTAAAATGTTTCCTTTCAGGCTGGGGATATAACAAACAAAGCTATGAAAAAGGAGGAAAGTGATGAAGAAGAAGAGGAGGAGGAGGAAGAGGAAGAAAATGAAGAAAGCGAAGCAGAAGTGGATGAAAACGAACAAGGCATCAACGGCACCAGTACCAACAGCACAGAGGCAGAAAATGGCCACGGCCGCAGCGGCGGAGACAACGGGGAAGAAGAAAGTGTCACTGGAGCCAGTGCAGAAGCCACCACAGCGACCGGAGGGCAGGGCAAGAGCACATCTAAGACAACAACCTCTCCAAATGGTGGGTTTGAACCTACGACCCCACCGCAGCTCTATAGAACCACCTCCCCACCGGTTGGGAAAACCACCACCGTTGAATACGAGGGGGAGTACGAACCCGCGGGCACCAGTGAATACGACAATGGGTATGAAGTCTATGAAAGTGAGAATGGGGAACCTCGTGGGGACAGTTACCGAGCCTATGAGGATGAGTACAGCTACTTTAAAGGACATGGCTATGACGGCTATGGTGGTCAGGATTACTACTACCACCAGTGAAGGTCCAGCTTGGGGTGAATTCATCCGTTCTGGCTTTGCATCCGGCTACCATTCTCAATGTTCAACTCAGGAAGGTGCAATATAACACATGTGCATATTATAATGTGGAATGGTACTACTGTTCCAAATTTTCTGTAATTGCTTCTGTAAAGCAACAGGCTTCTTGTCTCTTTTTTTCTGGCATGTATGGAAAGGTCATTGTAAATCAGCGTCATTTATCAAGCGGTATGCCAACTCATAAGATCAAATTCCGTTGAATGGTTTGAGGTTGTAGCTCTATAAATAGTAGTTTTTAAAATGCCTGTACTATTGCTAACTGCAGAAACATACTCTTTGTACAAGAAGTGCTTCTAAGAAGAATTTCATTGGCATTAATGACACTGTATACAATAAACGTGTAGTTTCTTAATCGCACTACCTATGCAACACTGTATATTAGGTTTATCATCCTGATGTATTTTTACGTGACTTGTATGGATATTCTAATCTATGAGTTTCATCACAAATAAAAATGCAATCCTTCAAATGTGTTATAATTAAGAAGAGAAGTGAGAGATTCAGAATGGAAAAAGGTGAAACAAATGGAAGACAATTTCACCAAAGGAGAAAAGCTTATTTTCACTATGGTTTAAAACTAAGAGGAATTGTAAACATTTTCGTTGGAATACATCAACATAACTAAGACTTTGCCATGCTTTTGGGCAGTGTTATCCATATACATCAGGGGAATGAATGGCTCCTATTAAAGTTGCCAGATATAACAAATATAATACAGGATGCCTATTAAATTTGAATTTCAGATAAACAATGAATAATTGTTAGGGTAAGTATACACCTTGCAATATTTTACCTTTGTGAAATATGTTGGACGTACTTATACTAAATAACTGATTCATTACTTATCTGATACTCAATTTTATTATTTATTTATTTAAGACAGAGTCTTGCTCTACCACCCAGGCTGGAGTGCAGTGGTATGATCTCGGTTCACTGCAATCTCTGCCTCTCAGATTCAAGCCACTCTCCTGCCTCAGCCTCCCGAGTAGCTGGGATTACAGGCACACACCACAACATCTGGCTAAATTTTGTATTTTGGGTAAAGACAGGATTTCACTATGTTGGTCAGGTTGGTCTTGAACTCCTGACCTCAAGTGATCTGCCCACCTGGGCCTCCCAAAGTGCTGGGATTACAGGCTTGAGCCACTGCACCCAGCCCTGATACTCAACTTTAACTGAGTGCTTTGTTTTATCTGGCAATCCTATTTCTACTTGGTTTAATTTTAGCTGGGCAAGAGGTGGAATGAAGTAGAAAAAAACTCTTACACAACACATACACACAAAGGAGGGCTGATACAAAGACTTAACGGTGAGTCACATTTTGGTATAAACTTGAAAGCAATTTAAAATGGGAGTAAAGAAGGAAAGTAGATCATGAGAAGGAGCAAGAAGAACAAAAATGCATCCATCTTTTAATTTATTAATTGATAAGTTGTATTGAACATCTACAGAGCCAGACAATGTTCACACATTGAGCATATGAAAATGAAGGATACTGTCTTCGGGATAATTTCAGTCTGTTAGCTACCAGTTGTGAGACTTTACATGCATGATGACAATCATTTTTCCTACTTTTCTTGTTATATCTTTGCTCTAAAATTCGTTTCCCAAATATTCAAACCACACATTTAAAAATATTTGGTCTTAAATAATTTTTTCCCATAATTTATTGGGGTACAGGTGCTATTTGGTTACATGAATAAGTTTTTAGTGGTGATTTGTGAGATTTTGGGGTACCCATCACCCGAGCAGTATACACTGCACCGTATTTGTAGTCTTTTATCCCTCGTCACCTCCCATTCTTTCCCTCAAGTCCATTGTATCATTCTTATGCCTTTGCATCCTCATAGCTTAGCTCCCACATGTCAGTGAGAACATACAATATTTGATTTTCCATCTCTGAGTTACTTCACTTAGAAAAATAGTCTCCAATCCCACCCAGATCACTGCAAATGCTGTTAATTCATTCCTTTTCGTCTGCATAGTATTACAACATATATATGTGTGTGTGTGTGTGTGTGTGTGTATGGTGTGTATATATCATCAATAAACTGTGGTGTGTGTGTACATATTGTGTGTGTATATAAATATACACATATACATATATATATATATACACACACACACAAACATTATATATACACACACAGCACAGTTTATTGATGGCCACAATTTTACAATTGCGAATCATGTTGCTATAAATATGCATATGTTCAAATAATGACTTCTTTTCCTCTGAGTAGATACCCAGTAGTGGGATTGCTGGATCAAATGGTAGTTCTACTTTAGTTTTTAAAGGAATCTCCACACCATTTTCCATGGTGGCTGTACTAGTTTACATTCCCACCAGCAGTGTAGAAGCATTCCACGTTCACCACATCCACACCAACATCACTGTTTGTTCATTTTTGATTTTGATCATTCTTGCAGGAGTAGGGTAGTATGGCACTATGGTTTTTATTTGCATTTCCCTGATCATTAGTAATGTTGAGCATTTTTTCTTGTTTGTTGGCCATTTGTATATCTTCTTTTGAGAATTGTCTATTCATGTCCTTAGCCCACTTTTTGGTGGGCTTGTTTGTTTTCTTCTTACTGATTTGTTTGAGTTCATTATAGATTCTGGATATTAGCCCTTTGTCAGAGGTGTAGAATGTGAAGAAATGCTCCCACTTCGTGGCTTGTCTGTTTACTCTGCTGACTCTTCCTTTTGTCATGTAAAAGCTCTTTAGTTTAATTAGGTTCCAGTTATTTATCTTTGTTTTTATTGCATTTGCTTTTGGGTTCTTGGTCATGAAATCCTTGCCTAAGCCAATGTCTAGAAGAGTTTTTCCAGGGTTATCTTCTAGAATTTGTATAGTTTCAGGTCTTAGGTTTAAGTCCTTAATCCATCTTGAGTTGATTTTTGTATATGGTGAGAGATGAGGATCCAGTTTCATTCTCCTACATGTGGCTAGCCAATTATCCCAGCACCATTTGTTGAAAGGGGTGTCCTTTCCCCACTTTATGTTTTTGTTTGCTTTGTTGAAGGTCATTTGGCTGTAAGTATTTGGGTTTATTTCTGGGTTCTCTATTCTGTCCCATTGGTCTACATGGCTATTTTTACACCAGTACCATGCTGTTTTGGTGATTATGGCCTCATAGCATGGTTTGAAATCAGGTAGTGTGATGCCTCCAAATTTGTTCTTTTTGCTTAATCTTACTTTGGCTATGTGAGCTCTTTTTTGGTTCCATATGAATTTTAGAATTGTTTTTTCTAATTCTGTGAAGAATGATAGTGGTATTTGGATGGGGATTGCATTGAATTTGTAGATTGCTTTTGGCACTATGGTCATTTTCACAATATTGATTCTACCCATCCATGCGCATGGGATGTGTTTCCATTTGTTTGTGTCATCCACGATTTCTTTCAGCAGTGTTTTGTAGTTTTCATTATAGAGGTCTTTCAACTCCTTTCTTAGGTAAATTCCTAAGTTTTTTTTTTTTTTTTTTTTTTTTTTTTTTTTTTTTTTTTTTTTTTTGGAGCTATTGTGAAAGGGGTTGAGGTCCTGATTTGATTCTCTGCTTGATTTCTGTTGGTATATAGAAGAGCTACTAATTTGTGTACATAAATACTATATCTGGAAACTTGGCTGAATTCTTTATCAGTTCAAGGAGCTTTCTGGAGGAATCCTTAGGGTTTTCAGGGAAAATATATTCTCAGCAAACAGTGACAGTTTGACTTCCACTTTACCAATTTGGATGCACTTTGTTTCTGTCTCTTGTCTGACTGCTCCGGCTAGGACTTCCAGTACTATGTTGAAGAGTGGTGAGAGTGGCCATCCTTGTCTTGCTCCAGTTCTCAGAGTGAACGCTTTCAACTTTTCCCCATTTGGTATTATGTGGGCTGTGGGTTTGTCATAGATGGTTTTATTACATTATGTCCCTTGTATGATAATTTTTCTGAGAGTTTTAATCATAAAGCAATGCTGGATTTCGTCAAAGGCTTTTTCTGCATCTATTGAGATAATCATGTGATTTTTGTTTTTAATTCTTTAAGTGGTATATCACATTTATTGACTTGCGTATGTTAAACCATCCCTGCATTCCTGGTATGAAACCCACTTGATCATAGTGGATTATCTTTTTGATATGTTTTTTGGATTTGGTTATCAAGTATTTTCTTAATGATTTTAGCATCTGTGTTCATCAAGGATATCAATCTGTAGTTTTCTTTTTTTGTTGTGTCCTCTCCCAGTTTTGGTATTAGGGTGATGCTGGCTCACAGAATAAATTAGGGAGGTTTCCTTCTTTCTCCATCTGGTGGAATAGTTTCTAAAGGTTTGGTACCAATTCTTCTTTGAATGTCTGGTAGAATTCTGCTGTAAATCCCTCTGGTCCTGGACTTTTTTTGTTGGCAATTTCTTAATTACAATTTCAATCTTGCTGCTTGTTATTGGCCTGTTTAGGATATCTAATTCTTCCTGATTTAGGCTAGGAGGGTTTTTTTTTTTTTTGTTTTTTTTTTCAAGAACTTGGATCCATCTCTTCTAGATTTTCTAGTTTATGTGTGTAAAGGAGTTCATAGTAGTCTTGAGTGACCTTTTGTATTTAAGTAGTGTCAGTTGTAATATCTCCTGTTTCATTTCTTGGTGAGATTATTTGGATTTTCTCTCTACTTTGTTAATCTTGCTAATGGTCTATCAATTTTATTTATCTTTTCAAAGAACCAGATCTTTGTTTCATTTATCTTTTGTATTTTTTTGTTTGTTTCAATTTCATTTAGTTCTGCTCTGATTTTGGTTATTTTCTTTCTTCTGCTGGGCTTGGAGTTGGTGTGTTCTTGTTTCTCTAGCTCCTTGAGATGTGACCTTATTTGTGTTCTTACAGACTTTTTGATGTAGACATTTAGGGCTATAAAGTTTCCTTTTAGCACTGCCTTTGCTGTGTCCCAGAGGTTTTGATAGGTTGTGTCATTATTGTTGTTCAGGTCGAATAATTTTTAAATTTCCACCTTGATTTCATTTTTGACTCAATGCTCATTCAGGATCAGGTTATTTAATTTCCATGTATTTGTATGCTTTTGAAGGTTCCTTTTTGAGTTGATTTTCAGTTTTATTCCACTGTGGTCTGAGAGAGTGCTTGATATATTTCAATTTTCTTAAATTTACTGAGGCTCGTTTTATGGTCTATCATATGGTCTATCTTGGAGAAAGTTCCACGTGTTGTTGAATAGAATGTGTTTTCTGTGGTTGTTGGATGAAATGTTCTGTACATATCTGTTAAGTCCATTTGTTCCAAGGTATATTTTAAATCCATTGTTTCTTTGTTGGCTTTCTGTCTTGATGACTTGTCTAGTGCTGTCAGTGGAGTATCAAAGTCCCTCACTATTATTGTGTCACTGTGTATCTCATTTCTTAGGTCTAGTAGTAATTATTTTATAAATTTGGGAGCCCCAGTGTTAGGTCCATATATGTTTAGGATTGTGATATTTTCCTGTTAGACAAGGTTTTTTATCATTATATAAGGTCTCTCTTTGCCTCTTTTAACCACTGTTGCTTTAAAATTTGTTCTATCTGATATAAGAATAGCTACCCTTGCTCACTTTTTGGTGTCCAATTGCATAAAATGCCTTTTTCCACCTTTTCATTTTAAGTTCATGTGAGTCCTCATGTGTTAAGTGAGTCTCCTGAAGGCAGCAGAGGGTTGGTTGGTGAGTTCTTATCCATGCTGCAGTTCTGTATGTATCTTTTAAGTGGACATTTAGGCCATTTACATTCAATGTTAGTATTGAAATGTAAGGTACTGTTGCACTCATCATGCTTTGTGTTGTTTGTGTACTTTGGTTTTTGTTTTGTTTGCTTTTGCTTTCCAGCTTGTATTTTTGTTTTATAGATTCTGTGTGACTTATGCCTTAAAGAGGTTTCATTTTGATGTATTTCCAGAATTTGTTTCAACGTTTAGAGCTCCTTTTAGCAGTTCTTGTAGTGGTGGCTTGGTAATGGCAAATTCTCTCAGCATTTGTTTGTCTGAAAACAACCGTATCTTTCCTTCATATATGATGCTTAGTTTTGCTGGATACAAAATTCTTGGCTCATAATTGTTTTGTTTGAGGAGGCTGAAGATGGGGCTCCAATTCCTTCTAGCTTGTAGAGTTTCTGCTAATAATTCTGCTGTTAATCTGATACTGTTTCCTTTATAGGTTACTTTCTGACTCACAGCTCATTCGTTCCTTCATCTTAACTTTGAATAACCTGATGACAATGTGCCCAGCTGAAGATCTTTTTGCGATGAATTTCCCAGGTGTTCTTCATGCTTCTTGTATTTGCATGTCTATGTTTCTAGAAGGCTAGGAAAATTTTCCTAGATTATTTCTGTTATGTTTTCCAAGCTTTTAGAATTCTCATCTTCCTCAGGAACACCAATTAATTCTTAGGTTTGGTCATTTAACATAATCCCAGACTTCTTGGAGTCTTTATTCATTGTTCATATTTTCTTATTCTTTTTTTTTTCTTTTTTTTTTGAGACAGAGTCTCACACTGTGGCCTGGGATGGAGTTCAGAGGCATAATCTTGGCTCATTGCACCCTCCATCGCCTAGGTTCAGGCAATTCTCCTGCCTCATCCTTCTGAGTATTAGGATTTCAGGTGCCCACTACCATGCCTGGCTAAGTTTTTGTATTTTTAGTAAAGATTTTACTATGTTGGCCAGGCTGGTCTCGAATGTCCAACCTCGTGATCCATCTGCCTCCGTCTTCCAAAGTGCTGGGATTACAAATGTGAGCCACCGTGCCTGACCATTCTTATTCTTTTTTCTTTGTCTTTGTTGGATTGGGTTAATTTGAAGACCTTGTCTTCGAGCTCTGAATTTCTTTCTCCTATTTGTTCAATTCTATTGCTGAGACTTTCCAGAGCATTTTGCATTTCTAAAAGTGTATCCAAAGTTTCCTGAATTTTGATTGTTTTTTCTTTAAGCTATCTATTTACTTAAATATTTCTCTCTTTATTTCTTGCACCATTTTTCCAATTTCCTTGCCTTGGGCTTCACTTTCTCTCGTCCTTCCCTGATTAGCTTAATAACTAACCTCCTGAATTTGTTTTCAGGTAAATCAGGTATTTCTTCTTGGTTTGGTCTCCATTGCTGGCGAACTAGTGTGATGTTTTGCAGGGTGTTGAAGAGCCTTGTTTTGTCATATTACCATGGTTGGTTTTCTGGTTCCTTCTCATTTGGGTAGGCTCTGTCAGAGGGAAGGTCTAGGGCTGAAGTCTGTTGTTCAGATTCTTTTTCCTCACTGGGTACTTCCTTGATGTAGTACTCTCCCCCTTTTCCTGTGGATGTGGCTTCCTGTAAACCAAACTGCAGTGACTGTTGTCTGTCTTCTGGGTCTAGCTACCCAGCAAGCCAACCCATCTCTGGGCTGGTAATGGGGAATGTCTACATTGAGTCCTGTAATGTGAACCATCTATGGGTCTCTTAGCCCATGGATTCCAATGCCTGTTCCAATGGAGTTGGTAGAGGGTGTGGTGGACTTTCTGTAGGTCCTTAGCTTTTGTGGTTTAATGCTTTATTTTTGTCCTGGTTGGCCCCTGGCCAGAAAGTGGTGCTTTCCAGAAAGCATTAGCTGTAGTGATGCAGAGAGGGATTGGTGGTGGGCAGGGCCCTAGAATACCTAAGATTATATGCCCTTTGTCTTCCACTACCAGGATGGATGTGGAAGGACCATCAGGTGGGGGCCAGTCTAGGCATATCTGAGTTGCGATTCTCCTTGGGCTGGTCTTGCTGTGACTGCTGTGGGGAATGGAGGATTATGGCTGCCTCTACTGAGTCATACACATTATTAGGGAAGTGGAGGAAAGCCAGCATTCACAGTCCTCACCCAGCTCCCATGCAAGCTGAAGGGCCAGCCTTACTCCCACCATGTCCCCCACAATATCCCCAAGTCTGTTTCCAGGCAAAGGGTGAGACAGGCTTAAAAACTTGCTCGAGGATATCTGCCCGCCAGCTGCAAAAGAAAAGGGCTTTAGTTCTTCCCCTGCCTGTGAAATTTGTACTCCAGATTCACGTCCTCCCCTGTCTCATTCACATTGTTATGAAGTTCAGCTAGAGAATTCCTTCTCCCTGTGGAGTTTTATCCACTGCTCCTCTGGCCACTCTCCTGTTGGATCTCTGTGGTGCCAGGCAAGAATGGGCTGGATGGGGACCCAGCGAGCTCCTTTGCTGCTTCCTCTACCCCTGTATTTCACTCGGCTCTCTAACTTAGCTCCAAGTAAAGTCTGAAACTTCTCCCGCAAAGAGACCTTCAGCTTCACCAGTGGGATTGTGGGTTTGGAAGAGTAGGGTCAACATTTCCCACTTCCACAGTTGCGACACTCATAGTATTTGGGGTGTCTCCCAGGTCCTGCAGGAGCAGTCTGCTTCCTTCAGAGGGTCTGTGGGTCTCCTCAGGATTGTTTGTTTGTTCTTGCAGTCCATCTAGAGATAAACTTCATAATGCAAGCCTCCACAGGCTGCTCTGTTCAGAGCTGCAAGCTACTCCTTCCTCCCGTCCACCACGATCCTTTTTTTTTTTTTTTTTTTCTGAGACAGAGTCTCGCTCTGTCATCCAGGCTAGAGTGCCGTGGTACAATCTTGGCTGACTGCGACCACCACCTCCTGGGTTCAAATGATTCTCCTGCCTCAGCCTCTTGAGTAGCTGGAATTACAGGTGCCCTCCACCATGCCCAGCTAATTTTTGTATTTTTAGTAGAGACAGGTTTTGCCATATTAGCCAGGCTGGTCTCAAACTCCTGACCTCAGGTGATCCACCAACCTCAACCTCCCAAAGTGCTGGGATTACAGGCATGAGCTACCACACCCAGCCCAATTTTTTCTAACTTTTTATTTTGAAAATGTCAGGCCTTCAGAGAGTTGGAAGACTAGAGCACCCTCTTATAACTTTCACCTAGATTCACTCATGGTTAACATTTTGCCGTATTTCTGTTCTTATTTCTGTGTGCCTCTTCATATATACACATACCTATTATACTGAGCCCCCATTGCCCACATGGCAATCTGCCCATTTTTAGCTTTCTTCCTCTCCTGCCTCCCTGCCCCGCTCTCTCACCCAGGCTTGCTGGGGTCACTTATCGAATCAATTAGAGTCACTCAGATCCTTGTCTCAGTGTCTGCTTTTAAGAAAGCCTGAGGCACTATTTCATAATTATCCAGTTTTAAAGCTGAAATTCAAGAATTTTTCTTCTTTTATTTCCCAAGAGAAGATGCCATTTTCATCACAACATGTTTACATATTCAATGTAGGTGCTTCAGCATTTTACTCCTTCTGACCATACTTATCCATTTGCACAAACATAGGCACTGCTTCCCTGGCCCACCGGCAGCTCGCCACACCAGAAAGAGGAAAAGGTAGGCTGGCAAGACTCAGGCTTTCAAGTTATTTCAAAACCAATAGCAAAGTAAGACCTGAGGTGCATATCATTTGAATTTATGTATTTTGAATGCCTTTTAAGAGAGTTTTGAAATCAGGTTAAGATATACAGGTGGACAAAATATGTGTCCTGTTTTTGGTCATTGTTGCTATTTTGTGGAAATGAAATGAAAATCCTGAATGATACTTGTTATTCATCCTAATGTGCCCACCCAGTCTTGTAATGACAGTACCATCTGGCTCCTAGTGAAAGGGACCCTGAGGCTCCGTAAGCCTGCAAGAATGCATACAAAGAGAAGCGGGGACAACCAGATTTTATAGTCCTGTAAGGATGGCTCAAGAAGAGAAGTAAAAAATCCCTGAGCACTGTAATGCTACCGGGAGCCCTCACTCACAGAGAGATGGCAGCTGGGCACCATAGTCCCAGCATACACACCTTGTATATGCAGAGCAAGACTCCTTACTAAAGCAACCACAAATGACAAACTCAGCCCTTACCTGATGCTGAACCAACTAGCCCACACAGTGTCTGCCAAACCAACACCCAGCACTCTTTCTCCAATGTGAGACAAAGACTGTGCGTCTTGGCTTTATAAAAAATGTCTCACCCCACTTTTCCACCAAGTCTTACCTCCCAAAGCCTGTCCTCAGTTGGTTGAAATGGATTTCCTTCTTGGCAGTAGAACTTCCACTCATCACTCAGTGCTTAGTCTCAGAGTCTTTTGGTTGGTGTATTATTTCACATTTTTAAGCTAATGGGAAGCCCAATCACCTGATTCATCATGCTTTCCAGGAGAACCCATCTAGTTTTGAGTAACTTGAATAACTGGGGTGGGTTTCACGGTCTCTACTTCTACCCAAGTGCAGACTTCCAGAACTTTCCCACTCACAGCCTGTCAAGAAATTAAGCGGTCCCCAAGCAGCAGTGTGGTTGGTCACTGGGCTACAAAGCTCCGGACTGCAACTTCTAGGTTCACACACCACACTTCCATAGATTCAGCCAGTAGGGAGATAATGAACTCAAATATAGTCTGACAGGTTACTACTTACACAAAAAACATAAGCACCACCAGCATGGTGTCAGCTCCCTGCATCCATTATTCCACAGAATGACATTGAACAGAGAGTCCAGATGACAGATGGCACAGGTGGTAGGTCGTTCTGCTACTGAGGAGTCAGCTCTAACCCTTAGCCAAATAGATATACACTCACAAAGAACTCTGTAGTTGAACCCTAAGGGAGCAAGGTCAAAAGCCCTATGCTCAACTGAAACTAAAGAGATGAATGAGAAATGGCCTTGTGGTCATCTCCTACAAGACAGGGAGGTAGGTGCGAACTGCCCATGGCATCTCTTCACCAGCTGGCTCATCCTTTCTTGCTCCAGGAGGAATCACAGGCTACTTTGCCAAGACTCAGGTTGTACTGCAGTCAATTCTGGTCCCATATGTAATCTGTAAAGGCATGATCTATACGGACTCATGCAAGGTTGTCAGGAAGTTGTAGCAGAGCAGCTCCCCTGAATACCTCTTCCAGATCTCAAAGTTTGGGAAGCACTGAGTATTCTGGATGGTTCAGAGGGAGGCTGGCCTCACAGGAGTATGGATTGGTTAAAAACAAAAACAAAAAGGTTTAACGCATCCAAGAGGGTGACTCCTACAAGATGATCCATGGCAGACATGCAGGCCCTCGCCAGGCAGTGGTGTGCTCAATGGCTGCTCCCCTACTGTGTGGGTGGATGGTCTGTAGGTACAGTGTGGCCACAGAGTAACTGCTTCTCTAAGATGACTCTGCCCTTTTCCCAGGATCACCCCACATCTTGTTGTCTCATTTCCAGTCCTTCTTGCCTCAATCAATATCCTCTGCAGCTGGTCGCAGAGAGAATAGCAGAGGAGATCCATCTTTAACCTGTGGGGATCACTGAATAGCCCCCTCTTTTCAGTTTATTATTGTGACATAAATTCTATACACTGCATCCTTCATAGTTGGCCATGTTGATTTTCTACCATGCTTTCTTTAACCAAAAAGGTAAAACAAACAATACTTTTGCAAAACTAAAGCTTTAGCTTTCAAAATGATTGTTTCTGATATGAGCTTCAAGTCTATGTCAGCAGTAAAAAAAAAAAAAAAAAAAAAAAAAAAAGTTGACTTTCTTTTCATTTGAATTCTTTCTGTCAAAAATTCCAGTCCTTCTGTCCTTCTCCAGGCAAAGTGAATCTCTTTGAATGATAAGGAAAACCAATAGTGAGAGTGTGAGAAAGGCAGAAAAGCGTACATATGCCCTTTTGAAAAGGAAAATCTAAAGTAAAGAAACATGAGTGTTGGGTTAAAAAAATAAATCAACATCAATGGAAAGTAAACCATGAAGCAATCACTTGGACCTTTTGTTTATCCATGTACAGTGCAGCAAATATTTTCTGTCCTAGGTATTTAAAATACTTAGTGGGTTAGAAAGTCATTAACTTGATTTGTTGGTTAAAGAATGAAGGTCCCCATGGAAATTACATTTTGTTACGTCCTGGTCTTTCTCAGGAGGCTTCTCCCTTGTATTTCATGGTTCCCAGGTTCCAGAAAGATAAGACTACCATTGATATGTATGGAACTTGTCTTATCTCTTTTTAAAATACAAATTCCACCCTCAACATTTTAGTAAGAGGTCAGCAAACTTTCACTAAAAAGCAAAAGTCAGCAAACTTCCTTTTAAAAAGACCAGATAATAAGTATTTTGGCTTTGTAGGCTATATGGTTTTTGTTACATTACTCAACTCTGACACCGTAGTGAAAGCAGCCGTAGACACTTTATAAATAATTGAACTTGATTGTTTTCCACTAAAACTTTATTTCCCAAAACAGGTGATAGGTCAGATTTGGCCCAGAGGCCATAGTTCACTGATGCCCTTTAAGATTACTGTATAAACTCTGATCATTTGCTTTTGTCATTAATCACTCAAGAGAGAAACTGTCAGTGATCTCACTGTCTTTTTCTCTTTTCTTTTTTCTTTTTTGATTTGAAGTTTTGTCCTTTGCTTCAAACTCTATTTAAAAACTCAGAAAAATTTCAGCAACCTGTGGATTTTTGCCTTTCTGCAGCTACATATTTATTTATTATTTTTATTTTTTGAGACAGGATCTTACTCTCTTGCCCAGACTGGAGTGCAGTTGTCCAATCACAGCTCACTGCAGCCTCTGCCTCCCAGCCTCAGGTGATCCAGCTCAGTGCCCCCAAGAGCTGGGACTACAGGCTTGCGCCACCACACCAGGGTGATTTTGTATTTTTTCGTAGACGAGGTTTTGCCATGCCATCCCAGCTAGTCTCCATCTCTAGCTCAAGCAATCCACCCTCTGTAGCTATTTGATAAAATGTTTCAGATAGTTCCAGGACCTAGGCACCTAGCAAGAAGTATTATCTTTGATAAATAATATTTAAATGTAACTTTTTCACTATACTATCTTTCACTATCTTATTACTAATTTTGTAATAAGAATGATCAGGTATGTCCCACCACAGGCCAGCTGAGGGAAAGCTTGATCTTGCTTCTAGCTGTAGGGTAGTTCCTTAAAATTGACAGCACACCCATTATTCCTACTACATGAAATGGAACATGATCAAATCCAGTATACCAAACATCCTGAGAATAACCATCAGTGAATGCCCAATACCTGTATCGTGCCCAGGGCATGTCTTGGGCTCACTGTATTCTCCAAAAATGACTGAAACATTATGTCCCAATCTTCAAGCTATTCTACAGTATGAGGTTGCCACTTCTCCACCAAGGTGTGAGGCCTATTTCTGCACCTGCTTCAATCTGACGGCTTTGACTAACAAGTGGAGAGTAACTGTGCAGCATCCCAGGCTTGGCCCGTAAAACTAGCCTATCAATCTCTGCTTTCAATTTGTATGAGAAGCTTTATCCTTAGAACAACAAATCCAGTTAATGAGTTTTTAACTGACTTTTTTCTTCAGCTTTTAAGTTCAGTGGTCCATGTGCAGGATGTGTGGGTTTGTTACATAGGTAAATGTGTGCCCTGGTGGTTTACTGCACAGATCATCACATCACCTAGGTATCAAGCCCAGCATCCATTAGCTATTCTTCCTGATACTCTCCCTCCCCCATCCCCCACCCCCAACAGTCCCTCATGTATGTTGTTCCCCTCCCTGTGTCCATGTGGTCTCATTATTCAACTCCCACTTATAAACGAGAACATGTGAGTTTTCTGTTCCTGCATTGGTTTGCTGAGGATAACGGCTTCCAGCTCCATCCATCTGGAGCTTTAAAAGTGTATATCAAAGCAATTAATCCCAGAGCACAAAGGACATGATCTTGCTCTATTTTATGGCTACATAGTATTCCGTGGTGTATATGTGCCACATTTTCTTTATCTAGTCTATCATTGATGGGCAACTAGATTGATTTCATGCCTTTGCTGTTGTCAGTAGTGCTGCAATGAACATATGTGTGCATATTTCTTTATAGTAGAATAATTTATATTCTTTTGGGTATATACTCAGTAATGTAATTGCTGGGTCAAGTTGTATTTCTGCCTCTAGGTCTTTGAGGAATTGCCATACTATCTTCCACAATGGTTAAACTAATTTACACTCCCACCAACAGTGTAAAAGCATTCTTTTTTCTCTGCAGCCTTGCCAACATCTGTTGTTATTTTGACTTTTTAATAATAGCCACTGTGATGTGTGAGATGTATCTCGCTGTGGTTTTGATTTGCATTTCTGTAACGATCAGTGATGTTGAACTGTTTTTCATGTTTATTGGCCACATGTAAGTCTTCTTTTGAGAAGTGTCTAATCATGTCCTTTGCCTACTTTTTAATGGGGCTGTTTTTTTCTTTTAAATTTGTTTAAGTTCCTTGTAAGCTCTGGATATTAGACCTTTGTCAGATGGATAGATTGCAAAAATTCTCTTCCATTCTGTAGGTCATCTGTTCACTCTGATGATAGATTCTTTTGCTGTGCAGAAGCTCTTTAGTTTAATTAGATCTCATTTCCCACTGAGTATTTTAAATTCTGAGTTACCATCTAGGAAGTCCAGCCCATTCTGCACGAGCAAGAGGTCCTGTGGAGAAGCACTGTGGCACATTGCATGTGCAGCTTAGTCAAGTTTTTGGATGACTCCTGCGCCCCATCTCTGACTGCACCGTCTGAGAAATCCCAAGTGAGAATCACACTGCTGAGCCAAGTCAACACGCAGAACCTTGAGAGAAAACAATGAATTTGTATTTCAAACTACTAAAAGTTAAGGTAGTATGCTAATAGCAACAGATAACTGAAACAGGAATTGACAAACAGAGAGAAAATCTATGTTGGTGAGAATTAAAGAATTCATGAAAAAAGAGCTAAAATAAAATAACATAATGCAGATAAGCATGAAGTTAAAACAAACTGAGAAGACTATATACACCCTAATTTGGTAGGAAAATTACAGTGTATATAGTCTGTATATACAGGGTGTATATAGATAGCATATAGGGTGTAGATACATGTTCAATACAGTGAATAGCTAGCTGGTAAAAGTCCTCATGTTCTGTCTCCTGAGGAGAAGATTCTTGGTCTTGAGAAACAAAAGAGCAACCACTGAAAAGACTATTACGAAAGTAAGAGATATTTTCCCCTTGAGGTCACACAACAAAGTTCTGCAGCCACTTCCAGCAATGTCACCATGTCCTGAAGTAAAGAGCTGGCATCATTATAATTATTTTTTAACTACATCCTCTGAGTTACATTTTAAGGTGAAATAAGACATCTTTCTAATATAAAAATAAAAGCAAATTATATTGACATGTCTTCTCTTTGCTTGTAATAGAGGAAGGGTAAACACAAAGCCCAGAGAAATGAACACAGCTAGCTCCATGCTCTGCTGTAACCCTCCACGATTCTGCATCTGGCTGAAACTTTTATGGTTTCTGTTGAAGTTCCCAAATGCTGAGAGAAAAAAAATAATAGCTAAAAATAAAAATAATTTGAGGGTAAATGAGAAAGT
Source organism: Saimiri boliviensis (assembly GCF_048565385.1). Taxonomy (NCBI): domain Eukaryota; kingdom Metazoa; phylum Chordata; class Mammalia; order Primates; family Cebidae; genus Saimiri; species Saimiri boliviensis. The sequence goes on from NC_133451.1 coordinate 80,935,033, forward strand.
TGGTTGTAAGTGATGCTTTAGAAAAGGTGACCTTCTCAAGCTTAGGATGATTATTGATACTCATGAATGAACGTGTTTAAAATGAAAACATTTCTTCTGCTAAAAACAGGGCAAGACTCCAAGCACACTCATTCTAGACTCTATTTTGGAGATCAGTGGGAAGTAAATACTTCTATGAAAGGCCTTTACCTAAAGCCTCCACCAATCTAACATCTATATGGTAAGGAAGAGATTGTTCAACAGGGACCCCTTTGTTCTATTTACAACACTTTAAAGACTTCCCCACTGATGCAGAAGGAGAAATACTGTTTATTTGCAATGTATATAAATTAGAATATAGAGTTATTTTGACAAGTTAGAACATATGGAAAAGTATATTGTGTATGTAAAACAGAGAGTTATTTTAGTTAGAACATATGGAAAAGTATGCTGTGTAGGTCTGTCTAAAATGTTGACAGAGAAATGTGTTACCTTAATAGAGTCAAGAATAAATTGGGGACCATGATAGCAGGGAAAAAAAGGACTTCCTACATACTAAGTTTAGAAAAAATGTATGTCAAAGCAATTAATCCCACAGCACAAGTACAGAGAAGATGGGTCCTAGAAGTAGTTGAGAAAACAAAAAACAAAACAAAACAAAACAAAACAAAACAAAAAGCCTATTCTTGGATGAGAGTCCAATAGCTGGAATGGATAGTGTAAGTTCCTAGTTAGTTAGCTAGTATTTTATATGATTGTTCACGCTCAAGTGAGCGGTAAGAAAAGAAAAATCCACCACAGGAGGAAACATGTTCCGTGGAGTACTTCCATCCAAATTCTCTTTGAAGAGCAACTCTCTGTGTCAGTCTGACCCAGCAAAGTCAGGCTAGGTGCATCACTGGTGGAGGTGTCAATTTTTGAACCAGGAACCAGAAAAAAGTTCAAGTGTCCATTTCTTTCCCTTCTCAGTTACTTCCTGGTTTCTTTGTTTTGTTTTCCAGTTAAATAGAGATGATGTGAAGATACATATATTTCTTTACAGACTACTGGTTTTAACTTTAGTTATTGGTTCCTAAGAAATGTCATGGCAAAACTCTTTATTATACAATAACCTTTGGGAAACTTATATTGAGTTTTTTAGGTTCAATTTCAACACATAGGGCAAGTTTTAAGAGCGTAGAAGTAAAACGATCATTCTTCTAATTTTTTTCCCCAGAATTTCTGCTCTGTAACCTTATAGCCAGAACAGGCTTTTATTTTTTTATTTTTTATTTTTATTTTTGCTTTTGTCAATTGTAGGTTCTAAATTTAAAACTCAAGTTGAATTTTTTTATTTAGCTTTGAATTCATTTTAGCTTTGAGAGCAGTATATTTAGCTACTGCCAGTTCACCCTTGGTAGGACTAGTAGCTAAGCCATTTTTTTTCTCTTAAAATTCTATGAATATTCTTATCCTAGAACACAGGTTTCTCTAGATCAGAATTAATTTTCTGTCACTCAAATGAAAGGGAAATCTTTCATACACACTGAAATTTATGTGAAACTAAGAAAAACACATTTGAGAAATATCTGAAATTATTTATAAAATATAGCAATAAAAAGGAACATTTTTCTAAGCCACATATCAAGTGCTTGCTCTTTTACCCATCATTCAAAATATAAAGTTAATGTTATGAAACAGTGTAAGAGCTTAAAACATTGCATTATGTACACATTGGTATAGAAATTCCTGAATTATTTATTGCTTTAATAGCATATCCAAAGTTGAAAATGAGCATTTTTGTGGATTTCACTTGTTTCCATTAGAAAGCTCCATATTTCTGCTCAGTCTCTTAGTTGGCTGAACACTCTTTGTTACCTTCTTTCCTTGACTTTGGAAGTCAATTTCCTTGTTAGCTCCTTTCTGTATCACCCGAATCCTTTGCACTTTGCTGAAATTCTGGTCATGGCTATTCATGTCTAGAAACATAGACAATTGCATAACACTTCAATTCTATTATTTCTTTCAATGTTTCATTACTTCTTTTTTTTTTTTTTTCTTTTCTTTTTTTTTGAGAAGGAGTCTTGCTCTGTCATCCAGGCTGGAATGCAGTGGCATGATCTCGGCTCACTGCAACCTCCACCTCCCAGGCTCAAGTGATTCTCCTGTATCAGTCTCTCGAATAGATGGGACTACAGTCATGTGCCACCATGCCCAGCTAATTTTTGTTTATATTTTTAGTAGAGACAGGATTTTACCATGTTGGCCAGGATGGTCTCGATCTCTTGACCTTGTGATCCACCTGCCTTGTCCTCCCAAAGTGCGGGGATTACAGGTGTGAGCCACTGTGCCCAGCCCCACTTTAACTTTTTAATCACTTAATATTCAAGCCTAGATCCTGTGGAATTGCAATGTTTTTAGTGAAAACAAGTATAATAATGCATGACTTTGTAAGAGAACAAGTTAAATTCTTAAGATGGTGTTGCTTGGGGAAACTAACATTACAGACTGATTCTGGGTAGCTGGCAGGTGAAGGTTCAAAGGTCAAAACCAAGCTTATCATTTCAAATGGCAAAGTTTAAAGGAGCATCCCTCCAACTACTAACTAACGCATTCCAGTTCTGTAAAAGCAGAACTACCGTTTGATCCAGCAATCCCATTACTGGGTAGATACCCAGAGGAATATAACACATTCCACCATAAAGACTCATGCACACAGATGTTCATTACAGCACTGTTCACAATGGGAAAGACATGGAATCAACACAAATGCCTATCAATGGCAGACTGGATAAAAACAATGTGGTACATATAAGGCATGGAATATTAAGCAGCCACAAAAAAGAATGAGATCATGTCTTTTGTGTGAATGTGGCTGGAGCTGGAGGCTATTATTCTTAGCAAACTAATTCGGGAACAGAAAACCAAATACCACGTGTTCTCACTTACAAGTGGGAGCTAAATGATAAGAACTTATGAACACAAAGAAGGAAACAGGAGACAGTGGGGTCTTCTTGAGGGTGAAGGGTAGAAGGAGAGTGGAAGGAAAATTAACTCAGACTTTAATTTTCCTCTATCCCTTCACTGTCAGGAAAATCTGATCATATTCGTACTTTGGAACCTCATGTGTGTTGATATTTCTACTAATCAGCATTAAATTATTTCATAAATTACTTACATTGTCCTGATCTATATAATGCTTAAAAGGATCAACTAGAGTTAGTCCTTCTAATTGCATTAATTTAGATGCAGAAAAGGTGACTATTGGGTACTGAGCTTTGTACTGGGGAGATATAGTAATATGTACAACAAACCCCTGTGACATGTGCTTATCTGTGCAACAAACCTTCACATGTCCCTCCAAACCTAAATAAAAATTTTTCAAAAAAGAAGACATGAAGTGAGGGACAGAGGAAAAAGCAGCTCTGGACACTCTGAAGAGGAGCTACAGAATTTAGATGTGATAAAAAGAGAGAGTTAGCCTGACCTAGAAAAGGCACCATTTCCTCAGGTAGAACTGAGGAAAGACTGTTTTGTTTGTGTTGTATGTTTTGGTTGTCGTCTATTTGGGGAGTTGGAGAAATTGAGAGTTTATGCTTAAAACTTATTGTATATCGTTTGCAGTCTGTTAAAAGTGTATTTCATTGTAGGTAATTCTTATCACAAAGTATAGGTTAAATAACTCTTACATCATTTTTATTGATGAGTTGTAATGTCAATAACCTTTCCAGGCATTATGATAGTTTTAGACTAAGTGGGACCTCTTAAACTATCACAACAATGATTTTGGCAGCCAGTTTGGGCAAAACAAAAGGGCAGGCATCGCACTGGAAAGGCTTACTCTAATATAAGTTTGTTACTGGTTTCATTAACAAATTGAGGGTCCTAAATTGTCTTCTTATAAAATTTATGCCTAAACTCAAACTCACAATATTTTCCTCAAGCCATTTTCTTCTGTATTTTTTCCTTTATCAAGAAAAAAAATCAAGTTTATTCTTCCAGTTGTTCAGGACGAAAACCTTGGTGTCATCCTGTTTCCTGATTGTTTTCTCACGGCCCCATCTGGCCCCTCAGCAAATCATCTTGCCTTTTTTCCCCAGACATCTTCAGAATATGACCATGTCTCATCATCCCTTCTGTTCAAGCCTCCATCATCTCTGGCTGGGATTATTGCTTCCTAGCCATGCTCTCTGCTTTTTTCCTACTTCTGTCACTCCTCAATCATGCCTGTGCTCAAAACCTCCAAGGACTTTCCTTCTCACTCAGCAACGTTCAAAGCATTGCAATGACCGACAGGTCCTATACCATCTGCCATCTGGTACCCTTCTGACTTCACTTGCTGCTATTCCCCTTGCTCAGTCCCTCCAGCCAAAGTGGCCTCTTCTCTGTTCCTGGATCAAGCCATAACGCTTTTATTTCTGGGGCACTACTTTTCCTATTTCTTCTTCCTGGAACGGTCTTCCCATAGACAGTCATATAGCTGCAGGCTTGTCTTAGTCTATTCTTGCTGCTACTACAGATTACCACAGACTGGATAATTTATAAAAAAACAGAAATTTATTTCACACAGTTCTGGAGACTGGGAAATCCAAGATCAAGAGGCCAGCATGTTCATTGCCTGGCGAGGGCTGGCTAGCTCTGCTTCCAAGACGGCACCTTGCTACTGCCTCCTCCAGAGGTGACAAAAATGCTGTGTCCTCACATTGCAGACAAGCAGAAGGGCAAAAATGGACTAGCTCATTTCTTCTTGCCCTGTTATGAAGTCACTAATCCCATTCATAAGGGCTCTGCCCTCATCTAAAGAGCCCATCTCTCAATATCATCACCTTGGGATTTAAGTTCTAACATGAATTTTGGAGGGTACACGTATATTCAAACCATAGCAAGGTCTTTACTCAAAAATCGCCTTCTCATGGAGGCCTTCCCAGGACTTCCTATGTAAAATTTCAACCCAGTGTCCCCACCCCAATGGTCGTTCCCCTCCCACAATACTTTTTCTCCTTAGACTTAGTCTATGTCACTATCTAATCCATTTAACTCATTTATCTTGTTTATTATGTGTTTCCCTTATTGGACTTTAAGCTCCAGGAAGACAGGGATTTTTTTCCTGTCTTGTTTTGTTCACTGCAGTTTTGCCAATACCTGTCACATAGTAGGTACCTAAAACATTTTTGTTAAGTGTTCCTGGATTTTATTTAGATAAAATTGAGATTATAAACTTTCTACATGAAAGGATAGCAAAAATGTTTTCCATTTCCAAAGCTGTTAGGTATTCAGTCAGTCCTAATTAGCAGTTCTGAAATCAATTTTGATTATCTGACAACATCATGTCCAAACTGAGGTATTTATACTTTCTGTTTATCCCACTTTCTGGAACATTTGATAGCAGCTTTCTACCACAAACACATTTTTAGATTAAAATTACTTTGCCCCCTGTGGTTATCTGTGGGCACTTGTAACAAATTGTTTGCTAGTGCTGAGTGAGCCAGTGCTGATTGGCCATTGAGAACTCTAGCAAACTTTAAATTTCAGCAAAAGGCTCAGAGACTGCTAATCTTGCAGAAAGAAGCCAGGTATTCGGAAGGTAAAAGATAGCAGGTAATTTGGCTTTCATGTTCTTGGCGACAAAGAGCTTTATATTCTAGTTGTTCATATTTTTAAGATGTGTGCCACCCAGGTAGGTTTTTATTACCTTTGAAAATCTTTTCTACTGAGCACAACCGTGTAATATTTAGTGCTTTGTTTTATAAAACAGGAAATGTGTTACCATGCTTTAGAAATCATCAACTAAAATTGATGATTTGATAGCAACTTTCTCTTTTTTTATATTATTAGCATTATTAAGATCCACAGTAACTCATACTTTAATTTTCCTCTATCCCTTCACAATCAGGAAAATCTGATCATATTCATACTTTGAAACCTCATGTATGTTGATATTTGTACTAATCAGCATTAAATTATTTCATAAATTACTTACATCATCCTAATACATACAATGCTTGGAAGGGTCAACTAGAGTTAGAATTTAGATCCTTCTAATTGCATTAATTTGGAAAAGCATAACCTAGGATTTTAGAATATATTTAATAGTTATATTTATTTCTCCAAATACCAGCTTTTACCTTGAAATATGTAAAGATCGCAAGAATATTTCAATTATTTTTCCTTAAAAATATGTTCTTCATGGAATCTCAGAGTGACATAAATTTAAAATATTCATCTTGGTTGCTATAGTTTGTGTGGCAGTTAGTAAAATATTATATAATGTTCATCAAAACCAACAGATTGGCAATCCAAAGACATGCTGACTTTTTTCCAATCTGATGGCTACTTAAGGGAGCTCACTAGTTCCTGTTGGTATATTTACCAAAACATAAACAAATACCTTTATCTATAGCTAAATGTTAGTGTTTTGAACATGATTGTTGAGCTCAATATAAAATATGATTTGCCTTTAAGTCAACTGCACATGGATTTTTCTGTAATAAGATAAAAGGGTAGAAAGTTATTTAAGGTGGCAGAGAGTCTTGATTAAGAATATTGGATCTACAGCCACATTGCCTGGATACTAATCCTAGTTCTGCTCCTTAATATTTGTGAATTCTAAGGCAAATTGTTTAATCTTTTTGTGTCTATTTCCTAATCTATAAAACAGGTATAGTAATGCCACCTAACTTGTAGGGTTGTTGTGAGGCTTAAATAATTGAATGCATGAAAAATGTTTAGACCCAGTGCTTGGCTCATTTTAGTATTCAATACATGTTAGATATTAACGTAAGTGTTGCAAAAATTAGTTCAGTCTCCAGCCCATGGATGGCTACTAATTCAGACACATTGCTAATGAGCATGAGACACAGACTAGGGCACCAGCCGGAGGCAGATAAGCATTCCCAGAGGGCAATCTGCTACCCTGACAGACTTAAAGTGTGTTATGAGCTGCTACATCAACTTAATGTCATTTTGAATTACACAAATAATTAAATGAAACAATCTCTTTCTAAAGACAAGAGGAAGAAGAACTGATGATAGAACAAATAAATATGTGTATAAAATATATTTCTATCAATTGACTTTACTGTTTTAGTGATACTGAGTAATTTTCATTTTCACATTGGAATAACTAGACATATGAAAGCTCTTAGATTAAAATGTCCACACTCAGGTATAAGTAAACTATGCATGGTCTGTACACACATACACACAAAAGGAAATGAACTGTCAAAGGGAAGGATGTTTATATATCCCTCTGTGTTTTGTCTTTTCTTATGGCTGCAGTTTATAACTGGTAATGCTTTGCGGTAAGATATTGTTGTCTTTTCACAGAGATTCTCAAACATGCGAGTTTTCTGTGTGGGACTGCTCCTTTTCAGCGTGACCTGGGCAGCACCAGTAAGCATCTACAAATTCAATTATGTTTCAGATAATCTCTTGCTCACTTCATTTTTCTTTCAAGCAATGTCTATTTAAATTAATGGCATCTACCTAATTCAGTTATTTTTAAAAGTACCAAAAAAACAGAAGCATCCAGCCTCAACACACGTAACCAAGGAGCTTCTCAGTAAACGTGTGCTGAATTATGAGATATCACCACATTGCCTTTTAAGGAAGATGAAAAACAGATTTTTTTAAAAAACCAGGAGGCAGCCATGGCATTTCAAATCAGCTGACACTAAGGAGTGATACTCAAAGACTCAAATTATGACATGGCAAAATATCCTTTTAATATTTTCCTGAAAACTTAAAGAATTTGACGTGGATGTTTTAAAGCTAATCAACTAGATTCAGTAAACAGATGAAAATACAAAGAGACAAGAACTTTCCTGTATTTCTTGCAACACGCCAATATTGTGGGATCCTACTCGTGATGGTGTCTTTATCAGATGGGACATAGTACTCCCAAGCTTAACCCAAATTAAGCCCCTATTTCCTTGGGTGTCATTTCTTCCCTCTGACTCACCCAGCTGAATATTCAGGATGTGACCAAATTATCTTGTGAAAATGCTGAGTGTTAGTTATTTTTTGCAATGCAGACACAGTGCTAATTAGATAATGTCTGAACAGCATCCTAACTTATCAGAATAACATTTTTGGTTGGAGAACCATGGAAGCAAATAGTCATCCCTTTGCCAATCATACTTAAATATAGATCCCGAGTGAGTGGGTGACCAGCAGAGTAACTAGGTTGACAAGGATGACCCGGGCAGCAGAGGGCCTCATGGAGGGCAGTAGAAGTTGGGCAGTGTATTCCCTTCTCTGCATGCACTCTGTGCAACAAGAGTGTGTAATACAATCGTGTGGGGACTGTACTGCTCACAACACACATGTGTGAGGCCCCATGCACAGACCTCACTCAATCAAGGCCTAGAGGCTCAGATGCCTCTCTCACCACTAGTGGTGGAAGAATGAGCCTTGCTGACCCAGCTCAAGTCAGCCAGCTGAAGATTTTATTTTGAGCAACATATTCCAAGAAACAGCCGGAATGGTGCTTTCTCATCATTTTCTAGTAAGTGTGCTATGTCAACATCCATTCAGTAACCACTGATCAAAAGAGGATGCCAGCTTTCCTCCCCAGAGGCAGACAATGCCATCTCCATTACAGGGCCACATTCAAGCCCAGGACATCTGCCAGCGGGTGTAGCAGGAAAAGGGGGGAATGCGTATTTCAAATGCAAGCAGCTCAGCAAGGACATAGAGACAACATTTGTAATTGTGGATGGTTAAATGTGATGTTTTCTCCCAGGTAGATAGATGCCATTTTAGTAATTACCTAAATTTCTTTAGCTTGTTTTAGTACATATACACCATGGAATATTATGCAGCCATCAAAAACGATGAGTTCACGTCCTTTATAGGGACATGGATGAACCTGGAAACCATCATTCTCAGCAAACTGACACAAGAGCAGAAAATCAAACACCGTATATTCTCGCTCATAGGCGGGTGTTGAACAATGAGAACACATGGACACAGGGAGGGGAGCACTACACACTGGGGTCTGTTGGGGGGAAATGGGGGAGGGGCGGGGGGTGGGGAGGTGGGAAGAGATAGCATGGGGAGAAATGACAGATACAGGTGAGGGGACGGAAGGCAGCAAAGCACACTGCCATGTGGGTACCTATGCAACAATCTTGCATGTTCATCACATGTACCCCAAAACCTAAAATGCAATAAAAAAAAATATATATATATATATATATACTTTAAGTTTGGGATACATGTGCAGAACATGCAGGTTTGTTACATAGGTATACATGTGCCATAGTGGTTTGCTGCACCCATCAACTCATCATCTACATTAGGTATTTCTCCTAAAGCGTCTCTCCCCTAGTCCCCCACTCACTGATAGGCCCTGGTGTTTGATATTAAATGACAGATTGGTGGCTTAAGAAATTAGTACATACTGAGCCACTTACATATGACTTGGAATTGTAAGCCAAATTCCAAATGATTCTAAAAGGGAAGAAAATAAATGTTTATTAGGCTATGCAATTTAGTTACTATTCATCAAGATACAGTTATATTAGAAAGAATTTGTTATAAGTCACAATAAATTAAAACTGTACTGAGGTACTCTATATTGTCAAGTATGTTTCTAAGACATCTATGTGTGTGTGTTCTGTAAAAATATGCCTGATCTCCCATACTATCATTTCTTTCTTTTGCTTCATATCTGCCCAACTCATTTTTATGCTTTCTTCTTCCTATAGTCCAATTTCCAGAACTGTTTGCACTGTTTGTAGTCTCAGTTTATATTCACGTGATCCTATAAGAATCAACATAAGAAATGCAATAAAGGATACAACTATAAAATGTGATTTGAAAGTAATTAATATGAACTTTAGGAACATTTCCTTTTATTACTAAATGCTTTTTCATATTTAGTCATTAAAAAATTTATTATTTTAACCCTGGGACTTTGAGGCAGAAGATTTAAATTAAAATATCTTCTCTACTTCTGCTACAACTACCAGCTGTGTAAGTGGAGGCAATTTTGTTTCTTCCACTGCGTATCTTATAAAGGTTACTTTGGGACTCAAATGAGATTACGTATACAAAATCAGTTTAGGAACCGTAAAGTGTTCTATAAATAGAAAGTGTTATTGACAAGCTATTGTTATTTTCCAGAATGGAATAGAATATTAAGCAGCTATGCCTTGGAGCCCAGCCATGGAGGAGGTGCTTTCTAAACTTCTGAGTTCATATTTTGAAGATGATTTTGTCTGCCAGACTCCAGTCTGGAAAACAAAATCCACAGAAGGGAGCTCAGTAGAGGGACTTTCTAAGGGAAGCTAGAGTAAAGTATAAGGAAGAACAGAAAGGCCAATCAGGGGTGGTGAGACCACCCAAGGATCGAAGCTACTACCACCCTTAGGGCTGGAGGGAAAAAAAAAAAGGTGCTGCTCCTAGGCCCTTGGGTTGGAGAACTAGGGCCACAAAGAACATGCACCCAGTTCTAGAGATGCAGCCCCAGACAGAGAGAACCGAGAAGGACACACCCTGGCTTCTCTCTCCTTCTACCCTCCAGTCTCATGGCAGGCTGCCTTCACTCAGACCCAGTCTGAACACAGAGAGGAAATGTAGGAATCAATTCAGATTGAGCTGGAGGTATAAAGGAGCTGAGAGCAAGCAGGGACACTCCCAGTGTCGTAGTGCAAGGAACAACGTGTCTGTATGAAACAAAATATAGAAGCTTAAGGCTTCTTCAGGAAGAATACTTTCCAGGTAAATAGGACAGCTGGCCGAGGTGGCCCTCTTTCTTTTTATCTGTTTATTTAATCTTTCCCTTAAGGAGTTCTCTCTTTCATATGATTGATCCACCGTGATGCCTGCTTCCGCTGTCGCACACCCATTCAAACACAGCCCAGTCCCGCCTGTTGGTTCCCGGTGCCACATCTGAGATAGGCTAGGAGTTTCTAAAAGAAAGAGGTAAATGAAAAATACCAAGAATGAAAGAATTGTTACACCTGTTCCTTTCATAAAACACTTGCTCCCAGATTTTAGGGTCCCTGTTCGACATGCTTTCCTGTGGTATGTAAACTTCAGCCGAAAGGCCTGGGAGAGACAACGTGCCTGGTCTGTTCTTTCTTCATTTCTGGCCTTTCTGCGCTTCAGTAGCTACCCCTCACCCTCAGCTCCCCTCAGGAAATTTTGACATTCTATGTCAAACCAAGAGAAAGAACTTGTCCTAATCTGCTGGCCGCCTCTATTTTCCCTTCTCAGAATGAAATGTCTGGCAGCAGTGAGGTTTGATCCTTGGGTGTGATCCTACCCCTCACATGAACGGCTTTGGTTTGACTCTCTGTGGGCCTTCAGCTGCATCATATCTTAATTCAACATCACAATTACTCAACTTATATAATGAATGCCCACATATAATTTAAATCATCGAACTCTGATTTTAGCTCACTTATATTTAACAATTCCCAGTTTGCCAGTGAAAACTTCTTCTTCAGTGGATTCCAATGGCAGCCAAGCTCCTTCATCTGGGGTGCCAATCCTCCCCCTCCCCTCGACACTCACTTAGCGGTTGTCTGAGCTTGAATCCAGTTCTGCCGTGGAGACATCTCCCTCTGGGGGAAGAAAGCTGGCACTGTCTTTTGTAATACTGAAGCAAATATTAACGCAATGAGTGTGTCCATCTTCTTTTGGTTAGAATGATTTTCCACATTGAATAATACGACCCAGGGAGAGAAAAATCAATGAAATGTTTGTTTGAAGAAGTCAATGAAATAGAATGTTCTAGTGGGTGAAGTTTTGTTTCTCGTTTCCTTTCAGACATTTCGACCACAGACTGAGAAAACTGAGCAAAGCTGTGTGGAAGAGCAGAGGGTAAACAGAACTAGGCTTCTCAAATAACTCTATTTTGGCTCTGCAAAGAAAAACTCAGTAAGAGAAAAGTGTAACTGTCAAAACAGTCCTGGGCACTCCAAGTGGAAGTGCAACATGATACAACATAAGGTTGGCACTTTCTAGTTAATCAGGTATTGTAATTCACACACAGTGTGTGACAGAAAAGAGAAAAACATTGTGAATAGAGATTTATTTCTCTCCAATGTGATATCTTTCTTCAAATGAAACAATGCTTTGCCAGGCAACCTTCACGGGGCTGAGTGAGTAAGAATTTGGGAACATTGCTACCAGCAAACAATGTTTTCCCGCAATGCACCTGACAAACACTTGGCTCTTGGCATGATAAATAAGGGAGTAAAGGGGAGGGAGGTTAACAGGTCTTCATGGGGAATTCTGTCTCCACAGAGTCAGCTTTCCGTGTGTATCCAGTTAAACGAATCCTCCCAGCTTTGCATGCCACCAAATTGCAGCTGGCTTCTGCCTATCACAGAAAAATACGTTCTAAGAACTAACAATCTTCTGTACTTTATCTCAGCTGAAAATTACAAAGGCCAACATTGCCAACTAATGAGCCTGAATGCCCGTGCTGTGACTTTTACCAGTTAGACATAAGACATGAATGTTGTAAAACCTGCCTTTCTCCTGGTCCCCTCACCCTCCCATCTGAAAACACTTCCACATGCTCCATTTCCATAGAAATTTAGTAATAAAGTTGATCCATCCTAGGACAGAAAGCAGTTGACAGGCCCTTAGTGAAAACAGATTCAGAGATCTGTAGAAAAGAGAATGACCAAGTGGCTGTCTCCGAGCTGGCTGACATGCACCCTCTTGTGGTGACGAGAAGTACTGCCATTTGTCAGAGGCAGAATTCAACTTCACCCAGATTTTAAAGTTTCTTATATGATCTCAGAGAGCCCAGAAACTTCTTCGTAAGAGAAAAAAAAACCCGTCTTAACATAACGTTGTGTTTTTATAGATAACATACAAGGGTCACCATGAGAAACAAGGGTTTTATGTTTTTAAGTATGTTTACATGTCACCTGGGAAGGAAAATCAAACTGACAGTAAAGGTAAGCTGAATCTCTGAATGACCATTCTTAGCATGAGCCAAACTCTGGACTAGACCTAGAGGAAAATGCAGGGGAGGCCAAGTTTACTTCTGCCTGCTCTGGGGTTTCTGTCTTATGGCTGGCACGTTTGTCCTTCCCCTCAGTCCCTAGGCTCCTCGAGCCACTCTACGACAGAACTCTGGTCCCAGAATCTTCCTGATCCCCATCCCATGCCTTGGCCCACATCTCGCTCTGCTTCAGGACCTGCAGCTGCAGGTGTGATACTAGAGGACCCCAGATGCCCATGGACTGCTGTGTTACTGCTTCTGAGTAATGTCTGGTGTTTTAGAAGGAAGTTTTCTTGACATAGTCTACCATATGCTCTAATGGTGGGGATCCCAGCAGGGCATGGCTAAGGGGAGAAACCATTTTGGCCTAATGAGTGACACATTTTACTGTCTCTTAAATTCATCCCATGGATAACTCCATCTGTGTTGGGCTGCTCAGAAGAAAAAGAATGAGGCCCTTGTCACTACAGTGACAATAATTCTTTTCACTCAGTCCCTTCTTGCAGATTCATGGGCCAAAGGGGCTGGAAATAGCTTGAAATGCCATCAGCAAAAGGGCTATTTACTTTTTCCAAATCTGCTTTGATTTCCCATGGAAGTAATAGATTCCCTTCAGAATGCTACTTTCTTCTGCCATCAGTATCCTTTAGATGGCATCTCTAAGACTACATCTAACTGTAAATAAGTTAAAATGCACTCAACTGTATGTTGAGTTCTTACTAGTGTGTAGGACATTATGTGAGATTAAATGACTGAGAAAACAAATTCTTTCTCTCCAGGATCTTAGAGCTAGAAAAGAAACAAAAGGCACTTACAAAAATTACTGTGAAACAAGACAGAATGTGGGAAGTCCTATGCGAGTAGTACGCAGAAGAAATCAAAATATCATGTGTTAGGGGCCTGGAGTAGAAAGAAATTAGTTCCTGGCCTGGTGTGCAGGGAAAGATACATAATGGAAATAATTGCTCTGGGCCATGGAGGATGAGTAGGATTTGAGCAAACAGAAGTGAGTGGGTGAGGCCATTCTCCATGAAAAGGCTGGTAGGCACCAAGGCATGGAGACAGAAAAGCAGAGCAGAGCAAAGCGGCCAGCCAAATGGTACACAGACCGTCAAACAGTCAGAAATTATTTAACACAAGCAAATGTCAAAAAAGTTTTCTTCTAGTTTTTGATATTTTCTTCAGTGTAAAAATAGCCATTATACACCACATGTTAAAAGTTGTTTCATGTTTTCATTAACAAAAGAATTCTACTCAGTCTTCTAACAAAATGCACACAATTCATTAATATACATTTTACTTTTTTAAAAGCAGAGAAACACCAAAAATAAAATACAACTTCCCACCTCAGAGTAGGGAGAGAAAAAAAATTAGGAAGAGACTATTTTAATCTACTGATTTTAGGTTTAGTGTTTAACTCAAAAGGTTATATTAGCAATCAGTAAACAAGCAAGCAATGAAACTTGATTGCAAAGGAAAATTTAAATGTCCAAGTAAACCTTTCCAAGACTCAATGACTTAAGTCAAATGTTTAAAATACTTTTTCTTTAGTTATACATGACAAAGTTTGTTTCTATTTTTTCTCATGGCAAAATCTTATTTCAGAATATACCCACGAATACTAAAAAGGTAATTAACGATAATGTCATAACTTTTACAAATAAATAATTTCAAATTATATTTTACAGACCACATATTAGCCAGCTTCTTAAAAGTAGAGGGCACTTATATAAGCCATTTTTATTTTGAGATTCAAATGTGAGCTGATTCAACAGTTGCCCCACTACTTTCCAACAGTTAATAAGATACATGTATAAAAGCAAACATTCCTCCAAGCAGAACAGTACCTCTGTTTGAGGGTGAAAAAAGAGAGAGAGTCCAATCAAAATCTATTTCAGATTACATCCCATCAAGGGCTACAAGTTTGCAGAACACACAGCCCTAGGGTAACATCTGGGCAATAAAGGAGTGGAGGGGTCCATCTTCATCTGCCTCTCCAACCAATGTTGGACAAATCCAGAGACTGGGAGGACAACTGTGCACGCCTATCATTAATATATAGTTAATATATTAATATATCATTAATATATATAATTAATATATCATTAATATATCGAGGAAAGAAACTATCATCCATTATAAGGCTAGATATAGTTCCATATGCTTTACATCAGGCGTCCCCAAACTTTTTACACAGGGGGCCAGTTCACTGTCCCTCAGACCGTTGGAGGGCCGCCACATACTGTGCTCCTCTCACTGACCACCAATGAAAGAGGTGCCCCTTCCTGAAGTGCGGCGGGGGGCTGGATAAATGGCCTCAGGGGGCCGCATGCGGCCCGCAGGCCGTAGTAGTTTGGGGACGCCTGCTTTACATGCATTATTTAATAAAAATCATTTAATTCTCTCCAAAATGCTGAAAGGTAGACATCAATTTTAGTTTACAGCTAAAATGGCTAAGGCTCAGAGAAGTGAAATAATGCTCGCAAGATCACACAGCCCATAAATGGCAGTTAGACAACTGATTCTAATGCACATGCTCTTTCCATAGCACAGCTACTTTGGTGAGCACTGGGCTGAGGGATTTTAAGAAAGACTGGCAATTCCTGCTTGCTATTTCACTCAACCTATTCCCTATGATCCTGGCTTCCCTGGATTTGGTTTTTCTATCTTCTTTGCTATCTTCCCTATACACTTGATCAAATACTATGAGCTTCTGGCTGAATGCTCTTTTTCTCTCCATCAGGGAGCTCTCATGTATTCTGACATCCTTAATGAACACATCTAAGATGTCCCCATGCTTGACAAGAGCCAACAAATTGAAGTGGTGGTCTAAAAAACTGCAGAAAATTAAGCTGTATTAGTAAAAACAGGGCTGTGGTTAAGGCAAGGAAGCTGATGGATGCCCCGTGCTTGGGGCTGATCAGGCCACATAAGAGTCAAGGTCCGATTTGGAACCCCACAAACAAAAGAGAATTCATAATAAGGTGATGGGTCTGAATGTAGTGACCTAGCACAAGAGAACTGTAGTGTCGGCCTGCAGAAGAGAAAGCAGCCAGTGAGTTCGGAGGAAAACTAAACTTTTTCAAATGTTGGGAGGGTTTCATAGGAAAGAGGCAATAACCTTAATACTTGTTGCATCAAGAAAAATGGATAGTAGTTTCAGGTTAAAAATTCTTGAAAAATTTACAGCTACCTGTAAGTGAAACAATAGCATCTGAAAATAATAAACAATTAGCCTGTAAGATGGTCAAGGAAAGAAGAGTTGATCATAGGCTATGAAAACTGGGAAGGACTTATACTAGGACACCCCAGGAGCCTGTGATACCCAATTCTCTATCTCTAACCGTATATTGTTTTTTGAGCTCAGGTTCTATATTCCCTTAACATCAATATGTCTAGTATTAAAGCCCTTGTCTTTTTCACCCTATCTTCACTCTTTCCATAGCACAGCTACTTTCGTGAGCACTGGGCTGAGGGATTTTAAAAAAGACTGGTAATTCCTGCTTGCTATTTCACTCAACATATTCCCTATGATCCTGGCTTCCCTGGATTTGGTTTTTCTATCTTCTTTGCTATCTTCCCTATACACTTGACCAAATACTATACATGTTAACATTTCAGTTCATTTTAGTTTTTAAGGCTTTTCTGTTTGGGTACCAGTAAAAGGACACACACACACACACACATATATATATACACACACATGAGTGGGGAGGTCCAGAGTTAGTTCATCTTCATCTGCCTCTCCAACCAATGTTAGAGAAGTCCAGAGACTGGGAGAACAACTGTGCATCCTGTAATCACACGACTATCATTAATATATCTAGGAAAGAAACCATACATTTATATATATATATAAATGTGATTATAACATTTATATGTATAATATATAAACCATATATAAATATATATAAACCATACATTTATATATATATTATAAATGTGATATATATAAATGTTTTCGTATATTTTTATATATATAAATGTTTTCATATATTTATATGTGTGTGTGTGTATATATATATATATATATATATATATATATATATATATAGTTTTTCTTTGGCATAATCATAATCCAAGTGATTACATCTCATTACTGGATACTGTGAAAGCCTCCTACGTGTTCTTTCTTACCACTATTCCTCCTAAGCCCTTGATTTTTTATTTTGTCAATCCCCTATGAACTTTCATTAGCTCTTCATACTCTACAAGGTAAAACCAAATTCTTCACCCTGGCATTCCAGGTTCTACAAGTCTCCAGCACTCTGTTTGTCTGTGCAGACTCAATTGGATATAAGGTCTCTGCCTCACAGACCTGCTCCCACCCTCCACACCCCTACAGGACCACTGCCTTTGCCAATGAATATCACCAGATATTGCTTAGAACATGTAGCACCCAATCTAATTTCTGACGTGTTCCAATCCCTCAATAAATATCTCTTATGTTGGTTTCATATTACTCCTCAATTCAAAGGCCTATGTAGAGATGTTGTATATTCCATATCATCCTACGATTTGGGGGTGAAAGGAAAGAATGACATTTAGTCTGTCTATAATTGTTCTGTTGCTCAAGAGCTCCCCATGGAGGGGCCAGGGAAGATGCAAGATTAAATTCAATCTGTTTAAACTTAAGGTTATCTAATAATTAAAACAGTTATTAACAAATTGGTCTCTTTTAGATAAAAATGCTCAGATCCTCACTCCTCCTCCTTCTCCCTCTAAGATGGCATCCAGGTGTGGCTTACACCATCCACTACATACCATGCACCATATGGACAAACATAGCTTACCCCATAGTGAAGAGGAAGCCTTGGAATCTTCAGCATGCACAGGATAATTCTGCCTAACCACCTGCATGCTGCTTGCCCTGCTTCATTCTTAAATGAAAGCTGTTGGCTACCATAGCTTAGGATTCAATCAGTATAGTCTTGACTGAGGCCCAGTGGTGATTCAGCCTCTCTTAGCTCCCATGGGCAATTTAGACCCCTCTCTGTTTGAGTATGACTCACATTTGTCTCTAGTATATATGTTCCATCTCCACTGCTCCTTTTAGAGCCACTTCACTTCCTCTACGGCAACACCCTCTGGAAACCTCCAGACCAGATGCTCAGACACTTCTCTAATTAGCCCTTGCTACAGAGAAATAGTGAGTGGCATAGGGCACAGTCAGTCTCAGCTCTTTCTTCCTGACCACACTGTTCTGCCAAACTCACTGAAAGCTGGCTGCACCCAAGGGTGGCAAAACCCAGGCTATGAAGCAGCATATTCGCAGATCCTGCCCCTTCCACCCACTACCCCACAAACCAAAAGAACGAATTGAAATACAGGCATAAATACTTTATTCTCCTCCTCCACTTTCTCTTTTTCGCTCATTATTCTCCTAGGATCTTTTTTTTAAATGTCAGAAGATTCTTCTATTTGTAGATTTTCTATTTAAAAAGTAGCAAGAAAGAAAGGAAAGGAAAAGACATATTCCTTTAGACAGCTGAATACCTCTAATGATCAGAATGAAGGAAAGAAAAAGAGAGAGAGAGAACTAATTTTAATATATGAAATCCAATTTACTGGCAATGACTCACTATTCCCACGAGGTAGCTTTATTCATATTATGTCTCAATTGTGTCCTGTTCCCAAACAATTGAATATGCCACTTATTCTTAAAATATTCTCACAACTTCCCTTCTGCATATTTGAATCTTACCCATTTTCAAGCCTAGCTCATTATTCTTTCTCTGTGAAACCTGATTTTACTATAATATAATGACCTCTCACAGTAAACCTCTACTGAGTTAATAGCTCCTTTTTATTAAATATCTGGTGGTTTGTTTTTATATTGCCTAAGAATTATTATATTTTTGAAATTTTACATAAAATAATCACTTCGTATTGAAAATTGTACTTTAGCAGGAAGAAAAAAACGAAGACAATATCGGTTTTCACCATTTGGGCAAGAGAAGAAATCAAGAGCTGTCATCTAAAGAAAATATTGTCCAGAAAAGAGAAAAAGATTTGTCCCTTTCTGAAGCCAGGGAGAATAACCAAAGTAGTAAATCCCAAAATCATTTCACAAATAGACAGAGACCGAATGAAGATTATAGTATCAGTAACAAAGAGAATGTCTACGATGGCCTGAAGATGTCAGTTTATTCTGAGTCAACTGGGAATAAAGGGTTTGAAGATGGAGTTGACGCTATCAGCAAACTACATGACCAAGAAGAATATGGCGCAGCTCTCATCAGAAATGACATGCAACATATAATGGGGCCAGTGACCGTGATGAAACTTCTGGAGGAAGAAAACAAAGAGAACAAACCTAGGAATGTTCTAAACAAAATTCCTGCAAGAATAAACTATGCTAAAGCACACTTGAAGGATAAAAAGAAGCCTCAAGGAGATTCCCAAGCCCAGAAAGGCCTAGTAAAAAGCAAAAGCACCCACCACATTCAACACAACATTGACTACTTAAAACACCTCCCAAAGGTCAAAAAAATTCCCAGTGATTTTGAAGGCAGTGGTTATACAGATCTTCAAGCAAGAGGGGACAATGACGTATCTCCTTTCAGTGGGGACGGCCAACCTTTTAAGGACATTCCTGGTAAAGGAGAAGCTACTGGTCCTGACCTAGAAGGCACAGATCTTCAGACAGGGTTTGCAGGCCCAAGTGAAGCTGAGAGTACTCATCTTGACACAAGAGAACCAGGTTATAATGAAATCCCAGAGAGAGAAAAAAATGGCAAACATACCATTGGAAGCAGGGATGAAACTGTGAAAGAGGCAAGTGGTGTTGATGTCAGCCTTGTAGAGGGCAGCAACGATATCATGGGTAGTACCAATTTTAAGAAACTCCCTGGAAGAGAAGGAAACAGAGTGGATGCTGGAAGCCAAAATGCTCACCAAGGGAAAGTGGAATTTCATTACCCTCCTGCGCCCTCAAAAGAGAAGAGAAAAGAAGGCAGTGGTGATGCAGCTGAAAGTACCAATTATAATGAAATTCCTAAAAATGGCAAAGGCGGTGCCAGAAAGGGTGTAGATCATTCTAATAGGAACCAAGCAACCCTAAATGAAAAACAAAGTTTTCCTAGTAAGGGCAAAAGTCAGGACCTGCCCATTCCTTCTCGTGGTCTTGATAATGAAATTAAAACCAAAATGAATTCCCTTAATGGCCCCAGTAATGAGAATATAATAACACACAGCAGAAAATATCATTATGTACCCCATAGGCAAAATAATTCTATGGGGAGTAAGGGTACATCACAAAGGAAAGGCTCCTGGGGTAGACAACCCCATTCCAACAGGAGGTTTAGTTCCCCTAGAAGAGACGAGAGCAGTGATTCATCTGACAGCAGCAGTTCAAGTGAGAGCAGTGGTGACTAGTGCACCAGGAGTTCCCAGCAGGGTGACGCTCTGAAGCCCTCGCCACCTGTGAGTTGACGTAGAGGAGAGCTATCTGACAGCTGACCAGATGAAGAGAGGACAGAGTGAAGAACTGAGTGAGCCAAGAATCCTTGTTTCCTTGGGGGAATTTTTGCTATTTTAATAGTCATGACATAAAATTCTATTAAAGTTATAACATTTTTAAGAAAAATATTACAGATTTGTGAAATAGGTAACATTTGAGTAGATATCATTTAAAAATAATTTGTGAATGTCACAAATGCCTTCATGTTGTTTGCTCTGTAGACATGAAAATAAACAATATCTCTCTATGATCATTTGTATTAAGCGATCTATAAGAAACTCTGTTGTCTGTGGTGCTTCATTTCAGAGGCAACCAGCTTAGTTCTGCCTCCAGCAAGGGAAGTGCTTTTGAAATTGACCCGCTGGAGAAATCTCAGGTGTGCTCCTCCACCCTCTCTGCTTGAGCCAGCCATTCCTTTTCCCTCTGACCTCCCTCTATGCTGATAAAGAGATCTCCGTATTTTCTTACACTCTTTCCTCTGTTGCACACATTGCACATATCCTAAGGCGAATATCCGCTCCTGAAACAAATATCCATATTATCATTTTTCTTGGTTCTACCTCCTTCCAGACAAAGAGGACAATAGGCTAGAGGGTGGGCAAGAGGGAAAATTTGAGGAGAAACACAAATGCAAAGCCAGGACAAAAACTTTGTTGGAGAAATATCATTCATTGTCTCATCCCAAATCATTTCCACACTGTTTCTTTCTCTTGTCTTTCAGTGTAGATGTTTTTCCAGCTAATAATGGCTTTGTGTCACTGTTCCGGAAACTAGACCCAAGTCTCCTTGGTTAGGCAGGAGGGAAGAGCTCTGGGAGGCTTTTGCCCCTCCTGATAAGATGAACTTATGTAGCTGGTGTACCTTTCTCCTTCTTGACCTTTTCTTGGCTTGACGTGAACCTGATGACTGGAGGAGCAGCCATGCTGTGGCCATGAAGGAAAAGACAAAATAATCATAGAGGAACCACTGAACCAGCTCCATCATCAGCCTCCTGCCTCCACAATCTTTGTCCTGTGAGAAAAAAAAAAAAAAGCTCCTTTTCAGCCATTGTTTGGAATTTTTGTTGCCGTTGTTATTGGCAGCTGAATTGAATTTTTAATTGATGTACCTTTCTATTCTTAACATTCCTCCAAATTAGAAAGGCCAAGAGAAGAAAGGAGAGAGGTAGGGAATAGAGAAAGAAAAGTGCACACAATTCCTCTGCAACATGTAAGTTCCCAAACAACAGAAATCATGACTGAGACAGTCTGTACAGCACCTAGATTATTAAGTTAAATAATGTATGTAGCAAAAGTCAAGTCAATATGAATATATTACATCACCTTCAAAAAATCTAAACTCCCACATTGGGTAGATAGAGGGTGCTTCGTTTACTAAATGAAAGTGGTAATGTAAGCTATTGAATAAATCAGACTCTCAAGATACACAAATAATAATGGCTAACATAGTTACCATGAGCTGTGCTGTTACGTCCTTTAATCTGCACAGCTACTCTATAATATGGATACCATTATTACCCCCATTTTACAGATGAAGAAACAGACACAGATCTGTAAGTATCTGCTAATAAGCTAGGATTTATACCCGAGGAGTCTGGTTCCAGAGTCTTTGCTCTTAAACAGTCACTAAATTGTCATATATTTCAAAGATAAATATACATAATATACGCAAACATATATGACTGTGTATATACATAAACATTTATATACACACGTTTACATAGAGTATGTGTATATTCATCCACATATGTGAATATGTGTGAGTATATTGTGTGTTCATGAGTGCACCCACACACAGAGAGAGAGAAACTTGAAAGAATGCAAAATGGAACCTAAAAACAAGGAATATCTTTTTGCCTCATTTGCTCCCCATCTTCTGGAAATAACAGATCAGAAGCAGGGAAAGGACTCAACGTATCACCCAATGTTACCATCAGAAGTCCAGAGTAAACTATTCCTAGTACTTTTCTTTTAAAAAAATAAAAGACAATTTGGGCAAAACAAAACACTGAAAGCAATTAATGAAGTAAAACAAAAATCTATTAGAATTTAAATTGCAGATTAATAAATTAAAATCAAGCTTCCCAGAGCTCTTCCCTCCTGCCTAACCAAGGAAACTTGGGTCTAGTTTCCAGAACAGTGACACAAAGCCATTATTAGCTGGAAAAACATCTACACTGAAAGACAAGAGAAAGAAACAGATTTATATCAGACTTTAACATGTGAAAGTCTGATAACAGAAAAACACTTGGCTTGGTTTAAAAAAAAATACAATCTGATGGAGAAAAGCGAGTGCTTTCGTTGGGTAAACACAGGTGGACCTTTCCAAAAGTCACTTGTCCTAGTCTGCCATCTAGTGGAGAAAGTGCATATTTCAATTCCGTGGTCCGATTTTGTTTCCTCTCTCCAAAGCTTTAGGGTTCATGAATATTTCTTCAAAACACTGAAAATGTTCATATTTTTTTCATCCAGTTAAGATAAACTAGAAGTGTGTCAGTATCCATGATGCATTGCTATTTGATGCAGACGTGGAGGAATTAGTCCAAAGACAAAGGATCAGAGATCCACAAAGAGCCAGCAGTCAGGAGTGAGGCCATGCCTTTTCCAAAGCCATGTGTTAGCCATCAAAGCTGCACTAACCTCAGTTACAACACACACGCGTGCGCGCGCGCGCACACACACACACACACACACACACAGACGAGAGAGAGAGAGAGAGAGAGAGAGAGAGAGAGAGAGAGAAAGAGAGTGAGAGAGAGAGAGATTTCTGTTTCCGAAATTGGGCAAAGAATTTCAGCCTCACGTAGCTGCCTTATAAGGGATGATGGACATTGACCTAGCCTGCCACCTTGTGCTCAAAAAGTAAAGCTCACTGTACCAGTCCTGGGAGCAGGCTCCAGTTCCGTCATTTATTTGCAGCCCTGGTACTCCTGGTACTCCCTCCAACCTCTCCTTCCTGGACCTCTCTGCTTGTAAATATTTACCTTGATTTTAGAATACTAATTAATCTGTTCTTGGCAAGTCCAGAAGTCAGGATAATGTGTCTGACTTTGTCTGAAATAACATTTAGCTCAGTAGAAAAATATTTATTGAACGACCATCTTTTACAAAATTATTCGGAGATCAAAAGAAGAAGAGATGATCTTGGTCCTTATCAAGACTATAAGGAAGTAAAGAGAAAGTCATACAAAGGATACAAGGGAGAATGTATTAAACAATAAAAATATAAGTAAAGCGAGACAGGAGTTCTGAGGAGATGAATTCTAACTGAAGGGAAGAACCAGGGGATAGTAAAATCTATTTTCCTTAACATATTACACATGTAGAGAGGCTGCAGATAGTAAGTCTCACAGGTAAATAAGAGCTTAGCAGTAGGTAACCTTAAGTGATCCCATGCGTAGTTCAGAGCTTAAGGCAGGTCTCCCCAACCAGAGGATGGGGAAGGAGTTGTGAGCGAGGTCAGGGGAGCTGGAAGGAAGAAGACCAGTCAGGAGGAAGCCACTCAGCAGGCTTTCTCTGCCTGTGGTCTAGAACAGGCATTTTGTTGTCTCCTCACTCTGCCTTTACGGCCTGCCTTGAACTAAGTAGGAGCTCAAGACAGTGTAAGTTTCAAAGACATTATGATGCTTTTACAGAAGTCCACCTTTCAAAAACAACTTCTCTATGAAAAAGTAAACTCTTAGGCCGGGCGGGCGCGGTGGCTCAAGCCTGTAATCCCAGCACTTTGGGAGGCCGAGGCGGGTGGATCACGAGGTCAAGAGATCGAGACCATCCTGGTCAACATGGTGAAACCCCGTCTCTACTCAAAATACAAAAAATTAGCTAGGCATGGTGGCGTGTGCCTGTAATCCCAGCTACTCAGGAGGCTGAGGCAGGAGAATTGCCTGAACCCAGGAGGCGGAGGTTGCAGTGAGCCGAGATTGTGCCATTGCACTCCAGCCTGGGTAACAAGAGCGAAACTTCGACTCAAAAAAAAAAAAAAAAAAAAGAAAAAGTAAACTCTGCTAGTCCAGAGAATGATACTTACAGTCATAGGCATTAAAATATAGTAGATGACCCAAAGGAAAAGGAAAAGAAATAGATGATTCTGGATGAAAACCAGGAAGAAAGCAATTGGGGCTGAAAGAGAAAGGGGCAGAAAAATGGTTAGAAAAAACTTAATGAGGAAATCTGGAAAGAAAGGAGAACAAAACTCCAATACAATCCTACATCCAGAAATCCAAACGAGCATAATGTCAAAAATGATGAGTGGACGCACACAAAAGCTGCAAGGAAATCTACCTGAAGCCATGGTTTAGACTTCCGAGAATAAGAACCCGAAGAGCTGTTTCATTAAAGGAACAATACTTTATCAATTTATGGGCATGCATTAGTGTAACAAAAACACTGTCTAGAAGTGACTCTTGCTGGATTTGAATTTTAAGTAGATTTTTACAACTGTTAGGTTAATGTATTAATAATAGAAGTCAAACAATTTTAAATAATTTTCACTTAAAACAAGAACCTGAGGAAGACAGAAGTATTAGGTTGGTGCAAAGTAATTGCCATTACTTTTAATGGCAAAAACATTAATTACTTTTGCACCAACATAATATTATGTGAAGAAAGCAAGTTGTCTATTTAGCAAAGAGGTAGTTCTGAGCAGGACAGCTGGGGCTGATCTTAGAAACACTGCATTAATCAGTGAATGGAGTAATATTTGTGATATAAGCCATGAATGGGGACCAGAGATTTCCATTTTTAACAGGTTCCTCAATTGATTTTAATGCAAGCCAAAGTGTGAAATCACTAATATGGATGTCTTTCCCAGTCACCTTCAAATCAGTCACCTAGGTCTCTCACAAATCTATGGCTAAGCCAGACCTTCCCCTGTATTAACCTGGCATTGCAGGAATGTTTCTGTCTATGATGAAAAATAGCTTGTCCTTGTAGATGATCTCATATCAACAAGTAATAAAAATATCACTTAAAGTGAATGTATAAGGCCGGGCGTGGTGGCACACACCTGCAATCCCAGCACTTTAGGAGGCTGAGGTGGGACAAATCATCTGAGGTCAGAAATTCAAGACCAGCCTGGGCAACACGGTAAAACCCCATACCTACTAAAAATACAAAAATTAGCCAGGCCTCGTGGCACAGACCTATAATGCCAGCTACTCAGGGGGCTGAGGCAGGAGAATCACTTGAACCTGGGAGATGAAGGCTGCAGTGAGCCAAGATTGTGCCACTGCACTCCGGAATGGGTGACAGAGCAAGACTCTGTTTCAAAAAAATAAATAAATTTTTAATTAATTAATTAATTAATTCAGTGAATGTACATGATAGCATTTAAAAATGGACCTTTACACAGTCTCTCGCAAAACAGAAACTATTCACAGCATGTGTATGTGACTTCCCCTACTCACTACTCTGTGGAAAATAATCTGGTGATTGTAGAGCCGTAGTGTGCCATGGGTCATGTACAAATCGGTCATCCTAACAGGATATGATCACGACTGTTCAAGGTTTATGTGTCTCTGCAAAAGACAGAACAGAAAGTGTGACAAGGAAACAAAGAAGGAACAGAAGGGCCAAAAGTTGAAAGTGCAAGGGTGCAAAAGTCACAATGTGCTGACTCGAGACCGAGCTTGCTGCCTCTTGCTGCGTAAAAGTGTGAATTCTAGAAGAGCGTTCCCGATTAATAGAATCTTTAATCAGTAGACTTTTAAAGCAGCGATCCATGAATTTGTAGTGTTCTTCTACAAAACCTGCCTCTGTCCTGGTTCAGTGTTGATGCTCTGTCTTCCACATAGATCCGGCTGATGAATGACCCTTCCAGGGAACGGTCCCGCAGTTGCACCATCATCTTATTCGTCATGGCTGGATGAATAAAGAAGGGATGTACAAGTAGGAAAGCGGAAAGCCCCCCAACATCTGAGCCTACCTGTAGCCAACAGAAATGAGTCTCCAACCCAGTCTTTCGGCTTCCTTATTTCAGCTTACTCTGGCTGTTCATCTAACACTTACTAAAAGCATATGACAGTAAGCTTTGAATCAATTCACATGCATTCTGCTCTCAAAATAATGTTTATAGTTTTCTGATTATGATAGAAATGAAAAACCCAGTGTATAAAATTACAAAAAAAAAATCAAGAAAAAATTACACTTTCATCACGTTTCCTTCCAGTTCTTTTTCAAACTATATATATTGGCGTATATTCTAAGAAAACATTATATTCTTTTAGTGTCCTTTTCTCTTAATATACTCTTTTATCACATTACCAAACATTTTCAAATTTTATTATATACATTTACCACAATTTGTTCAGTCCACTACTGAATGATATATACCATTTTCCCAGTTTTTCTCTATTATAAATTCATGTTTTTTCAACTTTATCAATGTATGATTGAAAAATAAAAATTGTATATGATGCTTAATCATTCTTTTTAAATGGCTGTATAAAATTACTGCTTGGATTTACTGTCATTTTTTTTAGCCATATCCCTATTGATAGGCATTTAAATCGTTTTTAGCTATTCACTATTCAAACAGTGTTACAATAAACATCACCGGTGATGTATCTTTGTGTACAAGGATAGGGTAAATTTCTAGCATTGCCAAGTCTATTTTAAATATGAGATACAAAAATGTATCACCAAATTGCATATACCTGAAACCAGGTTCCTAGGGCAAGTAGGTGAACATTGTGCATTACATAAATTTGCCTCTGTGACACTTCCGCCTGCACACAATATGTCCCAGGGCAGTTAATTCCAAACACTGGTCACAGACGAGGTCCAGTGGAGTCATCTGAGGATCGATCTTTATAATAAAGCACAACCTCTGGAGCTCCTTCTCCAAAGATTCCGGTTCTTTAGCGGGTCCTAGGAATCTGCATTTTAGGAAACTTCCAGGTAACACTAATGCACAGCCAGGTTTGAGCATCACTGCCTTAAGAACCCGCGCTGAGCTTTTAAAATGGAAAACCAGAACATAGTCACTAGATGGCAACCTCGCTCACTTTGTGAAAAGCATTTTGAAACAAAGCAGAGAGTTTTTAACTTTCATTCACAATTAAATTTGGAAATGTCTCCCTAAAGGAATTTTTTAAAAAACATACAATCAGATGCCTCTCTTTTATAATGACCATATCCTATTATTTTTAAACTCCATAATCAAAAACAAGGGCTCTCTTGTTTGAATAGTAACAGCCCCCTCTGGAAACTTTTAATCCAGTTTTTGTTTGCACACATCTCCCCTATAAAACTCTAAATTTCCTGTTTCCATAGACAATAAACTGGAATTTGTCTTAACTACAAAGTCTCTTTCCTTTCTTACTATGTCTGAATCTCATTAAAGCCAGGACAAGCTGTGTTTTGTTTCATGAGGCTAAACCCCCTGACATGAACACTTTGCCATTTTTTTTCTAACGTGCTCTATATGGGTGCAGAGATACTTGGAAGGACCCTTAGAGATCATCTGACCCAGTGCTCACCTAAAGCAGGGTCACTGTGTTTTATCCCTAATAGCTGGTTGTTTTGCCACTGTTTACATACTTACACTAACAGGGAGTCCGGGAGTCCATTACCTTACCCTACACTTTTGGTGCTAGGCAGAATGATTCATTCATTTTCCACATGACATCTTTCCTGTTTTCTATGCTTCTCCTCATCAAACTAAACATTTTTCAATGACCTTTCATGTGATCTTTCACCACACTTACCTCCAGTTGGTTGGGCACAATATTCCACATATTGTTTGAACATCTCAGCA
Source organism: Saimiri boliviensis (assembly GCF_048565385.1). NCBI lineage: Eukaryota > Metazoa > Chordata > Mammalia > Primates > Cebidae > Saimiri > Saimiri boliviensis. The sequence goes on from NC_133451.1 coordinate 80,963,178, forward strand.
GACTATGTAATAGTCCACCCTTTATTCTGGCCACTCCATCCTGTTAATATAGTCTAGGATTGTGTTAGATTCCTTAACATCTACAAAATGCCTGTGCCAGTACTTGGTCCAAAATACAGTCTGACTCCATATCAGTTTCCCTTTCCTCTGATTTAATTTCTAACTATATAAGTACTAACATCTATTTTCTGTTTGCTCATGTGCTTGCTCCATAAAAAACAATATTAGACCAGTTCTGTTCTTTATATTATGTTATATAATTTATTTTCTGATCCAGCATGCATAATGCTCTATTTCATAATGCTCTTTTATTGAAGTTTCTCCAATCTCGACTTTGTGATCCTAAATATTAACTATCACTCTCAGTTTTTGAGATGAAGATACTTCCTGAGTGTTCATTCAGCAGACTGTAGGAATGTTGAATAGGGCAGACAGCAGGCCAGGGCAGTGCCTGTAGCATATTGATATTGGCCTTCTTGTAGCCTGATGTATTGATCTATTAATCAATACTTTTTGGGTGCAGCTGTTCAGCTAATAATGACTATGGCTGTATTATTAACTAGCTTAGATATGCTCACAAAAGAATTTTGTCAAATGCGTTGCTAATATCAATATGCTTAGCTCTACATCATTTTCTAAATCTACAAGACCAGCAATATAATCAAAAATTCAATCAGGCTGGGCGCGGTAGCTCATGCAGGTAATTTCGGAACTTTGAGAGGCCGAGGTAGGCAGTTTGCTTGAGTCCAAAAGTTTGAGACCAGCCTAAACATGCTGAAACCTGTTCTCTACAAAATATACAAAAATCCGCTGGGCATGATGGTGTGCTCCTGTGGTCCCAGCTACTCAGGAGGCTGAGGCCGGAGAATCGCTTGAAACTGGGAGACGGAGGTTGCAGTGAGTTGATATTGCACTTCTGCACTCCAGCCTGGACAGTAGAGCAAGACTTTGTCTCAAAAAAAAAAAAAAAAAAAAAAAAAAAAAAAGAAAAGAAAAAGAAGAAATCAGAATAGTGACAATACAGAGACCCGTGACAGTGTAGACTTAAAAATAACTAAAGGTAACTTACACTCTTGGGAAAGTGAAATAGATTACAACCAAATTAGAAGTAAAATTACAACTACAATCCCTGGACACATGTAAAACAGACCCAAGAAAACTCTGAAAGGTGGAGAGAATTAAAAGGATGGGTCAGGGACCTTAAGACTCAAGGAATGACAAGGCGTTCAGTTTTCCGAGCTGTTTTTGGTCTCATTTATCCCAGACTTGGAGCTCAAGATGCTGGCAACCCAGAAACACCAAGTACAGACAAAAAAAAAGCCTGCACACTCTAGCCAAAAGAGCAGGAAGAGGCAGTCCAGCCACCCTGAACACTTTTAGACAATAACCACTCTACTCCAGCCAAACACCACAGAGAAAACTGTGGTCCCAACCCCACCCACACAAGCCAAGGCTGAGTGGGGAACTCAGACTTCCAACCTCGAGGGGCCGCCATGAGGTGCCTCAGCCCTGTCACCACCACCACCTCTGGGGTGGCATCACAGGAGGCTAAGAAGAGAGCTCGTACTCTCATTCCTGCAAGCCTGTTACACGCTGTCCCTGTGGTATCAATGCGGTCTGGACTCCATTTCCACCCAGCATCTTCCTGCTGAGGTGGGGGCAGGGGAGGTCTAGTGGAAAGTCAAGATTTTTACCAATGCTCAGCTGTAGCAATGCCACCTGCCCACGGTGCCAGTGGAGATCACGTGGGGAGCCAGAACTCCCATCCTTTCCTGTAGTAATGAGGAACCCCCAACATAGCATGCACACACACACAGAGATGTCACGGGAGGCCAAGTGGGAAAACTGGGATTCTACCTCCACCCTTCTAGAGTGCTGTCATAGAAGCAAGAAGAGAAGTTAAATAATACCCAGAGTCTTATCATATGAAAGTAGCCAGGACTCAATTGATAATCACTCATCATTCAAAGAAACAGGAAGATCTTAAACTGAATGAACAAAGGCAATCAATAGATATCAACACTGAGTCAGCAGAGATGTTAGAATTTCCTAACAAATTACTGTAAAGCAGCCATCACAGGAATGCTTCAATGAGAAATTTGCAAAGGCACTTCAAACGAATGAAAAAAGTAGAAAGTTTCAGCAAAGAAAGAGATGATCTAACAAAGAACCAGATGGAAATGTTAGACATGAAAAAGACAATAATGGAAATTTTGAAAAACTCAGTGGATGGGCTCATTAAAAGAATGGAGGGAACAGAGGGAAAAATCAGTAAACTGGAAGATAGAATAATTATTCAGTCTAAACAGAGAAAATATAGCCTGCAAAAAAAAAAAAAAAAAAAAAAAAAAAAAAAAAAAAAAAAAAAAAACACAAGAGCAGAGCCTCAGGGACCTACGGACTATAACAGAAGATCTAACACTTGCATCATTGGAATTCTAGAAGGAGAGGGGAAAAAAGAGCAGGGCTGAAAAAGCACTTGAAAAAATAATGGCTGAAAACTTTCCAAATTGGCAAAAGACAAAAACCTATGGAGTTAAATAGGTGGATGAATGGCAGACAAGATAAACCTACAGAAACCTACAGCAAGCTAGAAAGATCATACAGATCATTCTCCTTTCTGAATGAACAGAGTGAGAAAATCTGATGCATCCATTAGCTGAATTACTCTAGAGTAAGGTCATCTGATCTCTCAAATAATAAAGGATTCTATTTCCTGACCCAGTCAGAAGGTTAGCCAAACCTGTCATCAGAATGTTATTACATTTGCCTAGGAGGGAACCTTGCATGCAGGGCGCTTGCTAGTGAGCCTAACAGGACAGAGTGGAGCCTTCGTTGTACCTGAAGGAACAGGCTTTTGGCTGTTTTTGGCTGTTTGCTAATACATGCTTGAACATGGGGTAGCATCCTGTCTGAGACCTGTTTTCACTGTTAGATACCACCATGGGAGCAAAGTCATGGGAAAAGACTCCCATAGCTCCTGGCCACTTGTCATGATTGCACATGCCAATGCTTATCAGAACAACCTGATAATTGTGGATAGCTTAATTGACTTAGGTCATTCACAACAATGTAGTACCAGGCATCTCTATTAAAACAAGCAGGCTGAATAATTACACTAAGCCAGACTTCTTTATTTGTGATAATTTATTGCTTTTAGGAAAGGTCAAATCATGTGATTTAGATGGGGACAAATAAGGTAGATACATCAAACACTAACAGTAGGACTTAATTTCAACAGTGGGTTGAAATTAGGATAGTGGGCATTTCCATAGAGGCCCCTCTATGAACTTAGAATAAGTACAACAAACGAGAGAACCTGAAAGGAAAATTGGAAAACGTGAAAACTAAGTGTGAACTATCTGGGAAACATATTCATAAATATTATTAAACCACCCTAAAATGTAGGGGCTTGAAACAAAAAGCACTTTCTTTAGCTCCTAGGCTTTTGGCTTGGCTAGGAGCTTCTTCCAGACTGGACTGCTCAGCTAATCTCACCTGGGCTCTCATGTATCTGTGCTCAGCTGGCCGGTCACGTGCAGCCTCTCTTCCTCACTCCCATGCCCAGTGTCTGTCAGGCTGTCGCCTCAGTTCTCTTGCTCATGGCCTTCATCCCCCAGCAGCCTAGCTCAGGCACAGTCTCATGACAGTCTCCTACGTAAGCACTTTCCGATGCCCTGCTTGCCTCGTGGTTGCTAACCATCCACTGGCAAAAACAAATCACAAAGATAAGCCTGAGACAGACAACGACTTAAGCAACAATGACCTAACCAACAAAGGGTGTGGCTAGAGGAGGGGAAACATTGCAGCCATTGTTTTCTTGCCCTTAAAAAAAGTGTGTCAGTCATGCAAATTATACCAATTTATGTGGATCTTACACTCCTACCGAATCATTTTCTTGCCATGGAGAAATGGGTCTTCTGTTAAGCCTTAGTATGATCCTGCATATAAATTAATTTGTTTTATGATTCAGATTTGAATGAGTTCAAGAAAGGTGTAACAGTATGAATTTAATTCATTTATTCAACAAACATCTATTGAGAGACAACAAGGTACTAGGCATTGAGCACACTGCAATGGACAAAATAAACTAAAATTCCTGCCTTTAAGACTTTACATTTATGGAGAATATAGGCAATAAACAAGTTATATCAAATAAAATAGATAAGTATATAATATAGCCACAAATGCTAAGGAGAATACTAAGTTGGAGAAAAAGGCTAAGAGCTTGTGGAGAGGGCTAATCTTTTGTGTAGAGTGGCAAGAAAAACTCAAAATGAATCAGTGACTTTTGAATGAAACCCCAAAGAAAGTAGGGAAGCCAGCCAAGATCATATGAGATGAAAAAATGTTCCATGCAGAGGGAACAGCATGTGCAAAGGCCCTGAGGCAGGCATGTGCCAAGCATGTTAAAGAACACCAAATATGACTTGTGTGGCTGGTGCAAAGAGAGTAGAGAGGGTACTAAGAGATGGGGTTAGAGAAATAACAAGAGTTAGGGTCAGTGAGAGTGTGAAAACATAATGTTTAATACATCATAGAAAATAGTTTGGCTCTTACTATGAGTGGAAAGAAAGCCATCAGATTGCTTCAAACACAGCAGTGCCATCGTCTGACCTCCATTTTAGCAGAATCGCCCTGCGGCTGGATGAAGACTGGGGGCAGAGGCAGAAGCCACAAGGCAGGTTAGGAGGCTCTGGTGACAATCTAGGCCAGAGGAGAGGATGGCTGGGAGGAACAGTATGTTTGGAGGGAAGTATTTGGATTCAGGATGTGTTTCAAAGGTAAAGTGGATAGAATTTGCTGGTGGATTGGCTCTGGGGTGTCAGAACTAGGAAAGATTCAACAATGACTCCCAAGTTTTCATCCTGAACAGCTTTTGAGGTTGGGAAACCTGTGAGAGGAGCAGGTTTGCAATTAATGGATATTAGGACACTAAATTAAACCTGAAGTTCTTGACACAAGACTGGTTGATGCCCTCATCTGTCCTGCAAAGCACACCCGCCCAACTCCCAATGCCATCTTTGCTGGAGGACTCTCTTGCCAATGGAGGCTACTTGGCCACCAACATCTCTGGAAGTGCTAGAGAATTAATGCCATCCAGGAGCAGCCATCAGCCAGTAACTGGCAGGATTTGGTCCCTCACTTTTTGGCTAGGAAAACTAGGAGGTTGTGTGTTTTATTATTATTATTATTATTTTATTTTATTTTATTGCATTTTAGGTTTTGGGGTACATGTGAAGAACATGCAAGATTGTTGCATAGGTACACACGTGGCAGTGTGATTTGCTGCCTTCCTCCCCATCACCTATATCTGGCATTTCTGCCCATGCTCTCTCTCCCCAACTCCCCACCCCCCTGCTGTCCCGCCCCTATTTCCCCCCAACAGACCCCAGTGTGTAGTACTCCTCTCCCTGTGTCCATGTGTTCCATGTGTCATTGTTCAACACCCGACTATGAGTGAGAACATGCGGTGTTTGATTTTCTGCTCTTGTGTCAGTTTGCAGAGAATGATGGTTTCCAGGTTCATTCATGTCCCTACAAAGGACATGAACTCATCGTTTTTAATGGCTGCATAGTATTCCATGGTGTATATGTGCCACATTTTCCCTGTCCAGTCTATCATTGATGAGCATTTGGGTTGGTTCCAGGTCTTTGCTATTGTAAACAGTGCTGCAATGAACATTTGTGTGCATGTGTCCTTATAGTAGAACAATCTATAATCCTCTGGATACATACCAAGTAATGGGATTGCTGGGTCAAATGGAATTTCTATTTCTAGGTCCTTGAGGAATCGCCACACTGTCTTCCACAATGGTTGAACTAATTTAGACTCCCACCAAGAGTGTCAAAGTGTTCCTATTTCTCCACATCCTCTCCAGTGGTTGCGTTTTATACTACTCCTCACAGTGGTAGCTGGCTTGATAATAAGTTCTTTATTGGGTTTCTTCATTTCTTTGTCTCACTTCCCCATTTCCTTACCTTCATATCCCCCTCAGTCAAAGTAAAACAAACAACAACAGTAGCAAGGGCTAGTACTTGAATCCTTTCTTAGAGTCTGTTTCTTGAACAACTGAAACTAAGATAATACCTATTAGACATCCACAAGTCAATGCTATGGAAGACGAGGGGCACTTAATCTTTGTGATTTAGGGAACAATCAGGTTAGAGATCTAAATTTTGGAGTCAGCATCATTTGGATAGTTTGAGAGTCATAGGAATAGCTGAAATCATCAAGGGAGTGAATGAAGACAGAAATGCATGAACCCCGATCACACTAAAGCTTAGAGGTCAGAGAACTGAGGAGGACCCAGAAAAAAAAATCAAAAAGAAGCAGCCAGAGAGGTCAGAGGACACTCAAGGAAATGAAAACACTATTTCCAGTAATTAAATATATTAGTACCTGGGTCTCACTGAAAATTGAAAGAACCAGGATCTCTGCTCTTCCAGATTCACACTAGATGTCTACAGATTTTAAATGGCTTCTCAAATATTCCTTAAGTATAAGAAGGTTTAAAAAACATTGACTCTGAGAAACTCCTGTCTTCCCCTTTTTGGGGAAAGGTTGGTGGTATAGGTAGCTTGGCATAAATGAGCTTTTATTCTGTCCTAGTAAGTTCAGGACAGAAAATTTTGCCCAACTGTAATTGACTTCCAGTAGCTCATCCTGCAACCTAAGCAAATTGTGCCCTCGTGATTTTATACATACATATATACGTGTGTGTGTGTGTGTGTGTGTGTGTGTGTGTGTGTGTGTGTGTGTGTTTAATTAGCTGGATATAGACCTTTTTTTTCTGGAGCTACAGTTAACCTGAATTGATAATGTTAGTTGCTAGAGGTTTCATACTCTTGAACTACATCATTAACCCAAAGCAGGTCTGTAGGAACTTCCATTCTTTTTAAGGTGTAAAATCAGATTAAATCTCAAGGCTTCAGCTTTACTTCAGTTCTACACATACTTTTTTTTTTTTCAGTAATGACCATATACTACTGAGATTGATTGATTGATTGATTGATTGATTGAGATGGAGTCTCGCTCTGTTGCCCAGGCTGGAGTTCAGCAGTGCAATCTTGGCTCACTGAAACCTCCGCCTTCCGGTTCAAGTAATTCTCCTGCCTCAGGCTCCCAAGTAGTTGGGACTACAAGCATGCGCCACCACGCTTGGCTAATTTTTGTATTTTTAGTAGAGATGTGTTTCACCATGTTGGCCAAGCTGGTCTTGAACTCCTGACCTCAAGTGATCCACCCACCTCTGCCTCCCAAAGTGCTGGGATTACAGGTGTGAGCCACCGCACCTGGCCTGATTTTTTCATTACCAATGCTTATATATACAAATGAAATCTCTTTGAAATAGTTATCTTGGGGAGATATATGCTACGTTTCTGAAAATCTTTTAGTAATGCCTTCAGAATCCACAGCAACTGTATTTGACTGTCAGATCTTTGTTCTCTTAGGTGGTCTTGATTTTAGAATTCCCAGTGCTATCAGTACTAAGAGTTATCACTATTTCATAAGTCTCATAAACCGATGCCTACAAAGTAGTCCCAAGAATATTTACAGGAAAAAAATCATAATACAAGTTTAACAGATTAACATGACCACTTCACAGGCAAAAACAATAAAAAGGTTCTATGATAGTTAATTTTTATGTGTCGACTTAACAGGGCTAAGGGATGCCCCGAGAGGCTGTAAGCATTATTTTGAGAATGTCTTTGAGGGTGTTTCTGAAAAAGATTAGCACTGAATCAATCAGTAGACCAAGAACAGAATATCACCCTTATCAATGCAGGTGGGCACCATCCAATCCATTGAGAGCCTCAACAGAACAAAAAGGTGGAGAAAGTGTGAATTTTCTCTATCTGCCTGATCTGATCCATCCACCTTCCTCTGCCCTGGGACATGGGCGGTCCTGGTTTTTGGACCTTTGGTCTTGAGAACTTACACCAGACCAGTAGCCCCTCAGTTTCTCTCATGCCTTGAGTATTGGACTGAATCACACCACCAGCTTTCCTGGTTCTCCAGCTGACCTCAGCATATAGTGGGGTGTCTTGACCTCCATCATCACATGAGCCAATTCCCATAACAAATCTCCTCTTGCAAATCTGTTTCAGTCTATTGGTTCTGTACTCTGGAGAACCCTGACTCATACAGGTACGCTGTTATTAGCTGAATAAAAAACAGCAGAGATCCACAGAGAGACTGGTCTAGTTACATAATCTGTGAAGCCCAGTACCAATGAAAATGCAGCATCTCTTGTTCAGAAAGCAGGGGGAAGTGCTATAAAGTACTAAACTACAAAGCTCCTTCCTTTCTTCCACATATCTCATCTGCTCAAGCCGTGCTCCTGTGTCCCATCAGACTTCAGTTATAAACCATAAGCTTATAGATAATCAGTAAGAATCTCAAGATGGTAAGAGGCGAGCAATAAACCCAGCCTGGGTCCCTTCTGTGTGTGGGGTTTTGTGGGACCGCCAGCCCTGCAGAGATGACTTCTATTCAGAAAACACCAGCTTCCCCGATGTGTGCAAACGTTACAGACTGTCTTTACACCTCCATTTGCAATAACACGTCTTATATTTTCAGTATTTGTTTCCATTTAGGTAAAAGAGAAAATCCAGGAGGCCAGGAAAAGTATATTTATTTATTAGGGCAGGACAAGCAGTACCTCTGCAGTGGGGTCAGAGGCAGAGAAGTGCCTGGAGATAACCCCTTCCTGGCTGGCTCACTGAGGCAGGCCAGGAAGTCCAAGAGCTGGCAGCTTATTTTACCTCAAGTTCAAACAAACATTTCCCCTGCAGATGGGTTTCAGCAAACACCATAAAAACCACTTTATACAAAACTTCATGGAAACACAGTGGGGCAAAACCAGCCTCGTCCCCACCCACTCTCTACCCCACCTCACTTCCTTTGCTTCCTGTGGCTACCATGTCTAATTCAAGGGACAGTCACACAACTGGCTATTAAACATCTTGAGGTTGATATTCTCAGCGTGTTCTAGGTTTCTGCTAAAATACACTGGTGATTTAGAGAAGTCTACCAGCTCTAAAACCAAGTTTCTTGGACTCCCTGAAGCAGTTCCACGGGAGTGCTGCCTTACCTTTTCCGAGGTAATTTTCTCCCTGGTGGGAAACCACTCAGTTCTCAGTACGTTTGGGGCTATTATAATTATGCTGCGGAACATTTCCTTAGTTCAGCTAAAGACAGGGTCCTTGTCACATGGCCACAGAAGTCACAGTTAGTTTGATGGGTGAGAATAATGAGATTTATTGGGCAAAACGGAGAAAAAAAAAGAAAACAGAATGAGAGTCCTCCTAGTACAGGCATCCCGCCTCATGGACTGAATCCCAGGTTCCACTCAGGAAGAGGAGGGGCCAGGCTCCTCCCCACTGCAAATGACACAAACTTCTGGGGCTCCACCCCAGCAAGCAGGCTGGCTGGAGATTCTCTTGGGGACCCTCTTCCCCACCTGGCTGTTTCAATTATATGCAGAATAAATCTTAACCGTGTCACAAATGAGAAAACAATGTGTAGAGACTATCTGTAAATTTTACCTATTCCTCTCACCCCAGGAAAAAATTGCAGTCAATTTTAACTGTAACTTTTAACATTGACACACTTTCCTAACTACCTCCAGTATATATGCCAATAATGAGAGGTTTTGAGTGAAGTTACTTTATTTCTAATCATTGATTGCTAGTTACAGCACATCACAGATTTTCTTTTTCTTTCTTTTTTTTTTTTTTTTTTTTTTTTTTTTTTGAGACGGAGTTTCGCTCTTGTTACCCAGGCTGGAGTGCAATAGCACGATCTCGGCTCACCGCAACCTCCGCCTCCTGGGTTCAGGCAATTCTCCTGCCTCAGCCTCCTGAGTAGCTGGGATTATAGGCACGTACCACCATGCCCAGCTAATTTTTTGTATTTTTAGTAGAGACGGGGTTTCACCATGTTGACCAGGTTGGTCTCGATCTCTCGACCTCGTGATCCACCCGCCTTGGCCTCCTAAAGTGATGGGATTACAGGCTTGAGCCACCGCGCCCGGCCCACAGATTTTCTTAAATCTCCATGAGGAACTTCTGGAAGTTCTTGAAAGAGCTTCAAAATAAAACAAACCTTTTTTTTTAATTGATACTAACTACTCAACAGTATTAGGAGAAAATGGAGATATTATGAAATCAGTTTTTAAGATATCAAGTATTCTTTTTAATTCCTTAAGATTCTTCTGTCACTACTCCAGTCATGTTGATACCATCTAAATTCAGTTTGTACCAACTATATTTCCCTTTAGTCATTGCTGCTTTCCTCCCACTAAATATCATTCTCTATTGATTCTCTATTGATTAAGTTTAATCAATAAAATGAAATCGATATAATACTATGAAGTTTCAGAATGATCTTGAGGAAGAAACCCTTAGCCAAATGAGTTGAACTTTCCAAGAAGTTCTTCAGACAGAGGAGAAAAAAGACGGCAAACTGGTTAAGGAAGAAATTAGAGCCGTAAGGACTAAATTTTCCCCAAAGTGAGCATGAGATAAAAGGTTTTCCGGTCACAATGAAAACAGGATTTGCTAACAAGGTCATGATCACATCAGACAAATTACAACAACTGGGAAAAAGAAATTTACAGAAAGTCTTGTTTATTTTTAACCACAAAATCTGGAATCTTTCCAAACTACCTCTGGGCAGTGCCTGTCTTCCCTTGACCGTGGTGATGTTGCTCCTTTTTCTCTTCTCTCCCTCAGACCTTGCCAGCACTCGCATGTCAACTTAAGTGTGGTAGGGAAGCACTCAATTGCATTTGAATGTTCTAACCATGTTTTCCTCCTTTAACTTGCATAATTGATTCAGGTGATTTGGGCATTAATCACTGGTAAGGCATTGCTTATTAAATGAATGGGAACACTTGTGCTTCTAATTTAATGCAAAAGCTCCATGCCTTTCTGACCTATGCGGTCTGCATTATTTTGAAAAGCATAACTTAGTTATTTGTATTGTAATCCATTTAACAAACAACCTCACTGTAGTTGGTACAGTGTAATAAACGTTCTCCGGCAACCAAAAGACTTTATGCACAATACAGTTAGTGATTTTTGAGTACATCTTTGACTCATAATGCCTAGCCTATCACTCATACCCAATATCTCTCCCCACTAACATTACCTGTTGACAGTGGGAAATGGACCATATTGTTGTTCATTTCCTGTGGAAGAAAAACAAAAATCTCAGGACCCCAAACTCACTATGCCAAAAGGAAAAGTCACGCTTGGGAACTGAAGCACACAGAACTGCCTCCCATTTTATTCCTAATTAAATAGCTACAAAGATAGAAGGCCATCTACCTCCCCAGGGAGGCTCCCTCACTACTTGCTCATGAGGAAATTCTCCGTGGGCCTCAAGGTCTTTACCCTAAAACAGTTCTGTTGAGTTTCACCCTGACAATGTAAATGAACAGTACAGGTCAAGCGACAGGACTACAAGTCATCCCTCTTCTCGCGTGAGATGAATAATATTCTACTTCTTCTTCTGTGTTTACTTTATCTTATGTAAAAATGCAGATTCACTGAGCATGAAATAAATGCACAATTGACAATCTCTCTACCCCCTCCTTTCATTTGTAAAATGTAGATTCAGGAATGATGATCAAAGCCTCAAAAGAATGCAAAAGCTCGCCCCTTGTATCTATTCCTCCGTGACACTACCTGCCGGCCATCTTTTTCTTTTCTCTTTTCCCTACTGCCCATTCTTTCCCATTTAGACACTGAAGTCCCAAACCTCCTTAGAAAAAGCATGGTTTTCGTTGTTGTTGGGGGTGGAGGGCTGGGACCAACTGAGCCTGATCACCTGGCTCCCTGACTCAGAGTCTTTTCTTTTAAGTTGAACGATCCCGCATTCCAGTCGCTTGTTGAAAAGGCGCCGGGATCTCCCGTGCTGCGACTCACTGAGTCGGCTCAACCAGCGGAGCCGGCTCCTGGCGGATTTTTTGCCTAAGAATCTCTTGGCCTGGCTCGCTATTTCAGATGAATGGGCAACTCTGCCATCTCAGGGCTCTGATCGTCAGCTAAGAGGGCTCCCAGACCAGTGGCTTTTGTACAGATGCTGGAGAGGATGTGGAGAAATAGAAACACTTTTACACTGTTGGTGGGAATGTAAATTAATCCAACCATTGTGGAAGACAGTGTGGCGATTCCTCAAGGACCCAAAAATAGAAATCCCATTTGACCCAGCAATCCCATTACTGGGTATATATCCAAAGGATTATAAATCATTCTACTATAAGGACACATGCACACAAATGTTCATTGCAGCACTGTTTACAATAGCAAAGACCTGGAACCAACCCAAATGCCCAACGATGATAGACTGGATAGGGAAAATGTGGTACATATACACCATGGAATATTAAGCAGCCATCAAAAACGATGAGTTCACGTCCTTTGTAGGGACATGGATGAACCTGGAAACCATCATTCTCAGCAAACTGACACAAGAGCAGAAAATCAAACACCGCATATTCTCACTCATAGGCAGGTGTTGAACAATGAGAACACATGGACACAGGGAGGGGAGCACTACACACTGGGGTCTGTTGGGGGGAAATGGGGGGAGAAATGGGGGAGGGACGGGGGTGGGAAGGTGGGAAGAGATAGCATGGGGAGAAATGACAGATACAGGTGAGGGGAAGGAAGGCAGCAAACCACACTGCCATGTGTGTACCTATGCAGCAATCTTGCATGTCCTTCACATGTACCCCAAAACCTAATATGCAATAAAAAAAAAAAAGAAAAAAAAAAAAGAAAAAACATGGATCATAGACGATCCTGTGATTTTGTGTTCCTTTTTCTTGTCCTCAACCTTGGCAAAAGAAACCTCTAAAATGATTGAGATGCATCTCAGCCATTTTCTTTGATTTACAATCCTGCTATTTTAAGCTGGTGAATGGAACAAGGTAGACCTCACCTATTTCCCAAGAATGACATCAATTTGCAACATGATCTCCAAAAAATCATTTCTCTTTTTAGAAAACATAGAAGACATAGCTCTTTCTCCATCATTAAAAGACATAGCTCTTTCAGAAGGCCAAGGAAATACACAGGATGCCTGTTCCTTTGTAGATATTCTGACACACGTCTTTGGACTCCTCTGGACTGGTGGCATTCACGGCAATGGGTGTTCAAAGATGCATAAAGGGCAATGCTAATATCTTTTGAAGCAGCTTTTAAGAACTGAAACACAGTCCCTATAGACCAGTCAGCTTAAATGTCTTCTAGGGTAATTAAATAAACTGCAGAACCCAAATAAGGTCCAAGGCTCATGAAGCCCATGTCTAGGTGCTGCTTTTGAAGGAACACAGTTATCAGTAGTGGCTTCTAAATAATATGGGCTTAGGGAGCTATGTTATTTGATGGCTACTAAAGAACCTATAACAGCTGCACTTTTTGTCGAAGTTTACATAAGCAGTGAGAAAACACTGATTATCCTTCTCAAAGAATTGACTTTTTTGATGCCATCACTGAAGTTTAGAAGTCAAAACTAGTCATGCGTAGTTCTAATCCTTACTTGCTTCGTTTGACCAGTGTCAATGGGAATTCTATAAACAATCCACAGTGATATATGTTTTGAATTTCCTTTTCCCTTCTTCTTGCACTCAATTTCTCTCCCCATGACTCCCTGAGATCTTTCTTTTTTTTTTTCTTTTCTTTTTTCTTTTCTTTTTTTTTTTTTTTTTTTTTTTTTTGAGACGGAGTTTCGCTCTTGTTACCCAGGCTGGAGTGCAATGGCACAATCTCAACTCACCACAACCTCCGCCTCCAGGGTTCAGGCAATTCTCCTGCCTCAGCTTCCTGAGTAGCTGGGATTACAGGCACGCGCCACCATGCCCAGCTAATTTTTTGTATTTTTAGTAGAGACGGGATTTCACCATGTTGACCAGGATGGTCTCCATCTCTTGACCTCGTGATCCACCTGCCTCGGCCTCCCACAGTGCTGGGATTACAGGCTTGAGCCACTGAGCCCGGCGCCTCCCTGAGATCTTTCTTATCACCAACTTTAAACGTTTTTCCTGAAGCCTACTGATTTACTGCCCCCTTTCTGCCTCTCCTAATTTTTTTTCCACACATAGTGAATCTGGCCTTTTTATTTACAGCTTCTCCCCAACCATATTTTCTTCTCTGGTTTTAAAAGCTTTCCCAATTAACCTGGTCTACATCAATGTTTCTCAATCTTCTTTTCATTATTGCCTTTCCTAAGAAGACTTTGTAGACATAACTCCCTCCCACAGATACACCACACATTTGCTTATGTGCCATATGTACATCATCTGTGTTTTGCACATGGAAATAGTATAATTTTTTCACCGTTTGAGAACCAATCCTCCTTCTTGGGAGCAATATCATCTCAGGTGAGAATGCATGGTCTCCAACACAGGCAGGATAAGCAGAGAGGAGCAGAAACTGGATGGTGAGCAATGCCAGCAAACTGCAAGCTTTTTAAAATGAGAATTCTAATTCTATTCTCTTTCTACACATATAGTTGGGCATTTGGGTGTACCACTGTAGCCACTGTTAGTCTTAAGCAAAATGGCATAATATGGCTCTCCTTCTTACCTTCTGTCTTGTGTTCTTGTCACCCCTGGATAATTAGTACCCCTCAACACTTTGTTTAAAATTCATTCTTACTCTTGCACTTGGTAAACTCCTAAGCATTCAGCATCTCACTCCCATCTGTGAAATAAAACCAGCTAATCTGGCAAAATTTTTATATGTGAAGGACTAATCCTGCAAAATTGATGTATTACTCCTCTGGGAATCATTTGTGTTTAAAAGAACATCTCCTTAAAAAAAAAAGAAAAGAAAAAGAAAAATATCTCCTTCATGAGAATTAAGTTTTACTAGTAGTTCAGCATCATATAAAGTGGCAGGAAGATGATGACCCAGAATAAAATCATTCTCTAAATATCCCAAAAATCATAAGAAGAGGTTATAATACCTAGCCGACCACTCGTACCCAACATCTCTCCCCACTAACATTACCTGTTCTTGGAGACTGGAAGCTCGGAGGACAAAAAGAATCTTTACTATCTTTGAATTCACTGTATAGCATCTAGTACAATACCTTGTATGCCACTGCCACTCAGTAAAGCCAAACTGACCTCCAGGTTCCATCTTTTCCTCATTTTAATATGTAGTCCTACCTTATTCTCCATCCATTAATTAGAAATCCTCAGTCTTCATCCATTAATTAGAAAAATCAACCCCTATTTCTATCTTCTCTGGGCTCGATTAAGATTTCTATTTGTGGCAGCATAGTAAGACTGTCGTTTTTAAACTTTTTGCCTCCAACCCAGAGTAAATATTACATTTCACCTCATGGCTAAGTCCACTTACACGCACATACTCACTCACTCACAAGACAATATTATGTGGATACTCTGCTAATTTTATTTTATTTCATTTCTGAAAATTATGGTTGACCCACTGAATAATTCTCATCATCTAGTACTGAGCTGTGACCTGCAGTTTGAAGAATAAAAGATAGAGGCTGAGAATACCTATGAGCTTTGAGACAGAGTCGGATGTGGGTCCAAATTCAGCTACTGTGCCCTAAAAGTATGTGATGTTGACCAACTGATTTAGCCTCTCTAGGCATTGGTGCGCTCTCCTTTAATCTTCCACAGTAATTCTTCTAGGTGGCTAGATAATATTCAAGTTGAGTTGACCATAAATTCAATATGAACCACAGGTAAGAAATGACATTACCTGGCTAGAAAGTGTCATAGACCATTAAAGTTGTATTCTGGTCAGACTGTACCTGCACCTCAATGGGCTGGAAAGCCAATAGAATGAGGAAGAATGAGGGCAGCAAGGCTGCTTTCCTTGTAGGAGAGACCATAAAAACAGCGGCAGTGACCTTAAAAATTTGAAGAGCTGCTAATGTATTAGGAATGGACATTGTCTGTGTAACTGGAGGGCAGCCCTTTTTTAAGTGAAAATTTTATATGACGTGCCTCATTAAGTGTTGTGGACCACAATAGAAAACTGTTAACTTGGATGAAGTTGCTGGAACTCACAGAAATGGAGATAATTTAATACAGGATTATGAGAGAGTTGAAGTCTTGTAGGAAGTTGATGCCAGTTTTTAGCTTTGCAATGTTTTTAATCAGAAAGAAAGCACTGAATATTCTAGCTATCAAGAAAATACTTGAATATTCTAGCCACCTAGAAAAATTATTGTAGGGGATTAAATAAATAACGCATTCAAAGCCCTTTTTGTGGCACATGGCACATGGTTTACATAATGTTAGCTCTTATTATGCATTCTTTGAATTCCTTCAAGAAAGTAAGAGAAAGGAGTTATGTAAACATAAAATATTTGAATTTTACTCATTAGATTCTTAACTATGTTCTATAATTTAATGTTCTTATCTCATTTTAGGGGCTCAGAGAACAATATCCCAAAATACACTGTTTGGACTTCAAACTAAGAGTACCTGGGAGTAGCAAATGCAGGGAAGGCTTTCTCTAATCTTTTCTTATCTAACTATAGGAGTTCCTTTACAAGGACACAATCATCAGCCAGGGGAGGTTAGCTCACAGGAGGCTAAAGGCTTAACACATTGCTTAGAGAGATTTAACCATGAGCTACAATCTATTCTTCAGAGGGCTGCTATCTGAGAGACTTCATCTACATAACAAGACAACCTTTGGTTTCAGTGCCTTCCTTCCCCTCACTCTCTCTTGGCTTGTCACCCTCACCCTCCAGAAACCCCAGGCCCTATTCTTTTCTGTATGGTATAAAAACTTCAGTTATTTCATTCTTCTTTGAGTCATATTTTATGAGGCTCCCATGCATCTGCACATAATAAATCTGTATGCCTTTTCCCCTAATAATCTGTCTACTGTCAGTTTATTCCAGAGACTCGACTCAACTTATTGAAACTCACAGAGTAGCAGAAAATTCTTAACTAGTAACGTTTTTTTAAGTTTTTTTGTTTGTTTTTTTGTTTTTGTTTTTGTTTTTGTTTTTTAGATGGAGTCTTGCTCTTGTTGCCCAGGCTGAGGTGCAGTGGCATGATTTCGGGTCGCTGCAACCTCCACCTCACAGGTTCAAGCGATTCTCCTGCCTCCACCTCCCAAGTAGCTGGGATTACAGGTGTGTGCCATCACACCCCACTAATTTTTTTATTTTTCATAGAGACAGGGTTTTGCCATATTGCCCAGGCTGGTCACGAACTACTGACCTTAAGTGATCTGCACACCTCGGCCTCCCAAAATGCTTGGATTACAAGCATGCGCCACCACACCTAGCCTGCAAATTATTTTTTATAACATGTAAAGGGAAAGGATAATGTAAAATAGGTTGAGGAGTAGAAAAAGGGGAAATTATTTGTGAATGAATTAATATCTCCAACACTAGTCAAAATTTATCTTAGAAGAGGATTTGGTTTTATGACTACAATATGGATTTTTCCCAAACAGTAACTTAAAATAAATATGAGAACCCCAAATCATAGGATCATGATGTTTTTGAAAGTGCCACTTAGAGTGAAAATGTCTTATGAAAACAAGCACTCTTGATTTGCTCTGCCCTTATAAATCAGGAAGCGGTTTTCCATACCGATGTAGGAAAAGAGTGAAGAAGTTTCTTTAGATCACAAACCTTATATTGTTTTACTTGGAGGCATAACAAGATTATTCCCGAAATAAAGAACATAATGATGTATTATATGAAAAATACATTTTATGAAAGCACTTTAAACAAATGATAATCATAAAACTGAGGACAAAATAAATCAGGTCTAAATAATACCAGAAAGAATAAAATCAATGATCATTCATTGAATACCTCAAAACTGTGGGAGACTAAAAGAGTGAAGTTGCTCAAAAAGTTAACACCTTGGGGAACCACAACAAATGAATGTACACTTCTTCAGCGGGGTGAGTCAAGGGATATCTTGAGACAACATGAGAAGTAACAGAGAGTAGTGTATGGCCGATCAGCCAATGCAAGGCTAGCCGTTTAAGGAAAGCAGAGATTGCCAAGAGCGAAGATGACCAGGGAGAGCTTTCTAAAATGAGATCTGAGACTTGATAGCACTTACTCTTCACAGTCACCTG
The DNA here is from genome assembly GCF_048565385.1 of Saimiri boliviensis. Taxonomy (NCBI): domain Eukaryota; kingdom Metazoa; phylum Chordata; class Mammalia; order Primates; family Cebidae; genus Saimiri; species Saimiri boliviensis. The sequence goes on from NC_133451.1 coordinate 80,981,289, forward strand.
TGTGAAAAAACACTAGCACAACCCAGTCTAAGCCAGGATTAGACCCTGCTGGGAGGAGTGAGGTAGGGTAACCTGAGTATGTTGAGTTTATCATGAATGCAACTCTTGACTGGACCAGGGACATGAATGACTTCTGTTGTTTACACACTGGAGAAGAATTACATACTGTAGAGTCTGTGGATGCCACTCTGGCATTCCCTTAGGATCCACAAAATTCCCTCCCTTTTTAAATATAGTAGTTGTGAATTTTAGGATTTGGGCTTAGACACATGTGAAAATATGACACAAATCCTTCCTGAAGGATAGTTCAAAACACCCAGTTATAATTATGCAAACACTGAAAAAATGTCACAAAGGAAGTAAGAGGTTTACATATTAAATGAACACTAGCATTACCAATGGTGCGCAAATATAATTTAAGTCTATTATAAGAAGGTTCAAGATTTACTCCAATTGTTCCTGCCAAATTTTGTTGTCACTTCATGCTAGGGTGTTTAAAGAAAAGAAATCTGTTGAAGAAAAATTTGTGTTTTATATTATCTAGGAAGATATTTCTCTATTAATAATTGTCCCCTGGTGACATCCAGAGGCTTGACAAGAGTAATAGGGAGAATGGGGCTAGTGACTAAGAATTATTTGATTTTTCAATGTATCCTCCTTTGATTAAGCTTTTGGGGAGCTTCCTGAAGTTGACAACTACAGCAGCCCACCAAAGAGGAAATGATTTAGAAAAATAAGAGATCCAGTGCTAGGGAGGATGACTTGCAGTTAAATATAGTATATGTGTGCTTCTAAAATTATCCTGAAAGATTCTTAAAAGTCTTAATACCTAGACACACTAGATACGGGGCTGGAAAGCCAAAAGTGTTGGCTAGTCAACTAACAAATTAATAATTTATTTACTTCGGAAACTCAGAGTAAAATCACAAACACAAAAGAAAGGTAACTTCTCTGAAGGTTTAAGCAAATGTTTTTTTGTGTGTGCCTAATGTGAAAGAAGAGTCTACAGGTCAACAGGTCTCATATTCACAAAGCAGATTCCCTAGAAAGACATCAGAACCATGTTCACCTAATTAAACAGGAAGAGAGATACTACAACGGTGCCCTTTAATTTCCAGTCTAGGAAGTTGAGTTGACCATAAACTCAACATGAACCAAAGGTGAGAAATGACAATACAAGGCTAGAAATTATCATAGGCCATTAAAGACATACTCTGGTTAGATGGTACCTGCACCTCTATGGTCTGGAAAGCCAATAGTGGGGAAGAATAAAGGCAGTGAGGCTGTTTTCCTCCTAAGAGAGGAGACCAGAAGATCAGTGGCAATGACTTCAAAAATCTGAAGAGCTGATAATGTATTAAGAATGGACATTGTCTACGTATCTAGAGGGCAGCCCTTGAAAGTGGAAATTTTATATTACATGACTCATTAAGTGTTGTGGACCACGGCTGAAAACTGTTAACTTGGGTGGAGTTTCTGGAACTCACAAAAATGGAGATAATTTAATACAGGATTAGGGGAAAGTTGAAGTCTCGTAAGAAGTTGACTGATAATAGTTACCATGCCAGTTTTTAGCTCTGTGATGTTTTTAATCAGAAAGAAAGCACTGAATAAGAATATGATATGTTTACCACTGGTCTATTTCAAAGGGTACATTATTCAGTCATTCCTTTGAAATCTAAAAATACTCTGCTTCTTGAATGAATAAAATATTTTTTTTAGACATAATAGTGAAGGAAACTGTAGGCTTTACTTTGGTTTAAAAAACAACACACCACTTTTGCCAGTTACAAAATCTGGAAAATTATAAGCAATACTAAGGAATACTGTCGGTCGCACTAATCATAAGACTTGGTGCTTCTGTTTTTCCCCTTCTCTGCACACTGCCTCGACTTGTTGCTCTTTCCTTTGCTAAATATAACTGGCTTCCTGCTATTTTCACAGTTGACTGAAGAATTTCATTAGGATGGTGGAAAGCTAACACCATCACACTGATGAATAAAATGGTCAGCTGATATCTCTCCTTGCTCCAGGGGAAAAAATTACAACTAGAGGTGCTGGGTGACAAAATTGAGTTCATTAAAATAACCAATTAGTGTAATAAGCAAAAAGCAAAGGCTTCTCACTGTTTTCCCCTAGGCAGACAGTTATTAAAATCTCCAGGTAAAAGTACAAGAAGGGATGTCTTCTCTCCTTGATTTCAAGCCCATAGTCTTTTAAAATATTACAGATTAGTCTTCCCTGACTCTAGGAAGTGCAGTGTGTCTCTCCTTTACTGATCAAGGCTGCACATTTCAGTGACTTCTCATTGCCTACAGAATGAAATCCACAACCCCAGATCAGGCTTCAAGATCCAGATGTAGCTTTCTATTTTCACCTGCCTTTCTCCCGTACATAAACCCTTCACCCCAACCAAAACAGTCTTTACACCTTTGCCCAAGCACACCTTTACATCCCTGTCATCTGTATCTGAACTGCCAGTCTCGCCTCTCCCACCTAGCCCAATGTGCCAAAGTCTAGCTCACATCTTTCCAACTCGCCACTGCCAGGTAGTCTCAAACCATTCCCTAGCTAGAACTAATTTGTTCCTATATCCCTTACCTAGTATCATATCCAGTGTTTTCAGCTCCTTTCCATTGACATGGATCATTGATCCAAGGAGCTAAAGTTCCTAATTGCTGCCCATTGTCACTGGTTAATTGCCTTCCACAGTGAGAGTGAGGTTATCCCTCATGATGTAACAATTGCCAGTGATAAGATCCTGCACGTGAACTAAATGTCCTTATGGAAGTACTGAACTCACATAAAATTTTTCCCCATCTTACCTAAAGCTATAGATTATTTTTTATTATATTTTACTTTTTGTCTAAAAAGTAATATACTTACTTTTTATAAAAATTATAGAATTATGTACAATTCGTAGTAATAGAATACCATTTCCTACCTGGAACTGGACCACAAAAGGTGAGTTCATAGACTGTGATCTTCCTATATGAGTACATAAACATTGACTTAATACTTGGTAAAAATTGTATAGTAGGTTTTACATACAAATGTAAAATCATTTATTTAGTAGGTTTTCTGCTAAAGGAAATTGAGGAGTTACTTTTTCATATTTTTTAAATTATAAATAGTACTATAATAAACATTTTGTTTATATTTTCTTAGACACTTATAAAAGTGTATCTATGGAGTAAATTTTTTAGAAGTGGAATTTCTAACTCAGAGATTTCTGCATTTTTGATACTGAGAGATTGCCAAATTATTCTTTTTAAGAAATTCCAACTCTCTCTCCAATCAATAACCTTTACATTGTTTTTCTGTTTACAATAACAGTTGAGTTAAAAATATTAATGTACCACATTATTAAAAAGTAATATATTACTTTGGTTCTTATATTCCATAACATTAATTCTAAAGCCAGGTAGAAGTATCAAGAAACTTCTTGGTAAAAATCTATGAACTTGAATTCAAAGTTATGTTTAAAGATTTATGAAAATTTGAGAATGCCTTAGTGACAAGGTAAATATGAATAGGGCCCTAATTCTTGTTAGGACAAGGAAGAACAGAATGTAAGCCATTCTGTTGCAAAAGGGAGTTGAAAAGTCAATGAGCTAAATACAGTATGAGCATTCTGCAACCCTAATGAATTAATAGATCCTGACAACTGTCATCAATACCTGTTATCAATACTCACAAAACTGTCATCAATATTCACAAAAGAGAGACAGCCAGACATCATGTACCTCTTGATGAATCTACACAAAACCAGCTAGGAAATAGTCATGCACAAAACGTCATGTCTAAATTTGACATTTTGACAATATCATTAGATGCAATCAGCAAAAGACAAATGGCCCATTTCTTCAACAAATTGCAAAAACAGAGAGAAGAGAGAGAAAACCTATAGATTAAAAGAAATTTAAAGAAGAATTATCTTGGCCCAGTTGACCCTTGAACAACATGGGGATTAAGCATGCCGAGTCCCGGTGCAGCCAAATACTCCTGTGTAACTTTCAATTGCCCCACAATGTAACTACTGATAGCCTACTGTTCACTGGAAACCTTATCAATTGATGAACACATATTTTGCATGTTATACATACTATGCTCTTACGATAAAGCTAGAAAAAAAATGTTATTAAGAAAATCACAAGGAAGATAAAATTTATTTACTATTCATTAAGTTGAAGTGGATCATCATAAAAAGTGGATCAACATCTTCATGTTGAGTAGGAGGAAAGGGAAGGCCTGGCCTTGCTGTCGCCAGAGTGGTAGAGAGGAAGGAAATTCATGTATAAGTGAACCCACACAGTTCAAACCGTGTTGGTCCATGGCCAACTGTCTTTGGATCTTGATTCAAACAAACAGTAAAAATAAAATATAAGATAATTGATGAAATTTAACATTGATTGGTTAATTCAGAAAATTATTATTTTCAGGTGTGATGATCATATTGTATTTACTTAAAAAGCCCTTACCTTTAGAAATATGTAGTAAACTATTCATAAATGGAATGCTACAATGCTTAGATTTGCTTCAAAATAACCTGGATGGGCGTTCGGGTAGGTCTGGGAATGAAAGCAACGAGATTGTATTAAAGCTGATCATTGTTGAAGCTGCTTGCAAGGTATATGGAAGTTCATTGTACCATGCTCTATATTTTCTATATGTTTGAAATTTTCCATAATCAAACATTTAAAAACAGAAAAATTTTGCATTAAGATGTAATAGAATATTTCTTACTAACTGCTAAGATCCACTTAAAGAGGATGGTTTTAGAAAATTTGAATGCTCCTACACAATGGCCACAAGTTCACTAAATTACTGGAGGCTCACTTCCAAGCCCTCTGCCTGTGATTTTAGGCAAGAGTAAGAACAAGAGCCAGATGGTATGGAAAACATACTTACAAGTGGGTTCATAAGTCAAACGAAAGCTGTAATTTAGTGGAAGGAACTGACAGTCCTCTTTAGCTTTCAAAACGTTTTTGAACTCAGGAAGGGACATGTATAGTGCCCCAACACAAACGTGTAATCTTTGGCCCAGACAAATGGATGCCCTTGTGGACAATGTAGAATTTGTCATCTTCACATGGAATTTCTTTGGTTGCGCCATCTTACCACATCCTTCCTTAGAGGGTCCTCTTTTCCTCTTCCACTTTCTGCATCTTCCACCCCCTCCACCTTGTACCAAAGGAAAGAAAACATTTTATTTTCCTTGCCCAGCTATTTGAACATATCACTGCAAGAAACTATGCTTTAAATATGCAATACATTGGGTTACTTCTGGCCAGTCTTATTTATTAATTAACTTTTTACTGCAGCCAAAGCCAAGACTGACTCATTTATCAGAAGACTTAAAGTCATGTCTCTCTACAGGGTTAGCAGAGCATTCACTGTTTCTTCTTGTTTGTTTTTTAATTGAAACCACAACATGAGTGACCTTCAAATGCACCTTTAATTTCCATTCAATTATCATATTACTCCCTCAACTTCTCTATTTCTTTAAATATGTATAAAGTCCATTTAGAAGTCTTAGGGTTAGAGACCAGAATGTGTGCTATAAATATGTATATTCCAAAGGACAAGACCATGGAATGTAAACAGAAATGCTAAATTCTGGTGTAACAACAGAATTTCTATTTAGTTTTTACTTTTTAATGCATTAGCCGGGGCAAAAACATTATTTCAGTCTTGATGCCAAACATTTGAAAGTTATAATGAACCTAGCTATCTCTTTATTCTGTGAACTACTACCCACCTGCCCTTCTAAATCCATTGTTGTATTCTTCTGGTCTAAAATCTATTACCTGAAAATGTTAGAACACATACTAACATATCAAAAGCACTCCAAAAATCTGCAGTAAACTCTTTAGTACAACATTTCCCAAATTTACCTGTCCTTTTACTTACAGTATTTATTAACATCCTAAGAGCACATTTTGGACTTGGGAACCTCCTCTGAATCATATTAGAAAGATCTGGGGTCAAGGGAAAACGAAGTAAAAAGGATAGGATGGATGAGTAAGCTATATTTTTGAACACTTTCATGGGCCTTTTATTTTGAAGATGAATACATGGGCTATTCATTTCTGTGAAGATGGAATCAGGGAATCACTGTACTTTTTCCTACTCCTCTCAGAACCAACAACTGGAAACCTTGCACATTGTCTATAAAATAGACATAAGGAGACTGACAGGTGGAGAGAATCAGGAAGACAGGCTAGGGAACTTAGGATCTGAGACACAACATGGTGGTGAGTTCCCTCAGTTTTCTTTTTGTCTTACACATACCGACTTGCAGCTGAAAAAGCCCAGACACCCAGAAATGCAGACAGGAACAGACTTGTAACTCTCAACAAAAGTCTGCTCTCTGAACCAAGGATGAGGAAAGGCGATATCTAGCAAGACAGAAAACATTCTTGTGTTTTTGAGACGGGGTCTTGCTCTGTCACCCAGACTGGAACGCAGTGATGTGATCATGGCTCACTGCAGCCTTGACCTTTCAGGCTTAAGTGACCCTCTCACCTCAGCCTCCTCAGTAACTGGTACAACAGGTGCTCAGCACAACGCCCGGCTAATTTTTAATTTTTTTTTTAGAGATGAGGACTCACTATGTTGCCCAGGCTGGTCTCAAACTCCTAGGCTCAAGTGATACTCCCCATTTGGTCTCCCAAAGTGCTGGGATTACAGGTGTGAGCCGCCACACCCAGCCAAGACAGAAAATGTTTGCACAATAACTGTTTACTCCAATTAAATACCACAGAAATACAGTCACCTCCTCCTATAAACACCAGCAGAAGCCCTGTGGAGAGCCAAGACTTGCACCCTGGAGAGAGTTGTCACCAGACACCACACTCCCTCCACCAGGTGTGGTCAGAAAAGACTAAGTAGGGATCCAGGACTTTCATCCATCAGCCAGTAAAGATCCCAGAACACGTGCTTTCTCATGGTGTCACTGGAGGCTGTGTAGGGTGCCTGAACTTGGACTCCCCTCACCCAGCAGTAATGAGGCACTTTAGAGGAGGCCTGGTGGAGAGTTAAGACTTTCACCACTGCCCAGTGGTAATGATGCCACTAACCCATCATGTCAATGGAGACCACATGGGGAGCCAGAACTCCAGCACTAAGGAGGAGCCCCAATACCTGTCAGTCTTCTTATGTTGACTTTATATATAATGTCCAATGGAAGCCACTTGGGGAATCTGGGAATCTGGGCATCTGGGCTTCCAGCTCCACCAGACAGTAAGAAACAGAAGTTTCCTCTGCTTGAAAACAAAACAAAACAACAAAACAAAACACACACACACACACAAACTACCAAAAATGCCAGTTAAAACCGAAAGTTTGAAAAAGACTCAGAGTCTCATAAAATAATATGAAAGTGTCCAGTTTTCAGTAAAAAATCACTAATCATACCAAGAAACAAGCTCTCAAGCTGAAAGTAAAAACACAATCAATAAATGCCAACATGGAGATGATCGAGATGTTACAAGTATCTAACAAAGATTTTAAAGCAGCTATGATAAAAATGCTTCAATGAGAAATTACCAACACACTTGAAACACATTTTAAGAAGATAGAAAACTGCAATAAAGAAATAAAGATATAAAGAAGGTGGGCAGATTACAAGGTCAAGAGATCAAGACCATCCTGGCCAACATGGTGAAACTCCATCTCTACTAAAAAATACAAAAATTAGCTGGGTGTGGTGGCACGTGCCTGTAGTCCCAGCTACTTGGGAGGCTGAGGCAGGAGCATTGCTTGGATCTGGGAGGCAGAGGTTGCAGTGAGCCGAGATTGCGCCACTGCACTCCAGCCTGGTGCCTGGCAACAGAGCGAGACTCTGTCTCAAAAAAAAAAAAAAAAAAAAAAAAAAAAAAAAAAAAAAAGATATAAAGAAGACCCAAATGAAATTTTAGAACTGAAAAATACAGTAACCATTGGTTATTCAAGATAAATAAGATTTTCGATAAAATTCTTGGTGAATGAGCCCAAGAATAGGATAAAGGAGACAGAGAAAATAATTAGTAAACTGGAAAATATAACAGTATAAATGACTCATTCTGAATCACAGAAAGGAAATAGAATAAAAGGGGGGTGGGCTTTGGGCAAGAGTGAGACTATTACAAAAAATCTAAATCTGTGTCATTGAAGTCTCAGAAGGAGAGGAGACACAAATAATGGTAAAAAAACAAAAACAAAAACAAAAACAAAAACGAATTTGGCGTTTTTTGAAAATATATTGGCTTCCATCACTGTCATTCATTTTCTAAGAGGTCATAGAATGTGGGGAATATATAAATTGTCACAGCCCAGAGCTGTGTTAATACTTACAGGTAATACTGAAGAATTGTTCTCTTTGTAAATCCTCGAAGATCTCCAACCTTGGCTATCATCTTCAGTAGTACTATTATTTTTTACTATGTATTATTTAAAAACTAATGCCAGTAGTCATACAAATTTGCCAACTAAAATCAAGCAATACAATAACATTGAGTACTCTGTTGAGTCTTTCACAAAAAATAACGGTTTTTTTTAAAAATGAGCACTTAGTATGTGCCTGTTGTATGTATGGTTCATCTCATTCTAGAAATTTAGAATTGAATCCAATATCCTTCCTCGTTTATCAGAAGACTTAAAGTCATGTCTTTTACAGGGTTAGCAGAGCATTCACTGTTTCTTCTTGTTTGTTTTTTAATTGAAACCACAACATGAGTGACCTTCAAATGCACCTTTAATTTCCATTCAATTATCATATTACTCCCTCAACTTCTCTATTTCTTTAAATATGTATAAAGTCCATTTAGAAGTCTTAGGGTTAGAGACCAGAATGTGTGTTATAAATATGTATATTCCAAAGGACAAGACCATAGAATGTAAACAGAAATGCTAAATTCTGGTGTAACAACAGAATTTCTATTTAGTTTTTACTTTTTAATGCATTAGCACGAGTTGTCTGTAATTGTCACACTAAATTTTCCTACTACTTACTCTGACATATAGACTTCTTCTCTTGAAGTTGGCTGTTTTCATATCTTCCCAGTTTCTAACACAATGAGAAGAGGCCCTGAGGATGTGTGTATTCTGTGTCACAAGAACTCTTGAATATCTTGACTAGTCTTGAGGTTGGCTGGATGCCTCTGCTTCCATGCAGATGTTGTTTAACTGCCCTGCAGACAGGGCCCATGTTGATCTTGCTCAGCTCTATTTCTTTAATATATGGTAGGTCCTAAGTAAATGTTTGTAGGATGAGTAGAAAGCTAGAAGGATCAATGAGAGAAAGGAAAGAAGGCTAAAAAGATGAATGGAAGGTAGGTGGGTGAAAGGAAAGAAAAAAAAAGAATTTTTATTTTGGTATTCCTTCCTTGCATTAACTGCTAATAATGATTAGTAGTTACATTTTTACCATTCTTAAGTGGATATATTTCTGAAGATTTGGGTATTTGGGTATCCCAAGATTTGGGGAGTTTTATAAAACAAAATCACACAAATACAGACCAGTTGGAAGGGGGTGGAAAGAGATATTATAAATGACAGTAAAATCAGAATTATACAAAACATATTTTTTAACATTTCCAATAATCATACTTATCACAAATTAATAGCTAACAATGTCTTTCTAGGAAGATCTCTCTTTCTGAAACTAGTGTTAATAAACAGATTTTAAGGTATTTTGCTTTTTAAAAACCCACATTTGGCAAAGACATAAAACTACAGAATCAAGAGGCTGATTAAATCCTATATAGGATAAACCCAAAGAAATTCATATATGTTGTATTGTGAGATCTATATGTTATGTCTGTATATTTCATGCACATATATAAATATACACATCACACACATATACATCTAAATAATTATATTTATATATTAATAAGTATATATACTTAAATTACAAATCTCAAGATGCATACAGCAGTTTTATAAATATATTTTATATATATGGTATGTGTATATATATGTGTATATATATATGTTTATGTGTATACACGCACATGCATATAGTTCTGGAAAAAGAATAAGGTATATTCCATGTCACACCTACACATACTTTAATAAACCAAATGATAAGGAGAAAAAAGTACCAAAAAAAAAATGTTTTTATTAAAGAAACCAGCACATTATAGAAGTTTCATTTAATACTTACAAACACCTTATGAGATAATCATTATCACATTTATTTCACCAATAAGGAAATTGAGACTTAGAAAAAGTAAGGGAATTTACCTAAGGTCATGAAGTCAGCAGATATCAGAGATGAAATTAGATCTCAGGTCTTCTTCCCATCTGCAAGCCTCTGCTATTTTTATCACACTAAACCATGTTATTCAGGCAAATAATAAAATTTTAATTGTGGAAAGGTATTTGGAATTTTCCAATGGCTTTTGCGCATGTTCGGTCTTCAAAGTGATGCCACACATTTGAAGGGTAGACATTATTCATTCTACTTTACACTTAATGGAACTAAAACAGCAAAACGTTAATGACTTGCCCAAGGTCAACTGATACATCAGGGCTAAAGTCAGGGCCGAAAGCCAAATCCCCAGTTTCCTGAGCTGGAGTTATTTTACACACTGCGTTTCTCCCAGTGAAGCTATAAAATAACAATGTCATTGCATCCCTAGGAGTTGTCAGAGGAAAATCTCACCAGCCTTGGGAAGTGGCATTGGGCAGGGAAGGGGGGAATGACACGGCTGTGACACAGAACTAACTGGAGTCCTCGAGGGGAGGGAAATCCTTCCTGCAGGTGAGGCAATAAGCCACATCCTTGACTATTTGCGCGAACATTCAGAAGAGTTCCCCTAGTACCTTCCACAAGAATGTTTCTTTGGCCTAAACTTGTCATCTTTGGTTACTGCAAAATATTTTTCTGAGAATTTTAATTAAATACTCTTTCCTTGACTTCTTGACCTGCCAGTGTTCCTCAGCCCTGCACACTTTTAGATGCTTCCCTATAACCTGGAAGAGGCAATCTTTTCAGGATATTGTCACTATTTACAGTAGTAAAAGTCAAACGATGATAATAACAACAGAAGGATAAGAAGAAGACAGTGAACAGAGGGCTTACTCTATATCTTGCATTACATCAATTTCCTTACATGGATTACCTCACCGAATCATCAAAACATGCTGTGAGGTAGGTGTTATCCTCATTTTGCAAAATTAAGAAACTGAGGCAGAGAGAAGCTGGGTAGTTTGCCTAAAGCCAAACAATTTTCAAGTAGCAGAACCAATAATTGACTCCAGAGACTCAAACCTTAACTCTAAAAAAAAAAAAAAAAAAAAAAAAAAAAAAAAAAAAAAAAAACCTTAACTCTGCTGTATGTGACATCATTGATTACCCAGTGGTTGCATTCTTATTGACCCTTATTAGGTAAAACAACTACTCGGATTAATGATACTAATAATCATAGTTAACATTGATTGAACACGCATTGTGTAGCAAGCACTGGGCTAAGGCCTTACGTTTACTATACCATTTAATCTTTGTCAACATTTCCATGAGGAAGATATTATCAATATTACAGTCAATTAGCACAGAAATATTAGGTAACTTATTCAAGGTTACACAGTAAACAATTGGTTTGAATTCAGGAAGTCTAACTAGAGTACTATCACAATTTTTTACATTTAAATTTTAAAAGAATCTGTGGCCTATTCATAGAACCAATCTTACTCATTCAAAGGTCATTTGAATATTTAAGAGTGTAGTGGTCTCCGAAGAGAATACATGGACACATGTTGAGGAACAACGTACACTATCATGGGGAGGGAGAGCATCAGGAAGAAGAGCTAATGGATGCTGGACTTAATACCTGAGTGGTGGGCTGATCTGTGCAGCAAACCACCATGGTACAGGTTTACCTGTGTAACAAACCTGCACATCCTGCACATGGACCCCAGAACTTAAAAGTTGAAGAAAATAAATAAATAAAAATAGAGGGACAGGAAGTGGCTCACACTTGTAATCTCCAGCACTTTGAGAGGCCAAGGCAGGAGGATTACTTGAGGCCAGGAGTTTGAGACCAGCCTGGGCCACAAAACAAGACTTGGCTCCACAACAAAAAGAAAAGAAAAGAAAGGAAGGAAGGAAGGAAGGAAGGAAGGAAGGAAGGAAGGAAGGAAGGAAAGAAGGAAAGAAGGAAAGAAGGAAAGAAAGAAAGAAAGAAAGAAAGAAAGAAAGAAAGAAAGAAAGAAAGGAAGAAGGAAAGAAAGAAGGAAGGAAGGAAGGAAGAAACGAAGGGAAAGAAAGATTAAAAAAAAAATTTCACCTGGTTAGATAGATGGAAAAAGTAATGACATAAATTTTTTGTTTTTGTTTTTGTTTTCTTATGACAGGACATCTCTCTGTCACCCAAGCTAAAGTACAATGGTTCAATCTTGGCTCACTGCAACCTCCAGCTCCTGGGTTCAAGTGATTCTTGTGCCTCAGAAGCTGAGATTACAGATGTGCATCGCCATGCCTCGCGAGAATTTAAAAAAAAAAAAAAAGCATAGTGTTCTAACCAGCTAAGTGAATTAGTTCTTAACAAATCCTGAAGACATATCTAATAGCAATCACTTATGAAACATTTCAACAGAAAAGTTTCAGTGTTCCATAGTTGGTAGAGCTCCAGGACCTCTGCAAAGTACCCATTGACAGAAAATTTTTTCAAATCTCCCCACCAACCCATCCTATCCCACATCAAAATTTGCTTTTTACTTAAAAGTAATAGAACATCATCTCATCTACTCAAAAGCAAAAGGAAATGACCTGAACATTTCATAAGCTGTTACAGCTAAGATGTTAAACCTGCCTAAAGGAATAACAAACAAAAGTCAGCTTTCAATTGTGTTTGACTATTAAGGTTCTTAGGGCCTGGAGCTTAAGATTTCTACACTTTTAAAGGCAGCAGGAGAAACACATAAATGTACCAGTAGTTTTCTTTTGCTCCACACAGATGGGAGACTTTCTCTTAGTGGGAACAATGAATTTGGCACAAAACTGAATGAATCATTTGATTAAGTACAAGTGAATGCCAAGCCTTCTGCTGGAGAAAGAGGTTGGGGGATGAGGAACAGTCTGCTGTAAGTCTTCATGCAGAAAATAGTCTTTAGCGGGAGCTGTGCAACTCAGCACTCATTAAGATGATGTCAAGGATGGTAACGCGGGTGTGGGCGCAGACTGACATTTTCCCTTGGGAGTGGTGAACCTGCAATCCAGGGCTAGAGAGAGGCACACCCATCTGGAATGGTACCTGGCTTGCCACCCTCAAGGAGCCTAGAAACAGTTGATGTCTATGGAGGTGGAAGGCTGGCAGATGTTTCAAATATCTTAAACTCGTATCTACTGATATTCTATGTGGAGTTTCACGGTTTTCTTTCCTTTCTGCATTATAATTTCCCTCTGTAATTTGTGAGCCTTCTATAGAATTTTTCTAAAAAGAACTTAGGGGCCTGTGTCCACATTTGAGGAAATCTGCAAGGGAAGAAGGAAAGACTGAAAAGTCGGTGATGAGATGGTAAGAGAATGAGTATGCATGTGGGAAGTGGCCAAGGAAACCAACTCCAGTCAGAGCAGAAACACCAAGAATACAAAAACCTGATAAAATGACCGCATTCCCATAGTCACGTTTGATGGGAGCCTGGACTATTTGAGTATTAAATAGGAGACTCCTGGAGGCATCTGAGAAAGATTTACTTATTTTTTCTTATATCTTAAAAGGTTTCAAATTATTTTTATAATGAGCAAATAGTCACCAAGAGCTCCACTATCTACACATAGTTAAAAGCCTTGGAATTCTATCCAAGTTTTGTCCTTCATGAAGCCACTCTGAACCTCAGTATCAACAGCAGCATGAGACCATTCATACTGTAGCAGGAGCGGCTGCAGGAAACGGATCTCTCCAACACCGAATAAAGGAGGGAAGAGTTTATTTGGCCGGAAGACAGGAAGTAATTTGTCAAAAGCCCAGCTCATTTAACAAAGGAATCTTCTGCCTTTATATAGGCTTATACTTTAGATGTTACACATGGAAGAATCTTAGGTTCATAGCTTTAGAAATCATATATGAAAGGGTTCTCGTTTACAGTTTAGGACTCACATGCGAAAAGGTAGCTACAGTTTCAGGAATCACATAGGAAAGGGTTCCAGTTTGCAGTTTTAGGACTTACATGTGAAAAGGTCTCTTTTTACAGTTTCAGGAATCACATATGAAAGGGTTCTGGTTCACAGTTTAAGGACTCACATGTGAAAAGGTCTCTGGTTTGTTGTTGTTTTAAGTAAAAATAGTGTCTTCCAGAGAGTTTCCCCAAGAACAAGCGTGTTATTTTCAGGAAGGAGATTCAGGAGGTGCCAGCTGGCCTGCTCTCTCTTCTATTGAGCTGCACAGTGGGTGACAGAGGGGGAGGGAATCCCAGATGCCTGGGTCTCCTTCCTCACCACCAAGATTTGTATGGCTGCCAGGATAAAATCAAGTAATGTATACAAGTGTTGGAAGATTGTATTAGTCTGCTCTCACACTGCTGTAAAGAAATACCTGAGACTGGTAATTTATAAGAAAAAGAGGTTTAATTGGCTCATGGTTCTGCAGGATGGACAGGAAGCATGACTGGGGAGGCCTCAGGAAACAAACAATCATGGCGGAAAGCAAAGCAGGAGTAGGCCTCTTAGGTGAAAAGAGCAGAACCAAGAGGTTGTAGGGCGGGGCGCAACATGCTTTTAAAAGGCCAGCTCTCACAAGAACGAACTCACTATCGCAACAACAGTACCAAGAAGGAAATGCATCCCCATGATCCAATTACCTCCCACCGGGTCCCACCTCTAACACTGGGGATTACGGTTCAACATGCTATTTGAGTGGGGACGCAGATCCAAATTATATCAAGCATTTTAAAGGTAGAAATAAAAAGCAAATCTAAACAACTAAGAAAAATTCCTTACAAATATTTATTCAATTTTATGGCAAGCCCACTAACATGGTTCTATATGGCACCAGAGGCAATAATGAGAAATATGTGCAAACCCACTTCTTTCCAAAATATATATTCTGTATTACCTGAATATTTCCTAGCAGACACTAGAAAAAATAAATGCTCCTTCCCAAAGTAAAGAGTGGTCAAATGTCCATTTCTTCTTGGTTCTACCAATGCAAGATGAAGAATTGTTCTCTTTTAGAAAAAAAAAAATAGCTTCCTTCAAAGGCATTAAAGAAAAAGGGAAAATACATGGCCATGAATCTTATTCTGGTCAAGTGCACTTTCTTAGATATCTTATGTAAGTCTTGGTTTTTACACTTTCTTTACCTGAACTCCCCAATACCTACACACACACAAAGAAACATTATCTCTCTTCCATTCACACACACACACACACACACACACACACACACACACTTTACTCACGAAAGAAACAGAATCATGATTTTTTTTTTTTTTAAGTAAATTGATTTCTGCAAGCCATCACTTCATTGTGCCAGAAACTGGGTTTTAAACCTTATCTTCTCATCTCAGAATTGATTTGTATTTAAAGGAAAAATAAAGCAGGAACAGGGACATTTCCTTTTCCATGCTCATTTGAAAAAAACAAAACAAAACAAAACAAAAAATGGTGAGGTCCTGCCTGGTCTAAACGCTTTCCAAAGGAGACAGTAAGCTCCCACACAAACAACTAATAACTTAAAATTTCCCCCTCTCTTGTCCTCATTCAGGCTTAAAATATTGCCAAGTATTAATTTTAGTGTTCTGCCTGGTTATTAAATCACAAACCACACCGGCTGGTGAGAAACGAAGAAAGAAAAGAACTATTATTCACCGTCTAACCAGACAGTCCCGCAAATAGCTCTATAAAAGTCAACTAAGTTATAACTTTTCTCTCCCTCATGAGTCAGAAGAGAAAGGTTCTAACTATCCAGCTATGCAAGTGTGGGTGGGAATTAATAATTGGACAAGCAAACAGAATTTACTTAGAGATCAGAGATTAGCAGAGAAAGTATGCTTCGGTTGGTAAAGATTTGCCTACATTTTCTCTTCTGAAAAGAGGGCAATGCAGAGACCAGAGAGCCTGAGACCTGATCAGGCTCAGGCTGCCACACATGACTCCACACCACAGACAGTTACACTGTGTCATTCTACCATGTCACGGAGCCTTTCTTTCTGCCCTGTCCAACCCCCTACCCTCATCTGCTGCCTATGTCTTCTCCTTCCTTCCCTCAAAAATTCTCCACTCTCACCCTCCATTAGGCATTTCCCTCTCCAAAGCTCTCAAAATATTGTCCATTTCTATTGTATGGTCTACACTCATTTGTCTTTTTTAGTGTTCGCTGGGCACATCTTCCAACTAGACTTTAGTAAGTTCTGTGAGAATAATGAACTTAGCTTTTCTCATCCTTTAGTTCTCTCATGTGCTTTGAACATGAAATAAGTATACTACCTTCGTTAAATCTTTTCTAATGTATGTTCTTTTGTTAGTTCATCCTTTCATTGTCCCCATACGCCATAGAATAAAGCCAAGAATGAAGCTGGAGTAAGGGCGATGAAATGTGAAGTTGCATGCGGCAGGTGGAGGAAGGATGGTAGGAGGAAAGCTTGCGGGAGAGGAACGAGGATGAATGAAGTCAGAAGTGTACAGTCAGGTTTCCCTAAACTTGAGCCAGGAGGCAAAGAGATAGAAAACCCAGATAAACTTCATGACAGAGTGGGTATTTCCTAGAGCAGAAGGGAAAATTGCCTGGCTTTCTAGGGAACAGTCAAGAAGAGATCAAGCTTCACAAGGAAATAAAACATCCAAAAAGATGCTCCTAGGATATAACAGAGACACAGTAGTGTGCTGTGATTAGGCAGACAGGCAGTCAGATTAGCATGAGTTCTCCTCTCCAAGCTCTCAAGTGTGGGAGAGAAACCCAGAAACTCCAGTGTATGCCAGAGTAGAAACAGAAGAGAGTTGACCAGAAGGCTGGAAATCCTGCAGATGGACAGCCATGGTAAATGAAGTCATAAAGCAGGTGACTGGATTACAGACTGCATGGACGACATGGCAGAGATGCAAGGAACCTATAATGCCAGCAACCCCAGGTAGGGTTAAAGCAGCAGAGGAGGACCACTGGGCCTGACCCAACCAAGAGAATAGGTCACACACAGGTTCACCAGCTGCAGATTTTGTCAGAAGTCAACAGGGCATTCACCATCCATCAGGGGCCCCAGCATAGAGTATAAGAGCAAAGGCATTTTTTTTGCTTTAACTAAGCAAGTTAGTGCTGTAGTCAAGTTAAATGGAGGTCTGCAGGAGGAATCTCCAAAAAGGAGTAAAATTTGTTCCTAGTTCCCAGGACAGAGATTCTCAATTAAAAGAGACATGGACACGTGCACACGAATGTTCATTGCAGCACTGTTTACAATAGCAAAGACCTGGAACCAACCCAAATGCCCAACAATGATAGACTGGATAGGGAAAATGTGGTACATATACACCATGGAATATTACGCAGCCATCAAAAAGGATGAGTTCACGTCCTTTGTAGGGACATGGATGAACCTGGAAACCATCATTCTCAGCAAACTGACACAAGAGCAGAAAATCAAACACCGTATATTCTCACTCATAGGCGGGTGCTGAACAATGAGAACACAAGGACACAGGGAGGGGAGCACTACACACTGGGGTCCGTTGGGGGGAAATGGGGGAGGGGTGGGGGGTGGGGAAATGGGAAGAGATAGCATGGGGAGAAATGACAGATACAGGTGAGGGGACGGAAGGCAGCAAACCACACTGCCATGTGTGTACCTATGCAACAATCTTGCACGTTCATCACATGTACCCCGAAACCTAAAATGCAATGCAATAAAATAAAATAAAATAAAATAAAATAAAAAAAAGAGACATGGGCAGTACTATACACTTTGATTCCGTGTACCAAATGAAGACAGAATTCATTCCAAGAGGCCACATATACCAGATCCAATCAGGGTTGAATTAAATTCGTCACAGTGCCACATTTTGTTGTCACTTATTTTCTGACCCAACACTTTGCCTCACTTGTGCTAACCTGCTCAGGGAAATTGTATCATATTCTCAGAGGTAGAAAGGTCTTGTATACACAGAAATAATTATTTACAGAAAAGAGTTATAAACTGAGAGTACTACAGGTTCAAGGCCATGGATTTTGCAGGCTGGAAAAAGTAGTCATATGCAGGTGAGTATGTTCTCCCCCACCTTAAAGTAGGGCCCTCTTTCTCCTTCCACCCAACCAAACAAAAACACACCGACAACAGTTACTATTTCAAGCATTAGCTCCCAAAATGCAAATTTGGCTGACAATTTCACGGGTGACAGAAACAAAAGTTTCTATCATATGCCAAACAGAAAAAAAAAATGATAATAAGCCCCACTAGACATTTCTATTTTCTTCCAAATTCCTTGTCAGGTGCCAAATTCGGATTTCTTCCCCTGACTCAATCTTTCCACAAGACAGTGTTCAAAATCTCTTCTAGCACAGTTCACATCTTTCCCTAAATTTGCAAACCACATTAGGAAAATAAAATCCTACATTCTAAAATGAACCCAGTGGTAATTGAGCAAACATCTCTTGCTCTTTCATCATCAAGGTTCTCTTCCTCTTGCCTCCACCCTAAGCAGAAGTCTTCATCCAAACATAGTGGATCTTCACAGGAGTACCTAATAGAAGTACATTAGATGCTGCCTGTATATTTATAATTGTGTCATGTGCACACAGTTGCAGAAATCTGGTTCATAACTTAGGTGTGGGATTTAAAATTTGTAAACTGATTGTATGTTCTCATCTGTCTCACTTTGTCTCCCGTCTAATGAGACATGAGACACAAGGTTGCATGGATCCTTGATGCTAAGGCATAAGTACTTAAGGCTCTATGTTAATGCCATACTGAAAGGCTAGGCACAATCATAGATACTCAAGTACCACTGATATCACAGTCCCTCTTCCAGCTACAACCTTGATGGTTTTCATACACACATTCTTTCCATCCATATCACATTTTCATTTCACTCAATTTTTTAAACACATCACAATTTTTACAATGTGATCCTATACCTAGCTAGTGACTTATTCTCTTATTGGTCTCCAAATCAGAAACAAGGAGACAAAATAACTTATGAGTATTCAACATCCCTTCATGTTAAAAATCTCAATAAACTAGGTATCAATGGAGCCTATCTCAAAATAATAAGAGCTATTTATGACAAACCCACAGCCAACATCATATTGAATGGGCAAAAGCTGGAAGCATTCCCTTTGAAAACTGGTACAAGACAAAGATGCCCTCTATCACCACTCTTATTCAACACAGTATTAGAAGTTCCGGCCAGGGCAATCAGGCAAGAGAAAGAAATAAAGGGTATTCAAATAGGAAAAGAAGAAGTCAAATTGTCTCTGTTTGGAGATGACATGATTCTGTATTTAGAAAACCCTACCATCTGAGCCCAAAAACTCCTTAAGCTGATAAGCAACTTCAGCAAAGTCTCAGGATACAAAATCAATCAATGTGCAAAAATCACAAGTGTTCCTCACACCAACAATAAACAAGCAAAGAACCAAATCATGAACAAACTCCTATTTACAATCACTACCAAGAGAATAAAATACCTAGGAACACAGTTAACAAGGGATGTGAAGGACCTCTTCAAGGAAAACTACAAGCCACTGCTCAAGGAAATAAGAGAAAACACAAACAAATGGAAAAACATTCCATCCTCATGGATAGAAAGAATCAATCTCATGAAAATGGCCATACTGCCCAAAGTAATTTATAGATTTTATGCTATTTCCATCAAGCTACCATTGACATTCTTCACAGAATTAGAAAAAAAACTACTTTAAATTTCATTTGGAATCAAAGAAGATCACATATAGCTAAGACAATCCTAAGCAAAAAGAACAAAGCTGGAGGTATCACACTACCTGACTTCAAACTATACTACAAGGACACAGTAACCAAAACAGCGTGGTGCTGGCACCAAAACAGACATATAGACCAATGGAACAGAACAGCGATCTCAGAAATAACACCACAGATTTACAACCATATGATCTTCGACAAACCTGATAAAAACAAGCAATGGGGAAAAGGTCTCCTATTCAATAAATGGTGCTGGGAAAGCTAAATAGCCATATGCAGAAAATTGAAGCTGGACTCCTTCCTTACATCTTATGCAAAAAATCAATTCAATGTGGATTAAAGACTTAAATGTAAAACCCAAAATCATAAAAACCCTGGATGAAAACCTAGGCAATACCACTCAGGACATAGGCATAGACAAAGACTTCATAGCTAAAACACCAAAAGCAATTAAAACAAAAGACTAAATTGACAAATGGGATCTAATTAAACTAAAGAGCTCTGCACAGCAAAGAAACTATCATCAGAATTTCTTTTGGGAGAAAATTTTTGCAATCTACACATCCAACAAAGGTCTAATATCCAAAATTTACAAGGAAGTTAAATAAATTTACAGTAAAAAAAAAACCATTAAAAAGTAGGCAAAGGCTATGAATAGACACTTCTCAAAAGAAGACATTTATGCAGCCAACAAACATATGAAAAAAAGCTCAACATCACTGATCATTAGAGAAATGCAAATCAAAACCACAGTGATATACCATCTCACACTAGTTAGAATGGCAGTTCTTAAAAAGTCAAGAAACAATGGATCCTGGTGAGGCTGTGGAGACATAGGAAAGCTTTTATTTTACACTGTTAGTGGGAATATATTAGTTCAATCATTGTGGATGACAGCATGGAGATTCCTCAGGTATCTAGAACCAGAAATACTATTTGACACAGCAATCCCATTACTGGGTATATACCCAAAGGAATATAAATTATTCTAAATTATTCTACTATTAAGACACAGGTACATGCATGTTTGTTGCAGCACTATTTACAATAGCAAAAACAAGGAACCAACCCAAATGCCCATCAATGATAGACTCAATAAAGAAAATGTGGTGCATATGCACGATGGAATACTATGCAGCCATAAAAAGGGATGAGATCAAATCCTTTGCAGGGACATGAATGAAGCTGGAAGCCATCATCCTCAGCAAATTAACATAGGGACAGAAAACAAAACACCACACATTCTCACTCATAAATGGGAGTTGAACAATGAGAACATGTGGACACAGGGAGGGGAACAACACATGCCAGGGCCCGTTGAGGGATCAGGGGCGAGGGAAGAGAACTTAGATGGGTCAATAGGTGCAGCAAACCATCTTGGCACACGTATACCTATGTAACAAACCTGCACATTCTGCACATGTATCCCAGAACTTAAAGTAAAATAAATAATAATCATAAATAAAAATAAATATTAATGTGATATATAATAGTGCTGTTACCTCCAAAACACTTCGATTTTGTGAAGGAATTTTTTTAAGTAGAACTATTTATAATTTCATATACAGCATGTCAATATAGACCCACTGCACTGCCATATTCCCAATACACACCAAGGTAAATGCAAACCCCAAAGTTTGCCATTTAGTCACCATCGTATTAGACATTCAGATGGTAATCCAAGTAGCAGTTTACTCAGATTAAACACACTAAGCAAATCAAGACAAGAATGTCAAGATTAAATTATTATTTGGAATCGTTTTTAAAGGGCTTCTTTCTTTCCTTTTAAACCATTCTAAAATCAACACATTTTCACTTTCCCCCAGCATCCAGAGAATTCTCAGGCTATCGTTTAAGTTCTTTTTCCCTGAAATATCTTTCTGTCCTGAGCTCAGTCCTATGTCCTACTCTCAAGTCTGTAACTGTTTCCAGGTACCTATTAAACGCCTTAAAAATCTTTCATCTGACATTCAAAGTCACCTATGATCTTACTCAAAATGAATTTTTCTGCCTTAATCTCTCTCTTTGGTATGTGTTCTACCCTCTACCAACTATTCTCTAAAAACACTGACTGGCCGTATATTCTCATAGGATTCTCTTTATTTACAATATCTTCCTTCCTTAACCCAGTGGAAAGATATTTCTACTGACATTTTTGGTATTTTCAAATATCCTCCATAAACATGCTATACATTTTTATTGGATTTATTCCTTAATGCACCACGGATTTTGTTGCTATTTTGAATTGTATTTTTGTTCTAATATATTTTTAGATAGATCACCACTGGATAAAGAAATATTATTGGTTTTTATGTGGTAATTTACCTCTAGTCAGTATGCCAAACTCTTTTATTAGGTCTTTACCAATTTTCTATAGAGCATATATTACTTTTATAATAACAATGTTTTCAAACATATTTAGTCCCGATTTAGCTATAAGGACTAAATAGATGAATAGTGAATAGATACAAGGACTGTATTTAAGTGCTTCATGTAGGTAAACTCGTTTAATCTTACTGAAATAGGTTTTCATTTTTAACTTGTTTACAGATAAAGAAAGTAACAAAAAACAAAATAAATAAAATTACTTGCAAGACATCTTGGCTGGGGGCAGTGGCTCATGCCTGGGGTCCCAGCACTTTGGGGAGCCAAGGCAGGTGGATCACCTGAGGTCAGGAGTTCAAGATCAGCCTGGCCAATGTGGAGAAACCCCATCCCTACTAAAAATAGAAAATTAGCTGGGCATGGTGGTACATGCCTGTAATCCCAGCTACTTGGGAGGCTGAGGCAGGAGAATCGCTTGAACCTGGGAGGTGGATGTTGCAGTGAGCCAAGATGGTGCCACTGCACTCCAGCCTGGTCAATAAGAGAGAAACTCCATCAAGAAGAAAGAAAGAAAGTAAAGAAGGAAAGAAGGGAGGGAGGGAGGGAGGGAGGGAGGGAGGGAAGAAGGAAGGAAGGAAGGAAGGAAGGAAGGAAGGAAGGAAGGAAGGAAGGAAGGAAGGAAGGAAGGAAGGAAGGAAGAGAGGGAGGGAGGGAAGGAGGGGAGGGGAGGGAAAATAAATCCTCACATTAGCGAGTAAGAAGACTGGGATTTGAGGCCCATTAGTCTAGGTCAAGTGTCCACACTCCTAACTTGAGGGTATTTTGCCTGCTTTAATAAAGAAGGTCCATGGAGTCAGAGAGACCTGCATCTTCCGATTTGCACTAGTTGCCACCTCTCCATGCTGCAATTTACTGAACAGGAAAGTGAAGATCACAATAGCTACTTTACAGTTTTTCTAAGAATTCAATGAAAAATTATATGATAGCATCTTGTATAGGGAAACATAAAAATAGTAGCTACCGATACCATCATTCCCTCTTCTCTCCAAAGATCCTCATCCATCTTTGTCGGTTGCAGTCCCATTTCTCTGTTTCTGACCTCCTTACAATTCTGTATTTTTCTCTTGGTAGTTTTTATGTTCTTCCTTGCCAGCCAGGTATTTGGTACCAGTCTTCTCTGCTGGACTGAATCCTCCTTGGGGACAGGAGCTATATTTCACGTATCTTGGTTTCCCCACAGCAGTGTCCTATCTTATAGAATCTGCTCAGCAAGTATTTGCTGTATGTTAATGAATTTTCAAATTCACTGGTTGTGAAAAATGTGAATGCATCTCTGTCTGGCTTACATCAACTTGCTTGGAAAACCATGTACTCATTTCGGAACCATAAATTTCGATATATATAATTCTGTAAGAAAATCAGCTTGCCTTTCAGTTACACATTCATAAGCATTCACATGGTTTAATTACTACAAATCCTTTGTAAGCTCTGCATACAAATCACCAATTAGCTTCCAGTTTAAAAAACCTTGTGATTTTATGTTAAAAGGGTTGAATCACAGGGCCTGATTTTCATTCATAAGAAACAGTGCATTGGTGTGGTAGAACGAAAACAGGGAAGGCATGTTGAAATTCTGAGAGGAAGAGGGCCACCCTCGGCTGAGTGAGGCAACTTGCACTCATGCCCAGGGGAAGTTGACTCATTTCCTCCCCTCTCTTCAATTACCTCTGAAGCCTTCTCCTCTTTCTTCACCTCTGGCTGAAGCTGCCACTCTTGTCACTGATTCAGTGAATCACAGAGAGGTCACCAAACCAACCAGGAGAAAATCTGAGTTAAAGCAGGAGACAAAGATATATGTTCCCTTTTTTTAATTAGAGAAAAAGAAAAGGACGTTCTCCAGTGGGAAGTTTCTACAATTATTAATAGAATTGGTTGAACTTCACAGTAATTTTTTAAAAACATCTTCTTATTCAGGTGTATGTACACAATGCACAGGGCTCAATGGGTCCTTCGCTGTCCGTGGAGGTCATTGTGACTCCAGGTGAGACTTTCAAGGCCCAGCATGATTTGGCTACATCTCACCTCTCCAGGCTTATTTCTTGTCTAATTTCAAGATTTATACCCTCCACAGTCTCCAGTCAAAATACATAGCTCTCAATTCTCCACACACGCCCAAACATTTGTTTGTGAAAATACCAACCCCTCCCTACCCAGAAAGTATTTCCCACCAATTGTAAACATGTGAATTAAAAAAAAAAAAAACAACAAAAAACTGTTTGCCTCAGGTAATTTAAAAGACATCTTCCTGACATGACTTTATGGGGAGGTTATTAAAAACAAAACAAACCATAAATGACTTCAGTGGAATTTTCCACTCAATTTGGAAGAACCTAGCAGCATATACCTGAGGCAATATTGCTCATAAGTTAAGCTTAGGGGCTTTGAGGAATGCTGGCTCTGGTACTTCCTAGCTATGTGACTTTGGTTAGAACATTTAACTTTTTCGAGCCTTAGTTTTCTCATCTGAAAAGTAGAAGCAGAAATCCTCCTCTCAAGATAGTTATAAAGAAGAATTAAAATATTGCATACAAATGAATTAAAACAATGACATGCACAAAAGAAACATATAATAAATAGTATGTATTATTATTAACAAAGAAGTGATACAGCTTAGAAGCTAAGAATAAAAACTTCAGGACTTGGCCGGGCATGGTGGCTCAAGCCCGTAATCCCAGTAATCCCAGCTGAGGAGGGTGGATCACGAGGTCGAAAGATCGAGACCATCCTGGTCAACATGGTGAAACCCCATCTCTACTAAAAATACAAAAAAAACCCTAGCTGGGCGTGGAGGTGCATGCCTGTAATCCCAGCTACTCAGGAGGCTGAGGCAGGAGAATTGCCTGAGCCCAGGAGGCGGAGGTTGCGGTGAGCCGAGATCGTGCCATTGCACTCCAGCCTGGGTAACAAGAGCGAAACTCCGTCTCAAAAAAAAAAAACAAAAAAACTTCAGGACCAGATCACCTGGATTCAAGTCACAGTTCCTAGCTTACTAGATTCCGCTGACTAGCTGGAAGACTTGGGCCCATTGCTAATCAATCTGTGCCACAGTTTCCTCGCCTGTAAATGGTGACTAGAATAGTGCCTTCTTCAGAGGGAATTACAGGGATTAAAAGAATTAACGTATACAAAGAAGTGGATCAGACAAAGTGAGGGAAACATAATTCTCAGCTACTTAGAGCATTGCTATTATTATATTTCAACAACTGCTATTACCAGTATGTTTAAGAGAATACTATCATTCTTGTAGATTTGAAGTTTTGATAGACAAAGAAAAGACTCGAGGTTTTCAACCTAGAGATCTTTTTTTGACAGATTTTTCTAAATAAGACGACTCTATAATGGCAGAATGGTAGCTCCAGAGGTACTATTACTGTGGTATGACCAGTAACACATGCCAACAGTGTCACAGACTTACGTGACAGAGCTACCAGCATCCAAGGTGAATTCATATTGTGAAATGGGCATCTTTGAGCACCCTCATTTCTCACTGACTAGTAGGGTTCTCCACTGGACAATGGCCAGAAGGTGATGCTTAGTAAGTCACATTGACACCATCTGTGTGTCCTAAGATCCCTTATCAACTTCATCTTTAGGACCTGATTACCTAAGGAAAGCAGGGCTCTCTAGCACTGGCTTCTAAGCTGTACCAGGGTAATCCATACTTTCCAAAGAAAAGTAACAAGTTATTAAAAGAGTAAGAGAGTAAGGCTGGAGTTCAGTGTCTACGGTTAATAAAATGATTCCTTATTTTATTATTTTATTTCCATTTCACAGATAAACTGAAGCAAGATAAAGTTAAGTAAGTTGTCTATGGCCATGTAACTCAGAAGAAGCAAAAGCCAGGCTATAAATACACAAACTCAAATCCATAGCCTATGCAAATCCAACACAAACAGCAAACTTTTTCATTTTTCGATTGGTGGGAATTTCTTACTAGTAACTTCCAACAGATAAAACGCACTGGAAACGTATGTTCAGATAAGAAATTCTTCGTATTATTTTAGAGTCCAGTAAAACTAAAAGGTGGGCCAGCTGCAGTGGCTTGTGTCTGCAACCCCAACACTTTGGGAGGCCAAAGCAGGCGGATCACTTGAGCCCAGGAGTTTGAGACCAGCCTGCGCAACATGATGAAACCCTGTCTCTACAAAAAATACAAAAATTAGCCAGGTGTGGTGGCATGCACCTGTATTCCCAGCTACTTGGGAGGCTGAGGTGGAAGGATTGCTTGAGCCCATGAGACTGAGGCCACGGTGAGCTGAGATCCTGACA
The DNA here is from genome assembly GCF_048565385.1 of Saimiri boliviensis. NCBI lineage: Eukaryota > Metazoa > Chordata > Mammalia > Primates > Cebidae > Saimiri > Saimiri boliviensis. Next base: position 81,007,797 of record NC_133451.1, read on the forward strand.
CTACACTCCAGACTTGGCAATAGAGGGAGACCCTGTCTCAAAATGAAAAATATAAATAAAAAAATAAATAAATAAATTGGGTCAGCTACCTCAGGAGCTATCCTTTCTGAGGACTTCTCTGAGGTAAATTTTGTTGACCAATAAGAAATGGAGAGTGAAAGAGAGGGTACAGGAGCAACTTTTGCCCTGCTTTCCATTGAAGGTTCATTTTCTAATAGGAAGAATCAGAATAGACATGTTTAAGGGTAGAGGCTTTGGGGATCACTGAAGTCTGTAGGTAATTTGCAGGTGGTTTTATGATTCTGCTGTCACAAATGTGCTTTTGGACTGCTTCGAGATTCCATCACTACCCCCTTCTCCTACTTTACCAGATTCTTTACTTCTCCTGAATTGGTTTCATTAACACATTCAAAAATTCTGAGTTGTTTGAGTTGGTGAAGAGAGTAACTTTGAAACATCTCATTTTGCAAGACAACACCTGTATTTTACCCTAGGTTTGGAAGCTTTCTCAGTAAGCCCTGCTAAGACTTACAAATGTTAAAATAAACCTTCCATTTTAAACTTCTAAGGTGCTATATTTATTTATAACCTCAATCATCACTTGAAGCATTAATCCGCTTAATAGATGCTGTGTTAAAAATTAGAAAGAGCTCACAATTGTCTTGTCAGAAACACTAATAAAGATAGAAAAGGGGAAAGACAATAAACAGAAAACCCATGAAAACTACTTCCAAAGTGGTATTATATTCAAGCAAAGTGGTGACAACATTTTGTGTAGTGGTGAGTGAAGCCAGTTAAGGGCAGGTTTATTTCAATCAGTCCCATGTCGGTGGAGATGGCCTCATTACCATCTCTCCTCGGCTAGGAAGTGCTTCATGGGGGGAAGCAGAGTTTAAGGAAGGAAAGGAGGAGATAGAAGAAATCTATTCAAGCGATAGAAATGTCACCTAGAAAAAGTTTCAAAAAATCGGGGACAAGTACTATTTTGCAGAAAAGAAACTCTAAGATTGCTTCAGAAGACAAGGAAGTTAGACCCACTTTACTGGACACATCACCTCTCTACAAGATCTCATTAATGCTGTGTTCACAGCTCCTAGTTCAGGGCATTAGCTCTTTTAGTATATGGGCATTTTCCGAGTAAATTAATTCACTTTCATTGTCCATTGTTCTATAATTCATTACTGAATCATGAGACTACTCTGTGTTTAATATCAAAAAATAACTATTTCAGGGTATATTAAACTCTCTCTCCAGAAGGCAACACCTGCTGTAATATTTTCTATGATTAAATTCAGTTTTCTGCACTGAATCACTTTCTGCCCAACAATTTCAAGTTCATTGACGCCAAAGAGCAACAATTGTACTTCTTTGTTTAATCTCCATAATACCTGCTCTATGCTCATAACACGTAATAAGACATCTTGGTAGAATAGATTTACTCCCTTCAATGTTTATTTCCTTCAATGGAAACCTTAAAGTTTTCCATTCCAATTTATAAATGTTGCTGTGCTTCATATTTCAAGTGATTGTTCTGAAGAACAGATTAAATCGAAGTGCATGAATTTAACAAGAGAGGGAGTTCAGGACATAAAAATAAAACCATCCTTCTTGCTTTTAGTTCACATATCAAATCTTGTGATTGTGTAATTAGGGCATACGTAGTATGGAAAAGTTCCCTTTGCAAAGATACTTTTTTCCACTGAGGAAAGAAGATATATAGAGTAATTCCAAAACAGAGAAGTTGAAATCTACTAGAATGGAGTATTCGTTATTGCAAAATGTTCACTATCTCTTCAGAATGCTCTGCTATATAGAGATAACCAGGAAGTATAGACTCTGAGCTATAAATATCCTCAGCAAACCATGGAGCATCTGCTCTTAATTTGTGCCTGGGTGGCTTACACATCAGACAGGAAAACATGCCTGGTTTTAGGAGGTTTGAACAGATGCCACAGAGTAAGTGCCCATTTCCCAGAGTTTGTTGTCATTTTGGTTAGTGAACTCCACCTACCAAAACAAAAAGGATCCCTGTGTCTCAGAGGCTCCCCTTTAAAGAAATAGAAAGAAGAGCAACCCTTTTTATCAGCTCTTCCGCACAGATACGTTTAAGCCCATGATTCACAAAACGCTTTCAACACTTTGTGTATACTATACTTAAGCTGATACATATTCCATTCGATCATTTTCATGAGTAAATGTAATATCTTAACAGCTTGAGGTTTAGTTGTATCTTAAATCTGGGCAGCGGTTATCACTGTGTAAGAAAACCTGGGTCACATTAGCAACGTGCAGAGCTTCTCTTGGTCTTCTCATCCTTCAATTCTGCCTGATTCAGTATGTCTTCCCACATTTACACTCCGGGCATGCAGTGTCAAGAGACCAAGCTGTCGAACCAAGGGATTCCTCTGCTTTCCTCATGAGGAAAACGAACTTCACAAAATGAGCTCGCAGAAAGTCTCAAATTTCATGAGGTAAAATCTTTCATGATTGAGTCTCTGCAGGTATCGAATTTGTTTTCTTTCTGAAAAGCAGTTTAACCAATAATTAGGTGCAACAATTTCTCAGCACGGAGCTTATACAGAAGAAAGCTTTCTAAAATATAACTGTGATTTATATTTCCTGATTGAGGTATGCCTTTCATTAATTCCACAAAATATTTCGCTTTTCCTAGCTCAGATCTTGAACAGCTCTCACAAGACTTTGACCCTTCTTAACTCCTTATTACCAAGGAACATTATTTTGTCTTGGGCTTTGGTGGGTATTTATTTGTTGATTAACTATAGTTGGTTACTATTGACTGAAGACTCATTATATAATGTGTTGAGTAGGTTTAAATGGGTAGAGAACATAAAAGATGCGCAATAAATCCACTCTTCAGAAAGCTCTGTCCTGTGGTCGATTACCAAGGCAAAACTGACATCCATGGCACAATTCTAGGATGAGTAGAATCATTGAAAATAATCGAAATCTTCCATAGGCATTCAGAGAACCTATTAACGTGAACTGGGGCAGTCATAATGAGTCTTGGGAGAGTTCAGGCTTGATCTGGACCTTAAAGCGTGGAGAAATTTGAGTGAGGAAAAGGAACTCGAAAGATATTTTTGGGTGGGTGCGGTGGCTTATGCCTGTAATCCCAGCACTTTGGGAGGCTGAGCCAGGCAAATCACAAGGTCAGGAGTTTGAAACCAGCCTGGCCAAAGTGGTGAAATGCCATCTCTACTAAAAACACAAAAAACTAACTGGACGTAGTGGCGGGTACCTATAATCCCAAGTACTCTGGAGGCTGAGGCAGGAGAATCATTGGAATCCAGGAGGCAGAGGTTTCAGTGAGCCAAGATCACGCCACTGCACTCCAGCCCAGGCGATAGAGTGAGACTTCATCTCAAAGAAAAAAAAAAGATAGTTGCTTCAGATGTACAGATGTGAAAACAAACACCAAGAAATGAGATGTTGTTTCCGAGAAACAGTGAGAGGCAGGGCTGAAGAGATGAGGGCTTGCTTTTTCAGGTTCCTGAGAACTATTCATATGAAAGCTCTTTTGTTACCTGTTTTAGCCTCTTGACTCTCGGTGAAGGACCCCCACATTTTTTCACTAGGGCAAGAAACTAGGACCCTCAATAGCCTGCATGAATAAGTAAAGTCAAGAATTTAAGTTCCCTAGCAGTTACTAGAGAAAATAGTATCTTTTAAAAATGTGTTAGTGCCTTGGTGCCTTATCTAATCTTTCAGGTATACATATATATTTTTTTAAATTAATTAATTAATTTTTTTTTGAGATGGAGTCTCACTCTGTTGCCCAGGCTGAAGTGCACTGGAGCAATCTTAGCTCACTGCAACCTCTGCCTCCTGGGTTCAAGTGATTCTCCTGCCTCAGCCTCCCGAGTACCTGGGACTAGAGGGACATGCCACCATGCCCACCTAATTTCTGTATTTTTAGTAGAAGCAGGGTTTTGCCATATTGACCAGGCTGATCTCAAACTCCTGGTCTCAAGTGATCCACCTGCTTCGGTCTCCCAAGATGCCGGGATTATAGGCGTGAGCTGCCGTGCCCAGCCTCAGGTCTACTATGTTTTTATAAAACAGAAAGCTACATCTGCATAATTAGTAATGACTGTCAACCTCTATTTCAGATATGAAGAACAATAGCACAGACATAGGAAATACGGCTATGAAGTCACAGAAGTGATTATTCTCCTAAATACAAAAAAAGTCTAGCTCTCAATGGTGTTGACACCTTCAAAGTAGAATCCTTGAAAGGCTATGTGGTTATTCCAATGATGCATCCATTCTTCAAGTCAGTTTTAGGATCCTTTTTTAAAAATTCCTCCAGGAAACTGCAGTAGAGCCCTTAGAGCCATCCTTACCTCCTGATCTCTGCATCAGCATCTGCCTTGCATGCAGACTCCTCCCTGCCTAAATGCAGGCATCTTCCTTTGTTTTGCCCCTGTCTCTCCTCTGCCTTTGTCTTATCTTTTGGTTTTGTCCCTGCCCCTCAATCAGACAATGCAAGACAAGGCAGAGGACATGTGGCTTGAATCTGAGAAGACAAACTAAACTACGAGGCAAGAAGACAATGCAGTGAAATAGAGAGAGGTCAGAGACGCAGGAGAATTTAAAAAGATGTCATGTAAATAACAATCACAGCCAAAAATACTGTGGGGATTGGGCAGCTAGGATACTGTAGGAAATGGAAGGAGCGTATCGAGTCATAAAGGGAAAGCAGCACAGACACCAGAATTTGTAAACTCGAATTATAACTGAACACAATATAATGATTACTGGTATGTCCATTGACTCCAGTTTATCAGGCTAATTTCTCTTCACTTTCTCTGAAGTCAGTCTATCTCTGCAAAACTCTTTTCTAATCTTTTGGGATGCAGAATTGGAGAACAAACAGAATACTGCAGAACCCGGGAAACAAGAGGAACAGAAGGGCCTAGCGGGAGAGGGGAATTGCAGTTGGCAAATGAGAATCTATAATTAAGTGTCGAAGAGTATGAGGTGTGAAAGAACAGGGATCCAAGAAATATTCCAGAAGGGCCGTCAATATTCACCTTAATGCATTTCAAAGTATACAATGAACAGATTGATTAACTTTTCAAATATGTTTGGTTAAGAACTGCGGTCCTGAGCGACGGCGTACGCCTTAGATTATTTACTGTTTTTGAAGAATTTAACACAAACATGGATATCAGACCAAATCATACAATTTATATCAACAATATGAATGACAAAATTAAAAAGGAAGAATTGAAGAGATCCCTCTATGCCCTGTTTTCTCAGTTTGGTCATGTGGTGGACATTGTGGCTTTAAAGACAATGAAGATGAGGGGGCAGGCCTTTGTCATATTTAAGGAACTGGGCTCATCCACAAATGCTTTGAGACAGTTACAAGGATTTCCATTTTATGGTAAACCAATGCGAATACAGTATGCAAAGACAGATTCGGATATAATATCTAAAATGCGTGGCACTTTTGCTGACAAAGAAAAGAAAAAAGGAAAGAAAAAAGCCAAAACTGTGGAACAGACTGCAACAACCACAAACAAAAAGCCTGGCCAGGGAACTCCAAATTCAGCCAATACCCAAGGAAATTCAACACCAAATCCTCAGGTCCCTGATTACCCTCCAAACTATATTTTATTCCTTAATAACTTACCAGAAGAGACTAACGAGATGATGTTATCCATGCTGTTTAATCAGTTTCCTGGCTTCAAGGAAGTACGTCTAGTACCAGGGAGGCATGACATTGCTTTTGTTGAATTTGAAAATGATGGGTAGGCTGGAGCTGCCAGGGATGCTTTACAGGGATTTAAGATCACACCATCCCATGCTATGAAGATCACCTATGCCAAGAAATAACATTTGGGATAGTCGTCTTTAAAGGACTTGGTATTATGTGTGTGTTTTGATAACATTTAGTTGGGTCATTTTAATAGAGATTAGCAGGAGTGAATGAAATTTTTGTGAAGGACTTACACTAGTATTCCTTTAGCTTTGGTGAACTATGAAATATGAAGGCCTTAATTTTGTACAATAAACTTTTATTTGTATTTTGTGTAAAAAAAAAAAAAAAAAAAAAAAAGAACTGCGGTCCTTGGACAGAACAGCAGACTGAGACTGGACCACACATAACAGCTTCAATGAGGTGATGTTAGCAGGTGCTACACTGCGCTAGGCCTGTAGGCTCCGAGATACTCACAAACGCTTTCCCGCAGGGCAGGAATGCGAGTGTTGCTGTTGCTGGCCAGGCATGGAAACAGGCACTCAGCCCATTTCCCAGTCTATGAGAGCAGACTGCTGACCACCAGTGGGCCAAACAACCCCCCAGATGCCTTGAGCATTTTGAAGTCTATGGAAATCCCAGGACAACCCTAGGGCTAAAGAAAACTGCCGGGGAAGCACTTTTCCCTGGCTCTTCCTAGACTCCAGTGGTCCCTGGCAATGTTTGGGGCCCCTTGGCTTAGAAATGCATCATCCCCATCCTCCAAGTTCACAGATCATCTTCCCTCTGTGCATCAGGCTCTGTGTCCAAATTTCCCCTTTTTATAAAGACACTAGTCAAATTAGATTAGGGACATTCCTAGTGACTTCATTTTACATTAATTACCTCTGGGTAAAGACCCTATTTCCAAATAAGAGCACATTCTGCAGTACTTCAACCAACAATTCTACCTCTAATTCTACAGCCCCCAGCAAAAAGACACGTTCTTTATTGATATTTGTATGAAATAACTACTTACCAGACCACTCTGCCCTGTACTTATAAATCATCTTTAAGGAAGATAATTTTTGCATTATCTTACTACTGCTGTCACTTTTCTCTACGGTTCATGAGGAAGAGTCCTAAAGAGATGAAAGAAAAATTATGGAGTTAAATTTCTCCTTAACGTGTGGAAATTTTTATCACTTTGAAAAAAACCTGACAACAGTGGAAAATTCATAAGGGAGCCTTAGTATGTCACCAAACTAGATTTTTATTCTCATCCTGACCAAAGGTGTGCCTTATGCCTTTATCGTCAAGTGTGAAATCACTTGAATATAAAGGCATAAGCAACTAGATGTGATGAGAAAGACATAAGGCACCGGGAAATATAAAGTCAGCTCCACTATGAGGAAGCGCAATAGTAAATGGTTGAGTTTGACAAATATTTATTAAGTGCAACTATGTGCAGATCCGATACTAGTTTGCGAGGACACGAAGTTGAATGTAATGTGGTCCTAGTTTTAAGAAGCTTAGTTCCCTAAATTAAGAAATAAGGTAAATATAAAAATAGCCTATAATATAGACTATTTTTATGCCAGTGGAGGAAAAGGAAAAATTAAGTAGAACCTTGACACATAAGTGTATTTCCAAAAGTCAAAAATGAAAGAATGGTGACTAAAATGCCTGTTTTCAGTATTCTGTGGTATTTTTAAGTACAGAAATAGTTGTATTTTTGTGATGTAATACCATAACTTAGATGGAGTCTTGCTCAAACTCCCTGGCCTCAAGCAATCCTCCCACCTCGGCTTCCCAAAGTCCTAAGATTACAGGTGTGAGACATCACGTTTGGCTTGTAACTTAGGATTTCCGTTTCGGGTTTTTTTTCCGAGTCAGAGTCTCACACTGTCACGCAGGCTGGAGTGCAATGGTAGGGTCTCAGCTTACTGCAATCTCCACCTCCTGGGTTCAAGCCATTCTCCTGCCTCAGCCTCCCCACTAGCTGGGATTACAGGCATCTGCCACCATGCCCAGCTAACTTTTTGTATTTTTAGTAGAGACAGGGTTTCACTATGTTGGCCAGGCTGGTCTTGAACTCCTGACCCCTTGATCTGCCTGCCTCGGCCTCCCAAAGTGCTGGGATTACAGGGGTGAGCCACCATGCCTGGCCCTGTAACGTAAGTTTTTAAACTGTAATTTCAATCTTTCAGATCTTGAAAGACACCCAATGATTACAAGTGGCATTAAATTTTTGAATTGAATAAAGATGCACTCATTTGAAAGCCTTTCATTCCTCTATAATCCTGAAAGCTAACCCATCATTTCACCCACAGCCTATATGCACGCTACTCCTCCTGTATTCCCATTTCCGCTTTGACAGCCCCATCCCACACAGCACCCAAATGAAAATTCCAACCTTTTCTTTGCCTCACTGGGTGGACACCAAGTCCTATATAATCCACCTCCTAAGAATCTCTATAAACTGCCCCTGTTCTTCGTCCCCATTGGCCATCAACAGTCCTATCTTTTCTTGCCGGGACAATATAATCATTCTAAGTAAATTTCTCTGCTTCTTTGAATCTTCTTCCTCCCCACAATTATCTACTTTCCCATCCTGTTACCAAGAAGACTATTCCATAATGCTATATGATCACATTACGGCCCTGCTTATCTTCAATATGGAGAAAAACCTCTTTTGTAGTTCAGTTCTGCCCCTCTCTGGAGCTTCCACTCCTACTGTGTTTCCATGCATGCTTTGCTGCAGCCACACTGACTGCCTGTGGTACCCTGCACATCCCTTGCCCTCTTATAGGCCTTGTCATGCTGGCCTTCTGCCTAGATTGCCCTTCCCTGCATTCCCTCCTGTATTCATCTCCTGCTGCTGCTGAAACAAATCACTGCCAGCTTAGTGGCTTAAAACAGCACTCACTTATTTTCTTACCATCTACAGGTCGGAAACCAGAAATCAGTTTCACTCAGCTACAAGGTGTTGCAAGGCTAGTTCCTTCCGGATGCTCTGGGAAAGAATCTATTTCCTTGTCTTTCCTAGCTTCTGGAGACCATTTGCATTCCAGGGCTGGTGACCCCTTCTTGTTCACTACTCTGACCTCCTGCTTCCATTGTCGCCTCTTCCACTGTCTGCTCCTCTGTCAGCAGATTTCTATCTCCTTTTTATAAGAACATTTATGGTTACACAGAAGCCCACCCAGAAAATCCAGAACACTCTGCCTCAAGATCCATAATTTAATCACATTTGCAAAATCCCTTTTGCCATAAAAAATAACATTCACAGGTCCTAATATTATGCCTGCTTATTTTCGGGAGCCATTATTCTGCCTAGCACACCTATCTTTTTCCTCCTCAGCTTTCAGAAGCAGCTTAAACAATTCTTGTCTGGGAAATTTTCTAACATCCTCTTCCCTCCCCAATCCCATTACTCCCTCCTACTCCCTCCAGAAATTCCCACTGAGTACCTCACTAAGACAACCAACTGTCTGGGTTTGCTTGGGACTAAGGGGATTCCCAGGACACAAGACTTTCAGTGTTAAAACCAGAAAACTGTCAGACAAACTGGGACGGATGAGTCAGTCCCCCTAAGTCCTCACTTTTCTTTCCGCATCACCCTCTCTGTAGCGCTTAGCACGCAGGATTGTTAAGTTACAATTCCCGATTCTCTTCCCTCTCTCCTCAGTAAGGCTATGGGTGGGAATGTGTTTATTTCGTGTTTCTGATGCTCACGCCTTCGTTTCTGGGATGTGCCAGATGCTCCGTAAGTGAATGGAGTTTGTGGAGCAGCCCTGTAACAGCAGACAATCTAGGCAAAGTGGAAATTTTCCGTCCTGTGACTAGAACAAAAAACAAAATTAAACAGAACATTAAACACCGGTATGATGTGTTGTGTTCTCTTGGGCACTTTCTTTTTAGACTTTCTCATCCACACTTGCAAATTTGAGTAAAACTAGACACAGTTCTTTGCAAGAACCCAAATATTCATAGTCCTTGACAGAACACACTGTCTTTGAACAAACAGAGGCTCTACTATTTATAGCTGATTGCTTCACCGATTGTCTTGCCTGCTTTATGAATGTCCTTTGCCACGAACGAAGCAGATTGAAAATAGATTTGGGGCCAGGTTCTGGGAGTCTTCTAACATTTCTCTAGTCTCTTAAACACTTGGACCCATTCTTAGACTTTGCCTCCTGAATGCCACAGCAGCTGGAGCACCAGGCGTGAGACTCACTTTGATATACCTTCTCTCTATGTGCCCTCCAGCCAACTTTGTTTACCTCTAAAAAAGTGTTCTTGAGCAAAGGTGCCCGGCAACTTAGAGTTAATGGAAAAGCAACTGAGGTAAACATTAAAAAGCGAGACTCAAAGACATCATTTAGCCAGAGCCATCGATTCCACAGTCCCAGTTCTGAGAAAAATCATTTCTATTGCTGAGTAGGGAAATACATTTATGCCCTGAGGCCAAGTGTGTCTAGTCTATAGTGCTTATGAACAACCACATGAATGGAAACCCTGGACAGAATGAGGGACCAGAAAAAATTAAATACACATTTTCTATCACCCACTTTTAAAAAGAGAGAAACTAGGAAATTGAAACCTATTTATGCTATGCATTTGTAAAGACAGAAACTGTATCAGAAGTTACTCTGAATGAATGAGAAAATAAAATGTGAAACTTTAAAATGAGAATCAATTATATTTTATCAGTATATTTCCAGATATTTAATGATGAGCTATGCCTTTCATATAGAACTGAATCACATCAACCAAAGTGAAGAATTCAGCACAAAAGCAATCAGAGAGAAATATTTGGAAAACTACAAAAACATAATTTTGTAGATAAAAGTAAACATATTATTTTGATTTGGAAAAATATTTCGAATTCTACTTAAGGTTTATAAATGTTTTCTGTAATGTGTGATGAGGGGATCTGAAACCTCTCTGAATGAGGATACCATCAGAGGTCATGACAGATGAATGACTCATCTACCCAAATGCAGCCACCAGAGCCCTGATTTAAACTCTGGGCACACAGCTCTTTACATACACCCCAACATTTACCTGCAAATGTGTCATCGCAGCTATAATTTCACTTCCAAATTCACTAAAAAATTATCTATCAATGCACTAATGACTGGTTTTTACACTTAGTGAGTTGCAAGTCAGCATTTTAAAACCCCGATTTCCCTAGCTTTATGTGCTCTCCAGGTATAAGGACATAAAGCTAATGGAAATGAAAAGGAAAAGCAAATGTCCCCTTTCTCCTTCCATGGGATCTGGCTTTCTGGTCACGCTGTTTGATCAGATTAAAATGTAAAATGAGACTAGTGAAGCTGATTTAAATAATTTCTCTTTAACCATGAGAAAAACTGGAAGGCCTAAATAAGGTCATGTTAAATGTTAACTTCCGCCAAGAATTTAGGCTGAAGTTTCACCAGCAGCAGGAAGTTGCATTCTCCAACTGCAGTCAGCTTGCCTCTATTGTCTTTACAGACCAGCAGATAGCATTAAAAATCCAGAATTGCTAAAAAACCACAAATAACTTCTTTCTCTGTCTTCATGACATATTTTATGTTTTCTTTTTTGTCTTTCTGACCCGCACACTAGGTTGATATTTTACTTCTCGAGTCCCTAAGATCTTACTTTATAGCTTTCGAATTTTAGAGTCAGAAGGGACCATCATCTAAGGCAGTGGTTCCTGAGAAGGCTGTAACCTTACAGGGTGAAAGAGAAGGAAAAAAAATATATTTAAATCAGCTTTGTTATCTGAAAAACTTACTGACTTGTTTTCTGTTTTTATCACAGATTAGATAGAACTTTGTCCAAAATGAACACTGATCCACAGACTTTAGCTTGGGAACCCCGATCTAATTTCATCCCCTAACCTTCAGCTGAAGAAATTAAAATCCAGGGTCACTTGGCCAACATCACAGACTTCATTGCTTTTGAAAGGAGCCAGGTTTCAGACACTCAGGTCTCTTGACTCTGTAGCGTGTATTCTATCACACCGGCACCACCACCCTCAACTCCCTACCCTCAAACAAAGCTAATGCTACCGTTTTTATATGCCACTCAAGGTAATCTGGAAAATTAAGTGAAATTATAATGCATTTTAAGTCCAACACTACCAAACATATAATTAGATTATAAAAATTAAGACTATTCTAGATCTATGATTATAAAATTAAAATAATTTCTTAATTTTATAAATTCTCATATTCACAAACAAAGTAACAATGTCATGCAATGGAATAATTTCATCCAAATTGCAGATGACACAAAATTAATGCTTGACAGCTATTTTATTATGAAGTTAATTAAAAAGCATTATATAAAACTATGTGGATGTAATTATCTCAAAAATGACAAGGTATATTAAAATATATGTCTAGTTAAAAGACTTAAAGATAATATTCCAAAATAACAATGGTTATGTTTGATAGTAATATTCTGGATACTTTTTTCCTTTTGAATGTTTCTATCATTTCACTCTTTTTAAAAATATTCATTTTCCTTTTGTAATGACAAGAATCAACTACATTTTTAAGTTCAAAGAATAAAAATAAATCCAATATCGTGTTTGTGTGTGTTATGCCAGCATGCTTTTTTTTTTTAAGTAACACAGATGTGTTCATTCAAATAAGTTGACATTTCACTCTTGGTTTCATCTTGGTTAGCTGGTTTGATGAAAGTCCAAATCACATGCCAATGGATAAACTCACTGGCCTATATGACCCTGCTCTGAAAAAGAATTTTGTATAATTTTGTTTCACAAACTTTGAGAAACAACAACTTTTGGGGTGAGAGAGGTACTAGAAACATCCTTTGACCAACATTTATGTGAAATGTATGTGCCAGAAATTATAATGACAGAAAAAGGAGTTTGGTGTCAAACATTTTAATAAATTATAATATGTACTGTAGAAACACTTCCACCAAAAGGAAAACATCCATTTGAGTGAATGTGCAATTTTTGTTTTTATAACGCAATGTAGGGAGATTATTACAAAAAAAAATGTATGCAGCCATGTGACATTTAATGCTTAAATATAAAAAATTAGTATCTAGCTTGTTTGCAAGTTAATAAAACTTTAGAAATCAACTAGAAAAATCATGCATTTAATTTAACTTTCCATAATTAAATATGTCACACTTTTTTAAAAGCTAAATTTTAAGTCAAAAATTGTACAGGGATAAAAATGGAATTAATACTGTCAAATTCTTTTCTGGCTTCATCTGATGTTAAGCATTTAACAGATGCCTGGCCTTGTTTTTTTTAAAAAAATCTTAGATCACAGAAATAAATAGCCTCCAAGGGAATTAAATGGGTTTTTAAAAACATATTATTCATTTTAACTTTTATGTCAAAATCATTAAAACACATATGAGACATAAGAATAGAGAAGAAGATGGTGATAACAATTGAGAGTCTAGATGATCCCCAATTTACAAAGGTTCGACTTAGATTTTTCTACTTTACGATGGTGCCAAAGCCATATGCCTTCAGTACACTCCTCAGCTTATGATGAGGTTACCTTTGGATAAACCCATTGTAAGTGGAAAGTACCATAGCTGAACTTAACTTACAAATATTTCCCACTTACAATGGGAATATCTACAATCAAGATATAACCCCATTGTAAGTGAATGAGTATCTTTATTTGAAGGCAAGCTTCAAAAATCCAACTCTAATTGGCTTAAAGAAAATGAGAATTCATTGCTTCATATAAATCAAGAAGCAAGGGGTTCTGGCTTCAGGCATGGCTGGATCTGAGAACCCACATGACATCTCTAGGACCTGGTCTCTTTCCATCTCCTGAATCTGCTTTTCTCTGCCTTAATTCTGTGTTACTTACTGTTCCTAAATGCAAACAACAGAAACCAACTATGGGTCGTTTAAGCAGAAAACTAAATTTACTAAAGTATTTTAGGTAGCTCACACTACCTTTGGAAAGATTTGAGAATGAAATTTGGGGACTTGCAGCCAGTAACTCAACTGCAAATCATGTTAAAAACCATCTCACTGGAGACACCATTGTTAGCATAACTGGTCCCAACAGTTCTAATTCTAGGCACTGGATGCTTCTGCTAGAATTCCGGCTATTGGAATAAAGCTGCTACTGCCTCCCCAGAATAAAGTCCTTATTTACCTCATTGGCTTCTGATGAAAAGTCTCACAAGAGTGAGACTGATAGCAAACCCTAGAACACATATACACTGGGGTAAGAAAGACTCGAAGGTAAAAATCCAGCTTTTACAGACAAACGTGGTCTCATAAATTGGGGAATTCATCAACATAGAAAAGTTGTTCGAAGGTGCTCAGTGGCCAAAAAAAATAATGAACACATGCCACGGCTTTCTTTCCTCAGGTATTATATGCTGTCAAATGGCTGTCCGCAGCTCCAAAAACCCCCCAGGTACAAATGGTGCAATGAACACAGCTGTGGTGCTTCTCCCAGCTGACCTGGCAAAACGCTCGTTCCTCACTGGCTCTGACAATGTTTCATGCCCAACTCTGAACGAATCACATGGTCAGGGGATTGGTTGAATCCCCGGTCCATTTCTGAAACTGAAGGGAGTGTTATCCCTACTTGAAGCATTTGAAATACTTATTCTGAAAGCAGAGAATGCAATCCTCCAGAGAGAAACTGCTAGATAGTTTCCAGAAGAATGAGTGGAAGAAAGAATAAGAGACCAGGAGATGGGTAAAAGCAACAAATGTTTTTTACAAATATTTTGATATCCAACTTAACTTTTCAGTTCAACCAAGAAATGGAATGAAATTTTTGGTCAGATCATGTGTTCTGATTTGCATGACCTCCATTTTGGTCATTCTAATAAAAATCGTTACATAATAGTAATAAGAATGACACTTGTATGGTGCTAGGCCTCTCTAATTTATATATATATATATATATATATATATATATATATATATATATATATATGTTATGTATACAAAGTTATATATATATATAACTTAATTATGTTCTAACTAAATATATATGTGTGTGTATATATGTGTGTACATATATATATAATCTTCACAACTTTATGCTGTATATTATTACCATAATTTTATAGATGAAAGGACTGAGACACAGAATGTTAAATAATTTGGTCAAGGTCAGATCGTTGGTTAGTAGAGTAACTGGAATTTGAACCCAGGCAGTCTGGCTTGGGTCCATTCTCTTAACTATATACTATAGATTCCATAGAGAGTGAGTTATCTGTCGCTGGCGATCTTTAAGAATAATCTAGGTAATTGCTAGAGGGAGTTGTGAAAGATATTTTGCCAGGCCAGGAGCAGTGGCTCAAGCCTGTAATCCCAGCACTTTGGGGGGCCGAGGCGGGTGGATCACGAGGTCAAGAGATCGAGACCATCCTGGTCAACATGGTGAAACCCCGTCTCTACTAAAAATACAAAAAATTAGCTGGGCATGGTGGCGCGTGCCTGTAATCCCAGCTACTCAGGAGGCTGAGGCAGGAGAATTGCCTGAACCCAGGAGGCGGAGGTTGCGGTCAGCTGAGATCACGTCATTGCACTCCAGCCTGGGTAACAAGAGCGAAACTCCATCTCAAAAAACAAAAAACAAACAAACAAACAAAAAAAAAAAAAAAAAAGAAAGATATTTTGCCACTTAAAGCAAGATTGGTAGTCTTTCTCTCCTCTCAGTTGACTGAATGCAGAGAAGTGCCTTACAGAGAACCCACAATTATCCCCCGGTGGCCCAGTAGTGTGGGTTCTGCTATCCTGGGGTGGGTCAGGCTGGGGGCACTGTGTGACTCATGTTTCAGGCTGGCTCAGGTTGCTAATATGCTCTAGCTTCCTGCAAGGAAAGCTACTTCTGGAAGTTTGTGGCCTGTCTGGGTGTTCACACTTATACCCCACTCCAAAAATTCCCCTGAATGTGTAAGCATTGGCCAGTAAATCCTCATCTCCACATTTCCAAGCAGCTTCTGTAACCTGGGACTGCTCAAAGATCTGCTGTGCATAAATAAAAATGCTTTGCTAATCTAGTTGACCAGCCTCTCATTCCCCTCTTCTACATCCACTTGATGGCAAGGCTGAACCACAAAGCCTTTCCCAGCCTCAATCACAAATCCATTAGTCACAATACAAATCACACTTGAATGACAGTCTACTACCAGTGACATTAAACCATCAGTCTCCACATTCAGGTGTAATGATTTTTACTTTTTCGTGACCATTCTCATCATGACAAATATTAAACCTGTGAGAGTAAAATTATGTCTATATGCACTATGAGACAGACATTGCTGACCTCTACCCAACGAATCATTGCGCCTGCTTCTTCCAGCTGACAGAGCCCTTCTTGGGACAGGGACTGAAAATGTCAGATTCAGTTGTTTCAGCTGCAAGTCCATTACTGGAAATCCTTGTTTTTTTTTTTTTGCAAGATTAGGCCCTAAAAATAACAGAGCTTATAGGAAAAAGAAGGGGTTGGAGGTAAAAGTAGACCTCAAAAAAATAGTGGGTATTTCAGAATATAACTTGGACAACCCTAGGCAGGCAGTTAAGCTAGCTAGGGCTACTCAGGATATAATGAAATGCATTAAAACAACACGGACTATTCATTTTTGGTTCATGTATTCACATATAGTTCATGTTATGCTTAAGAAGTCACTTTTAAAAGAGAAAGAAAGAACAGTATGGCATGCATTCCAGAATCCTGAGACAGTGAGGCTGCTGATAGAGTGAGTATAGGAGGAAGTGGAACGTGCCAGGCTTAGAGTTGTATGAGACTCAGGGGTAATAGGAGGCGCCCTCACATGAGGGAGTGGCAGGTATAAGCATTCATTTTAAATTTTCCTTCACAAAGTTAAAAAAGGCTCCTGCCTGTACAGCTAAAGGCTTTTACCATTCCTGCTAAAAGTTATTATTAATTCTCTCTCCTGCTAGGCTGCTTTATTCTGCTCTTTTGCTACACCAACACGACTTCCACAGTATATCAACATAATTCCCCTATTTACCAATGCATGTGTGGGTACTAATTCACTTCCTGGAAATGGATGTGGGAGAACAGACTGTCCCAGCCTTCCTGCAATAGGCAATAGCCATGTGATTTAGTTCTGACCAATGAACTAAATATAGAAAGATTCTGCTGAGAAAGCCTCAAGAAGAACCTCTTCCTTTTCTATTTTACATTTTGTCCTATGAGGATATAATACTTGGAGCAACTGATGCTCTTATAGCCAGAAAGAGAGATATTGCTTCCACATTGATGGTGAAGAAGAAGGAGGAGGAGGAGGAGGAGGAGGAGGAAGGGGGAGGGGGTAGGGGGAGGAGCAGGAAGAGGAAGGATGGAGGAAGGAGGAGACAGAAGAGAAAGAGAAGAGAGGAAGAGAAGAGAGGAGAAGAAAAAAGGGGAAAAAGGCAAGAACAGAGGGGCCAGGTCCTTGATGACAGCATCAAGACACTGAAACAACCCTGGAACTATTTATCTCCAATTCAAACTTCTAATCCACTTTTGGCCTTATATTTTTTATTTTAGTTTTAGAAAGACAGGGCCTCACTCTTGTCACCTAGGCTGAAGCGCATGGTCATAACTCACCGTAGTCTTGAATTCCTGGGATCAAGTGAGCTCCCACCTCAGTCCCCCAACTCAGATAATTTTTAAATTTTTTGTGAAGACTGGGGTCTAGCCATGTTGTCTGGGCTGATCTCGAATGCCTGGCCTCAAGCGATCCTCCTGCCGCCCCTCCCAAAGTACTGGGATTGCAGGTGTAATCCCACTGTGCCAGGCGGGTCTTACACTCTTCACTTGCAACACACTAACATCACTTGCATTTCCTGTAGAGGCACTGTGAAAGGAAAATAAATCTTGGAATCTCGAAATCACTAAGCCAAGAGTAACAACGAGCTGGGAACTATGTCAGACAAGCCTGCCTCTTATTTTATTCCTAAATAAGATAGCTACAAAGATAAGAAGCTACATACCTCTCTCACAATTTACCCATAGGAAATTTCTTGTGGACAAAGGACAAACAGAGCTCAAAGTCATCCCTGCGAGGCTTACCTGAGAAATATGCATATCTGATTGCTTCACTGCCCTTTTGTTTATGTAAAAATGCAGAGTCACTAAGTCAGACTAAATTGTGTATTCAGTGGAAGGCTGATCAAAGACTCAAAAGAATGCAACCTTTTGTCTCTTATCTACTTCTAACCTGGAAGCCTTCACTTCAAATTGTCCCACTTTATCTAAAGGAACCAATATACATCATACACATATTGATTGATGTCTCATGTCTCCCTGAAATGTATAAAAGCAAACTGCACCCCTGACCACCTTGGGCAATTAATGTCAGGACTTCCTGAGGCTGTGTTATGGATGTGTCCTTAACCTTGGCAAAATAAACTTTCTAAACTGACTGAGACCTGTCTCAGATATTTGGGGTTCACAGCACTCACATATCTACTGTATCTGTTTCCTATGGACCTGTAACAAAGTATCACAGACTGGGTGACTTAAACAACAGAAATTTATTGTCTCATGAAGTCCAAGATCAAGGTGTGGGCAGGGTTACTTGCTTCTGAGAGCTATGAGGAAAGGATCTGTTCTAGCCTCTCTTCTTGGCTTATAGATAGTGATCTTCTCTCTGTGTCTCTTCTCATTGTCTTCTCTCTATGACTGTCCATACCCAAATTTCCTCTTTTTATATGAACACCAGTCATACTGCATTATCTGAAGCCCTTGGGGCCAGAGGTATGTGAGAGTTCAGGATTGTCTTGATTTTTATAAAGATAATGACATTCATATATGTATATCAGAGAAGAGTGTAGAGCAATACCCCATAATCAATCATATTGTAAACCAAAAATAAAGCCCCCCAATTGACTGACTACACCCCCCAACTGACTGAATGGTCCTTTCTCTCTGCCAAGGGCATTACAAAGTTAACCTGAAAAACTGGTTAAGGCCATGATGGGAGGAAGGGGCATCCAGACATCCTTCCTTATACTCTCTTCCCTTTGGAATTCAGGCACAACTCATCAGCATTAGCATTAAAACGGAGATCTTAAGACTGACAAAATAGACTCTTTGTAGCAATAACATACCAAATTCCAACCTAACTCTAGTATAGCATCACATGATAGATAGCAGATCCTGAAAGAAATCTGAATACTTTACCCCAAAATATATTTCTCTGGCATATTTTGAAATAACCTTGCAAAGCTGTCTCCTGTGGGAAAAAAATCTACATTCTATAGAGAATCCCCTTTCCTTTCCAGGTCTTTTCCTGAGCCAGGAGAGATTAAGAGTTTGGCACCTTCTGGAGTCTGATAGGAGACATTTGCATCTATTCTCTCTGAAGCCTGCTACCTGGAGGCTTCACCTACGTAAGAAGAAGCTTGGCCTCCAAAATCTCTTATCTTAAGTCAGACATTCCTTTGTATTGATTCCAGTTCTTTAGCTAATAACTCTTTCAACCAAGTGCTAGACAAGAAACATTTGAAGCTACCTATGACCTGGAAGCCCCTGCTTTGAGTTATCTTGCCTTTCTGGACCAATCCAACTTACGCGTTACAAATGTTGATTGACATCTGCCTGTAAATTCCATTCCCCTAAAACGTACAAAATCAAGCTGTAACCCAACCACTTTGGGCACATATTCTCAGGACCTCTTGAGACAGTGCCTCAGGCCTTGGTCATTCATACTTGGCTTAGAATAAAACCTTTCAAATATTTTACAGACTTTGACTCTTTTTCATCCACAATACTAATCTTATTGCAGTAAAACAAAGAAATATTCCCACTACATAAGAGAAAGATTATGAAGACCTTCACAGTAATTCAGGTCAAGTTTTGCTATCAAATGAATTAAGAAAAAATGTTTGTTTTCATGCTTTCATAATTTCAGAATTGCAGATACAGAATTTTTGGACCTGAATTTCCTACTCTAGGTCACACGAAGCCTGCCTCAGTTTCTAAGTTTGTCTTTCTTCCCTGAGTTTTTCCTCCTTCTCTCCTTTCTTCTATCACCAGTTGTTCCATTGCCCATCTCCTTTTCTTCTTTCCTTTCCTTAGACGTTTAGAACAGCTGATTTTTTGTTGATACCATTACCAATCTGTACAAGCAGACTTAAGTAGCAGCATCTTTACAGCCTTTAGTATCTTGAATCAAAAGCAATTGGCCTTGTTGAAATCCTAAGAATCCCTTCTGAATCTTTGTTCACACAGTTACGGCTTCAACCAAATGAGAAGCTGACATTCAGTCTGTGAGTACACCATTCACCATTTATTCATTCATTCAACAAATATTTATTGAACACTTGTCATTGTTACCTATGGCAGATATCTCAGTTACCAGTGGCGAATCCAAACTGTAACACTGTGAGCCAGGAATTGTTTTAGATGGTTGTTATGCATCTGTAAACAAACAAAAAGATTCTTGTCCTCCTGGAGCATACTGTTCAGAAAGAAAGTGTGATATGAAAAGACAGTAGAGAACTCTGAAAATACCATGAATTCATGTCATGAACTGAGTTAGTAGAATCCAACATAACCGAAATATGAAATCTAAAAACTAATATATCTACCAGTTTATAAGTCTGAACCTCAAGATCTATTAAGGTATTTTTGGGGTAGAAATTTACTCTGTGTTACTGCCACTCAAGGAGCTGCCAAGAATGCTCACAAATAATCAAAAGAATCGATCTTTCCAGTCCATCTAATTCTCCAGAGCATACTGAGATTCTGCAAAGGAAAAAAATAATCACTCTGGATGCCCATGGGAATGCATAACCAATAAATTGTTGCCAACTTCAGCTTTGTAAAGATTCTTCCCTATTATTTTAGGAGTTTTAAAGTTTCAGATATTTGATCCCATTTTGAGTTCCAACCTGCTTTCTCCAGTGATAGCACCTCTCCATGCCAGTTATCCCAGCATTTTAGCAGGTTTAGCCTCTGTCCTTGTCCTTCGTTCCCTTCTTTCTTTCCTTCCTTCATCCCTCCTTCCCTCCCTCCCTTCTTCCCCCCTTCCTTCCTTGACATTATTCTTGTGCTCTTTACATTATCATTGAAGTCCCTTTTTTTCTCATTGAAACATCTTAGTTACTCAAGTTTTTATACTTTAAGTCTTCTTAATGACATAATTCACACTATAAGCAAATAGACTACAAACTACAGCAGTGTAGACAGCCCTAGCAGTAACGCGACATCAATCGGAATCCTTTAGAAATTATCTGGATCTGGACCGAAAACATTTGCAATAGGCTTGAATATTTCAAAACTTCTACCAGAATAGTCAGAAATAATACATGGTTTGACAAGGGAAATAAAATGTTGGCAGACACAAACTTGAAAAAAAGAAAAAGACTTTCATGCAAAACTGAATAAACGACACACAAGAACAAAATTCAGAAGATGCCAATACAAACATACTCCCTCTTCCTTCTCTACACACAAAATAATTCATTATTAAATTTATTAATTGTGATGAGATTGTTCTGCCAATGATGTCTATCACTAAGATTTATTTCAGTGTTTACTCAACTTAGGTCCAGGAAATTCATGTTCTATGAAATGTTAATAGGATTCTCATGAAAGTATTTTCTATTTCTATTCTAATCAGTTGGGGTAGCTTCGCATAGTACATTTGCCTCCTTCACAAGAAACATATTAAAGGCTCTAGGGATTCTTACAGTAAAGAGACGTTAGCCAAATATTTAACAAAGTTGTTTGGGCTGTTAAATCATGGAATAAGAAGATATTCTTAACATCTTACTGAATTGTGCAACAGCTTTGTGTTCCTCTTTGGGAAATGATAATTTAATATCAGAGAACAATCCATTTCTAAATCTAGCATGGGCTAAGGAGACAGAAGGCTCCCAGGATTTTTCCAGGAGTTCTGTCTCACATAAGTTAAGGCGTACTCACTACCTCCTAGTATTTCATCTCCCATAGCATTTTTATTTTATTTTTCTTCTGCATCTTTTAAATTTATGTTTCAAAATTGAAAGAGTACATTGCATGTTTTTATCATGCACAACATGATGGTTTGAAGCACATATATATTGTCAAATGGCTAAATTTGGCTAACTAACAAAATGTATTACCAACATCATTATTACTTTTGTGGCAAGAGCACATAACATCCACTGTCTTTACATTTTTCAAGAATACATTATATCATCATTCACTATAGTCACCTTGCCATAAAATAGGTCTCTTAAAATTTCTTCTTCCTATCCAACTGTAGTTATGTATCCTTTGACCAACATCTCCCCATCTTTCCTCCCCACCAACCATCCCAGTGTTAACCACTGTTACCACTGCTCCTTACTTCTACGAGATGAACTTCTCTAGATTCCACATATCAGTGAGATCATGAGATTGTTTTTCTGTGCCTGGCTGATTTCATTTTACATAATATCCTCCAGATTCATCCATGATGGTAGAAAATGACAGTTTTTCTTTTTACGGCTGATTATTTCATTGTGTATATATACCACATTTTCTTTATCCATTCATTCATTGATAGACACTTAGATTGATTACATATCTTTCCCATAACATTTTTAGGCTCGGGAAATCAGATGAGGAATGGACTCTGGTATATGGATATCAGAAGTCACAGGTGCTGATTCTGACACTGTAATCTCTGAACTCCTGTTACCTTGTTGATAGGATGGAGCTAATCCCTGCTTTTTTATTCAATATCAACAAATATTAAAAGCTAGTCCTCAGGAAATTTTTCTTGTAGAAGATAGTGGGGCCAGGGGCAGTGGTTCATGCCAGTAATCTCAGCATTTTGAGAGGCCGAGGTGGGAGAATCATTTGAGCCCAGGAGTTTAAGACCAGCTTGGGCAATACAGCAAAACCTGCTTCTACAAAAAATACAAAAATTAGCTAGGCATGATGTTGCATACCTGTGGTCCCAGCTACTTGGGAGGCTAAGGTAGGAGCATTATCTGAGCCCAGGGAGGTCAAGGCTGCAGTGAGCCATGATCATACAACTGCACTCCAGACTCCAGCCTGGGCAACAGAGTGAGATCCTGTGAAAAGAAGAAAGAAAGAAAGAGAGAGAGAGAGAGAGAGAGAAGAAGAAGAAGAAGAAGAAGGAGGAGGAGGAGGAGGAGGAGGAGGAGAAGGAAGGAAGGAAGGAAGGAAGGAAGGAAAGAAGAAAGGAAGGAAGGCAGGCGTGTAGGCAGGCAGGCAGGCAGGCAGGCAGGCATGATTGACATAACTGATAGATGATTAAAGGTATAAAAACGGACAAGAAAATACCAGCAAGTGTTAATTGCTTGTTATTAAGTCCTATGAGGAGAATTAATATAGGATAATGTAACAGTGTTTAAATGACTGCTTTTGACTGAAAGCTAGGGAAAGACTCTGAAGAAGTGATATTTAAATTGAAATTTGAAGTACAGGCAGGCAGACCGTGGTGATGAGCGCTTCAAGAGAAAGAGCCACCGGGGATCTTAAAGCGGCTTTGTGCGACAGGGTTGAAGGAGAGTGGGGAGAAATTGGCTTGGAGAGAGAGGCAGACATCAGGTCAAGGACAGCTTTGCAAATCATAGTCTTCGGGTTTTATTTCAATTGCAGTGACAAGCCACTAAAGCATTTTAAGCATGGAAGTGACGTCACCTGCCCATCTATGCCACTGAGTAGTTGTAAAGAACAAATGAAGTATGTGCATGAATCAGAGTTCCAGTGGGACATACTAAGGCAAGGTAATTTGAGAATTATTTAAATAACTATTATGGGCAAGATTTAAGGAATAAACCAGAGATAGTTCATTAACCACTGGCTACTAAAAGAGGGGAACCTATTACCCCCTAATCTTGAGGGGGCAAGATACTTTAGTGGTTCTCTAACCCTGGAGGAGTTTGTTAGTTGGCAAAAGGGCTGTAGGCTTCAGGAAATGGGCATGGCCAACCTGCAGCTCTATGAAGAGAAGGAGCCACAACCTCACTCTCTTCTGCTTCCCACTGGGCAAACCCAATCAGGAGCCAGAGGCAAAGTCCATTGATGAATAGCCACACAGCCAATGATAGATGAGGTTGGAGGATGGATCTGGTAGAGCAGAAAGGGTCCAGCATAGTCCTATTTCTTGACATCCTCTCTCATCCTTTATGCTCCCAACCAGCTACCATATCTTCAAGGCCAAGTCATTTGCAACCTAAAAATATTAGCCGTCAGCACTGTTCTTCATAAAAGGAGTGGGAGAAAACATGAGGACAAGAGACAATGAACAGAGGACGTAGCTGTTAAAATTTCTGCATCTGTAACTGGTCAGTAGATCTAAGTTGTTAACCACAACGTCTTTATTCCAATGCCTGTTTCATGTTTCCTTATTCTATTAAAGTATCTTGATTGAATGGGTTTTTAACCTGATTGCCTGAGTCGACTTTAGTCCTAGAGGAGCTGAGTCCTTTGGTGGTCCTATCTTTACTACACTGCCACAATTTTCTATTGCCAAGGGCCACGGGGTAATAAAGTCCTAAGTAGCCATGAACCCCACTGGGGTTCCATAAATAATCCTCCTCATCCCACTGCATATTCATTTCTCAAGATCAATCACCCAGCCAGTACATGCAATAAGCTCTTCTCTGTTTTGCTTCATTAGCCTAAAATGGCCAATGGGCAATTTCATCTTTTAATTCAATTGAAATATTATTGTATTTCCTTATGGATTCATTTCTCCTTCTGGTACAATAAATTCACAGAATCCAAGATTGCAGGGATGGGAAGAAAACATTCCCCAAAACAAATATTTGGTATAAGGAAGTCCATTCTCATCTCCAGCCCTTGAATCTTGGACATATGGTTTCCCACACTGGAACTTATATTAGGCACTTGTTTAAGGAATATACTGCATCATATAAATAACACCCTGTCCTCACAAGATTTGTCTCCATATGGTGCCACAAATGAGTCTACATATGCCATTCCACAGGAGACTGACCTGAATATCATGCATGATACCAGATTGCAGGTTCATATTGCTATAGGCAGATTGAATACTCGGTCACGGCATAGACAAATCGGTCACAGTGAGACTGAGCCCATAATGGTGAGCCCATGTATAGCCTCCATTCCTGGCACCATGTCCGCCTATTTTCCTAGCTGTTTATATGATTCCCTAGCCAAACATATAAATTGCTAGGGAAATGGGCTGACTGACATTCCTAAGAGAGATAATCCATCTAATTATTATCCATTTAATCATTTAAGTATCCAATAATTAAATTATCCATTTAATTATTCAAAGCATTCATTCATCACCACTTGGATGCCCTCAAATTGGCATTTCCATGGGACACAAATATCTTCCCGCTCTGTGCTCATGCTGAGAGGCCCATCACAGACATCTCCCAGACCTTGTCACCACTCTTCTTATTTTCTTCTTTCCAATTCCTGACCCATGGCCAATCAGTTGGTATAAATTCATACTTTGAGCTATCTCCCCTTCCATGTTAAATAGACACCCAGAAGGCTGCCCAAAATTCTGCCTCCTGAGAACATTTTCTTTCATCACTATCTCTCAGTGCCATCCACGTGGGGCTGTAATTCATGCAGTGACTATCCATTTCTGTTAGAGGTCCACATACCATCCATCCATAAGCAGCTCCATTCTTTCTCCTCCTTCAGCTGGTCATAGAGAATTACCCCAATGAATTGAAGCTGTTGTCCAAGGGAAAAACAGAAAAGTAGTAAGAGCAGCTACTGTGAAACTCTGAGCCACCTGCTCATGCAGTTTATTTGTGCCTCCTGACTCTTCTTGGTCCTGTCTCATATATAACATTTTCACTTTACTCTGAAATAATATGTGCATATTTAAATTTATGATGCGCATTTTCTTATTTTAAAAAGTCAGGTGTCCAGTCTTTGACTCACCCAACAGCAAGCTGAAAGGTGTTTTTCAAGTCAAGAATAGCTGTCAGAAGAGGCCAAGTCTTATTCCAAACACCTGAGAGTCTCACTCTGTGAGCCTACCAGAAGCTCTCTATAACATCTGTCTGAAACTAATGTTTAGTGGCTTGAGTCTAATAGGTCATAAGAGGGAAGCAGCCTACACTTGCTGAAGAGCCTTTTGTTGCTTTTCTTGGTGTGAATCCTACTCAAAACTGGCAGCCTTCCAGATTTTCCAGCAAACGATAGGAGCAGCGTCCCCATATGTGGTCTATGAAACCTCTCAAATCCAAAGAAGCCTACAAAATGCTGCGCCTCCTTCCTTGCAGTGGACCAGGCAAGATGCAGAAATGTATATTTCACTTTAGTAAGAATATCCCAGAGTATCCAAACAAGATGACTGGATATCTAATAACTTTACCTATGTGACAGATCCTTGCAATTGAATTGGCTCACCCTCTCCCATTCATGTGCTCACTTAAGGCATATAGGTTCTTGATAGTTCCTACTCATGCAGTGCAATTAGCATAATTTCACAAACATAATGGACTAGCACAAAATTCTGTTCTCTCCAAACCACATTATAAGACACGCTCACTACATGAATTCACGTAGATGGCCCTTAGAGAGGTCAGTAAGGTATCCTGCTATCCCTGCACCTTGAAAACAAACTGCTTCTTATTAAGTTAGCTGATAGAGTGGTCAAAAAGCATTTGCTAGATCAGTAACTACATAAAAGCCAAGGGCTATGTCTTCTTTTGCTGTTTCAGTGAAGATACCACGACAGCTGCAAGTGGCATTACCGTTTTATATCTGTGGTAATCTACAGTCATTGACAAATGGTTCCCCCAAAATAATATATTAATACTTTTTTCCCACTGCTGTATAGACTCATTAGCCAAGGAATGAGAAGGTTGTTTGCTCAAATAAAAATAACATCTGGCTAATCTTTTCTGAATGCTGCCCTATCTTGCTCAGGGAAGTGTTAATAACTTGTGGATTTCAGGGTTAGAGTGGGAATAAAGTAGTGTCCTATTAGTGGTTGGTGGGGGATTTGAGGCTTTGAGGTCAAAAGGAGATCTGGTCTCTCTCCAGGAGGGAATTGGATTCCCTGAGTTTATAAGGAAGTTTAGGTAAAAGTTTCCATAAAAAGCAGAGTTCTGTGTCCTGTCCAGGGAAACACCCTTGGAAATTGCCAAACTTCTGAGTGGTGTGGGAATGTGGATGTGAAACAAAATAAAATAAGCACCCTCACCTCATGCAGGGAAGGTCCTGATGGCTGAGCTCAGCACAGAGTTGCCAGTGCAAAAGAATCTGGACAATTCACATTTTAGCGGTGAGCAGGGTGGACCAAAAACAGAGGCTGGTTCTTGTGCGATCTCCAGAGTTCAGAAAAAATTATTGCATTTGGATGTCCTATTTTCTAGACAGTGTACAGCTAAGGCAAATTACTTTATCCAATAAGATCCTTAAAGGTACTTATTTTCTGGTGCAACTATTTATAAAGCACTTTGAAGCCTCGATATAAAAGAACCCGGAAAGCAGAAGGGTAACCATACTCTAACAATGAGTGTGAACCTGCGGAGGCTCACACAGGAGTTCCCTTAGGAGAGTGAGCCAGGAACTAGCCTTTGTTTCCCTGCATGAGTCTGTCAATCTTGCTTTCATGCTGCTTTCTTTGGCCTATTCATAATAGTCTTAACAGTCATGTCAACATATCACTGATTACATGTTGTTAAAAGGCATTGCTTCTGGGAGACTGTACTGAAAGGAGAAATTGCTGCCTTTTGCTATTTCCTATTTCTATTCTTCTGGTAGAAAGTCAATAGAATCTTATTTTAACAAAAACTAAAACTAATATTTTTCATGTAATATTTTTACAAGGAACATTTTTTAAATCGCCCTTGCTATAAAAATAGTGCTGCTCACTCCATCAGTTCTTAATTTAAAACAGACTTTTCAACACACTTAGAGAAGTAATTTGCCCAAGGTCTGCGACTTTCTTCATTATTCCAGCCTCAGCACAAGGAAAGTATTCTCTGTTTGGCTCTTCCCAGTTGCATAATGGAGAAAAAACTGTCAGGAGAATTTTCTTCAGTATTAAGTGGGAAGCTATGTTGTATTAGATTTTTTGAAGACACCAAAGCATTACATCTTTTTGACAAAATTAATGGTTCCTCTCTGGTTAACAAAATAAATGACAACTTAATTAACTCCATGTATGTTACACCTGAAATCTGCCTGTCCATACTTTCTTCTTAAGAGTTGAAATGATATAAATCCCTAGGGAATTTTTCTTATTTCAGATCACTGAAAACAGCAAAAGCATATTTTTTAAGTGTAGAATTGTGCAAAAGAAATTCTATAAAAAGTCGTTTCTAGTTTTGGGGGGGTGTTTCATTTTGTTTTGTTTTGTTTTGTTTTGTTTTGTTTTGTTTTGTTTTTGAGACAGGATCTTGCTCTGTTGCCCAGGCTAGAGTACAATGATCTCACTGCAGCCTCAACCTCTCAGGCTCAAGCAATCCTCCCACCTCTGCCTCCCAAGTAGCTGGGACTACAAACACGCACCCTATATCTGGCTAACTTTTACAGTTTTGGTAGGGATAGAGTCTCACTATGCTGCCCAGGCTGGCCTCAAACTCCTGGGCTTGAGCAATCCTCCTGCTTCTGCCTCCCAAAGTCCTGGGATTACAGGCATGAGCCACCGCACTCATTCCTCCATTTTTTTTTAATTCCCCTTAAAGATACTCATGGAAATACAAAAATTTTCAAGTCATGGTCACAAACTATACAAGGGCCATGTTCTCTATTAAAAAAAAAAAAATGAAGACCAGGCATAAATGTCATTAAAGGGTACACTCTGGGAGCAGATTTAAAGAAAAAAAAGAGAGAGAGAGACTGGAAATTCTTTTTAAATGCTTCTGGAAACATAGTTTTTATACTGTGCTTTCATTTGTTTTTACTTTTCTATTTGTGGCCTCATAATGATATAACAGGATCTGGATAGATCATTCACCAAAATGACAGGTGTAGGTTTTGCCATCAATGGGAGCTAATGCATCAGACATCAGAAGCTGACTAAATTTCTAGATCTATGATATTCAAAAATTAAAAAAATAAAAGTAGACACTCTTTTTTTTTTTTTTTGAGATGGAGTTTCGCTCTTGTTACCCAGGCTGGAGTGCAATGGCACCATCTCGGCTCACCGCAACCTCCGCCTCCTGGGTTCAGGCAATTCTCCTGTCTCAGCCTCCTGAGTAGCTGGGATTACAGGCATGAGCCACCATGCCCAGCTAATTTTTTGTATTTTTAGTAGAGACGGGGTTTCACCATGTTGACCAGGATGGTCTCGATCTCTCGACCTCGTGATCCACCTGCCTTGGCCTCCCAAAGTGCTGGGATTACAGGCTTGAGCCACCGCGCCCGGCCGACACTCTTAATAATATTATACTCTGGTGATTTCTGTAGAAGACAAATGATAGAGAAACCTGAAAACAACGTCCTCTGCAGTTTTTCCAGAAAACCTGGAATTCCAATGTGGGATACCCAAAGAGGAGTTTTAATTCATTTATAGATTTCGTAAGGAGTCAATAGTCCAGGCTTATCCTCTGGGACACCAAAGCATTAGAGCTACACATAAGCAAGCCTACAGGAGGTCATTTCTCCCAGGATTCAGTAAATCAGTGACTGAATGTTTTCTTTCCTTCAGCCAAAATGAAGCCCCTGAATACAAATACAAAGATACAACTAAAATCAGCATGATAGAAAGCATTAGTAGAGAAGCTATTGAATCTACTACTACAAAAAAGAAACTGAGACAGCTGGGGGAAGGGGCAGCTGTGGACACACCTTCAGCAGACTTAAACATTCCTGCCTGCCAACTCTGAAGAGAGCAATGGATCTCCCAGCACAACACTCAAGCTCTGATAAGGGACAGACTGCCTCCTCAAGGGAGACAACTCCCAGCAGGGGTCAACAGACACCTCATACAGGAGAGCTCTGGCTGGCATCTGGTGGGTGCCCCTCTGGGACAAAGCTTCCAGAGGAAGGAACAGGCAACAATCTTTGCTCTTCTGCAGCCTCCGCTAGAGATACTCAGGCAAACAGGGTCTGGAGTGGACCTCCAGCAAACTCCAGCAAGCCTACAGAAGAGGGACCTGACTGTTAAAAGGAAAACTAAGAAACAGAAAACAATAACATCAACATCAACAAAAATGACACCTACACAAAAACCCCATGTGAAAGGCACCAATGTCAAAGACCAAAGGGAGATAAATCCATGAAGATGAGGAAAAACAAGGACAAAAAGGTTGAAAATTCAAAAAACCAGAATGCCTCTTCTCCTCCAAAGGATCACAACTACTCACCAGCAAGGAAACAAAACTGGATGGAGAATGAGTTTGAAGAATTGACAGAAGTAGGCTTTAGAAGCTGGGTGATAACAAACCTCTCCAAACTAGAGGAGCATGTTATAACCCAATGCAAGGAAGCTAAGAACCTTGATAAAATGTTACAGAAACTACTACCTAGAATAAACAGTTTAGAGAAGAAAATAAATGACCTGATTAGCTGAAAAACACAGCATGAGAACTTCATGAAGCATACACAAGTATCAATAGCCAAATTGATCAAGCAGAAGAAAGGATATCAGAGATTGAGGATCAACTTAATCAAATAAAGTGTGAAGACAAGATTAAAGAAAAAAAGAATAAAAAGGAATGAACAAAGCCTCCAAGAAATATGGGACTACGTGAAAAGACTAAACCTACGTTTGATTAGTGTACCTGAAAGTGACAGGGAGAATGGAACCAAGCTGTAAAACATACTTCAGGATATTATCCAGGAGAACTTGCCCATTTTAAAAAGATAGGCCAAGATTCAAGTGCAGGAAACACAGAGAATACCGCAAAGATACTCCTCAAGAAGAGCAACCCCAAGACACATAATTGTCAGATTAACCAAAGTTGAAATGAAGGAAAAAATGTTAAGGGCAACCAGAGAGAAAGGTTGGGTTATTCACAAAAGGAAGCCCATCAGACTAACAGCATATCTCTCTGCAGAAACCCTACAAGTAAGAAGAGAGTGTGGCCATTATTCAACATTGTTAAAGAAAAAATTTTCATCCCAGAATTTCATATCCAGCCAAACTAGGCTTCATAAGTGAAGGAGAAATAAAATCTTTTACAGACAATCAAATGCTGAAAGATTTTGTCACAAACAGGCCTGCCTTACAAGAGCTTCTGAAGGAAGCACTAAATATGGAAAGGAAAAACCAGTACCAGCCACTGCAAAAACGTACCAAAATGTGAAGACCATCGGTCATCAAAGAAAACTGCATCAATTAATGGGCAAAATAACCAGCTAGCATCATAACAGCAAGATCAAATTCACACATAACAACATTAGCCTTAAATGAAATTGGGCTAAATGCCCCAATTAGAAGATACACAGTGGCAAATTGGATAAAGAGTCAGACCCATTGCTGTGATGTACTCAGGAGACCGATCTCACACGCAAATACACACATAGGCTCAAAATTAAGGGATAGAGGAATATTTACTAAGCCGATGGAAAGCAAAAAAAAAAAAAAAAAAAAAAAAGCCGGGGTTTTAATCCTAGTCTCTAATAAAACAGACTTTAAACCAACAAAGATCAAAAAAGACAAAGAAGTGCATTACATAATGGTAAAGGGATCAATACAACAAGAAGAGCTAGCAATCCTAAATCTATACACACCCTATATAGGAGCACCCTGATTTATACAGCAAGTTCTAAGAGGCCTACAAAGAGATTTAGAGTCTCATACAATAACAGTGGAAGACTTTAATACCCCACTGTCAATATTAGATAGATCAATAAGACAGAAAATTAACAAAGATATTCAGGACTTGAACTCATCTCTGGACCACGTGGTCCTAATAGACATATACAGAACTCTCCACCCCAAATCAACAGAATATACATTTTTCTCAGCACCATGTAGCAGATATTCTAAAACTGACAACATAATTGGAAATAAAACATTCCTCAGCAAATGCAAAACAATGGACATCATAAACAGTCTCTCAGGCCACAGTGTAATTGAATTAGAACTCAGGATTAAGAAACTCAAAACTGCCGGGCGCGGTGGCTCAAGCCTGTAATCCCAGCACTTTGGGAGGCCGAGGCGGGTGGATCACGAGGTCAAGAGATCGAGACCATCCTGGTCAACATGGTGAAACCCCGTCTCTACTAAAAATACAAAAAGTTAGCTGGGCATGGTCGTGCGTGCCTGTAATCCCAGCTACTCAGGAGGCTGAGGCAGGAGAATTGCCTGAACCCAGGAGGCAGAGGTTGCGGTGAGCCGAGATGGTGCCATTGCACTCCAGCCTGGGTAACAAGAGCGAAACTCCGTCTAAAAAAAAAAAAAAAAAAAGAAACTCAAAACTGCACAAGTACATGGAAACAGAACAACCAGCTCCTGAATGACTACTGGGTAAATGACAAAATTAAGGCAGAAATAAATAAGTTATTTGAAACCAATGAGAACAAAGACACAAGGTACCAGAAACTCTGGGACACAGCTAAAGCAGTGTTTAGAGGGAAATTTATAGCACTCAATGTCCACAGGAGAAAGCAGGGAAGATCTGAAATTGACACCCTAATATCATAATTAAAAGAACTAGAGAAGCAAGAACAAAAAAATTCAAAAGCTAGAAGAAGACAAGAAATGACTAAGATCAGAGCAGAACTGAAGGAGATCAAGATACCCAAAAAAAAATTTTAAATAAATGAATTCAGGAGCTGGTTTTCTTCAAAAAGACTAACAAAATATATAGCTAGTGAAAATAATAAGGAAGAAAAGCAAGAATAATCAAATAGACACAATAAAAATGATAATGGGGATATCACTACTGATCCCATAGAAATACCAACTACCATCAGAGAATACTATAAACACCTCTACCCAAATAAACTAGAAAATGTAGAAGAAATGGATAAATTCTTGGACACATACACCCTCCCAAGACTAAACGAGGAAGAAGTAGAATTCCTGAATAGATTAATAAAAAGTTCTGAAATTAAGGCAGCAATTAATAACCTACTAAGCAAAAAATGCTCAGGACCAGACAGATTCACAGCTGAATTCTACCAGCAGTACAAAGAGCTGGTATCATTTCTTCTGAAACTATTCCAAACAATTGAAAAAGAGGGACTCCTCCCTAACTCATTTTGTGAGACCAGTACCATCCTGACACCAAAACTTGGCAGACACAACAAATAAAAGAAAATTTCAGGCCAATATCCCTGATGAACATAGATACAAAAATCCTCAGTAAAATACTGGCAAACTGAATCCAGCAGTACATCAAAAAGCTTATCTACCACAATCAAATTGGCTTCATCTCTGGGATGCAAGGTGGGGTCACCATATGCAAATCAATAAATGTAATCCATCACATAAACAGAACCAATGACAAAACCCACATGATTATCTCTACAGATGCAGAAAAGGCCTTTGATAAAATTCAACACCTCTTCATGGTAAAAACACTAAATAAACTAGGTATTGATGGAACATATCTCTAAATAATAAAGGCTATTTATGACAACCCATAGCCAATATCATACTGAATGGGCAAAAGCTAGAAACATTCCCTTTGAAAACCAGCACAAAACAAAGATGCCCTGTCTCCCCACTCCTATTCAACACAGTATTGGAAGTTCTGGCCAGGGCAATCAGGCAAGAGAAAGAAATAAAGGGTATTCAGATAAGAAAAGTGAAAGTCAAATTGTCTCTGTTTGCAGATAACATGATTGTGTATTTAGAAAACCCCATTATCCCAGTCCAAAAACTTAAGCTAATAAGCAACTTCAGAGAAGTCTCAGGATACAAAATCAACATGCAAAAATCACAAGCATTCCTATACACCAATAACAGACAAACAGAGAGCCAAATTATGAGTCAACTTCCATTCACAATTGCTGAAAAGACAATAAAATACTTAGGAATACAACTTACAAGAGATGTCAAGGACCTCTTCAAGAAGAACTATAAACGACTGCTCAAGGAAATAAGAGAGGACACAAACAAATGGAAAAACATTTCATGCTCATGGATAGAAAAATCAATGTCATGGAAATGGCCATACTGCCCAAAGTAACGTATAAATTCAATGCTATTCCCATCAAGCTACCATTGACTTTCTTCATAGAATTAGAAAAACTACTTTAAATTGCATGTGGAGCCAAAAAAGAACCTGTATTGCCAAGACAATCCTAAGCAAAAAGAAGAAAGCTGGAGGCAATACACTACCTGACTTCAAACTATACTACAAGGCTACTGTAATCAAAACAGCATGATAGTGGTACCAAAACAGAGAATTAGACCAATGGAACAGAACAGAGACCTCAGATATAACACCACACATCTACAATCATCTGATCTTTGACAAACCTCAAAAAAACAAGCAATGGGGAAAGGATTCCCTATTTAACAAATGATGTTGGGGAAACTGGCTAGTCATATGCAGAAAACTGAAATTGGACCCCTTCCTTACACCTTATACAAAAATTAACTCAAGATGGATTAACAACTTAAATGTAAGACCTAACATCATAAAAATCCTAGAAGAAAACCCAGGCAATACCATTCAGGACATAGGTATGGACAAAGTCTTCATGACTAAAACACCAAAAGCAAAAGTAATAAAAGCCAAAATTGACAAATGGGGTCTAATTAAACTAAAGAGCTTCTGCACAGCAAAAGAAACTATTATCAAAGTGAACAGGCAACCTACAGAATGGGAGAAAATTTTTGCAATCTACCCATCTGACAAAAGGCTAATCTCAATATCCAGAATCGACAAGAAACTTAAACAACTATACAAGAAAAAAACAAACAACCCCATCAAAAGGTGGGCAAAGGATATAAACAGACACTTCACAGGAGAAGACATTTATGCAGCCAGCAAACATATGAAAAAACCTCATCATCACTGGTCATTAGAGAAATGCAAATCAAAACTGCAATGAGATACCATCTCACACCAGTTAGAATGGTGATCATTAAAAAGTCAGAAAACAACAGATGCTGGAGAGGATGTGGAGAGATAGGAAAGCTTTTACATTATTGGTGGGAGTGTAAATTAGTTCAACCCTTGTGGAAGACAGTGTAGTGTGGTGATTCCTCAAGGATCTAGAAATAGAAATAGCATTTGACCCAGCAATCCCATTGCTGGGTATATACCAAAAGGACTATAAATAATTCTACTATAAAGACACATGCACATCTATTTTTATTGCAGCACTATATACAAGACTTGAAGCCAACCCAAATGCCCATCAATTATAGGCATGATAAACAAAGCGTTGCACATATACACCATGCAATACTATGCAGCCATAAAAAAGAATGAGCTCATGCTTTTTGCAGGGACATGGATGAAGCTGGAAACCATCATTCTCAGCAAACTACCACAGGAACAGAAAACCACACACCGCATGTTCTCACTCATAAGTGGGAGTTGAACAATGAGAACATATGGGCGCAGGGAGGGGAATATCACACATAGAGGCCTGTTGGGGGGTGGGGGCAAGGGGAGGGAGAGCATTAGGAGAAATATCTAATATAGATGTTGGGTTGATGGGTGCAGCAAACCACCATGGCACATCTATATCTATGTAACAAACCTGCACATTCTGCACATGTATCCCAGAAATAGTATAATTAAAAAATTTAAAAAATTTTTAAAAGATAAAAATAAATGTCAAATTTGGGTACAT
Source organism: Saimiri boliviensis (assembly GCF_048565385.1). NCBI lineage: Eukaryota > Metazoa > Chordata > Mammalia > Primates > Cebidae > Saimiri > Saimiri boliviensis. The sequence goes on from NC_133451.1 coordinate 81,043,155, forward strand.
ATATTCTTTTTCCTCTTATCTCAGAAGTTATAAACATAATATTCCCAATTTATAATTAATAAAACCTTGATTATTTTAAATGAAAAAAAATTTAAAAAAAACAAAGAAACTGAGTAAACAAGGTAAAATACATCCTGTTAGGGCACTTCTATCATGGCTTTAATTAAATATTGTCCTAAATGAACAGAAAAGAAATTTAATGAAGCTTAATAGTGTTATTCATATATATAGATAACATATATAGGTATAGATAATAGATATAGATATAGATATAGATATAGATATAGATATAGATATAGATATAGATACACATGGAATATGTATTTTTGGAAGGGTGACCTGAAGACAAGAGCCATACATACAGAGGCAGAATGATGTGCTGGATGCAGACAAGAGCGATCTCATCTGCTTGGCCTTGCTGTTGGAGGGGATACTCTTTACTGTCCATGCAGCTTTCATCTAGTTACCTCCTGATTCCCCTTTCAGGATCCTTGTCTGATGTCCGCAGGTGAGGTTAGGTGCCATGCTGGTAAATCTCTATACCTGGCTCTTTGAAAGAAAAAACCTAATCTGTAGCAATTTCCATGGTGTAATAATCACACCATGGTTTATCTCCAACTACCAACATGTTATCAAATGAAGAGTTAGGGAAATGTGTGCAGTCGCCAGCATTATATAACAAATCCGCCGGTCGCGGTGGCTCACGCCTGTAATCCCAGCACTTTGGGAGGCCGAGGCGGGTGGATCACGAGGTCAAGAGATCAAGACCCTCCTGGTCAACATGGTGAAACCCCGTCTCTACTAAAAATACAAAAAAATTAGCTGGGCATGGCGGTGCGTGCCTGTAATCCCAGCTACTCAGGAGGCTGAGGCAGGAGAATTGCCTGAACCCAGGAGGTGGAGGTTGCGGTGAGCCGAGATCGCGCCATTGCACTCCAGCCTGGGTAACAAGAGCGAAACTCCGTCTCAAAAAAAAAAAAAAAAAAAAAAAAAAAAAATCCACCACACAGATATGACAGCTGTAAAGAACCTCAGGAGCAAGATAATTAGAAAACGATGGGGCATTTAGTACCTTTGCTTTTTAGTATAATTTATCTAATTTATTTTTAATGTAATTTATCTAATTATAAGTTTACATAACAGTTTTTGATAATGTGTATGTTTTAATAATGTCTGTGTAAATTACAGACATTATTAAATTCCTGGAAATTTAATAGTCAGCTCCCATAAACTGGCAGAAGCCACCTCCTCCTCCTATTCCTGTTCCATATCATCCCGTATTTACCTCATAATAGCACTATCATGATTGATTTTAATTGCTTGTTTAATTGCCTATCTTCCCTGATAGACTTTATTCTTGATGAGGGCAGAGAATCCTTATACCTTACTATTGAGCTACTACAGTTCCTGACACATCATGTTTCAGAATTTTGTTGTATAAACAAATAAATGAAATGAATAAACAAATGTCACCGGTACCAACCCTAGTCTCTGCAGTGGCTACCAAGAGCCAACCTTTGTGTAACTGCCCAGAAAACATTATGTCACAGGAAAACATTATGTCCAGAAAGTACCCTCTTCTCTCATCCAAATTCCCTGATGTCTAAAAATAATCACTGGAATCTTCACATATCGTTCACACTACTAGTTCTTATTAAAAAATTTCAGTTAAAATATTGACAAGTCTGCCATAGAGTGGATCTTGTAGAATGACAAAAGGACAGATAGCTGAATGAGATCAAATAACTGCTTTCATATCTGTTTACTAAAACTTATTTATAAAAATGGTAATTGACATTTAGAATTTCTGAAACAAACCTGAACTTGAATGGAACACCCCAGCCCTGTGGAGTGGGAATGTCTTTAAGACGTGGAGTCAGCCAGGAGAGGTGGCTCACACCTGTAATTCCAACATTTTGGGAGGCCAAGGCAGAAGCATCAGTTGAGCCCAAGAGGTAGAGACCAGCCTGGCCAACATAGCAAAACCCCATCTCTACCAAAAGCACAAAAATTATCCAGATCATGTATAGCCCGTGCCTCTGGTTCTAGCTACTCAGGAGGCTGAGTGGGGAGAATCACCTAAGCTTGGGGAGGCTGAGGCTGCAGTAAGCCATGATCATGCCACTGATCGATCATGATAAAGCTTGAGCACCAGAGTGAGACCCTCTCTCAAAAAACAAACAAATGAAACCAAATTTAGGGTTATTTGGTTCAAAAAATCAGGAAAATAATTTTCGTTCATGTATTACTTTCGGTGTCCGTGTAATGAGAGCAGTTGCAACAGGAATATTTATGTGACAGCACAAGCAGACATAATATTAACATTTGTATGGGCACCAAATTGTGAGATAACCCAAAAAGAGGTATATAATTCCATTAGTACATCTCTCCCTGATCCTCATCCAAGCAGGATTCATTGGATCTCATTTGTTTGTACTGTATAATTTTCTCTCTTAACATATTGCATAGTAATCATTTCAAATCATTGTTTTGGAAAGGTACTTAACGTTTCTGCGCCACCATTTTCTCATCTGTATAATGGGAATAACAATAAAGTTACATCACAGACATGTTAGGATGTCTTAATATTTGATAAATTAACCACTGATTATGTTTGTGTCTCTCTTTTGCACAAAACATTCAGGAAAAAAAAAGGAATTCAGAAGAACCAAGCAATACTCATCGAGCAGTTAAGTTAAATATCTAGGTGTCGATCATATCTCATTACAGAGAGTTAAATTTAAAAATCCCAGCCCTAGTGACATTTTAACAGGGCCTTGATGATACATGCTAAGATATGCATAAAGAACAATATAATCACAGTTAGAGATTTTCTTCCTGAACCATTCTTCAAGCTGTCTATGTTTATTTCCTTTGGCCCTTGGCCATCTTGTTTCATTCTCTTGCCTCTGCTAGTGAGTTTTTCATCTTGATTCAACTTATGAACTCTTTTTTATTTTGTTAATGTTCCGTTTCTTTTCCAAACCTTTCAGTAGTTTGCTGCTTCCTGGAACAGAGTCTCAGTAATTTACACTCCTTGGGCACTGGCCCAGATCTCCTTCCCTTCAATGCCTCCCACCAACTATTGGGCACCTTCTCTTGCCATGCATGACCCTGACTGGCATGAGTCACCTTTCTCCCTGCCTAAAACCAGAAAGGGCTGGTCAAGGAGCTAGCCAATATATAAACCTATGCCAACCAGGATAGGGAGGCCAAAATGCAAAATTAAGAGTCATTTCATAGGATTATGAGATTGGGGATAATTACCCTGCAAATATTCTTTGATTTTAAAAAGGGTCGTGGGGAAGGAATAGAAACATGGATAGACTGTACAGTACTCAAATGTCTGCAGACAAAACTAAGAATTTTGGCAGTTCCAGCCCCTGTGAGAATTTGAAAAGCTGGAGTATCTTATATTTGATATTCTTGTACAGTGAAAACAGCAGGACATAAGAACCTGGCAGACATAGATCAAATTCAGGTTCTATCATGAAGTAGCATGTGATTGTGATTTTGACTGAGACTTTGAGCTATAACCTTTCATCTGTAAAATATGTTTAATAATATCGGCATTGCAGGATGTTGTAGAGAGTAAAGATAATACAGACCAATTGCTCAATAAAGATGACTTGAGTCAACGAGTGCTGAGAGTGCCCTGGAATTGCAAGAGAAGTTTCCAAAAGGGTGCAATCGAAGGAGCAGCTATGAGGATGAGAGATTAGGGAAGAGGTTTGGAGAGTCAACTGCATTTCTTTGGCCTGTTTTTGTAAGGTAACTGTTATGGACTGGATAATCTTTTGTTTAAAAAGAATCCTGAAACTGATATATGAACAGTTGACAAGATGTTTCCTTTTCTTTCAGAATTAGTACCTCTAGCAATTCTTATTGCAATGCAAGTGAGTACTCAAGAGACACCATGTGAAAGCACAAAAGGAAAACCAACCTCAACCCATCCCCACCCATCTAATGGCCCTGTGAGAACTTCAGCACAAAAAGAATAAATCACATTCGTTCCCACTGCACACGAAGATTGGTGGTGAAAAGAATCCTACCACAGAACTCCCTTATATTACAGGAGAAACTGTAATGTCAAAACTCATCTGGGGCAAGGCACAGTAATCCAAGCGCTTTGGGAAGCTGAGGTGGGAGGATCACTTGAGCCCAGGAGTTTGAGACCAGCTTGGGCAACATGGTGAAATCCTGTCTCTGCAAAAAATATAAAAAATTAGCTAAACGTAGTGAAGTGCACCTGTAGTCTTAGCTACCCAGGAGGCTTGGGCCAGGGGATCACCTGAGCCTGGGAATTTAAGGCTGCAGTGAGCTGTGATCACACCACTGCATTCCAGCCTGGGCAGCAGAATGAGACCTCGTCTCGAATAAATAAATAAATAAGTAACTTTCATCTGAAGTCTGAAAATAGATACCATTTTGTGTTTAACATAAGTAACTTTCATCTGAAGTCTGAAAGTAGATATCATTTGTGTTTAACATGCAGAGAGGTGGGCCAGGCACCATGGCTCACACCTATAATCCCAGCACTTTGGGAGGCCAAGGTGGGTGGATCATGAGGTCAAGAGATTGAGACCATCCTGGTCAACATGATGAAACCCCATCTCTACTAAAAATACAAAAATTAGCTGGGCATGATGGTGCAGCCTGTAGTCCCAGCTACTCAGGACGCTGAGGCAGGAGAATTGCTTGAATCCACGAGGGAGAGGTTGTGGTGAGCCGAGATCCTGCCATTGCACTCCAGCCTGGGTAAAAAGAGCAAAACTCCGTCTAAAAAAAAAATCCAAAAAGAAAAACAAACAAACAAAAACGTGCAGAGAGGTATTGAATAGAAAACAAAGTTGTTCTGCTTTAGAAATGGAACCAAAATTTGAGGATTAGAGGCTAAAACAGAAGAGAAGAAAGGACTTGGAAGCTGTTATGGACTGAATTGTGTGTCCCCCAAAATTCATAGATTGAAGCTTTAACCTCCATAATCTCATAATATGACTATAGTTTGACATAGGGTCTTGAAAGAGGTGATTAAGGTTAAATGAGGTCACTTAAATGAGGTGGCCCTAATCCAATCTGATTATGTTCCTTATAAGAAGAGATTAGGACACACAGACACTAGGAATATGTGAGCACAGTGGAAGGGCCAGGTGAGCATGCAGCAAGAAGGCAGCTGCTTGTAAGCCAAGTAGAGAGGCCTCGGGAGAAATCAACCCTGCCTACATCTTGATCTTGGACTCTAGCTCTGGAACTGTAAGAAAGCATATGTCTGTTGTTTCACAGAATACAGCCAGTCCGCATCCTTTCTTATAGCATCCCTAGCAGACTAATACTGGAGATGGAGATGACAGGGAAAGGACATGAGCAGGAGTGGGCAATGCGGTGACCAAGAGTGAAAGCAAGCAAGTCTAAGGAGAGACAGCCAGTAAGAAATGGTAGACAGATGGCCAATGGAGGCATGGTAGAACCACGATGACTATTATTAAGGTTTAACCTTTGGCTGGTAGTCAGTAATACTCTAATTCTACTGCACAACTCCAAAGCTTCAGTCATAGGATGCTATATACAAATACCTTATGGGGGTCTTGTGTATTTGTTGTTGTTGTTTTGGTCAATGAAGGAATCAAGGCATTGTCTAGTGGGGGGTAAAGGGATTTAGAAAAAAGATTGTAGTTGCAAGAAACAAGAGGGAGGTGAACACTAAAACTTCCACAGCTACAGATATCAGAGCAAGAGGAGCCTGTGGAGACCTCAGTTACCCAAGCAGCTGCTTCTCAGACCCATGGTGCGACTGGACGGCATGGAATGAATGCCCTGAGAGATGCTTGATTTCTGTCTTGAAGGGCCCAGAGGGATTCTGGCATGCCTGGTAAGTGAATTTAATTTTTAATTTTTTTAATTTTTGGTTTTTTGAGACAAGGGTCTTGCTCTTTTGCCCAAGTTGGAGTGTCAGTGGTGCGTGATCATGGCTCACTGCAGCCTCAATCCCTTAGATCTAAGTGATCCTGCCACCTCAGCCTCCCAAGTAGCTGGTACTATAGGCAAGCACCACCACATCCCACTAATTATTTGGTAGCAATGGGGTTTCACCATGTTGCCCAGGTTGGTCTCAAATTCCTAGGCTCAAGTGATCTGCCAGCTGCAGCCTCTAAAAGCAATGGGATTAGAGGCAGAAAGTGATTCTTAAGTAGATGAGAAGAAAGGAAAATATTTAATACATAGCTGTCATTTGGTGTACTACTTTACACTGAATGTATCCACTGTGACTGAGGTCAGATTCCTTCTGGAAAGGTTCAGTGAAGTAGATAGTTAATGTTTTTCTGATTTAACATTAACAGAAAATAGGAGTTTAGATGCTATGTGTTAAATCTGTGCTCTCAAATTTAACAGGTGGCAACCCTGATTAGACTTAGACTAGTACTCAATACCCATCTTTGCCTTGATATATTGCCATGTGATGAATAATAAATATGCTGATACATAATAATAAATACCTTGATACATTAATGTGAAACCTACCAGAAAGAATGAAAATGTACTGAAAAGATTTTTTTTTTTTTTATTGCATTTTAGGTTTTGGGGTACATGTGAAGGACATGCAAGATTGCTGCATAGGTACACACATGGCAGTGTGGTTTGCTGCCTTCCTTCCCCTCACCTGTATCTGTCATTTCTCCCCATGCTATCTCTTCCCACCTCCCCACCCCCCCTTCCATCCCCCATTTCCCCCCAATGGACCCCAGTGTGTAGTGCTTCCCTCCCTGTGTCCATGTGTTCTCATTGTTCAACACCCGCCTATGAGTGAGAACATGCAGTGTTTGATTTTCTGCTCTTGTGTCAGTTTGATGAGAATGATGGTTTCCAGGTTCATCCATGTCCCTATAAAGGACACAAACTCAACATTTTTGATGGCTGCATAATATTCCATGGTGTATATGTACCACATTTTCCCTATCCAGTCTATCATCGATGGGCATTTGGGTTGGTTCCAGGTCTTTGCTATTGTAAACAGTGCTGCAATTAACATTCGTGTTCATGTGTCCTTATAGTAGAATGATTTATAATCCTTTGGATATATACCCAGTAATGGGATTGCTGGGTCAAATGGGATTTCTATTTTTAGGTCATTGAGGAATCGCCACACTGTCTTCCACAATGGTGGAATTAATTTACACTCCCACCAACAGTGTAAAAGTGTTCCCATTTCTCCACATCCTCTCCAGCATCTGTTGTCTCCAGATTTTTTAATGATTGCCATTCTAACTGGTGTGAGATGATATCTCAATGTGGTTTTGATTTGCATTTCTCTAATGATCAGTGATGATGAGCATTTTTTTCATATGTTCGTTGGCCTCCTGTATGTCTTCTTTTGTAAAGTGTCTGTTCATATCCTTCACGCATTTTTGAATGGGCTTGTTTGTTTTTTTTTTTCTTGTAGATCTGTTTTAGTTCTTTGTAAATTCTGGATAGCCCCTTGTCAGATGAGTAGACTGGAAAAATTTTTTCCCATTCTGTTGGTTGCCGATTCACTCTACTGACGGTTTCTTTTGCTGTGCAGAAGCTGTGGAGTTTGATTAGGTCCCATTTGTCTATTTTGGCTTTTGTTGCCATTGCTTTTGGTGTTTTGGTCATGAAGTCCTTGCCTACGCCTATGTCCTGAATGGTTTTGCCTAGATTTTCTTCTAGGGTTTTTACAGTGTTAGGTCTGATGTTTAAGTCTTTAATCCATCTGGAGTTAATTTTGGTATAAGGTGTCAGGAAGGGGTCCAGTTTCTGCACATGGCTAGCCAGTTTTCCCAACACCATTTATTAAACAGGGAATCCTTTCCCCATTGCTTGTTTTTATCAGGTTTGTCGAAGATCGGATGGTTGTAGACATGTTGTATTTCCTCTGAGGCCTCTGTTCTGTTCCATTGGTCTATATCTCTGTTTTGGTACCAGTACCATGCTGTTTTGATTACTGTAGCCTTGTAGTATAGTTTGAAGTCCGGTAGTGTGATGCCCCCTGCTTTGTTCTTTTTGCTTAGAATAGACTTGGCTATGCGGGCTCTCTTTTGGTTCCATATGAAGTTTAAGGTGGTTTTTTCCAGTTCTGTGAAGAAGGTCATTGGTAGCTTGATGGGAATAGCATTGAATTTGTAAATTACTTTGGGCAGTATGGCCATTTTCACGATGTTGATTCTTCCTAACCATGAACATGGAATGTTTCTCCATTTGTGTCCTCTCTTATTTCATTGAGCAGTGGCTTGTAGTTCTCCTTGAAGAGGTCCTTTATGTTCCTTGTTAGTTGTATTCCTAGGTATTTTATTCTCTTTGTAGCCATTGTGAATGGCAGTTCGTTCTTGATTTGGCTCTCTTGAAGTCTGTTACTGGTGTATAGGAATGCTTGTGATTTTTGCACACTGATTTTGTATCCTGAGACTTTGCTGAAGTTGCTTATCAGTTTCAGGAGATATTGGGCTGAGACGATGGGGTCTTCTAGATATACAATCATGTCATCTGCAAATAGAGACAATTTGATTTCCTCCTTTCCTATTTGAATACCCTTTATTTCTTTTTCTTGCCTGATTGCTCTGGCTAGAACTTCCAGTACTATATTGAATAGGAGTGGTGAGAGAGGGTATCCTTGTCTAGTGCCACATTTCAAAGGGAATGTTTCCAGTTTTTGCCCATTCAGTATGATATTGGCTGTTGGTTTGTCATAAATAGCTTTTATTATTTTGAGATACGTTCCGTCAATACCTAGCTTATTGAGGGTTTTTAGCATAAAGGGCTGTTGAATTTTGTCAAAGGCCTTCTCTGCATCAATTGAGATGATCATGTGGTTTTTGTCTTTGGTTCTGTTTATGTGGTGGATTACGTTTATGGACCTGGGTATGTTGAACCAGCCTTGCATCCCTGGGATGAATCCTACTTGATCATGGTGGATAAGCTTTTAGATATGCTGTTGCAATCAGCTTGCCAGTATTTTATTGAAGATTTCTGCATCTATGTTCATCATGGATATTGGCCTGAAGTTTTCTTTTCTTGTTGAGTCTCTGCCGGGTTTTGGTATTAGGATGATGTTTGTCTCATAAAATGATTTGGGAAGGATTCCCTCTTTTTGGATTGTCTGGAATAGTTTCAGAAGGAATGGTATCAGCTCCTCTTTGTATGTCTGGTCGAATTCGGCTGTGAACCCATCTGGGCCTGGGCTTCTTTTGAGTGGTAGGCTCTTAATTGATGCCTCGACTTCAGACCTTGTTATTGGTCTATTCAGGGTTTCAACTTCTTCCGGGTTTAGGCTTGGGAGGATGCAGGTGTCCAGGAATTTATCCATTTCTTCCAGGTTTACTAGTTTATGTGCACAGAGTTGTTTGTAATCATCTCTGATGATGGTTTGGATTTCTGTGGAGTCTGTGGTAATATCCCCTTTATCGTTTTTTATTGCATCAATGTGGTTATTCTCTCTTTTCTTTTATATTAATCTGGTTAGTGGTCTGTCTATTTTGTTGATCTTTTAGAAAAACCAGCTCCTGGATTTATTGATTTTTTGAAGACTTTTTTGTGTCTCTATTTCCTTCAGTTCTGCTCTGATCTTGGTTATTTCCTGTCTTCTGCTAGGTTTTGAGTTTTTTTGATCTTGCTCCTCTAGCTCTTTCAATTTTGATGATAGGGTGTCAATTTTAGATCTCTCCTTTCTTCTCATGTGGGCACTCATTGCTATATATTTTCCTCTACAGACTGCTTTAAATGTGTCCCAGAGATTCTGGTATGTTATGTCTTCGTTTTCGTTGGTTTCAAAGAACATCTTTATTTCTGCCTTCATTTCATTGTTTATCCAGTCAACGTTCAAGAGCAAGTTGTTCAGTTTCCATGAAGCTGTGCGGTTCTGAGTTAGTTTCTGCATTCTGAGTTCTAACTCGATTGCACTGTGGTCTGAGAGACTGTTTGTTATGATTTCCGTTCTTTTGCATTTGCTGAGGAGTGATTTATTGCCAATTATGTGGTCAATTTTAGAGTAGGTGTGATGTGGTGCTGAGAAGAATGTATATTCTGTGGATTTGGGGTGGAGAGTTCTGTAAATGTCTATTAGGTTTGCTTGTTCCAGGTCTGAGTTCAGGTCCTGGATATCCTTGTTGATTTTCTGTCTGGTCGATCTGTCTAATATTGACAATGGGGTGTTAAAATCTCCCACTATTATTGTGTGGGAGTCTAAGTCTCTTTGTAAGTCATTAAGAACTTGCCTTATGTATCTGGGTGCTCCTGTATTGGGTGCATATATATTTAGGATCGTTAGCTCTTCTTGTTGCAGTGATCCTTTTACCATTATGTAATGTCCTCCTTTGTCTCTTTTGATCTTTGTTGCTTTGAAGTCTATTTTATCGGAGATGAGAATTACAACTCCTGCTTTTTTTTGCTCTCCATTTGCTTCGTAGATCTTCTTCCATCCCTTTATTTTGAACCTTTGTGTATCCTTGCATGTAAGATGGGTTTCCTGGATACAGCACACTGATGGGTTTTGGCTTTTTATCCAATTTGCCAGTCTGTGTCTTTTGATTGGGGCATTTAGTCCATTGACATTTAGGGATAGTATTGTTATGTGTTAATTTGATACTGTCATTTTGATGATATCTGGCTGTTTTGTTGGTTAGTTGATGCAGATTCTTGATTGTGTTGATGCTCTTTTACCATTTGGTATGTTTTTGGAGTGGCTGGTACTGGTTGTTCCTTTATATGTGTAGAGCCTCTTTCAGGAGTTCTTGTAGAGCAGGTTTGGTGGTGATGAAATCTCTGAGTACTTGCTTGTTCGCAAAGGATTTTATTTTTCCTTCACTTATGAAGCTTAGTTTGGCTGGATAGGAGATTCTGGGTTGAAAGTTCTTTTCTTTAAGGATGTTGAATATTGGCCCCCAATCTCTTCTGACTTGTAGGGTTTCTGCTGAGAGATCTGCTGTGAGTCTAATGGGTTTCCCTTTGTGGGTAACCCAACCTTTCTCTCTGGCTGCCCTTAGCATTTTCTCTTTCATTTCAACTCTGGTGAATCTGACGATTATGTGCCTTGGGGTTGCTCTTCTTGAGGAATATCTTCGTTGTGGTCTCTGTATTTCCTGGATTTGAATATTGGCCTGCCTTGCTAGGTTGGGGAAGTTTTCCTGGATAATATCCGGAAGAGTATTTTCCAGCTTGGATTCATTCTCTTCATCACATTCGGGTATACCTATCAAATGTAGATTAGGTCTTTTCACATAGTCCCACATTTCTTGAAGATTTTGTTCATTCCTTTTTGTGCTCTTTTTCTCTGTTCTTGCCTTTTTTTTTTATTTCATCGAGTTGATCTTCGACCTCTGATGTCCTTTCTTCTGCTTGGTCAATTTGGCTTTTGAAACTTGTGCATGCTTCGCGAAGTTCTTGTGTTGTGTTTTTCAGCTCCATCAATTCACTTATATTCCTCTCTGTGTTGTCCATTCTCATTGGCATTTCATCCAATCTTTTTTCAAGCTTCCTAGTTTCTTTGCGTTGGGTTAGAACATGTTCTTTTAGCTCACTCTAGTTTCTTACTACCCACCTTCTGAAATCTGATTCTATCATTTCATCACACTCCTTCTCCATCCAGTCTGGTTCCCTTGCTGGTGAGGAATTGTGATCCCTTTTAGGAGGAGAGGTGTTCTGGTTTTGGGACTTTTCATCCTTTTTGCGCTGGTTTCTTCCCATTTTTGTGGATTTATCCACCTATTGTCTTTGTAGTTACTGTCTTTCAGATTGGGTCTCTGAGTGAACTTCTAGTTCGTGAATGCTGAAGTTACTTCTTCTTTTTTTTTTTTAAATCTTTCCTTCTAACAGTCTGGCCCCTCTGCTGTAGGACTTCTGAGGTCCTCTCCAGGCCCTGCTTGCCTGGGGATCACCTGCAGCAGCTGCAGAACAGTAAGGGTTGCTACCAGTTTCCTCTTCTGCTATCTTTGTCCCAGAAGGATGCTCATCAACTGTCAGTCCGTTCTCTCCTTTATGAGGTGACCCTTTGAATCTATGGGGGTCAGGGAGCTACTTGAGGAGACAGTCTATCTTTTATTGCGGCTTAAGTCCTGAGCTATGAGCTCTGTTCTTCATTCAGAGCTGCTGGGCAGGTATGTTTAGGTCTGCTGCAGTTGAACTCATAAAGCACTTTTTGTTCCCAAGTGTTCTGTCCTGGGGAGTTGGGGCTTTATGAGTTTCCGTTGTGCTACTGCCTTTTTTGTTATTTTTTTCAGGCCTGCCCCGCCCAGCTGGCAGCCCACTTAGCCACTGTCTGCCTGTGGAGGCTTTGCTGAGCTGCTGTGGGCTCTGCCCAGCTGCCCTGGGCTCTTGCCTGCAGTCCTGTTTATATGGGCGTAGTTAGAACTGCCTCAGCAACAGTGGCCCCACCTCTGTTATGGCGGACTCTCTCTGTTGTGGCAGGTTGCCTCAGCAATGGTGGACGTGCCTCCCCTACAGAGCCCGACTGTCCCAGGTTTGGCTGTGCTTGCTGTGAAACGCTCAACCCAGAGCATTTTCAATTACTGTTTTTGTTTTCGTTGTTGTTGGGGGTGGGGGGTGGGACCAACCGAGCCTGATCACCTGGCTCCCTGACTCAGAGTCTTTTTTTTATTTTTTAAGTTGAACGACCCTGCATTCCAGTCGCTTGTTGAAAAGGCGCCAGGATCTCCCGTGCTGCAACTCACCAAGTCGGCTCAAACAGCTGCGCCGGCTCCTGGCAGTTTTTTTGCCTAGAAATCTCCTGGCCTGGCTCACTATTTCAGATGAATGGGCAACTCTGCCTTCTCAGGGCTCCGATCACCAGCTAAGAGGGCTCCCAGACCAGTGGCTTTTGTACGGAGAACCGCCGCAACAGGGCGTGGTCAGAGCAGCCACGTGGGCCAAATCAGCCCCGTGGGGGTCAAAACAGCCTCACTGGCTGGAACAGTGGCACTGGCGACCCCTCTGCCTGGGTACCTTCTGGTCTGTGGGCAATAAAAATTCATCTGGAAATGCAGTGGCCACTCACCCTCTGCACTTTCACTGTGAGCTGAAGTCCTGAGCTGTTCTTAGGCGGCCATCTTCCCAGCATTCTGAACATTCCAAATACTTCATTACCTCTAAAGCACACATAACTGTCTTAGCTAACATGCAAAACAAATTACTGTGGAACAGGGCTACTTATTTTAACATTTCTCTTTATTTTTTCAGCCAGCTAAAGAAGGATCTCCATGTATGAATCGCATTTTCCATCTAGTGACCAGATTTTGAAGAATGTTTTTTAAATTATTAAATTCTTAGTAATTACTCTTCCAAACAACTGATTTTGAGGGCTCAAATACTGATCTTTTTATCACTGTAGTCTTGTCAGTTTCAGTTTTCCAGTGTAATTCCCAACTTAGATGATTGGGATTTGAATTATGTAATTTTTATCAATTGAGCAAAATGTACACATGTGCTCTGGTGAGAGTTTCATCTTTCTGATGTTATGCTTATGGGCAGGGGAGAAAAAAGGTCTCCAATGAATAAACTGTCATTACAGCTTGGTTATAGTGGACTTTCCTAGAATTCTTTTTTACTACTTAACCAGGAAGTTAAAGAGACAAGAACTTTCTTCATGAACCTAACTTCATATATTTTTTTAAAAACTGCATAAACCAGAGCCAAAAATAACTGCCTGATAACTTCTTCTTTAACTCCAAGTTGCTTTCTGAATTATACCTTTTTGTAACAGGAAACAAACTATGTTGATTATATTTTATACAGGAGTATGCTTTTCATGATTTTCTAAAATAGACAAAAATAGAAATTTTTATAACAGCCTAATTTGAACATAAGTATTTTGCTATTCAACACTATGAACACAATAGGCTATTGTAATACATTTATTATTACATAATGTTGTATTTTATATATATGTGTGTGTATGTGTATATATATATACACATATATACATACATGTGTGTGTGTGTGTGTATATATATATATATATATATATACACACATATGGGGGGAGGGAGGACGAAGGGATTGTCCTGTCTGGATAAATATATTTCTGCACCCAGGCTGGAGCACAGTGGAGAGATCTCAGCTCACTGCAGCTTTGACATCTCAGGACTCAAGCGATCCTCCCACCTCAGCCTCCTGAATAGCTGGAACTACAGGGCTGTGTCACCATGTTGGCTAATTTTTTTGTATTTTTTGTAGAGACAAAGTCTTGTTTTGTTGCCCAGACTGGTCTCAAACTCCTGGGTTCAAGTGATCCTCCTGCTTCGGCCTCCCAGAGTATTAGGATTATAGGTGTGAACCACAGCACCCAGCTGTGGTATATATTTAGTTGTCAGCTTTTTTACAATCAGCTTTCATGCTAGAATTCAAACTCTTTGAAGGCAGGGGCTTTGTTTGGTTTCAATGCAATTTCATTAACTGAATGAATGAATTTCTGATTGTTACCTGTACGTACTTACGTATCATGTTTCTTTTGCTCTATAAAAATAGTTAAATTAATTACATCATAACATGAAAATGCAAAATAAAATATTCCTGTCATTTTGTAATTACAAACCTTAACAGAATTAGTAAAAAAAAAATTATATTACTCCTTTAAGCAATACATTGCTTACTTATTGTTTCTCTAGTTTTGGATTCTATGATTTTCAAATGCAAAGGAAAATAAATGGAAGGAATAATAATAAAGTTACTTGGTAAGTTCATGATTTCCCCATGGTGATGGGATAACAAAAATGTGTATTTTTCAAAAATAAGGAATTATCTTGTATTGGATTTTATGTGTTTTTAAATTGAAATTCATTTATAAACTTCATATATATTGTGAACAAAATCAAAATTAAGTAGAAATACCTTTAATTGGCAATACCTTTTATAATTGAAGCTTTTCCATGGTCAGCAATTAAATAAGAAACAGTTTCTATATTTTCTGCATTGAACAAAGAATGCTAAATGTTAAGAGTAAGTCTACTGTGTCTGTCAAGCAATATATATGCCAGAAAAAAAAGGTACTTTTAAAAACCATTTTGGCCAATGAAATTGAAGGTGGTAGTCAGGCTCTTTTCTCCTAAGGAATGTTCACCAAGTTCCCGTCAAATCTGCCTGCATTCAGCTCCTCAAGTACACACCCCAGCTCTCTCTCTTCTCGCAGATAGTGTACATACTGTTCTCTCTCTTCTGGAACATTCTTTTTCTTGCTTTTATAGCAAACTCCCATGAATTTCTTTGTCCCAGTTTACATGCATCCCCTCAGAGAGGCCTTCTGTGACCACACTATCTAAATAATTTATTTGTAATTATTGAATCTAATTATTTATTTGGATTTCTTTGTATTTTTTTCCTCTCCTCCCTCTCCACATCTAGCTGAAGAAGAGAACAGATATTATTTCCCATGAAAAGAAGCATATTTCAAGCTTTATGGTAATTTAGAGGAGAAAGATAATAATTCTTTAGGGATGGCCAGGTAGATTTTGCAGGAGAGATGCCGCTTACTGCCATCACAATGGAAGAAATAACATTCCTTCTCATGGGTGCTAGCGCATACAAACAGTGTGACCACAGCGGGGAAAGGGACTAGTTGCCCATGGATTCCAGCTTCCTTTCCTCTGTCAGCTTTGTGTAATTGCTCCCCTTTTGTCAAAACTTCCTGCTTTCACTATGTGCATTTTATCCTCTCCTTTGCTCATAAACTTATGAACTCCCTAAAAATTGTGATTGATCACATTTACCTTAGCTGCTCTGAGCTCTTCATCCCTCTGAGTATTTGTAGAATGGTGGAGCGTCTCGCAGCAGGAGGGAGTCCAAGGGCAGTGATGTGGTAGCAATTAATTGGCTGCATAAACAAAACTAGAAGAAAGACAGAGATCTGAGCTTTGGAGACCCACTGCAACCCACCTCCCTTCGGGCCCAGGCACATAATGACCATTCACTCTCATTGCTTTCACTTGCAACCTGTGTGTTTATTTCTAGTTCTATAAACGTCGCTCTGTAATTGCCTTTAATAAATGTTCTGTCACATTTGAGCAGGTGAAGACATTAAACTAGCCTAAGGTCAGAATCATCTCTAGATTCTGGGGAGAGGGGGTTAGTGTCAAAACACGGCCTGTGTTTGGCATAGGTATATCAGTGGGTTTGCTATGAAGACGTAAAAGGAAAATGTGCTGCTGTTTCATGCTTCTTAGCTCAAAATCACAGTGATATACTTGTTATCTTTTCCAAGAAGAATCAGACGGCCAGCCCCACATTGGCATGCAAACTCATTTCCAGCCACATGAGTCAAGTGAGAAGGGAACACCAATGCATTTGAGTCAACAAAGGTTAACTTTGTTCTGGAGGGAAAAAGTGTTATCATAAATTCCCTGAGAAGTGTGCACATGATTATTTACCATTCCCTAAACCTGAATATATGTTTAAATAGTGTCATTTAGCTATTTTCAATTAAGTATTTTGTTTCCAGAGTTTTCACAGGGGAAATCTTGCATGGACCCTACCAGCCATCAACATCATTATAGCAGGACTTAGTGCCTGCTACAAAATTGGTGTCCCAGCAATGACAAAATGGAGGTCCCCTCAAAAATGCAGCCGGCAGGCTTTTTCGCTGGGTTGATATTTGTTAATGCAAAGATTGGCACCACTATTCATTGGAAGGAAGCAAGGGAGAGACATATAGAGAGAGACGAACAAGGAAACAAAGTTTCTATCAATTGTTTTCAATCTAAACTATTTTTAATAGTTGCATTTACACTTTTCATGGAAAAGATGATGTAGCATAATTAGGACATGTGCTTATTTCCCTAAACAGCTCGTAATTTTCCATCTGCAAAAAAATATCATTTGACTTCAGTAAGCTGAAAACACTCAGGAAACAAAGGGAACAGAAGCTAAATGTTGACCACAGTTTTAGATTTGATATTTCCCAACACATTGTCCATCTTCATTTTGTTGCAGATTCCCAAGTTCCAGTGACTCTGCATTCTCTGCTATTATAACATACAGCAGCATTTCTCATCATGTATGTGCAGAGCGTGCCTGATTAAAGGAATTTCATTTTTAAATGTTTTTCTAATGCTGCCAATTTGTCAAATCTCCTGGCTATAACTGGTTTTCTCTTCTCCTTTGCTTGTAAGATGGAAAAGTCATAAACTAACATGATTTCCTACATCTAATGTCATATATAATTTTATGCATTTATCTAAAATGTATCTCCTCTGCTTTGAATTTAGCACAAACTCTAGAATCTCAGACATTGTTTCTGAGAGATAACATTCAACTTTCAGTGAAGCCTTAGTTCCAGGCACTTGGAACTAAGCAATCTTTGTATGTGTGAGCTCGTTTAATTTTTACAACATTCTGGAGGAGGTGCTATTTCTGTCCCTGTTGTACAGAAAGGCCCAGAGAGGTTACAGAGGCCCAAGGAAAATAAATAGCTTGCTTAAGGTGCCTCAGTTAGGAAGTGACCAATGCAGCCTTTGAACTAAGGCAGCCTGAGCACAAAGCCCTTGCTCCTAAAAGTAATGCTATAATATAATGTAGAGGAGTGAATGGATCTGTGATTCATGACAAAAAAAAATTTTTTTGAGGCAGTCTCGCTCACTCACCATGGCCAGAGTACAGTAGTGCAGTCATAGCTCACTGCAGCCTTAAACTCCTGGGCTCAGGCAATCCTCCTGCCTCAGCCTCCCAAATGGCTGGAACTACAGATGCTCGCTACTGTGTTTGGCTAATTTTTTGTAGAAATGCGGTCTTGCTATGTTGCCAGTACTCATCTTGAACTCCTCAGCCTCCATAACTGTCAGAAATAAATTCCTTTTCTTTATAAATTTCCCAGTTTCAGGTATTTTGTTATAAGCCACAGAAATGGACTAAGACATCAGTACATTCCCATTTCTCTTGCACTTTTCTGTGGCTACACATAGTCATCCTTTCCCATCAGAGAGCTATTACTCAATCAAAAAAGTAGAAATTTTAGAACTCATGTAGTAACTGGTCAGTCATCCAATAATATTACATCATAGGGATAAGCTTCAAGAAATAGTGCATTTAAAACTGCGAAAGAAAATATATTAAATTGATGTGCAAAGGACCTTGACACAAATGCTCCATGCTTTGGGACATTTATTGAAGTTTAGTTGCAGACTATTTCCTTATTGAGTTTTGCTTTTCTGCTTTCCTGGAATATAGTCATAAAGCCAAATTTGACATAGTTATACTAGTAAATTACGTTATTACTTTATACTCCCACCGAGATGTTTAATGACTATTTTAGAAGAACAGAAAAGATGATGAAAACTAAAAAAAAAAAAAAAAAAAAAAAAAGTAATGTTCAACTTTTGTAAAGTATTTTAAAATAATTTCTCAGTTGCAAAAATTTCTTACGTTAAGCACTCATTATATCTTATCATTTAAAAAACATTCTAGGATGTGTTAAAAACCACCCAAAACACAAAATTTATAAGCTAATAGACATTCCCAACAACTTGATCTGTTCTTATCCAATTGATAACTTCTTATCTTTAGTCAAAACAATGGACATTTATAACAACTTGGCCTGTTTTTACTCAATTTGGCACTTTCTTACCTTTAGTCATTCCCTTACAAACTCCTGTAATAGGCTGCCCTATCTGTGGAATAGCTATTATTTTATTCCTTTATTTTCTTAATAAACTTGCTTTTACTCTATGGACTCGCCCTGAATTCTATCTTGCATGACATACATGAACCCTCTCTTGAGGTCTGGATCCAGATTCCTTTCTAGTAATATCTTTCTGGTGACCATGGAAGGGATTATATTGAGGAAACCCCCAACTCAAAGGCTACCTTTGGGTAAGTGGTAGGGTCCAGTAACATCTTCCTGGCAAACTCTGAAGGATCAATACTGTAGAGATGCCCGGCTCAAGGGAAAACCATCGGTGTGCACCAGTTGGCTGACTTTGGGTAAGTGGGGTGCATAGCTGGGTAAAGGATGGGGTTGGATTAGAGGCCCAATTTAGGGGAGTTAGAGTCTCTCCTAAGACAGAGTGAGTTAAAGGCCCCTCTTAAGAAAATGCAAGGATGCTTGACCAAACTTAGGTTTGAGGACCAACTTAGGAAGGTTAGAGTCCTTCCTAAGATTTAGGGGGTTAGAGGCCCCTCTCAGTAAAGACCCTTTGGCTAAGAATAGGTTTGACACTATGGGATGTTAACTACCATCCTCTTTAGATTTATCTGCCTTGTACTCTTTGCAGAAGGCTATGGATGACAGAATTAGGCATGTATAGGACCACGAGACATGAGAAGATTTTTCCTCCCCAAAAGGGAAAACTTGACAGCTGATGGGACTGCTGGAAAAGATCACTTCACTACCGACAAGTGGAAAGTGCCACATTTTCTTTTGCTAAACCTGGCCTCCCTCTTGTCTAAGTCCATTTGTGCTGCTATAACAAAATACCTAAAACTGGATACTTTATTTAAAAAACAGACATTTATTTATCACAATTCTGGAGGCTGGGAAGTCCAAGATGAAGGCACTGGCAGGTTTGGTTGTCTGTTGAGGGCTTCCTTTTCCAAGATGGTGCCTTGTTGCTGCATCTTCAATGGGGCAGGAATGCTGTGTTCTCACTTGGTAGAAGACAGCAGGGCACAAGAGGGGCAAACTTCTATCCAACCCTTTGATAAGGACACTTAACCCCACTTGTATGAGGGTCGACTCCTCATGACTCCATCACCTAAAGCCCACAGCTCCCAATACTGTTGAATTAAGCATTAATTTCAACACAAACTTTGTAGGAGACAAAAACATTCAAACCATAATACCCACCATAGGATTAAACATAAATTTCTGTTTTATCATGAGTTACAATATATCTTGATAATCAAACATATTGAATGGTGATGGCCACCCAATGAGATTTGCCAGGTATCATTGGAGAAACTGATATTGATCATCCTTATAAATGATCTTTTAAACTTTTTAATAAATAATCTGAATAAGACAATTTAGTTTAAAAATAAAAAACTTAGATAGAAAAATCTTGGCTGTTCAGACAAACCATATTCTGAGACCTGGTCTTGCAATTAAGTAAGTATATGCCATTGGAAAGTCATTTATTCTCTACAACTTTGTATTAATAAAATGACCATAATTCCTTTCTTGTCATGTTGGGAAGAAAACAAAGAGCCGGATTCAATTGTGAAAGTTTCTTTGTACCCATTCATCTCACTTTGCTCCACAGACATAATCATTGCTAACCATTGGGGGTGTAGCATTCTCATCATTTTGTATACATTTTTATACATGAGTGTATGTGCACATCACATGTGTATATGCACATGTTCTTTTTTATTTACAAAAATTGAATCATATTTGACATATTGTACTGAGACTTGCATTTTCATTTAAAGGTCTTGGATACCTAAAAGCACTTGATTTAATTTTACTAAATAGGTAATATATATTTGTGCTGGGCTGAGCCTAAAATAGCCCACCATGATCCCCAGTTTGTGGTATTCATGGCTTCATGTAATTCCCTCCCCTTGAGTGTGGGATGGCCTAACAGCTTGTTCTAAGGACTAGAATAGATGGCAAAAGTAATGAGATAGTATTTTCATGATTAGGTAACACAAAATTTTGACTTCTGTTTTGCAAGTAAACTCCCCTATTGCCTTCTCAGCTTGTATGCTTTGATAAGGCAATTTGTCATGATGGAGAACTAGGGAGGCCTCCAGCAAACAGACAAGTGGGAACTGAGGCCCTCTGTCCAATAGTCCTCAAGGAACTGAATCCTGCCAACAACTATGTAAGCCCGGAAACAGATAGTTCCACAACAAAGCCTTTGAATGAGACTCAACCCTGACTGACACTTTAATAACAGCTTTGTGAGACACCTTGTTATAGAGGAACTAGCTAAGCTGTGCCTACATTCCTGACCCACAGAAACTCTGAGATAATATATGTGTGTTGCTTTACTCTGTTAAACTTGTCGTAATTTGCTACTCAGCAATAGGTAGCTAATGTACACGTCAAACAAAATTTAAAAGCTATAAAAATTATTTCTCTGTAAATTTGTTTCCTTCCCATTCTTTTATCTAGCCAATCAGATTCCTTTTCCAGAAGCAAACAAACACTGTTACAAGCATCAATTTAGATAGTCAATTTGAAAGCACTTCAAATTTTTAAAGGACCATACTAGTTTTTTTTTTTTTTTTTTTTTTTAGGCAGAGTCCCGCTCTTGATGCCCAGGCTAGAACGCAGTGGCCCAACCTCTGCCTCCCAGGTTCAAGCGATTCTCCTGTCTCAGCCTCCCGAGTAGCTGAGATTACAGGCATGTGCCACCACATCCAGCTAATTTTTATATTTTTAGTAGAGGCAGGGTTTTGCCATGCTGGCCAGGCTGGTCTTGAACTCCTGACCTGTGATCCCCCCACCTTGGCCTCCAAAGTGCTGGGATTACAGGTGTGAGCCACCGCACCTGGCCAGGACCATGCATATTAAAGATACTGATATTATTATTATTATTACAATTCAAAGATTTACAAATGATTTTAAGATCTTTGATTAGTGAAGGTGAGAACATGAGATGAGCCTCGGCAACACAGTGAGACCTCATCTCTACAAAAAAAAAAAAAAAAAAAAAAAAAAAAAAAATGGCTGGGCAAGGTGGCGCATGCCTGTAGTCCCAGCTACTAAGGAGGCTGAGGTGGGATGATCACTTGAACCTGTGAGGTCAAGGCACCAGTGAGTCATGACTGGGCCACTGTACTCCAGCCTGGATGACAGAGCAAAACCCTGTCTCAAAAAAAAGAAGTTTTTTAAGGAAGTGAGGACAACAGGGGCACCTACAGAATTATCTCACAAGAGACTGTAAAGAAAAGGCAGGAAAAGTAACAGGTAAGTAACAGATAAGTGTCAGATAAGTTACATGTCAAATGCAAGTAGGATTATTTACACCTAGTTTAAATTCAAAGTACATTTACAAGATTTTGTAAAATGAACTGTTAGTTATTACCAGAAAGGGATCAAAAGATCACTAAATACTTATCCCTAATAACATTGGTTCAGTATCCCATACTGACCATACTACAAGGCATTACCAGGATGGGTGAAAACAAAAGAGACAGCATTGAATTGAATGGTTCAAAGCTATGATCACACATCTGACACAGTACATGGAATACAGTCCATTGCACCTCAAAACTGACTTGATATAACTAGAAATAACAGGGTGGGAGTGAGGGTGAAGGATTGACTCATGTACTTCAGCTAAATAATAGACTAAAATTAAAAAGATATTTCATCTGAAAGAGAGGTGAGCAAACTTTTTCTGTAAAGGGCCAGAGAGAAAATATTTTAGGCTTTGTAGGCCATATGGTCTTTACCCCAACTATGCAACTTTACTGTTGTAATACTAAAGCAGCTATAAATGATGCATAAATGAGTGGATATGGCCATGTTCCAATAAAACTTCATTTACAAAAACAATCCATGGGCTGGGCGCGGTGGCTCAAGCCTGTAATCCCAGCACTTTGGGAGGCCAAGGTGGTGGATCACGAGGTCAAGAGATCGAGACCATCCTGGTCAACATGGTGAAACCCCTTCTCTACTAAAAATACAAAAAATTAGTTGGGCATGGTGGCATGTGTCTGTAATCCCAGCTACTCAGGAGGCTGAGGCAGGAGAACTGCCTGAACCCAGGAGGCGGAGGTTGCGGTGAGCCGAGATCGCACCATTGCACTCCAGCCTGGGTAACAAGAGCGAAACTCCGCCTCAAAAAAAAAAAAAAAAAATCCATGAGTGGATTTGGGCAAAAGACTTTTGAACTCCTGATCTAGAAAGATAAAGACAAATGATGCAAGCAGCTGAAATCTTTTAGTTTCTTCTTACTAAAGATTAAAGATAACAGAAAAGACCCAAATGCCAAGAAGAAACCCACCTTCCCAGCTCATAATGGCAATTCCAGTCCTGCTTTCTGAGTACATAGAATTGACTATCATTGAGGGCATTCTATTCTATTTGAACTAAATCTGCTCTAATCTTCATTCCTTCTTATAGGAGATTGGTCAGCGTGGTGGGAAAAATTATAAAGATGCAAACCTTCTTGGAAGGCTAGAAGGTT
Organism: Saimiri boliviensis; assembly: GCF_048565385.1. Lineage (NCBI taxonomy): Eukaryota > Metazoa > Chordata > Mammalia > Primates > Cebidae > Saimiri > Saimiri boliviensis. The sequence goes on from NC_133451.1 coordinate 81,066,224, forward strand.
TTGCAAAAGCCTCTAGAGATAATTACAGCTGAGGGCAGCCTAATCCTCTTACTTTGAGCTAATAGCAAAGACCAGATAACAAGGGAATGTAAAGGAGTTTATCTAAATAGCTTGTTGTCCTAAAACCCACCTTTGATCATCTACATGCAGAACTGTTCTCTCTACTCAGGGAGTCAGCAAAGCTAATTACTCACTAATGGTATTTACTCGAGACCTTTGTCATTAAATCTGTGCTAAATAAATGCAGAGCCTCTCTGGCTTATCAGGGCGGCACACCAGGCTGCTCTTCAGTGGTGCCAAAGCAGTGCTAGCCACGTGGCCGTGCTCTCTCAGGCAAAAACCTGTGTCAACGTAATTTTTCATCCATTGCTTGGCCAGAGTCTGCCAGTCAGACTTGATACCTTCTGATTTTCTGTCCTTTTAGAATTTAAGTTGTCTTAGCACTGAAATGAAGCCACGAGTCAAGAACCATCCCCTTTTTTCTCAATGCCCTGCCTTCCTACTATTTCTTTTCCAGCTGGGAGAGTCTAGGACTGGAATCATGGTACTAGATTAGGATGTACTATTTTTAATAGAGGTCTTGTTTTTATCTTTTGGGATTGCTATTACCCTTTTTTTTCACAGATGCATTTTGGTTAACTGACTAGATACGCACAATGCATAGTTTTAAGTTATAATAACTGAAATTGGTACTTGTATTTTGTTGTTTCAAAGCAAGTAAAATTAACATTTACATGCCATTATATAGAACGAGATGTTTTATATTTCCTGCAGTATTTATTCCAACACTTATAAATTGTATTAAATTTTTAGCTTTCTTTAAGTAAATTCCTCAACTGTTTACTATATACTTTTATGTTTCATAAATTTTGTAAAAACAAAAAACACTCAAATCCTTCGTGTGAGAGAAAGATCTACACACAACCATGTACCCACTCAAACCTAGTACAGTAGGATGAAAGTTTAATTGATCTTATTTCCTGGTCCTAAGCTGCCTGTCCACCTGCTTAACACTCTGGATAGAAGAACGGACCACAGAAAAGTAAGTCAGCTGCCAATTTTATAAAACTACTGTGGAACTAAAATATGTTTAGAAACATAGATTTACTGCATGTAGGATTTCTATCCTTCTTGTAAAGTAAAATTTTTATGCTCATTTACATCCTATTCAAAGACTACAAAATTTTTGTAACCTTGGTAATCATCATCTTTGTCATCTTTGTAATGAAACTCTGTCACCCTTTTCCTTCTACATTCAGAATAACGTCATCTCTGTGATAAGCTGGATTTGTAAGAGACCAAGCTTGATGAAACAACGTGTATGTTTTAAATTATACCAGAGGTTTAGACACCACAATTTCACTAGTGTCTGAACCAACTCCATATAAACAAAAATAAAGCTGAAACCCCAGTCTGAGATGCTCTGGCAGAAAAAAAAGCCACTTTGCTGACCCCAGCCTCCACTTCCTCCCCAACCCAGACAAATGGGTGTACCACTCTGCTGATATGCCACACACAGGAACTTTTGCTGCTTCACTAAGAACTCTGGCTAACCCCTTAGCCTAGCTAGGACCCATAGACCAAAAGGCCACCAAAGCTTTGGGAATATCAATGACATAAATATACAGGAAATGGTTAAAGCTTCAGCTCCCAACAATAAACAGCTTCTTACATAACCTACTGTTTCCTCTAATTATGGTCATCTCCATATGAGGGTGGTAGAGTGCTTTAAATTTCTCCAAGATTCCTAGAATTTACCTCCCACACAATATTTGATTTGGTGAGAGGCAACTAAGACTAAAATTAATCTGTGAACACATCCTTACTAGTAAACAGAAGTCATTCAAAACCTTCAGAGAACATGACTTTAAGCTCTCAAATATAACTAGATAGGTTGATTTTAACTTGATCTATTTATTTATTTATTTTTATAGAAACAGGGTTTTTGCCATGTTGCCCAGGTTGATCTTTAACTCCTGAGCTCAAGCAATCCGCTTGCCTCAGCCTCCCAAAGTGCTGGGATTACAGACATGAGGACTGAACCTGGCCAATTTAACCTGATCTCTGTCACTGTCTCCTTGCCAGCAGTTCACAAAAGGTATCCAAAAAACATGTCACCTAAGCAGTAAAAGCAAATGATGCTGTGCAAACAATTCGGAGTCGCAAGATGAATTTATCATTTAATGGAAGGCAGCTATAGCCTCTTTCTTCTCAGAAATAAGCCAGCCTAACAATATTTAATGATGTGGTATAGGCAAGATAAAATTCAGGTTTCCAGATTCCCAACATTGGGCACCATCCACTGAAACCTTTACCAAAGTTGATTCTCTTCTGGCAAAAGTGAGAAAAACAAAAACAGGATCAAGAGAAACCTGCTCTCCTCCTCACTTATCTACTGATATTGTATACCATTTCCTTGTGGAATTAAATGAATCACATACTTATTGTATAAAATAATCAACTTCAATTTTAACATATTAGTAACCTCGCATGAACTTATTCTGGCTTTTAGAAATGGGGAAGCAAAAATTAAGAGAAAATAGATACTTATAGCACCGTAACTTAAATTCAGTTTCATGAGTCTAGTGATCTGGAACACAGAAGATAAAATCTGAAAGCTATGGATTGAGCAATATTATGCATATGACACTGTGTTAATTAAGGTAACATCTGCTATTTTAAGAGATATCAGGCACTTAAGGCAATATAAAGTTATTTCTCATTGGCATTGATGGCAATGATGGGCTATCCCTAGGGCTGCTGTCACCTTGCCGGCTGCAGCTGGAAGGTGCCAGAGGTGGTGGCAGGAGCGGCTGTGGGAACAGCAGTGGTGGCTTGGGGGGGTACCCCTGTGCCCTGTGCCCCCTGGGCCCAATGTCCTGGAAGCAGCCGACTGTATACCCCCACTCTAGCGTGGCTGGGCAGGACCCACCCCCAGGCCTGGATGGAGCCTCCATAGCTCTGACACTAACCCCACGTTGCTGCTCTCACCTACTGCTGCTGCAGGGAGGACATGGGGAGGAGGGAGACAGTCCCCAAAGCCCACAACCCTGGGTCCCCACCATGATGGGGCCAGGCCAGGTCACCTGCTGGCAGAGGAGCAGCTTGGTCAGTCAGAGAGGGGCCCAAGGCAGAGCTGGGACTGGGGCAGTGCAACGCTTGCACACAGAGCATGGTGGCTGGGCCAAGGCAATGACCAGGGGCGCATGTCAGGGGCCCATAGCTGGAAGTGGGATCAGTGCCCGCTTCGGGACCTGGCCAATGGTGCAGTCACAGCATCCACCCCACCAAGTCTGCCAGGTTGCTGCACTTTGGGATGAGGCTCTGCACAGGGCTGCCTGGGGATGTGTCCAGGGGTCTGCCCCACATTGAGGTCACCACTGGGCCTGATACTCTCAACTGCTGGCCCAGGACCTGAGATCCACTCCCAGAGGGGTCACCTCCAGCTGAGTGGGCAGGAACCTTGGCCTCCCAGGAGCAGGACCTCTATAGTCTGTACCTTTGGGGGCCTGTCTGCTCTTGCTGCCTGGTCTCTCCCCACTCCTGGCACCCACTCCAGTCTTGGAGTGGGATTGGGGCCAAGCCAGAGAGCTGTCACAGCACAGCAGGGTGTGCATATGCTAGGGACAGCACTGACACCCTAGCCCCCTACCACCTCAGCCTCCTCCATACTTTAAGCATTGGTGAGTGTGGGGCAGAGGGAAGTGGAGATGGGAATGAGAGCAGCTCAGTGATGGCTTGCAAGTGCCCCTTTGTGCAAGCAGCCTGGGCGACATGGACAGCCACAGGAGACCGAGGGCTCCTGGGCAGAAGAGGGCAGGTCCCAGTGAGGCCCCACCTTCAGGCTAGGGAAAGCCTAAAGGCTGGGGCCAGGCTGCCAGTCCCACAGACTGGAGTGGAGACATGGGATGCCTTTTCCAGGCCTGCTCGCCATTGCCCAGGGGCCAATTGGTGTGCACTTCCTCACCTCTGAGGTCCATAAATGCCCTAGGCTCAGCCAGACCAGGGCAGAGGATGGAGAGATGATGGGACAGCCAGCTGCAGAGAGGAGCCACCTGCTCTGCTGAGAACTGAACACGTTTTGGGATGACCTATCTACATCTCTGAAACAGAAGCTGAGCACTTGTCAGGACATCCTGGCTACAGAGAGGAGCTGCCCACTGTGGGTCTTCTCTGAGCTGTTTTATTGCTCAGTAAATCTCCTCCATGTCTTTCTCACCCTCCACTTCTCTGTGTACCTCATTCTTCTTGGTCATAGGATAAGAACTCAGGACTCATGGAATGGTGATGGTAAAAGAGTTGTAACACAAACAGGGCTGAAATATGCCCCTTACTGGTGGTGCATACCTGTAATCTCAGCTACCAGGAAGGCTGAGGCAGGAAGATCACCTGAGCCTGGGAGGTCAAGGCTGCTGTGAGCCGTGATCACACCACTGCACTCCAGCATGAGTGACTGAGCAAGATCTTGTCTCAAATAAATAAATTAATAACTGTCTCTAAACATTAGCTCCTCATCTGAGCTGCATTTTAGCACACTCTTGAAAGCTTTTCTTAACACTGATGTGTAGAACTAAACACTTCCTTCCCTGGAACCCTATTGACCCTGTAAATATACACCTAATATTTGTGCAAAGAGTAAATACAATCAGTTAAACAGAAGTGATTGGCACATTAAAGGACTTCTATTATAGTTATCTGGAAAAAAATGAGGTCATAATACCAAACTTGTGTAGTCATTAGGAATATGAAACAAAATGCATATTTTTAAATCTAATATTTTATAGGCTTCCCACAAATATAGGTGCAATTACTATTATTGTTGCTGTCATTATTATTATTGTTATTTTGAATATCTGTTCTTTTAAAAGGCAAAGGCAGAGTTTTGGGCTTACTCTTTGTTACTGTAGAAAAAGTGAATGCTAAGGGCATATTACAAGAAAATGTCCTTTTTTCTTAGGGAAAAAAACAAGCAGTAGATACTGTGTTAAGTGTGAAATGGGTGGAAAGAGGACAAACTGATTCTGGATGACTCTTGAACAATATCATTAGATACAAAGTGAAATTAATAGGTTGTCTAGACTAGTAACATCCACAGATGCTTGGAAATGAAGGAAATGTGAATGTGGGAACAAAAAACCTAAAAACATCTCCAGATTATGGAGAAGCCCTATATGCCTGACCTGTTTGGCAGTAAAACTACCCCCCAAAACCACAAGAGGCATTTTCCAGGAAAGAGGCAAGCCAATCTTTTCAGTCGGTTTCTCCTCAGTCTCCTCCTCTGGGTAATGAAATCTGAAATTCACGTGACCCATACTAGGAAAATGCCTCTAGAAAACCCATATTGTAGGAAGTAAGAAAAAAAAATTCTCAGAGCATGAAAGATTGATCTATGTTGTATGTTGAGAATGATTTACCTCCTTTTAAAAAAAAAAAGTTTTATTTTTACTAGTATTATTATAATAATGCTCATTAATGTTTAACTACAGTTTAAAATATAGCGAGACATATGATATTTTACTTAAAAACATCATAACCCTTCAACTTTGGCCTGTCTACTGGTCTATTGAAGACTTGTTGTGTTCAAATCTTTCTACGATGTGAACTTCTCTCAAGGCCGTCTCTACTTCTACCACCTGTTTACTCTTCTTGTTGTAGTGTCAATATTTTATTCTTCAAGAACTTAAAAAGGAAACATAGATCACAGAATTTTAGAGCTGAAATTGACCTTTAAAATAATCCAGATCAACTCTGTCAAGGAACCTGAGACCCAGACAAGAGAAAGGATATGCCAGAACCCCATAGAAAATAATTTGAGAAGAGAGACAAGAAAATATAGGCTCTTCAAATTCTGCAATGGTATTTTTAAAATGTATATATAAATTATTTTAAGAACCCAGCAGGAGCTCCAGCTTCCTGGAGTTTATACTCAACACACATGTTACCTGTGGATATCATAGGATTAAACATTATTAATGCTCCTTCATTCACTTCTTCCCGTAAACATTTACTGAGTGGCTAGCAGGAAACTGTGCATACAAACATGAATAAATCTCAGACCCTGACTATGGGGTTTGCTTTTTAGTGTGAGGAGGACAAACAAGGCAATAAAATATCATAGGTGCTATGCTAAATCAAGTGCAGGCTGCAGGAGGGGTAAAAAGGTGGGAATTGGTTGTTTCTATTTTGACCAGAAAAGGCTTTATATGGGATGTTTTGATGCATGACATGCAAATATTTCTGAGACAGGGGTGGATGAGACTGGAGGGATATTCTAGATATAAGGACCATGCAATGTGAGTAAAGGCATGGAGACCCGCAATGAATGACACACTGGGGAACCCGTGTGGCTCTGCATGGTTGTAGGGAGTACAGGAGAGAAGTTGGGTGGAAATAAGGCTGAAGAGATGAAAGAATCCCAGACCCCAGAGTACCTCATGTTATGTAAGAAATAGCAATCACCTGAGCAATCATTGTTGGGCACTGGAAGCATGCCTGAAATTATCAGGTGAAATTCATTCAAGCTGAACACTCCTCCTCTTGGAATCTAAAGATGTTTAACTTGGGAGGCCAGGTGCAGTGGCTCATGCCTATAATCCCAGCACTGTAGGAGGCCAAGGTGGGCCAATCACTTAAGGCCAGGAGTTTGAGACCAGCCTGGCCAATATGGTGAAATTACATCTCTACTAAAAAAAAAAAAAAAAAAAAAAATTAGCTGGGCATGGCGGTGCACATCTGTAATCCTACCCACTCATGAGGCTGAGGCATGAAAATCACTTGAATCCTGAGATGTCAAGGCTGCAGTGAGCTGAGATCATGCCACTGCACTTCAGCCTGGGCAACAGAGTGAGACACTGTCTCAAAAAATAAATAAATAAATATGTTTAATTTGGGGCTTTACGAAAGCAACAGAAAATAAGCAGCAAGAATAATTCAATTTACATAACAATTATATACATTTCATAATTGAGCTAAATTTCTTCACTGAATATATATTTTGACACATAAACTATGGAGGGATTAGCGTATCGTGGAACTTATGCTTTATGAGAAATTCCAATATTAGAGAAGAAATCAAATTTTAATACAGAATGTTCTAAAAAAACAGAAATGTTATACCATGGGATAGGGACATTAATGTAAATTATGCCTTGACAAGAATTATCAAAACAAAAAACCTTAGCCAATTGTGACCAGAAAAATATCTGATCGAGCTGCTTTTGTTGTTTAGTTTTGGTCCCCTTTCTTCTGATTTTGTTTTCTCTTCTGCGCTGAAATGGTCACCTTTTCATATCAACCTTATAATATAGCTTCTCTAACAAAAATTACTCAAACATCAGATTTTAAGTAAGAATTCTCATAAACCGATTTCAGAGAACGCTTTTCTCCCCTGTCACTGGTGGCTTATTGCCACAGAATGTCTTTTGCTGAACAAAGTCCTCCTGCAGCTGCTAGACTTTCTATTTGCGCTTTTCCTCTGTGTTCTACCTCCCTCTTTGGGTCCTCTCTGATTACCGCCTCCTCAATTGTTCCCCAGATTGTCTAAACTCTACAGATCTAGAGTTTATGCTGCTGTGACTGACGTTATGTGAGAAGGGGGATTTCCTGTTTGAATCCAATCCCAGAATACCCATCCCTTCAACTCCAAATATGGACATAGGGTGTCTACCATATACCTTCTCTACCCAGGGTGCTGCCAAGTTTACTGTTTAGCCACACCCCCTTAACCTCATTGGTTACTCAAGTTTCAAATTTCCTAGTTGATTTTCATGAATAAATGGGCTCCATGAGGGTAAGAATAAAAAAAGTAATTTAAGTATAGTTTTTAAAAATCTATCATTTAAAGGGCATTAGAATTTCCTCAGCATTACTAATAATACTTTAATGAACACATGCTAGATTCTTGACCACTGGCAGATATTAGATATCAATATATGAGACATAATATGAATTCAAGCATAGTGTCTATGCATTGTATTCATAAGCAAAAACTATAAGGTCAGAATTCATTGTCATATATGCAGGGCTGAGTGCATAATCAGCAACAATTTATTGAGCCCTTACTTACTCCATAGCAATTCTATGAGTCTAAAGAAAAACTTTTTTCATTTGTTTTAAATTGAAACTAATATTTACCAATAGTAAAACCACTTTTTCGAGAGCTGACTTCGGTTGTCTACATTATTGAGCAATGGAATAAAAGGTTGTATGGTGTTCTTTTCTCATTTCTGAAATATTCTAATTTCATGTCTAAACTTGAAGATAGCATCCTCTTATCATGAACTTTTGCTTGCTACCCTGTGATAAATAAGGCGCCTTTTCCCAGTCTATACATGATGAATGGTGATAGCTTCGGATTAGCTTTCATTTCCAACTTCTTTAAGACAGATTAGTGGTGTTATCAAGATATCAGAGTCATATCTGAACCTTGACTCAAGAGAAAAAATATTTGTAGAGCTGAAAACACTAAAATAGTTGGTTACACTTTACTAAGAAAAATGTAATTAGAAATGTTCAAATAAACTAGAAGTCAGTTTTTAAAAGTTGTCCACCAAAGTAGAGGCATTGAACACTTATTTTTTTTATTACATGGGAATTTTCACGTAATTCAGAAAAAAGATCGTAAGATTCTTTATATGTTTTCATATGTCCTCTTATACTGTCTGTAATTTAAGATCACAAATTACTCTCTGTATTCTAGTTTGACAACTAAACATTTTTCTTTTCCACATACAAGATATATAGGGAATTTGTGCATTTTGACCTTTTAATTCTAACAACCAATCAGCCAATCAAGAATGAAAACTTCGGAAATATTAGAGATAGAGCCTCCGTGACTTAAATCATTTAACATGTTAATTCTGACACTTAGAAAATCCTACTGAGAAAAAACAACCAGCAACAGCATGTTTGAATACAAACAGCAAGAAGCATCAAGAAACATGAGCCTCCTCAATAGTCAGAATGACACAGCCTCCATTTCCTATTTTACATTATTGCCTCCCATTATAAATCATTTTATCTTCTCAACTCGGAAGCGTCCAAGGCACAGTCTTCTCCTGTGAATTCACACCTTTTCTCTGAGAGAGGCCTTGGGACTAGGAACTTTTTGAGTGAGTGTAGAAGTGGGGAAGGAGACAATAGTGTCAACCTGAGATTGCCTAAGGCAACAACAGAGCAAAACAAGAATGCTTTGGATCTCTGGGTCTCTGTCCCTGATTGCATAGCAGGTCACTGTGGGGAAATATTTCCTCACCTGCCATTCCAAGAAATGAAGAGCTCCACAGCTGTACATAGCTCTGTCATTAAATATATGGGTGTTGTATCCTGCCGGAATCAGAAAATTGAGAGTTGATAGAACCAGACTGTGGTCTGAAATTTTTTTCAGAAATGCTGCCATCGTGTGGCACTATAGAGCTATGACCAGAAGAGTCCTGTGAAGGGTCATATGGTTCATCTCAAGATGGCTGGACTCCAGCATAATCTCTTCCTATAATTAATTCTAACTTCATATTGAATCATTCCTGTGGGCACAGAGTAAACTACAGTAAATCCTGCGGAAATCGTGTTGTTTTTAGAATTTTCGGACTTCCCCCCCCTAAACTGACAGCATGTCAAGCTTATGTGGATATATGTTTAAAGGAAAAAAATAGTTTTTAAAAGCAGAAAAAAGTCTATTTTGCAAACTTCGTAATCTGAGTGCTTTCTATTTTACAGAACTAGTTGTCATCTCACTTATTAAAACGCGTGTTTATTACCTATAAATCAATAATATCAATTCATCTGGAATACATCCAATTTAAGGGAGACATATTTCCCCCTACCGAATGTCCATGAAACCTATGAATTAGCCATATACTAACACTGCAAACAATTGTTTAATCTATATTTATATTAAAAGCAATATTTGGCAAAAAGAAGCTGACACTTTAGAACAAATAAAAACCATAATTACTTTTGCAGCAACCTAATAATAAATAGGACCATTTCTTTTTCATTTGATTACACCCAAGTCTTACTGTAACGATGTAAGGTAAATGAATAGTGCAATCTACATTTCACAACTAAGAAAGTAGATGAAGATAAGTAACCTGAAGACAATATTAAATATTTTATTTTATTTTTTATTGTTATTTTTTTTTTTTGAGACGGAGTTTCGCTCTTGTTACCCAGGCTGGAGTGCAATGGCGCGATCTCGGCTCACCGCAACCTCCGCCTCCTGGGTTCAGGCAATTCTCCTGCCTCAGCCTCCCGAGTAGCTGGGATTACAGGCACGCGCCACCATGCCCAGCTAATTTTTTGTATTTTTAGTAGAGACGGGGTTTCACCATGTTGACCAGGATGGTCTCGATCTCTCGACCTCGTGATCCACCTGCCTTGGCCTCCCAAAGTGCTGGGATTACAGGCTTGAGCCACCGCGCCCGGCCCCTATTAAATATTTTAAAAGGACTCAGAGGTCCTCTGAATTTGCTATCCCTGAATTCTGCTCTAATATTCAGACTTCCCTTGTAATTTTATTTTATTCAAACACCTTTTAAATACCTAGTAAAGCATTTTTTAATACAGGAAATTATTTTAAAATGTGTTTCCTTTTAAGTAGCCTACTTTATATACCCTGGGAGAAAAACTAGAAAAAGATAATTCCAAAATCTACTCTGTTCCTTTAGAAATGTGCAAAATTTCCTTATTGATGCATACCATTGAAAGATCTTACATCTACTCTCATTTTAATAAATCCTTTTTAAAGACATGATGACTCATGACTACCTGCCCCTCTTAAAAATGTCATAGTAGTTAACACACATACAGTCCTTAAGATATGCAGGGCATTTATATGAGCTAAGCATTGTTAGTTTAATATATACTAATTTACTTAAACCTCTCAAAAACCCCATGACCTGGGTAATAGTATCTGCATTTTATGGATGAGGAAACAAGGAGAGCCAGGCTGGGCGATTTGCCCAAGGTTGCACAGGTCATCAGTGACACAGCGGAATTCAGAGCCACCGTCTGGCTCCTGAAGCAGCCCTCTCAAGCAGTCATCTTGCTCTCAGTCAGAAACCGCTTTACTTCTGCAACATCTAGAGTAAATTACCATTCTTCTATTTCATACCGCAAGCTATCCATTTCATCATCTCTGAACGATTCAAACAGTACAACAAAAGTCCATGTCTTTGAAAAGTCACTGTAAATTCAACTTAATGGGCATGAACAGGAATTTTAATGTCACTAGTGCCATTTGTCTAAGTAACAATCAACTGCATACTTGAAATGACAAAACTAAGCTTGAGTAGTAAAACAGAGACAGATTTTCTGAACTCTTTGTAAACCTGAACAATAGCCTTCTAGCTCTTCGATAAGTATAATTATAGATGCAAGAGTGGCTGCAGATATTGCCTTTATGTTACTTAAACAGAAAGAAACAAAGGCCCATTCTATTCCATTTTACTTAGGGATGATTTACATTGATGTTTTTCCCTACTTTCTCACTTTTTCATGGGCTCCCTAAGTGCTCTTCCTGGATGCTGAATGCCCATCCTGTAAATGAAAAAGCTAGTTAATGATATTGCTCATGAGTAATGTTTGAACTGTAGATGTGTGTGTGCAATTTTTTTTTTTTTTTTTTAACCACAAAACCAGAGAAGGAAGTGTGGGAGCAGGTGGGCTGGGCCGTGGCAGAAAACCTCATGACACATCTCTCCGCCTCCCTGTGGTGGTGGAGGATGTCTGCAGCAGCATTTAAATTCTGGAAGGGCTTGGTTGCCAGCAGCAGCAGCAGGAGGAGACAGAGAGCACAGCTTCCTCTGGGACTGACTCTTCTCAGGCCAGTTGCAGCCTTTTCAGCCAAACACTGACCAAGGTATGCCTGCAGTTTGCTACTGGGTTGTGCATTTAGCTGAATTTCATGGGGAGGTTCAGGTTCTAAGGAAAAATATTTTTAACTGTAATGCTGTTAAGCAGACCTAAATTTTCTAGCCTTTTTTAATAAGCAGAGTAGATGTATTGTAGGTCTCCTGGAACAAAGGTGTCTAGATAATTCGAATGCCAGTCAAATATAAAACTTAAAAATACTTCCACTGGGTCCTCAAAAGAACAGAAACTACTGCTGCTGGTAGAAAATAGTAAAATTCAATTTCCCTTTGGAAATAATTATACCTATATCATTTTAAATGGGTGACTGTGCAGGCATTTAAAAGAAAAGGGATCTTTTATGCTAATTAAGCCAATTACAATGCTATTTTTTAAATGATGTGTCTCATTTTTAAGGGGAAAAAAACCCCTTTCTGAATATGTTACTGCTAAATTTAGCTGTTAAAATATTCACCAAGATACCTGTATAACACTATGCAGACTTATTATTGTAAATAGAAAAGCTGTTGGCTATTCTCAATGTTTTCTTTTGCATTTCAAAATTTTAGAACATCTCACTTAAAAAAACAAATTTAAGAGATGGATAGTTTCATTTCACCTAGGCAGCACCTACTTAATAATTTAAGTTAAAAATAATATTTAAAGTACATGTTGGAAAAATGTATAAAGCAAATTATTTTCATTTTTTTCTGTGTGTCTTTTAATCTAAAAAGTAAGTATTCCCATCCTAGCTTATTATTGTAATTAAGTTACTGTTGACCTGTTTGCAGGTTTAGAGAGCCAGAGATACAAGGTAGTAATGGTATAATTTCTGGAACTCTAAATTTAAAAGTTGAATAAATACAGACTTGCAAAATTTTCATTTCCCTTGCCTAACAGTGCAAGATGGAGAATACATGGCAATATAAATATGAACTTGAAAGACCATAACACTAAAAGGCTTCTCTAAGAAGTAAAAAGATCCTATAGAAAATATATTTTATTTGTGCTTATTTTGTAATGTGGTAGTATACAAAGGTATCCCTGTTGTAACCTATGAAGATGTCAGCTATTCCTTATTAAATATTTTGCAGGAAAAATCACTACCATGAGAATTGCAGTGATTTGCTTTTGCCTCTTAGGCATCGCCTATGCCCTACCAGTGAGTACAGCTGCATCTTAAAGAAAATTCCTGAAAATAATGAATTATGTGCTTCCATGTACTAGGAGGACATTCTTGTAATTTTTCTTCCTCTTTTCTGTTTCAAAGGTTAAACAGGCTGATTCTGGAAGTTCCGAGGAAAAGCAGGTAAGCATCTTTTAGGTTTATTATACAGTTAAATCATTTATTCAATTATGGCAAGAGGTGCAACAAACATATTTGCTGCAATATTACTTGTCTTTCCAGTCAAATCTATTGGTTTATAAGTATTTATTGACTGCCTGCTATGAATCTAGGCCAGTATCAAGCACAGTATAGTTTTTATTAAATATATTTGTAAAACCAACCCAGATTTTTGAAATATAATAATGTCTAGGCCATTATCACATGTAAAATGAGTTATATGAAGTTGTGTGACTTTTTTTCCATTAGTCCACATACTGATCTAAAAGCAGAAAATTCTATCTTTTGCTTTATTTAGTGGATTGTGATGTTTAAAATTCACACTGGATATTAGAACTGTTTGTATGACCATAATATTCACAATATTGTCTGAGATATTAGCTGAGAAGCCCATTGTGAAAAGAAAGTCTGTGTGTGCTGTTAGTACCTATTGTGATTGTCAGCTGATGTTAGATCACATTTTTCTAACCAAACATAAGACTGACCAAACTCATTATTATAATTATTCGATCAGCACTAAAGATGTACCTACCCCTCCACAACAGATGAAACTGTGCCAGCCAAACAACAAATGGGCATTGTCCCCAGAAGCTTGGACAAAAAGGCACACAGAGTTCAATTCCAGTTGAACAGAATAAAGGCCGAAATAGAGTTTTGGGGGACCACTGCAATTAGAATGCTTAATGAAGACATTAAAAGAAGTATTCTGTGTGTTTGTGTGTGCATTTGTGTATGTGTGTGAGTGGGGTATGTAAGGGTGTCTGTTTTCCAACTGATTTGAAAACACGGGTGCTGAATCATAATAATAAACCAGAAAAATTAACAACTCCTGAGAAGATGTCACACTATTTGAGGCAAGAATTAGTGCCATTTTAATAGACAAAAACATGGCAAAGATGCATTTTATAAGGCAAGTGGAGCCTTACCAATTTAAGAAATAAGTGAAGAGCTCAAGGCTCAGCTTTCTGGAATCCCAGAAATTTAAAGCTAGTAAAAAAATTGGGGAAGTTCTATACACTTGAAAATACACACTGGTTATCTGTGTCAGGATTATTGGGTGGTTTTTATTCTATTCATTGTGTTTACCTTTATTTTCTTCATATTATTTTTTAAATATTATAAATTTAACTTATAAATCCATTCTCTCTGAGCCTGTATTACATGTGTCATGAGGATAGACAGAAAGATGATAGATAGATAGATACGAAAAAGTGAAGAGGAAAACTCTGAACTCATCTTGTCCCATCATTTTTGCATCTTCTTAAAGCAAGGGACCCCTTCTTTCAGCAAAACCTTTCAGAGAAGCCAATGTGAAGTTCATCTGGTTAGAGCCAGCCATGAGAGAAACCCTAAATGCTGCTGACTGGTTCTCTGCCTACTCATCCACTCCTTAGGTGGCTGCAGAAGGGACTCTGAGCAACCCCCAGAGATCTCATTCTCAATGACAGGGACATGCCATTGAGATTGACCCTGGATGATTCAGCCGATCAGATGACACTTACTCAACGCAATTTCCACTCCTCTGCAGTACCACACTATCAGTATTTTCCAGATAAATAACTTGGCTAAAGAAAATCCATTTCATTTACATCTTGGGCACCTTAGAGCAATAGAACTTTTGTGCAATGATTTTAATCTTATATTTCTGCATTGTCTGGTAAGATAGCTGCTGGATACATATGGCTATTGAGCACTCAAATGTGGGCTAGTGGGCTATGTAGGCTGGTGGAGCTGAGGAAGTGAATTTTTATCTTATTTCACTTTAATTAACTTAAATTTAAATAGCCCCATGTGGTTAGAGGATACTGTATTAGACAGCTCAGCCTTAGAGAGTTCCTTCTTGTTCCTTGGACTGCACACAATGAAGATCAAAGTAATTAAGAGCACCTCTGCTTTAGATGTGCTTATCTGAGAGGAAATTTACCCAGGAAACATACAAAAAGAAAGCACAATGTGAAGTTCAGTGTTAAAAACCAGTTTGTGCTGGGCGCGGTGCCTCACGCCTGTAATCCCAGCACTTTGGGAGGCCGAGGCGGGTGGATCACGAGGTCAAGAGATCGAGACCATCTTGGTCAAAATGGTGAAACCCCGTCTCTACTAAAAATACAAAAATTAGCTGGGCATGGTGGCTCACGCCTGTAATCCCAGCTACTCAGGAGGCTGAGGCAGGAGAATTGCTTGAACCCAGGAGGCGGAGGTTGTGGTGAGCCGAGATCGCACCATTGCTCTCCAGCCTGGGTAACAAGAGTGAAACTCCGTCTCAAAAAAAAAAAAAAAAAAAGAACCAGTTTGCCTGTGTGTGAATCCTGCCTGGCTCTGCCATTTCCTACCACCGAACTGCATGGTCGCTGAGTTTTCTGATCTGTTAAAGGTGGGCATAATAATGATACCTACCTCATAGGAGAATGAGAGGATCAAACGAGTTAGTATTTGGAAAGCAGTTTGAAAGAGTGCCTAGCCCACAGTATGTGCTTCATAAAAATTCGAAAGAAAAAAAAAAAATTACCAAAGGGTATCTAAAAGTCTGGGTGACTATTTGCTTAGTCATCAAAACTGGTGGGGAATGGTTGTTTTTTTCAGTTCATCCGTTTCTTTTTTTAATAATAATAAACATGCAACTTTTTCGTAGCTTTACAACAAATACCCAGATGCTGTGGCCACGTGGCTAAAGCCTGATCCATCTCAGAAGCAGAATCTCCTAGCCCCACAGGTATTTTTAAACTTCTCAAAATTAAGCTACAGCAATGAGAGACAGCTACACGCAGGCCATTTGGGCTGGTCTGATGAATCCTGCCTGCCTGCTTGGCAAATACGTGCTTAGGGCACTGACTGAGCTGCCATGTTAGCTTCTTCCTGTGTTAAGCCGTCCACGGATGAGGCTGCAAAATAAACGCTGCTTTGAATTAAAAAAGTTAGCTTTTGAACGAAAAAGCTAGGCAGGTGTGATGCACACTAACATGTGTCATTCCTTCTTCAGAATGCTGTGTCCTCTGAAGAAACTGATGACTTTAAACAAGAGGTAAGTTCTCATTTTCAATCAGAGGCCCATCATCACTTGAAGAAATGAAATAAGCCATTGCCTGGGTTCTCTTCTGATAAAATTTCGTTAGCAAATTTTCCAGTAAATTGGCGCTCTAAAACTTGCTCAGAAAGAAAACACGTAATTACTAAATATTAGAAATACTGTGTTTCCTCAGATAACTTTAGCATTATAGAAAATGTTTATTAATGCTTGTTATTTGAAATATTAAGTTGCTTGCAATATATTTAAGGTATTTCGTAGTTAACTAATATCTAATAAGCATCTAATCAATGCCTATCAAATCTAAGATTTTGCCTTTAGGAATGTTTTCTTTCCTAATAAAATATTTTATTCAACAACTATTCTTTTTGTTAGAATCATTCATATATTTGCTAAGCAAAGTGTAAATTTATTTTCTTTAAGATTCAGTTTGAATATACTAATAATATTAAAGCAAGTTAAAGGACCCAATATATTTGTCAATTGAAACTTTAATAGATATTGTTTAATTCAATGGACAGTTTTGAGCTGCAGTTTACATACACATGCATAACAGAGTCACCTTTCAATTATCCATGCTAATAAGAAAGTGATTATAGATTTTGGTACACACATTAAAATATGAATGCTCTTCTCTTTTGATAAATCTCATTTCAAATCGGAAAATCAGTCTCATAATTATGTGTCTGTATCTATTACAACATTGAATTTAGTAAATTAATGTTTACTATGTATAAGAAAAAACAATGTTATTGATATGAAGATTATAATCACATATTTGGCTTGAAAATATCTATGAAAATAATTTTTCTTAGAAAGTAAGAAAATTTCCTCAGAATGTTATTATTTATCCCGTGTTAAAAGAAAAATTGGAAGATGCTCACTTTAGCTCCTAAAAGCCATGGAGTGTACTGTGAATGCAAAGATTCTGAAATCAAATAAAAAGAAAGGCAATAGAAGACTAACATGCTATAAAGTCTAAGGGAAAATAAAAACCCATACACTAATTTTCCTGGCCATCTTAATTTTCAGACCCTTCCAAGTAAGTCCAACGAAAGCCATGACGACATGGACGACGTGGATGATGAAGATGATGATGACCATGTGGACAGCCAGGACTCCGTTGATTCGAAGGACTCCGATGAAGTAGATCACACTGATGATTCTCACCAGTCTGATGAATCTCACCATTCTGATGAATCCGATGAACTGGTCACTGATTTTCCCACGGACCTGCCAGCCACCGAAGTTTTCACTCCAGCTGTCCCCACAGTAGACACATATGATGGCCGAGGTGATAGTGTGGGTTATGGACTGAGATCAAAATCTAAGAAATTCCGCAGATCTGACATCCAGGTAAATCCTTTAAAAGATATTATCTGATGGTTCTGACTAGAGCTCAAGTCTAGGAAACCATAGTTTGCATATTAATTCTTTCATTCATCCATTCATTCATCCATTCAGCAAGAAGTTGTTCATATTCTACTTCATGATCATTGAATACAAATCTTTTTCTGCTTGGTGATTTTTGTAAGTCTACATAATTCCTCTATAGATTTGATTCTCAAACACAATTCTACTTTTTCAAATCCTGGATCACTTACTTTTAGATTAAAAAAATGGAAAACACTAATTATTTTAAAAATATAATAGTCATGTTTTGAAGTTAAATACCTAAGAGCAATTGTAGAGTTGCAAATTACACTGAATCCTTAGTCAGAGAATCTGGATTTGACATAGACTTGCCATTTGCTATTCTCTTTACTTTTTAACTTCCAATTCACTTCCTCTTTATGTAAAACAGATATAATGAAACCTACCTCATAGGTTTCATTACATACATAAGTGATGTACATATTAAACTAAAGGAGATAACATAGGTGAAAGGGCTCGGTAAAGTACTATACAAAGTAACATGCTAATATTATTTCAGCAAGATTTAGACAATTTTTAGTACAAGCTGGCCTAAATGTTAGAGAGCAGAAAAGGATTACCATATTCCCATCCCTAGCTGTTCATATAATTCTTTTTCATTTGTGCTGTGATTCAGTACCCTGATGCTACTGAGGACATCACCTCACACATGGAAAGCGAGGAGCTGAAGGATGCATACAAGGCCGTCCCCGTTGCCCAGAGCCTGAACGTGCCTTCTGATTGGGACAGCCATGGGAAGGACAGTCATGAAATGAGTCAGCTGGATGACCAAAGTGCGGAAACCCACAGCCATGAGAAGTCCAGATTACATAAGCGGAAAGCCAGTGATGAGAGCAATGAGCATTCTGAAGTGGTTGATAGTCAGGAAGTTTCCAAAGTCAGCCGTGAGTTCCATAGCCATGAATTTCACAGCCAGGAAGATATGCTAGTTGTAGACCCTAAAAGTAAGGAAGAAGATAAACACCTGAAATTTCGCATTTCTCATGAATTAGATAGTGCATCTTCTGAGGTCAATTAAAACAAGAAAAAATACAATTTCTCACATTTAGTAGAAAGAAAAAATGCTTTATAGCAAAATGAAAGGGAATATGAAATGCTTATTTCTCAGTTTAGTGGGTGAATGTGTATCTATGTGAATCTGGAAATAACTAATGTGTTTGATCATTAGTTTAGTTTGTCATAGAAACTCCCTGTAAACTAAAAGCTTCAGGGTTATGTCTATGTTCATTCTATAGAAGAAATACAAACTGTCACTGTATTTTAATGTTTGTTATTCTTTTATGAATAGAAATTTATGTAGAAGAAAACAAAATACTTTTACGCACTTAAAAAAGAATAACATTTTATGTCATTACGATCTTTTGTTTTTTAAGTTAGTGTATATTTTGTTGTGATTATCTTTCTTTCGTGGTGTGAATAAATCTTTCATCTCAAATGTAATAAGAATTTGGTGGTGTCGATTGCTTATTTGTTTTCCCACAGTTGTCCAGCAATTAATAAAATATAACCTTTTTTACTGCCTATGTAACATTTTTAAAGCTTTATTTTGGTTTTAATTGATACATAATAATTGTAGATATTCATGGGGTGCTGTGTTGATGTTTTGATACATACATACACTGTATGATTATCAAAGGGTAATTATCACATCCATCACCTCAAACACTTGTCATTTCTTTGTGGTGAGAACATTGAATCCTCTGTTCTAGCTATTTTGAAGTGTATGATACATTATTATTGACTATAATCAACCTACTGTGCAATAGAATACCAGAAATTATTCCTCCTAGCTAACTGTAACTTTGTACCCATTGACTAACCTCCCCCATCCAACTTCCTACTCTCCCACCTGCTGGTGATCACTATTCTACTCTCTACTTCTATGAGGTCAACTTTTCCAGATTCCACATATGAGTGAGGTCATGCAGTAGCTGTCCTTCAGTGCTTGGCTTATTTAACTTAACCTCCTCTAAGCTCACCTATGTTGTCAAAAATGCCAGGAGAGAACATGCACAAATTATGCATCTAAGAAGGAATTAAAATCCAGAACACCTAAGGAACTCAAACAACTTAATATAAAAAAAAAACCCAAATAATCCAATTAAAATGGGCACAAATCCGAATAGACATTTCTCAAAAGAAGACACGCAAATGGCCAACAGGTATATGGAAAAATGCTCAGCATCACTCACTAATTATCAGGGATATGCAAATCACAACCATAATAAGTTATCATCTCACCCAAGTTAAAATGGCTTTTATTAAAAAGACAAAAAAATAACAGACACAGGCCAGGATTTGGGGAAGGAAGGACACTCGTACACTGGTAAGAAATGTAAATTAGTACAGCCACTATGAAAAACTGTATGGAGAACTTCTCAAAAATAAAAATAGAACTACTGTATTATTTAGCAATCCCATTGCTGAGCATATAACCAAAAGAAAGGAAATCAGTATGTGGAAGAGACATCTGAACTACCATGTTTATTGCAGCACTATTCACAATAGCCAAGCTGTGCAGTGTAAATGTCCCTGATGATGAATAGATAAAGAAAACATGGCATATAAACACAATGGAATACTATATGGACATTAAAAGAAATTAAATCCTGTCATTTGGAGCAACATGGATGGAACTGGAGGTCATTATGTTAAGTGAAATAAGACAGGCACAAAATGACAAAGATCACATGTTCTCACCCATATGTGGGAGCTAGAAAAGTTGATCACATAGAGATACACTGTAAATTGGTGGTTCCACCAGAGGGTGGGGAGGGTGAGGGCTAGGGGCAGATGAAGAAAGGTTGATTAATGGGTACAAATATACAGTTAGGTGGAAGAAAAAAGATCCAGCATTTGACAGTAGAGTAGGGTGACTATAGATAATTTATTGTATATACATTTGTTCAAAGCCCTAAAAGATAAGAATTCAAGTTCCCAACATAAAGAAAAGATAAATGTTTGAGGAAATGGGTATCTCAATCATGCTAATTGAATCATTATACACTAAATGCATGGACCAAAACATCACATGTGCCCCCAAAATATGGACAACTATTATGTATCAATTTAAAAAATAATCAATAGATTTAAAAGGAAACTATACAGATATTAGATAAACACATGAGTGAGTAACTTCACAGTCTGGGTGTGAGGAAACCTCTCCTAACGATGAGAAGACAATGCCATGCTGCAGTCCTTGCAGATATCATTAGTCAGGTGCAACAGCCCCTTAGGCTCCCAGCATACTTGCTTCAGTTGGCACTTCTCACACTCGCCTGCAGGTGATGGCTGGATTGATGGTGCTGTTCCCGCGTGCTTAGCAAGGAACTTGGCACTATGCCCAAATCCAAGCGCATGACCAAGTTAATCCTGAAATCACTCATTTGAATACTGGTACTGTTTAACAACACTTCCCTGCGCCATTTCTCCATTAGTCAGGGTACATTCAGAAGACAGAAAAGAGACCAGTAATT
This sequence comes from Saimiri boliviensis, assembly GCF_048565385.1. Classification (NCBI taxonomy): domain Eukaryota; kingdom Metazoa; phylum Chordata; class Mammalia; order Primates; family Cebidae; genus Saimiri; species Saimiri boliviensis. Next base: position 81,087,348 of record NC_133451.1, read on the forward strand.
TGAACACGAAAAATTTAATTTAAAGAATTATTAACTAGAAAGAGGGGGTAAACCAGAGAGGATGAAAGAGAACATTAACAATACCATGGGGCTGAGAGTGCGCATCTAAGGCACAACTTGCAAAAGCAGGGGCCTTCTCCCTAAAGCTGAGATTCAGACTTCACTGCAAAGGATACAGCCACAGCCCAAGGGATGGCAGAGAAGTCTGCTGTGTTATCCTGAATCGGAGCTGGTCCACAGTGGTCCAACTGGTGGCCTCATGTTGGAAAACAAGAGACTTTCCACAGAGATTCCAGCAGACTGAGGCCAGCAAAGAAGGAAAACCATGGGGCGGGCCAGCTGAGCAGGAAGTTGGCTGGAGGACGAGTGCCATAAGGTGCGCTGTGTGCACAGCAGTGTCCCTCCAGTGCCCCCTACTGACAAAGCTTGCCACTGTGCCAGCTGGCAAAGGAAGCATGTTTACAAGACTCAACTCCAGCAGCATCACACAGCAATGCAAAGGCAATGGATTTGCAGCAGGGAGGCACAACTCTGACAGCTGGCACTGTTCATTGGGGAAAAGGCTTATTCCTCCTGGACAACGAGAGTACAAAAATGAGCCTGGGATATTTTTTCGTGATAGGATGAAAGCAAGCATGCAAGGACAAAATGGGGTTATATCCAAGGGACCAAAGAGCAGCGTTGCAAGGGGCTTCCATTGACCAAAACTGGGGTAATTTTAACAATAAACAGAATAATGACAGTAACACATTATAAAAATTGAATTTTTAAAATTCCTTAGTATACAGTGATACTACAAGAAAGAGAGCATTAAAGATGGAAAATTTTTCTTTACAGATGAATGTCAGCTAGTAATAAAGTAGAAGGGATGCTATCATTAAAACATTATTTCATAACCCACAAGGAAATAATTCAGGAAGTGATCACTAAGGAATGTTAAAATTACTGTGCAGAAGATGACTGAGAACGGCTATTCACCTGGTCTTGGGACACTATTCCACAATTATTTAATAATACCAAAAAAAAAAAAAAAAAGAAAGTGCTTTTAACCAGACAGATTTGTAGCTACCATCTTTAGCCAGTAATCAAACTTAATTTCACAAATGAGATGAGTAGTTATGTACCACCTAGTGTGATGCAATAAGAAATATACAACATCATCTAGAAATTTTTGTAAAAAATGTTTACAAAATCAAATCACTAGAAAACAAGCTAATGCAGAATTTGAGCTCCTCTATAATACAACCGGTCTGACCTTTTTTTTTTTTTTTTTTTTTTTTTGAGACAGAGTTTTGCTCTTTCACCCAGGCCAGAGTGAAATGGTGCAATCTCCGCTTACTGCAAACTCCGCCCCCTGGGTTCAAGCGATTCTCCTGCCTCAGCCTCCGGAGCAGCTGGGGTTACAGGCACCGACCATCACACACGGCTAGCTAATTCTTGTATTTTTAGTAGAGAAGGGGGTTTCCCCATGGTGGCCAGGCTGGTCTTGAACTCCTGACCTCAAGTGATTGGCCTGCCTGGGCCTTCCAAAGTGCTGAGATTACAGGTGTGAGCCACTATGCCCAGCTGTCTGAACTTTTTAAAAAGCAGAGTTGTCAGATAAACTACAGGATGCTGAGCTAAATTTGATTTTCAGATAAACAGCAAATCAGCTTTTAGTATAAGTACAGAACATTTTATGCTAAAAGATGATTCATCGTTTATTTGACATTCAGCTTAACTGAGCATCCTTTTCTACATTTTCTAAATCTGCTAATCCTACAAAAAAGACAATTTGATAAGAGAAAAAGGGAAAGAGAGGAGATCGCATTCTAGATTAAAAATATACCAGGTATAAAAGGTAAAACATGAACCTTGATTGGCTCCTGGATTGAAAGAGACTCACAGCCATAAAAAACCTTTTGCAGACAACTCTAGCAATCTGAATATATACAGTATATTAGATAATATTGTGGAATTACTGATAGTTTTCTTAGATGTGATCTAAGAAATGTACATTGCATTGTACATGAAAGTGAATCTTCTTATTCTTGGGAGAAGTATAACGAAATATTTAGGGATGAAGTGCCATGGTTTTTGTAATTTACTTTCCAATGGTTCAGAAAATAATGGCTGGGAGAGGAAATGGGAAGATGGAGGTTAGAGGTTACAAAGTAGCAGAAAAGGGGAAATGAGCAAGTCTAGAGATCCAATGTACAATTTTGTTAATGGTAATACATGAGAACTACCATTAATAAAATTGTACAGTATTTGGAATTTCTGCTATATGAGTAGGTTTTAGCTGCTCCTGCCACACATACAGACACACACACGCACACACAGAGTACCTATATGAGATGATGGGTATGTTAATTTGCTTCACTACAGAAATCATTTTACTGTCTATATGTATCCCATAACATCATGTATATGTTAAATATACACAATAAAGTTTCTTTTTAGCTTTTTGGATGCTGGCCCAGGAGTGGGAGCTGTCGTAACCTCTCCTCTTCCAATCCATGTTGCAACCAATAAGGGCTGTTTCTACAGTGTTAAAAATTTTTTTCAATGGTAGGCTGTCATGAGGAGAAAAATTATTAAGAAGTCAGAAAAAAAAAGATACAGAAAGTAAAGACACTATGGGCAAAGCATATTATTTCTTTAGCTTTTCTCAAGGTTTAAAAGTGTTCCAAAAATTGGGAGTAGGAGGATATAGCAGGCAGAACAGAAAAATGTACAATGAATAACGTCCATGAGATGGTGTCTCAGGCATAGATATGAAAGTCTCAGAATAACTTCTTCATTATTCACCTTACAAGATCATGAAAAAAAGCCATTCATAAATTTTTGTAAATTAAAAAATAGTCAAGACCAATATCCCATCACCTATGCATTCTTCAACAATCCTGTAGACACTCCCTTCGATGCAGATCTTCTTTGGTCAGAGAATCTTTTCATCCCTGGCCCACAGCAATGATACGGCCTAACTTTGACTCAAAGTACTTTTTCTGGTTCCTGGCATAGTCTTTTCTCCACTGCCACTCCCAATTTTTCAAGTTTCTGGTAACAATGGCTCCAAATACTGTTTGACTGCAATTATAGTGTAATGGCCAACTTTCCATGGGATTCAGCTTTGTCAGCAGAGTAAGGCAGAGGCAAAGAACTATAATGAGCGATTCTGACATTGACCTGTAGTGAACATGCAAAAAAGACCTTAAAAACCTGTTTGCAGAGACTGAAGAAAAGATGATATTCTACTTTACAATTTCATATGGTGGTTTTTTATACTTCTTCAGTTTAGTAGCTCACTTACTGAAGCATAATTATATTCTCCACTCAAAATATACAGAAAGCATCCATTCCCTAAAGTATTGTGAGTTGAACTTCAACATTATTTCAATGCAATGTCTTTGACTTACCTATTTTATTCTAAATATCATAGTGACTCATGTTTGACTAATCTAGAGTGTAGATAGATACTGCATTTTAGATCCAAATCTCTGATAATATTCCCCCAAAGATGCAAAGACTTAAGTCCCAAATACCTATGTAGCTGAATCTGCTCTTCTAGTCACATTGAAAGAGCATAGATCAGCAACCAGAAAGAGAAGAGTGGTTGCCTCTGAGGCTCCACCAAAAGAATGTGGGGCAGACCTAAAGGGAAATCTAAAAGTGGGTGCCAGAGGCATCCTTAGTATTACCAACATCATTTATAATGCATTGAGGTTATATTTTGAAGTTATTATTGAGTAAAAGAATAAAATTCTTGTAAGGAAATGATACATCCAACTTTTTGAAGGTTGGGAGAAAGAGGGAGGGGAGGTCTTACTCCAAGTACAGCTCAGATACTTAACTTTCCTATACATCATCTTCTTTATCATTCCAGACACGCGTGGTGGAGACGAAGGAGAGCAGGTGTTGACACTATGCAGAATGCAGCCAGGCTCGACTTCACAGTGCCTCCTGAAACCCCTCAGGTGGTGGTGGTGAGTCCAATAAATTAAGTTCCAATCTCAGGAAACTAGAAAAAAAGCCAAACAAACCATCATAGGCAGAAGGAGGGAAATACTAAAGATAAGACAGAAAACCAATGAAACTGAAAACAGGAAAGCAACAGAGAAAATTAAAAGTTTGGTTTTTCTAAAAATTAATAAAATTTAAAATCCTCTAGCAAAATGGACACAGATAAAAAGAGAGAAGACACAAATCTCCAATACCAGGAATTAAACAGGGAGATCACAACAGATCCCACAGCCATTAAAGGGCTAATAAGAAAAGACTACTGTTATGAGGTGAATGCATTCCCCCACCCAAATAGAAATGTAAAAGTCTTAACCCCTAATATCTCAGAATTCGACCTTATTTGGAAACAGGGTCATTGCAGATGTCATTAGCTAAGATGAGGTCATCCAGGAGCAGGGCAGGCTCCTAATTCAGTATGATGATGTCCTTACAGGAAGAAGCCATGTGAGGACAGAGACACACAGGGAGAATGCCATGTGACAACAAAGGCAGAGGTTGGAGTTAGGCACCTGGAAGCCAAGAAGTACTGCAGATTGCCAGTAGCCACAGAGCTAGAAAGAGACAAGCAATGATTCTCCCAATGGGCCTCAGGGGGAGCATGGCCCTGCTAACCCCTTGATTTCAGACCCTGGCCTCCAGAACTGTGAGACAATACATTTCTGTTGTTTTAAACCACCCGGTTTGGGGTACTCATCACAGCAGCCCTGGAAATCTAATATACTATGAAAAACTTTAAACTCATAAATTTAAAGATTTAGAAGAAATCAACCAACCCCTTGAAAACCATAATCAAAACTCAGTCAAGAAGAAACTGATAACTTGAATAGCCTTATAACTAGCAAAGAAATTCAATTCACAATTTAAAAGTTCCTAAAAACAAAATCTCCAGACCCAGATGGTTTCCTGTAGAGTTTTACCAAACATTCACAGAAGAATTAACACTAATTTTATATACTGTCTTCCAGAAAATAGAAGAGAACACTTTCCAGTGCACTTTAGGAGACCAGAATTATTCTGATATCAAAACCAGACAAAGATAGCACCAAAAGAAAAAGAAAGAATAGCATAAATCAGTATTTCTCACGAGTGTCGACACAAAAATGTTAGCAAATCAAATTCAACAGTAAAAAGAATAATGCACCTCAATCAAGGGGGATTTACTCAGGTATGCAAGCCTTGCTTAATATTTAAAAATCAAGCAATATGTTTTATTATATCAAGAATCTAAAAAATAAAAATAATGATATCAATAATGTGGTTAAAAGATTTCACAAAATTTGACATCCCTTTAAGATTTATCAAAATTCAAAAACAAAAACTCCCAGAAACTCTCAGGAATAGAGGCAAGTTCTTCAGCCTTATAAATAGCATCTGAGAAAATCTACAGCTATCATCTTTCTTAAGGATGAATACTTAAGGCTGAATGCTTTTCCTCTAAAACGGAGAAAAAAGCAAGAATGTTACCTCTCATCACTCTTATTGAACATAGCACTCGAAGTTGTATTAATTGTAATAAGGTAAGAAAAAGAATTAAAAGGCAGACTGATTGGAGAAAAGGAAATGAAACTGTCTCTATTTTCAGATAACATGGTTGTCTATGTAGAAAATTCTAAGAAATCTACAAAAACACTCCTAGAACTAAGAGTTCAGTTAGATTGCAGAATACAGATCAGCTCACAAACATCAATTGAAATCCTATATTCTACCAATGAACAAATGGAAACCAAAATCAAAAGCACAATACCATTTAGAATTGCTTCAAAGAAAATGAAATACGTTAAGTGTCAATCTAATAAAGCAGTGACCATTTGGCACCAGGGATCTGTTTCATGTAAGACAATTTTTCCATGGACTGGCAGAGGGTGGAGCGGAGGATGGTCTTGGAATGAAACTGTTCCACCTCAGATCATCGGGTATTAGTTAGATTCTCATAAGGAGCATGCAACCTAGATGCCTAGCAGGAGCAGTTCACAACAGAGTTTGTGTTCCTATGAGAATCGAATGCCACTGATCTGACAGGAGGTGGAGCTCAGGTGGTAATGTCTGCTGGCCCACCATACCTCTTGCAGTGTGGCCCCATTTCTAACAGTCCACAGATCAATACCAGTTTGTGGCCTGGGGATTGGAGACCCCTGTAATAAACTGTATACGGAATCTGTATAATGAAAGTTACAAAATGCTGATTTTTAAAAAAGAGACCTAAATACTTGAGGAGACACATCATGTTCACAGACCGAAAGGCTCAACATAGTAAACAGGTTAGTTCTTCCTAAATTGATCTGTAGGTTTAACACCATTCTTATCCAAAAATCATCAGCATTTTTTGTAGACATAGAAAAACTTTTTCTGTAACTTATATGGGAAGGTAAAGGCTTTAAGAATAGCCAAAACAATGTTGAAAAAGAACAATAAATCTCTCTCTATGATTTGAAGGCTTATTATGTAGCTACAGTAATCAAGAAAAGGTGGTACTGACAGAGGAATGGAAACAAATCAATGGAACAGACTGGAGAAGCCAGAAATATATCTACATAAACATGCCTAATTGTTTTTGCCAAAAGAAAGAAAACAATTTAATAAAAAAGAAAAGATAGTCTTTGCAATAGTGTTGGAGCAATTGACTATCCGTAGGCAAAAACAAAAACAAAAAAAAACCCTTAACCTCACACTTTATACAAAAATTAACTTAAACTGGATCATAGACTTCAATGTAAAATATAAAATTATAAAGCTCCTAGAAAAAAAAAAAAATAGAAGAAAATCTTCAGACCTCGGACTAGGCAAATAGTTATCAGACTTCACACCAAAGGAATAATCCATAAAAAGAAATAATTAAAATTTAACCCTTCATCAAAATTTAACCCTTTGCTTTGTGAAAATTCCTGCTATAAGGATGAAAAGACAAATTACGGACTGTAGAAAATATTTGCAAACCACACATCCCATGGTGCAGACTCCACGAGTTACAGGGCTTGGACTTACAGAACTGCCCTCACTTCAGTTACTAGTTATAAGTCCCAGGCTCCCAAGGTCCTCATAACTGGTGTCCAAATTGGCTACAGATTCAAGGGTTTCTATAACCTTCCTTTCGATTTAATACTCTGCTGAAAGCAATTCATAAAACTCAGAAAAACATTTGCTCATGTTTACTGGTGATAAAGCTTGGCTGTGTCCCCACCCAAGTCTTCTTTTAAATTGTAGTTCCCATAATTCCCATGTGTTGTATCGTGGGAGGGACCCAGTGGGAGGTAATTAAATCATGGAGGCAGTTACCCCCAAGCTGATCTTACGATAGTGAGTGGGTTCTCTGGAGATCCGATGGTTTTACACGAGGCATTTCATACCCTTCACTCTGCACTTCTTGCTGCTACCATGTGAAGAAGTACATGTTTGCTTCCCCTTCTGTCATGATTGCAAATTTCCTGAGACCTCACCAGCCATGCTGAACGTGAGTCAACTAAACCTCTTTCCTTTATAAATTACCTAGTCTCAAGTATGTCTTTATTAGCAGCATGAGAACAGACTAATACAACTGGTTTATTATAAAGGGTACAACTCAGGAACAGCCAAATGACACTGATGCATTAGGCAAGGCATGGGGGAAAGGGGTGTGCAGAGCTTCCATGCTCTTTCTGAGTGTGCTACCCTCCCAGCACCTTGATGTGTTCACTAACCTGGAAGCTTTCTGAAACATATGCTTTTAGAGTTTTTAATAGAAGTTTTATTACACAGATATGATTGATTATATCATTGGTCATTGGTGATTGAACCCAATCTCCATCCCCTCTCCCCTCCCCAGAGGTCAGGGAGAGAGACTAAAAGTTCCAACCCTCTAATCATGACTTGCTCTTTCTGGTTACAGCCCCTGTCCTGAAGCTATCCAGAGACCCTGGACACCAGTCATCTTACTAGCATAGAAGATACTTGCCACTCAGGACAGTCCAAGTGTTTTAGGAGCTGTATGCCCAGAACCAAGGACAAAGATAAAATATATTTTTTATTAAACTACAATAAAGAATTATCAAAAGTCGGCCGGGCGCGGTGGCTCAAGCCTGTAATCCCAGCACTTTCGGAGGCCGAGACGGGTGGATCACGAGGTCGAGAGATCGAGACCATCCTGGTCAACGTGGTGAAACCCCGTCTCTACTAAAAAATAAAAAAAAATTAGCTGGGCATGGTGGCGCGTGCCTGTAATCCTAGCTACTCAGGAGGCTGAGGCAGGAGAATTGCTTGAACCCAGGAGGCGGACGTTGCGGTGAGCTGAGATCACGCCATTGCACTCCAGCCTGGGTAACAAGAGGGAAACTCGGTCTCAAAAAAAAAAAAAAAAAAGAATTATCAAAAGTCAAAATTTAAAAATGAAACAATCCAATTAGGGAATGGACAATAGACATGCCCCGACATTTTAACCAAAGAGGATATACAGATGGCAAATAAACAAAAAGGTGCTCAACATCCTTAGCCATGAGAGAAAAACAAGCTAAAATTGCAATAGTATATCACTATGATATAGATAGGTATGTCGTAGTAATATACTATTGCGAAAACTAAAATTAGTGATATCAAATGCTGGCAAGGATATGCAGAAAGAGATCACTCATATAACTGGTAGGAATGCAATATAGCATAACCACTCTAGAAAATAGGTTGGCAGTTTTCTGAAAACTTAAATAGACTTACCTATGATCCACAAATTGCAATTTTGGCTATATATTTTAGGGAAATGAAAACTTATTTTCATACAGAAATTTGTGTATGTTTAGAACAGCTTTATTTGTAATAGCTCAAAATTGGAACTACCCAAATGTACTTCAATGGGCAAATGCTTGAACAAACTGTAGTGCCATATCCATTCTATAGAATACTATTCAGCAACAAAAAGGAATAAACTACTGATACACACAACTTTGATGAACCTTGAGGAAATTATGCTGAGTGGAGAAAGCCAATTACAAAAGGACACATAGTGCATGAATTCATCTATATAATGTTTGTGAAATAACATAATTATAGAGATGGAGAACAGATGAGTGGTTGTCAGAGATTAGAGATGGAGGAGACATAATGGTGTGCTCTGAAGTCGTAACATGAAGTGATGATACTTTCAAGTATTTTGATGGTGATGACAGTTACACAAAGCTAAACATGCAATAAAATTACATAAAGCTACGCACACATGCAGTAACTGAAATCTGAGAAAGCTCTATGGATTGTACTGATGTTAATTTTCTGGTTCCAGTATTACACCTGGTTTTGTAAGACGTTAACAATGAGGGAGGGTTGGTGTAGAGTACACAGGACCTCCCTGTACATTTCTTGCTATCTTCCTGCAAATCTATAATAATTTCAAAGTAAAAAGTTTAATTACAAAATAAGATAAATGACTAATCTCCCATTCATACCACCTTTTCTAATTTTCACTAAAATGCCCATGAAGACAATGAATAAAGATGAAGATTTACACCAATGAATAATCTGAGTATATCCTAACCTCTCCTAACCAGAAGATAAAAAAGTGTGTGCAGATTTTTTTCTCCAGATTCCCCAGATTTTGCTTAAGGTAAAAGGAATCAAGAAACAGGAGAAGTGGGGAAAGGGGAAAGAGGAGGATAAACAGAAGGAGAAGAAGCAGGAAGACAAGGTGAGAGGGAAAGGAAATAAAAGAAAGAGAGTCAGGGGTGGTGTCATGCCTATAGTCCTAGCTACTCAGGAGGCTGAGGCAAGAAGATCCTGTGAGCCCAGGAGGTCAAGGTTTCAGTGAGCTATGACTGCACCACTGCACTTCAACCTCAGAAACACAGCGAGATCATGTCAAAACAGAAGAAAAGAAGGAAGAAAGGAAGGAAGGAAGGAAGGAAGGAAAGAAAGAAAGAAAGAAAGAAAGAAAGAAAGAAAGAAAGAAAGAAAGAAAGAAAGAAAGAGAGGAAGGAAGGAAGAAAAGAAAGAGAGGAGAGCAGACAAAATCACTTCATACATGTCCACTGTCTGATGGCTAACTCAAAGATGAAGAACTTGTACCAACAAGAAAGGGTTGCAGTAATTCCTCCATCTTCTATCAATGATCTAAAAGACAGTGATGTTCTGTACTGTACCCTTTCCCTGATGCCTTTATTTATCAGAGCAGAGATTCCAAATCCCAGAAAATAATTGAGCAGGAAATAGATAAGGAAATAAGTCTACGTCAAATTCTGAAAATTAATTTTCATTTCAGATAAAGCAATATATGTAGGTCAGAGATTAAAATAACCCTGGTAGCAGTACATGCAAGGATTATACACACACTTTTTTTTTTTTTTTTTTTTTTTTTTTGAGATCTATTACCCAGGCTGGAGTGCAGTAGCATGATCTCGGCTTACTGCAACCTCCACCTCCTGGGTTCGAGCTATTCTCCCGCCTCGGCCTCCCAAGTAGCTGGGACTACAGGCACGTGCCCCCACTCCTGGCTCATTTTTGTATTTTCTTTAGTAGAGATGGAGTTTTGCCATGTTGGCCAAGTTGGTTTCGAAATTCTGACCTCAGGTGATCGACCCGCTTGGCTACCCAAAGTGCTGGGATTACAAGCATGACCCACCATGCTTGGCCTACACACACATTTTATGTTGACAAATTATTTATTTACTGGGACATTAGAAGATCACATGTCAAAGAATGCTTAAAGATATCCATTAACAGAATTTAACAGAGGCTATATAGCTTGCAAAATATGAAGGACAAAATAAAGAAAATGGTATATAGAGTGAAAACTAAATCATTGAATGACAAGAACATACTTTTAAAGAGAAAACATTGAAACAACAGAAATATTATGAAAGAAATCAATTGTAACAACAAGTATAAATAGATGAAGCCTCACCATTAAGACAAAGATTCACATAATGGAAAATAATGATAATAGCGCCTACATCATTTTTTGTTTCACTTTGCTTTAGGTGTTTTTCCTTATGAATAAATAAAACATTTTTAAAGATTTGCAACATTACTGTCAAAAGTAAAATTTAAAAACAAATAGCATTAAATGAAACAAAGAACTTGCTCTACATTATAAAAGATCCAATAAAAATATAACTATCATAAACCACTATGCACCAAATAACAGACCAACAAAATATTATAAAGTAAAAACTACTACGACCACAATAAATAATTAATAAAAACATACAAATAGTGAAAGTTGATGACATACTCAGCAGAATAATTTCACAACGAGTCATGCAAGACAGACCATCCTTTAAGCTGGTTTGGACCTAACACCGAGGCATTGTCCCTCTGAGTATTCTCTTGAACACTTCATATAGTATAAGATTTCTCTACTTCAAATGACAGAAACTTGAGAAATTCCCCGTTCTGTGTGAACAGCAGGAATTTTTCCATCTGCTTCTTTCTGGTAGTTCTTTCCCTTGCCTTAGGTGGGTTCCTCAAACACATGCTCTGAAAACTCAAGGGGAAACTTTCTGGAGGTTGCTGGAGTTCTTTCCCTTTGCAATACTCTTTTTACTAGTTCTTTGTGAATTCTGTCCACTTTGACTTTCCCCAAATTCTCAACGAACTCTGTCTTCTCAATTGAGTAAGACTGGTAGCTTGGAATCTTTCTCTAGGGAATCAGTGGGGAAACCATAGGGCTAATTTCCTTTGTTTATCTTATTTGAGAAATTACTGTTTATACTGCCTGTTGTTCCTAGGTTGGAGAACCATCCTTTATACATTTTGTCTGTATTTTTTTTAAGTAAGAGGGTAAATCTGTCCCTGTGGTTCCATCAGAGCCAGGAACAAAAATCAATTAAAAATAATTTTAGCTTTAAAAAATAATGAAAAATAGAAAATAAAATACATGGCCAGGGAAAAATGAAAAGTGAGCTAGCAGAATTCACAAGAGGAATTAAAGATTTTAAATAAAGAATCAGGAAAAGAAAAGCCACATTGAAAACCACAAAAACATTAAAGGTACAATAATATGAAGGGCAAGATTTATAAAAATCCTATTAAAAACAAAAACAGAAAATGACAAAAAGAAAAATTAGAAAGGAGATAATACAGAAACAGAAAGCAGTAGCTCAACATATGCATAACTGGTATTGCTAAATTTAGAGAACTAATGAAACAGCAGATTATTTGAAATTATAAAAGAAGAAAATCTTGTTAAAATAAGAGAAAATTTGAATTTGCTGATTAAACATGCAAATTTCCTAGGTAAATAATTATGCTGAATAATCAACAGAAAGATGTGTCTAAGAGCAGGATAACAATTACAATAGTAATAAGAATAATTTCACTAAACAGGCAAAACTGCGGGGCAAAAAAATAAAATAAAGTCATCTATTCAGCCTGAGAGGAAAACAGTGGGTTTAATCTGACCTCCTACTCTTCCCATAGCAACATTTAATGGCAGAGGAAAGTGGAGGAATATTTAGAAAATCCTATAGAGGAGGAGAAGATGAGCCAAAAATACAATGCCCAATCCACTCATTTTATGTCTGTGGTAACAGAAGGGCTTTCTTAATTTTGAACAGATTTTGGGAATAATGAACCATTAATGGGTTGTTCTTTGGGAAAAAAAAAAAACACCTAATAAAAAAATCTACTCAAGAAGGATTCAATCAAGAGAAAAATATTCAAGGAAGAGGAATTTATGTTTGTAAAGTACTGGTAGTAAGTAACTGTTGGGTACTGTGCTCAGTACCTGGATGACAGGATCTTTCATACCCCAAATCTCAGCATCACACAATATACCCAGGTAACAAACCTGTGCATGTACCTCTGAGTCTAAAATAAAAGTTGAGAAGAAAAATGCTAGCTTGATTTGTAATGGTTTGCTTTAATATAACAGTGGTGTGTAACTTAGTACAAACATTGAAGGCTATCAGAAAACTCATGAATTTTGATTATGGGAACTGTGAAATATTCTATATATATTTGAAACTTATAGTTACTTGTTTTAGGATATCCATAATAAAACTCTTTCATGTGGTTTTCTGGGTCATTGTTTTAAGGAATAAGCTTGGTGTATAATATTGAATGCTCTTGGAAGACTAGATCTGTATATTTTCTCTTTTATTTCTATAAATTAAACAATATTAGGAACTATCTTTTATGAAATAGAAATTTAAGAAATATGTTAATCACTATCTATAAAAACAAAAGGCTTTTTAAAAAGCACTGATGGTAAACAATGAGAAATTTAAATATATAAAATAAATTATATTTACTGTTGTACAACAAAATGAAAGTTTATAGACTTTGGCAATGTAAAAGATATTTATTTTAAAAGGTGCTTGTTGGTAAAAAAATGTACATTTGCTAATATCCTTATCTTTAAGAAGAAAGGTCGAAGGCTACTGTATTAGCCCATTCTCACACTGCCATAAAGATACTAGCCAACACTGGGTAATTTATAAAGGAAAGAGGTTTAATTGACTCACAGTTCCACATGGCTGGGGAGGCCTCAGGAAACTTACAACTACGGCAGAAGGGGCAAGGGAAGCAAGGACCTTCTTCATTCGGTGACAGGAGAGAGAAGTCAGAATGCAGGAAAACTGCCATTTATAAAACCATCAGATTTCATGAGAACTTACTGTCATGAGAACAGCATGAGGGAAACTGCCTTCATAATCCAATCACTTCCTTCCCTCAACATGTGGGGATTACCATTGGAGATTAGATTTGGGTGGGGATATAGAGCCAAACCGTATCAGCTACTGAAAAAAAGCTGACAAATTTTTTAAAAATTGAAGATAAGCTACAGATGGGGAGAAAATCTTTGCAAAAGACCTGTTAAAGGATTGCAATTCAAAATATACAAAGAACTCCTAAGGTTCAACAATAAGAAAATAAACCACCTGATTAAAAAATAGGCCCAAAAGACTTACCAGGCAGGGGAGATACCATGGCCACAAGGGTAGTTTTTCCCAGGGCAAAGCTTATCTATTGCACTGAAGACATGCTGACCCCTGTGATTTCCCCAAATGTGGGAAACTCAACTGCATAATTTGTGGTAGTAGCATACTGGATGCATCCTTTCCCCTGGTAAATAAAAGGAAAAAATGGGCCAATAACCTGAGCAGACACCTCACCAGAGAAGACATACAGATGGCAACTGGGCATATGAAAAGATGCTCCACATATGTCATTAAGGAACTGCAGATTAAAACAACGAGATCCTATTGCCCACCCATTAGTATAGCCAAAATCAAAAACACTGATAATGCTACCGCTATTGAGGATTTGGAAAAAGAACTCTTATTAATTGCTGGTAGGAATGTTATAAATAATATTACAAAGACACATGTACCTGTATGTTTATTGCAGCACTATTCATAACAGCGAAGACACAGAATCAATCTAGGTGCCCATCAATGGTAGACTGGATTTTTTAAAACATGGTACATATACACTGTGGAATACTATGCAGCCATGAAGAAAAACAAAATCATGTTCTTTGCAGCAACATGGATGCAGCTGAGGCCATTATCCTAAACAAGTTAACACAGGAACTAAAAACCAAATACCACATGTTCTCACTTACAAGTCGGAGCTAACCATTGGGTGCTCATGGATAAAGATGGCAACAATAGAACAAAGGAGAATACAAGAAGGAAGAGGCAGGGCAAGGGGCAAGGGCAAAGTTGAATTTTCTTTTTAATCTTTTGAAAGGACAGTTTTTGGCTCATGAAGTCCAAAGGTAGATCTAGCTTGAATTAGTGCTAACTCAGGGGCTCAAATGATGTAATCAGAATCTGGTCTTTATCTCTCTGCTCTGCTCTCTAAAAATAGATTCCTAGGAGATAGTGGAGACATAATGAATCAGAATCCCTAGAAGTTAAACTCCAAAATCTTTATTTAAAATAAAACAAAATAAAAAACCTTCCCAGAATAATGGCACAAAGCTCTTACTGGTTAACTGTTTTATCCATGTATAGCAAGGTAGTTACAAGATTCTTGCTGGCAAAAACAACTTCTTTAGCATTCTAATCATATATAAGATTGTGCGAGGTGAACATAAAACAGGTACTCTGCAAAGTCTGGTAGATCTGGGAATGCTGGAAGCCTCATTCTTGTTGGCATCAAAAGGTATTTGAAAAAAATTCTGATAAGCTTTGGAAAAATCTGGGCTAGTAAAAGTTCAATTGGATTTAAAGTTTTTTTTAAACAACTATACCCAGAGGGTATTAGTGAATAAACGAAGAGAAGAGTCTCACACAGTATTTCAAAGAACTCTGTTCTTGGCCCCACATCATTCAAAATTCTTTTGAATTTGGATAAAAATACAGATAATAAACATCATATATGCATCTGACAAAACTAGGAGATTGCACATAATAAAAGTGTATCTCATAATGTTCTTGAATAGCATGACCAACCAAACATTAGTCCAATTTTAGTATTCTTCCAGTCTCTGCATTATAAATATGTTTTGTATATATACTGTTGGCTCCATTTGCCCCCTAAGCATCAACATTTTGGCTGCCAGCTTGTCTGAACTTATATGTTTACAACTCTAAATCTAGTGAGAAGAAAAGCTTTTCTTTTCCAACAACTGAAAAAAAAAAAAACAAAAAAAAAAAACAAAAAAAAAAAACTGGCCTAATTTTTTTTTTTTTTTTTTTTTTTTAACAGAACAGGATACCATACTCGTGAAACACCATTCACAGCAGCCGAGGAGACATCACAGTGATTGGCCAAGCCTGAGCTCCATAATCACCACTTGGCAGCTCATGTTGGTGTCAGCCACACCTGAGACACACATAGGCTAAGACTGGCTGGGGACAAGGGATGAAGATGGGGGCGTGTCCCCAAGAAAACTTGCACTAGAAAGCAGACTGGCTCCTGAGCTGCTAAATGATTGATTAAGTCAGGGTCGCTGCTCTCCAGGAGCTTATGTGCCACTCAGGAAGATGTCTATGTGAACACATAGTGTAAGGTGGCAAATGCTGGAATAAGGGTTTGCAAGGTAGAGAGGCATGTAAATTCAGGCTGGGGGCCAGGACTGTGTTTATGGAAGGTTCCAGGAAGAGTTGAAGTCTGAGTCTAGAAAGATTCCCAAGTTTTTATGGGTAGAGAAGTTGAGAATGATCTAAGGATATTTCCACGCAGTCTAAATATAAGATTTGATCCCCTTGAAGGTAGAAATTATGTCTTATCTTTGTCACTCTGGAATGTAACACAGCGCCTGACATGTTATGGACACTCAATAAACGTTTTATAAACCTATTAATATTCCCTCAATAGTCCTCAAAAAAATTCCATGGGGGATTTATAAGACGAGTATTTAATCTCATTATCCAGAGAAGGAAACTGAGATAAAGAGATTAGGTCATCAAGATCATGGTGCCAGCGAGTGATGGTGCCAAGATAACCCCCACAAAGACAGGAACATATGCAGGCCAATCCAAGCCAAAATCTAGTCATGAAGGAGGCCATAAATCCTAGCTTTATGTTATTAAAGCAGCAAAATGAGAAACAAAGGAAGGTCAAAGTCTTACTGTGGTTAGCAGTTCTTCTCATAAAGCCCACACCACCAGATTTTCTTCTAATGATTTCAGATGTCAAGTGGTAAAAATTGATTTTACAATGTTCTTGAGTAAATAAGTACGGGAGAAAAAATTGAGGAGGAAACATGTTTGTTTGGGTGAATTGCTAAGCAACACCACACATGCCAGAAACTCCTTTTGGATTTCCTTTCGAGCTGGAGACCACGAAACCAGTGAGTACTTCAGCTCATGTCTGTTTCATCAGTTCACACTGGAAAATAAAAGCCAAACAGGCAATTCTAATAATACAAGAGTCAGAAGCGTGGAGACCATTAATATTAAATTAGACTGAACTGTTTAAGGCTGCCTTTTAAAATGGCTCCTTCAAGGGTCCACAGTGGCATTGAGACTGAGGTGGGATTTGTGCAGCATGTCAAGGAAGATCTACCAAACTAATGAAAAAAAAAAACAAAAACAAAACAAAACAAAAAAAAAACAACGAACAGCAGCCATGCCATATTATCTGTCCCACTCAGTATTTCCAGACCCTACAGATTATGGAAATTTTTAATGCGAAAACAGGATTGTGGCAATAAGATGAAAAAAACTTTGTGCATGTCACTTATTTAATTACGGAAAACTTCTTATGAGAAGGAAGGTCTTCAGATGGTATTAAAGGAAGGAATTCTGTGGGTAGGGAGAGAAATTTACAGCCTCCGGGCCTGCTTGAGCAAAAGCTGGGCACCCTACAGGGGAGAAACAAGTTAACATAAAAGCACGAAAGGAAATCTTAGTAAGCCAGAAAGAATGAATAAGTATTTGAACAGGAAATATGTTAGATGGCTGGTGTTGGGTTTATGAAAATTAAGATTCAAATTAATACTGAAACTCCCAAAATGTAAGATTTAGGGTGCAATGGACCAAATGCTATTTAAGTTGTATTACATAAAAAAAATGCTGTGACTTTTTAATGATTACGTTTCTTTGTGATAATTTGTAAAGAAAAGTTTGGTTAAGCACAAATATAACTAACTCTGAGGGGTGTATGTGCAGACACATTTCCAATCAATTTGAATTTTTTTAAGGGTTAGGATGTAGTTTCAAGAAGAATATTTCAGATTTTATTTTAATTAGTAACTGACACCATAGAAAGAAAAAAATGCCTATTTATGTTATCATTATTAACTAGAGTCTGTACTCCTTAACATGCATCTGAGCCCTTCCATGACCTGGCCCTACATACCTTCCCTACCCATGCCAGCCTGAGCAATCTCCGAATCCCCTCAAACCCTGTAAAGTATAAGCTCTCCTCCATGAAAGCTGGGCTTTCCCCCTATTTCATGAACTGATGTCTCTCCTAGTGTTGTGCTTGGCATATAGCAGGTGCTTAGTAAGTATTTGTTATGGAAGCCTCTAGGATGGGCACGGAGCTCCTGCCCTCCAGAAACTCACAGTCTAGTTTGGAACAAAGACATCCACAAAAGCAATTATAATAGATGAAAATGGTTGTCATAATTAAGATACAAGAGCTAAGAATAGTTCTAACACTATCAGCATGTACGTGTCAGTGTTCCACATGCTATGGTCTGAGTGTGTGTGTTTCCCCATAATTCATACACTGAAATCCTAAACCTTCAAGGGGATGGTATAAGGTGGGGACTCTGAGAGGTGATTAGATTATGGGAGTGGAGACCTCACAAATGGGATTAGTGCCCCTAGAGAAGAAGCTCAAGGGAGTGCTTTTGTCCATTCCACCATAAGACACAGCTAGGAGGTGCAATCTATGAACCAGAAAGTAGACCCTCACCAGACACCAAATCTGCTGGCAGCATGATATTGGACAGTCCAGCTTCCAAAACTGTGAGAAATAAAGATTCGTTGTTTATAAGCCACCCAGTATATGGTAGTTTATATAGCAACCCAAATGGACTAAAACACACACAGTAGATTAATTCACCTAATCCTCACAACAACCCTATGGAGGTGGGCATTATCATTATTCCTATTTTTGCAGGCAAAGGAGATGAAGTGACTTGCCCAAGGTCACAGAGCTAGGAAGTGGGGAGCAAAACTGGAATCCAGGCAGTCTGGCTCCAGGGTCCTTACAATATATTAGTGACTGCAGGCACAAGCCATAGACTAAGTCTGACTCAAAGACCACTGAAGTTTCTTCTAAGTCTGGGATTTCAGATGATTGCTTCACTAGTGCTAATAGGGAAGCATAGACATACGGGGGAAATATTTATGATATCTCTTCCATTTGGAACACATTGGTGCTTGTTAAACTTTGGATGCCCAAGAATCCCCTGTGAAGATTCAGGATTTCAGCACTGAAATCCGGAATATTTTGAGTCAATAAGGTCGAAATGCGGACCCATTATCTATATTTTTAGAAAGTGCTCCAAGTGATGTTGGAGATCTTCTGATGGCAATCTGAAAACACTGTGCTAGACCTATCCTCCAGAGGACCCTTTGGCTCAGCTTCTGCATTCTCCTTCTAGGCCTAGCTCTCCTCTGCTGGCATGTGTCTGTAAGAATCCTTTGACTCTGCAATGCCCGTGGTGCTATTCAGGGCATCTTCAGCGTTAGAGTTTCCTTGGATGACAGGCACCATAACCCTTACTCCACTTGGTAATCTCTCATTTTTGGTCTGTCTCCTCTTGAGGGCCTGGGCTGGATCATACTCTGCTCTGCATGCCCAGATCTTAATCCAGGGCACAGGAAATGTCTTCAGAATGAATTGATGAATAGCACGACCCAGGCCTCTGCGCCAGACCCACCAGCCTTGCCTTTAAGAAGCTCACAGTTAAAAGAAGAACATGAATATCTAAATTAATAAACTGCAGGATCAGGTGATAGGTAGCCATAACTACCTAAATATTAGCAGCATGTTATAAGTGCATAAGGAATGAATGAATAATACTGCACAGGTGGATGGATGGCATGAGAGACCATGCTAGGGGAGCAGATTAAGAGCTATTATGGCTAAATTGTGTAGAAATCCTAATTTTCTTTTTTTTTTTTTTGAGATGGAGTTTTGCTCTTGTTACCCATACTGGAGTGCAATGGCGCGATCTCGGCTCACTGCAACCTCCGCCTCCTGGGTTCAGGCAATTCTCCTGCCTCAGCCTCCTGAGTAGCTGGGATTACAGGCACGTGCCACCATGCCCAGCTAATTTTTTGTATTTTTAGTAGAGACAGGGTTTCACCAGGTTGACCAGGATGGTCTCGATCTCTTGACCTCGCGATCCACCCGCCTCGGCCTCCCAAAGTGCTGGGATTACAGGCTTGAGCCACCGCGCCCGGCCAGAAATCCTAATTTTCTATACGTTAGAATGTGACCATACTTGGAGACAGGGTCTTTAAAGAAGTAATGAAATTAAAACACTTTGGGAGGTCAAGGCAGGTGGATCACCTGAGGTCAGAGGTTTGAGACCAGCCTGCCCAACACGGAGAAACCCCATCCTTACTAAAAATACAAAAAAATTCCCCAGGCATGGTAGAGGGCACCTGTAATACCAACTACTTGGGAGGCTGAGACTGGAGAATCACTTGAACCCAGAAGGCAGAGGTTACAGTAAGCTGAGATTGCACCACTGCACTCCAGCCTGGGTAACAAGGGAAAAACTATGTCTCACACTCAAAAAAAGTCATTAGAGTAGATCCTAATCCAATATGATGTATGAGAATAGACAATTAGGACACAGATGCATACAGAGGGAAGACTGCTTGAGGACAGAAGAAGCAGGACCATCTGTAAGACCAGGAGAGAGGCCTCAGAAGAAACCAACCCTGCCAATGCGGCATGAAAAAAAATTTTTCTTTTCTTTTTTCTTTCTTTTTTTCTTTCTCTTTCCTTCTTTCTTTTCCTTTCCTTTTCTTTTTTTTCTTCTTCTTCTTCTCTCTCGCTCTCTTTCAGACAGGGTCTCACTATGTCACCTGGAGTGCAATTGCCGCATCTCTGCTCACTGCATCCTCTGCCTCCCGGGCTCCAGCGATTCTGCCACCTCAGCGTCCTGCATAGCTGGGACCACAGGCATCTGCCACAAAGCCTGGCTAATTTTTGTATTTTTTGTAGAGAGGGGGTGAGAAAATAAATTTCCGTTAAGCCATCCAGTCTCTGATACTTTGTTATGGCAGCCCTAACAAACAAATACAGGAACAGATTATGAGAATTTACTAAACCAAACCACAGAAATTAAATTTTATCCTTTAGGCTACCAGGAGCCCACAGAGGTGTCTAACCATCAACGTGACAAATAAGCAGCTTTAGTTTTGGAATATAACCTGGAAATAGTGAGGACACCAACGTGGAGAATAAAGATGGAATTGACAGAGATCAATTGTTCCAATGTCGAATAACGCAAGACATAAGATAAAGCCAGCAAGAGTGAGAAACAGATCATATCAGAGAGATTTGTGGGGCAGAAGTAACAAGAAAATGGGGTGTAGGCGGTGAAGGGTAAAGGGCGAGCCTTCCATGAAGAAGAGTGACCTGGGAAGTGAGGAGGACAGCGAAGCCCCAAACCTCACCTGGGGGTACGGGAAGTGAAGCAGGTTCCAGAGGAGGGGACAAGGTAATAGATTTGGCTTAGGGATGGCTAAGTTTCAGACAATTGCAGAGTATCGCGTTAGATGTGTTAGAAGAGTGGAAATAAAGTTCTGTGCCTAGACCCTCGGGCACGATTCTGTTGCTAGATGTCAGGTCTGGCCGCGGAGGAACCGGAGATCACGGTGGAGGCACCAGCGATCTGAGAGTCCTATGAGGAATCCCTGGGATCCCCACAATGTGTGGAGACAGAAGCCAACCAGAGATCGAGAGAGAATCAGAGACAGAAGGCCCGCCAAATGCACAGCAAGTCAGCCTTGGTATTTTGCAAATGGAAAGATAGATTTCCTCGCCCCGCTGGAAATTTCAGCTCAGGCTGAATGTCACTAATTCACACCATCCCACCAAAAGGTTCTTTCCCTAAACTTTGGTAAATCGAGGTAGAAGTGACTGCCGGTTAATAACGGGCACCCAAGAGTTATCTCGGAGTCCGGCAGGCAGCGACAGCTCCAAGAACCCTTTCCTTGCAGGCGGGCGGGCGGGTTCGCGACTCCCTCCCTTCCCGGGCCTTCCCCCTAATGGAACGTGGGCTCCAGCGCCTGGGCTCTGGCTCCACTAGGAACGCGGGCCTAGGAGCTGCCGGGCAAGCGCGCCGACCGCGTGGGCGGCTCCCTCGCGCCTCCCCCCTCAGCGCGCCGCAGCCGCTGGGCAAGGCTAGGCGAGGCCAGAGGGAGGCGGGCCGAGGGGGCAGGCGAGGGACGCGGGACCGCGGGGAGCTCGGGGGCGGGGAGCAGGAGGCGGCGGGCCCCGGGAAGAAAGGAACATGGCTCCTGAGGCGCACAGCGCCGAGCGCGGCGCCGCGCACCCGCGCGCCGGGCACCAGTGACCGCGATGGTGAACTCCAGCCGCGTGCAGCCGCAGCAGCCCGGGGACGCCAAGCAGCCGCCCGCGTCCCGCTCGCCGGGCCCGGGCCGGCTGATGGCGGGTGGCGCGGCCGTGGGCGCCAGCCTCGCAGCCCGGGGCGGCCTCCGCGAGCAGCGGGGCCTGGAGATCGAGATGCAGCGCATCCGGCAGGCGGCCGCTCGGGACCCCCCGGCCGGAGCCTCGGCTTCCCCTTCTCCTCCGCTGTCGTCGTGCTCCCGGCAGGCGTGGAGCCGCGATAACCCGGGCTTCGAGGCCGAGGAGGAGGAGGAGGAGGAGGAGGAGGAGGTGGAAGGGGAGGAAGGCGGAATGGTGGTGGAGATGGACGTAGAGTGGCGCCCTGGCAGCCGGAGGTCGGCCGCCTCCTCGGCCGTGAGCTCCGCGGGGGCGCGGAGCCGGGGACTTGGGGGCTACCACAGCGCCGGCCACCCAAGCGGGAGGCGGCACCGGCGAGAGGACCAGGGCCCGCCGTGCCCCAGCCCGACCGGCGGCGGGGACCCGCTGCATCGCCACCTACCCCTGGACAGACAGCCGCCCCGAGTGGCCTGGGCCGTGAGGCTGGTTCGCGGGCTGCGAGGTAAGAGCGCGCGACCCGCAGCGGCTGATTCACAAACCAGAACGGCCGGCGCCGGCCGGGGCCATCGCCCGCCGCGGCCGCTCCCCGGGCTCCACCTGGCACCCCCTCTGCGTTCCGCCTCCCTGGGAAGCGCATTCCCCACCTCCGCTAATCCTGCCCTATTTCCGGTACCCGGCGCGGAATTCCACTGCGCTCTCGCTGGTGCACATTTATTGGATACCTCCTTCTTTAGGATATGCCCCCGTATTCTTTTTTACTGAAAATAAGTGAAAGCCTAATTAGAGTGAAAGAGTACATGTGAAGTTTTTGTTTCTCTTGTAGGGGAAAAAAAAAAATGAACCTTAATTGTAATGTAACTGATGGTAGTTGCAACTGCATATTTGCTAATGTCACAAAATCTAAAGGAAAATGTTATAGTCTCCCGCAGTTTCCTTCTTGCCTGGATGCTCCGTTGTGCCCTCATCCCGGTTGAAACGGTAACAGTACAGTACATACAGTGTTATCCAAGCTGTGAGAGGAGTGTGACAGATTGTCATTGATGATTTTTTTTTTTTTTTTTTGGTGATGTGTGTGGTTGTTTTGGGGAGTGGGAGCTGTTGAGAACGCTACAAATAGACTAAAATAATATCCGTGAAGTCATTTGGCTGTTTCTAATTCTAGACCTTTTTCTAAAAGCAGTTGCAAAGGAAAGGTTACATTGTTTAAAAAAAAATTTTGAAGTATGTTTTTAAGTAACTAAATTAATGTTCTTTGAAATTCCACCAAAACGATGAAGTCACCAGATACCAGCTGATAAATGTGTCTGAGTCCAGTCCGCCCAGCTCTACAAAAGGCAGAAGAGGAATTTTCAAATTTGCCCGTGCCCAGTAAGAGGACATGAATTTTCCAGTACAGAGGAAATTCTCTTTTTACAAATTTTGAAAGAGGTATCCTTGGAAAAGTGTTGCATTTGCTTTTACCCTCCAAATTATTTTAATCTATATTTTTATAGAGTTTCTATTTTCAGGTGTTTTGAATTTTTTCATTCTTCCCCTTCTGTTGGTTTTGAAAATCTTGCACAAAAACAGCCTAGATGTTGTTATAGCAATGTGATTAAAACCAGGTCAGGCCTACACTCAAATCCCAGTTCCACCACTCATTTGCTGTATGACCTTGAGCAAGTTACTTAACCTCTCTGATCCCCCAGTTTTTTTATTTATTTTTTTTTTAAGAGAGATGATTATAGTGCTTAGTTCTTGACTCACTGGGAGAATTAAATGCGTTAAGATATGTAAAATCTATTTGCCAGGTTGCTAATTAAATAAGTTAAGATATAGAAAATGTATTTGCCATGTTGTTAGTGCTTCAGAAATATAAAGTAAACATTTTGGTACTTCTTTTGTGGAGGTACTTACGCTACTTAATATAATTCAAGCATGGTGGGGAACAAAAGATCCTTTTTGGATAACCTGTGTGAGTAGATTAATAAAACACTAAAACCATTTAAGGTTCAAAACTGGATTAATACAAATTACATATTATTTTACACCATTTAAAATGTACATTTAAAAATGTTAAATTAAATAATATTAATACAAATTATATATTATTTTACACCATTTAAAATGTGCCTTTAAAAAAACATTCACTGAAGTGAGAGAGAGGTTCCTTTTAAGTTAATAAATAACAACGGTAAGTTGCATGATACTTTTAACTCAGTTTAAGCATTTGATAACACACCTAACCTTGTTTGAATAAACCCAATAACAGAATATAGATAAATAAAAAATATATATAAGTATGTATATAAATTTATTTCTTTTATAGAAAAATTTCAGGAAACAAAATGAATAAGCTCATAATCATAAAACTTCTAGTCAAACTGTGTCAGTGGTCTGATTTGTAGGAAAGCAGACTCAGGACTCAGGAATTTTTTTTTTCTTTTTTCAAGAGACAGGGTCTCACTCCCACCCAGGCTGGAGTGCAGGGAAGCAAACATAGTTCATGGCAGCCTCATACTCCTGGGCTCAAGCTGCCCTCCCACCTCGGCTTCCCAAGTATTTGGGATTACAGGTGCAAGCTGCTGCTCCCAGCTGAAAAGCTTTAATTATGTAAAATTTTAAAATAAATTGGTATTACTTTCTTTTATGAAGAAATATAGTTGATATTCTTGTCACTTATTAAATAAGCAACATTTGTTAAATATTTAGCACCTATTGTGAAGACAGCACTGCTTGCCGCTATGAAGAAATAAACTAGAATGCATATCACTATTTTCATATGGTTGAAAACCCAGAAGTGTAAAATAAATAGCCATGAATGGGTTGAAATTTTTCCCTCGCTTTGGATACTAATGACAGCAATCTTATATGCACTATCTAAGCAGTGCCCTAAGATCAGAACAGAAAGTAACTTGCAATTTTTAAAGGAAGGAGAAATTACTGAAGTTTGGAGTGGTCAGGAGTTTCCCTGGAAGTCTCCTCCTTTATGACTTTACTCAACTCACTGAAACCACCTGAGCCTCAGCTCCTCATTTATAAAATGGAGGAGCTGAACCTGATCTCCAAGGTCCTTTCTAGCTTCACCATGCTCTGGTTTATTGTTTAATGACATGAATCCAAGATGGATAACAAATGGTCATTTTTTTGCTCCTGCTACATTAGATAGATCTATCTTCTTAGCAGAAGAAAAATAGCAAAAAAGACATGTTTGAGGCCTGTTTGCAGGATGCATTGTATCTATCAGGGAATTAAGAATGTATCCCTAGATATTAGGAAGGAGTTGAAAGTTTCTGAGCAGGAAGAGAACTTGCTGAAAGGAAATTGAGTGAGCAGCATGATGTACAGGAGAGCTTGGCAGAGGGAGACAGGAGTAAGAAGACCCTCAGGAGGCAGCCAGTGAGGAGGTGAAGAGGGCCTGAACCAAAGGAAGCCAAGGAAGACTGAAACATTTAAAGATGGTGCCCAGACTTAAAAGTATCCTCAAGTATTTTTTACTCTTTTCTTAGCAAACTCTTTTTAATACAAAGATAAAATGTGGTACTCTGAGTCATCAAACTTTCTGAATTTCAGAAGTTGAATGTTTTTGTGACAGCATCAACCTGTTAAAGTCAGTTTGTATTTGTTATTTTAGGCATATATTCTTGGGCGGTTTTTTTTTTGTTTTTTTTTTTTGTTTTTTTTTTCCTAGAGAAATTATGAAGTATTTGCTGTACAAGTCAGGGTGGGCTAAACTGCTAAAACAGATGCCTCCCTCCCCTTCAGTACCCTGAAGAATAAGAAGTTAATTTCTTGCTCATGTAACATTTCAGAGGGTATTTCAGGTTAGCAGCAGCTTTCCTCCATGTGGTGATTAAGGGATCCAGGCTTCTTCCCTTCTGGGTCTCCCAGGTCCCAGTCATTGCCTCCATGGTCAAGGCTTAACAGCCACGTGCAGGTTCTGGTGGAGAGTGTGAAGAAGGCTCACCACTGCCGTTTCCTTAAATGCCTCATCCTATAAATGGCCCGCATCACTTTCACTCATGACCCATTGGCAGAGTTCTTAATTATTTAGCCACAGATATCTACAAGGGAGGCTGGAAAATGTAATGCAATCATGTGCCCAGGAGGGAAAAAATGAATTTCAACAGGTGGCTAGCAATGGCCTCATTAGGGCTCAGGCTTAAATGAAATAGTAAGTCTACCCTTATTTCTCCTAAAATAATTGGATCTTGACATTGAAATTGGTGTGCTGATTGTATTTAATAAGTGACTCCAATGCAGAATTAGTCACTATTTTATTTTGCCACACTTTATGTAATTTTTATTTTTTCTGGCTTCCCTTTTGATGTCTAAAGGGAAGCATAATTAGTTATTGGAAAGCTTATTAAGACTTAAAAGAGATTTGAACTTGGTTTTGGTTGATGCTACCACACAGAACTGCAAACATCCAACTTACTGCTCTTACTTTCTGCTCCTGATAGTCTATACACAGTGACTGATGAATTTAGCCTGTCTTAAGGCTTCAGAATTTAGTCTGATGTCACCACCAGCAGAGAATTATCCTAAATTACAGGGCAGTTGTGCCCCTCAGGGGATATTTGGCAATCTGTGGAGACATTTCTGCTTGTCATACCTGGGGGAATGCCCCTGGCATCTCCTGGGTTGAGGTTAAGGATGCTACTAAGCTATAGTGCACAGGACAGCCCCCACACACAAACACACACGTGCACACTACAAAGCAGTCTTCCACCGCAATTGCCAGGAGTGAGGACGTTGAGAAACCCTGCCCTAGACTGTTAAATTCAATGAGAAATGATGGTTTATTGCTCACTGTGTGCCAAGCACTGTGTTAAACTCCTTATATACATAGTTTCATTTTTATCCTCACAACAACCTGTGAAGAAAGAACTGGCATCTGTCACCATTTTACTGTTGAGGGCACTAAGCCTTCTAAAGGTTAAATAACTTGCCCAGGGCCACAACTATTAAATGTTGCAGTCAGGATTTAATTCCAGGCACTTTGTATTCAAAGTGTTTCTCATCCACTATGCTATATGCCAGTAGTGCCCAAACTTAACTTTAGCCAGCAATTTTCTGCATCTCTTTAGTTTATGAACAATGAACATTTATTCATTAGGACATGCAGGGTAAATGATACCAACACAGTCCATGTATCCAGAATTCTAATTGATCTAGGGAGTGGAAGAGCCTGCCTCTCTGTTTTGTTTTTGTTTTTGTTTTTGTTTTTTTTTGATTGGGATAAAATATACATAACATAAAATTAGCCATTTAACCATTTTAAATATATAATTCACTGGCATTAAGTAGATTTATTATATTATGTAAATGGAATTAATGCTTATGATTTATTTTCAGAACTTTATCATCCCAAATAGAAACTCTGTATTCATTCAACAGTTTAACTCCCTGTTTTCCCATTCCCTTTTCCCTGTCCGCAGTAACCGCTATCCTACTTTCTCTGTGAGTCTCCCTATTCTAGCTACCTGATACAAGTGAAATCAGACCATGTTTGATCTTTTGTGTCTGGTCATTCACTTAGCATAATATTTTCAAGGTTTATCCATAAGTGCAAACTTTCTTCCTTTTTATGACTGAATAGTATTTCAGTGTGTGTGTGTGTGAAATACTGTTCATTGTGTGCACAAACACACTGAAATACTAAGTCATACAAAGCAAGTTTGCACACATAGGCACACACGTTACATTTTGTTTATCCATTCATCAGTTCATAGGCTTTGCGTTTTTTTCCTACCTTTGACTGTCATGACTTTCCCTTTATTTTCAATCTGAACTTTACTTCATCACTTCCTCTTTTTCCTTTTTTATTTGTACCATAATTTTGAACAACAGACTTTGTATTTTCATTACTCTGGGGATTTTTTGAGGGAGGCTTGCTACCTTTTGGGGTTGTGATTACGTTGTGCCAGTAACAGAATCTATGCAGTCAAAAACGTTTATGGGACTTTCCTTCATGATAGGTATGAGGAATGCAGAGATGAATAATACAAGGTCTCGACTTTCAAGAAGCCCACAGTTTAGTAAGGGAAACAGAGGCGTAAGTAAGTAATTGCAATCCCAGGTCTCAGGTATGGGAGGATTCCAATAAAGAGAGGATAAGGCCAGGCATGGCAGCTCATGCCTGTAGTCAGGAGGATGAGACGGGAGGATCACTTAAGCCCAGGAGTTCAAGGCTACCCTGCAGAACATAGGGAATGGCAATAAATAGAAAAATTAGCCAGGCAGGGTGGTATGTGCCTGTAGTCCCAGCTATTTGGGAGGCTGAGGTGGGAGAATCACCTGAGCCTGCGAAGTTGAGGCTGCAGTGAGCTGTGATCACACCACTGCACTCCAGCCTGAGTGACAGAGTGAGAGCCTATATCTAAAAAAAAAGAGGGAGAGAGAGAGAGGATCAGATCTACCTCAGGAGGTCAGAGAAGGCTTCCAGAGGGAGTAAAACTTGAGCTACAATTTTGAAGAATGAGGGGGGAATACAAGGAGAAAAACATGATAGGAACAAGACCAAGCAAACCTGTAACTTCTGCTATGGAATGGGTACACTTTCTTGTAGACAATTGGAGCCAGTGTGGGCTTCTAGCTTAGGGAGCTGATACGATCATATGTCAATCTGAAGATGACTCTTGAAACAATGCAGAGGATAGAGTGAGGTGGATAGGCTGGTGGCTGACAGACTAAGGAGAGAGCTAATGAAGAGGAGGAGGGGTGATGAGGGCTGCAACCAAGGCGTATGAGCTGGGATGGCAAGAAGCTAGATTGAAGGGAGACAAAAACCATCAGAATGGTGGATCCAACTCCATGGGAGGGATAAAAAGAAGGCCTATTCTAGGATGAAACCCAAATTTGTGGCATGGTGCCAGTAGATTTCCAGAGAAAGAAAAACACAGTTTTGGGAAGGTGAGTGTGAGCTGTCTAGAAAATACGCAGGTAGAACTACGTGTTAACTGTAGCGTATACTTGTCTGCACCTCAGGAGATGGCTGATTAAGAATTCAAGATTCAGGCCGGGCACAGTGGCACGTGCTTTTAATCCCAGCTGCTCAAGAGGCTGAGGCGAGAGGATTGCTTGAGCCCAGGAGTCTGAGACCAGCCTGGGCAACATAGTAAGACACTTGTCTTAAAAAAAAAAAAAATTCAAGATTCAGGAGTCAATAACTATTTAAAGTAGAATGGACTATTCTATAGAAAATGGACAAATATAAATAAAAAGCCACTTCCCTTTCTAAAGGTGTCCCTGCAATCCAAATGAATACTGGGAAGGATTGTATTCATCCTTCTACACGAGGCTCACGTGTGTCTTAGCACAAAAAGAGGATTGTTTTATGATATAAATACATTGAGAATTTGGTCAGGCTATTACAATGAACTGGTAGTTCATATGGATTTGCATCTTTATACCATTCTGAAATCTAGACCAACTGGGCCTCCAAAAGGGCATTTTGCAGATTTGGGCTTGTTTCTGAAGCTACAGACAGGCCTCTTCCAAGCACTAAGTGCTTCACAAACAATATTTCTAATTCCCAGGACAACCCCCCAAAAAGGCACTTTCACTCCATTTTTAGATGAGGAAGTGGAGGCTCCTGATGTTAGGTAAGCTCCCAAGTGGTTAAGGCCTCAGTTTAATATAATTTGACTCCAAAACCCAATGTTGCACAATGCCTTGATAATAGGCCATATGGGTTTCATGTATTTCAGATGGGACAGGTTAGTGTAAGGCAAAAGATCCACAATGAACCTTTTAACCATGGAACTGAAATATTTACAGATGAAATGATACAATAGCTGGAATTAATTCCAAAATAATTGGGGCTGTCCTGGTCCATGGCCTGTTAGAAACCGGGCCACACAGCAGGAGGTGAGCCACAGGCTAGCAAGTATTAAGGCCTGAGCTCCGCCTCCTGTCCCATCAGCCGTGGCATCAGATGGGTGGGGATGTAGATGAACTAGGATTGGCCTTGAGTTGATATTGTTGGATCTAGGTGATAGATTTGTCACTATATCATCCCCTCTTTGTGATATTTCTGATATTTTCTAAAATAAAAAGATTTTTGTTTGTTTGTTTGTTTTTAGACTGAGTTTCACCCTTGTTGCCCAGGCGGGAGTGCCGTGTCGTAATCTCAGCTCACCGCAGCCTCCACCTCCCAGGTTCAAGTGATTGTCCTGCCTCAGCTTCCCAAGTAGCTGAGGTTATAGACATATACCACCACACCCGGCTAATTTTGTATTTTTAGTAGAGATGGAGTTTCACCATATTGGTCAGACTGGTCTCCAACTCTTGACCTCAGGTGATCCACCTGCCTCTGCCTTTCACAGTGCTGGTATTACAGGTGTGAGCCACCACGCCCAGCCAATAAAAAGTTTTTGAAAAACTATTTGGATAAAATAGTTGGGGAAATGGCATTTTTGTTGAAAGCCAACTATTACGTTTGGAATATCTTTTGTTTGGAGTTCTCCATTACAGAGTTCCCTAGTGTTCATGTTAAGAAGTAACATCGTGCAGAGGAATGCACTGTTGAGATCAGCATTCCCCAACCTTTTTGGCACCAGGAACCAGTTTCATGGAAGACAATTTTTCCATGGATCTGGGGTAGGAAATGTTTCAGGCTAAAAGGATTCCACCTCAGATCATCAAGCACTAGATTCTCATAAGGAGCAGACAACCTAAATTCCTTACATGTGCAGTTCACAGTAGGGTTCTCAGTCCTTTAAGAATCTGATGCCACCGCTGATCTGACAGGCAGAGCTCAGGAGGTAATGCACGCTAGCCGGCGGCTCACCTCCTGCTGTATGGCCCAGTTCCTAACAGGCCATGGACCAGTACCCACTTGCAGTCTGGGGACTAGACACCCCTGCTTTAGAGAATGTACTCTGGCTTTGCGTTCTGGCATTGGCTAAGCACCCTCTTAAAGGAAGTTGGGTCAATACTCTCATTCCATGTTTTTCCTAACAGCTGGAAACATTGAATCCCTGCAATACTGGGAAGTTACTCCAACTACAACTAGAATAGTTGTCAGAAAGACAACGGTTGATTTTGACGAATGTCACCAATTTGGACATGATTCCATCCTTAACCATTCTTACCCTATCAGCTTTACCAAATATGGAGAGTAGTTGGCTGCAGGACAGCTATTTTCCCTGCTTGTAGATGCAGCTATTTCTCACCCATCAAGACATAAAAGATCCCTGTACCCTAAGATTGATTTTACATACACACCAATGGGAAAATAGGATGAAAATTTTTAAGTAGTAAATACTTGAGGAAGTAGACAGAGTAATTTAGAAAAAGAAAATATATAGGGTCAGGCACAGTGGCTCACACCTGTAATCCCAGCACTATGGGAGGCCGAGGTGGAAGGATTGCTTGAGCCCAGGAGTTCGAGGCTACCTTGTCAATGTAGTGAGACCCCCACCTCTACAAAAAATTAAAGAATTAGTTGGGCTTGGTAGTATGCACCTGTAGTCCAAGCTACTCAGGAGGCTGAGCTGAGGCAGGAAGATTTCTTGAGCCCAGGTGGTTGAGCTGCAGTGGGCCATGTTTGTACCAGTGTACTCCTGCCTGGGTGATAGAGTGAGACTCTGCCAGAAAGAAAAGAAAAAGAATATATGGATGTATATCATATAAAAATATACACAAGGGAGGCCGAGTGCAGTGGCATGCCTGTAATCCCAGCACTTTGGGGGACCGAAGCAGGGGGACCACTTGAGGCCAAGAGTTCAAGACCAGCCTGGGCAACATATTGAGACCTCATCTCTGCAAAAACTCAAAAAATGAGGCAGGAAGATGGCTTAAGCCCAGGAGGTCAAGGCTTCAGTAAGCTGTCATCACACTACTATACTCTAGGCTGGGTAACACAGAGAGACCCTGCCTCAAAGTAAATAAATTCATACATATCCATTTGAAATGTTTCATTCAAAGGCTAGGATTAAATTGCCATAGGCCATTGCAAGTTTAGCTTGAATAAATTTAATATTTTTTGAGATGGAGTGTCACTCTGTCACCCAGGCTGGATGGAATGCAGTGGCGTGGTCTTGGCTCACTGCAACCTCTTCCTCCTGAGTTCAAGCAATTCTCCTGCCTCAACCTCCCATGTAGCTGGGATTACAAGCACCCGCTGTCACACCCGGCTAAGGTTTGTATTTTTAGTAAAGACAGGGTTTCGCCATGCGGGCCAGGCTGGTCTCAAACTCCTGACCTCAGGTGATCTGCCCACCTCATGCCTGTAATCCCTCCCAAAGTGCTGGGATTACAGGCATGAGCCACTGCACCCAGCCTACCTTGAAAATTTGATAGGAGTTTGTTTTTTCTATTTATAGGCCAAGCAATACCATGTATAAATATTAAGAATCATGGATGTTCCTTAGTGCCTAGTTGTTTATAAAACATGGGAAAGAATGAAATCATTGACCAAGTGAGGCAGGGCAACAGTCTTCCCTGGGAGTAAAGAGACTAGCATTCTCTACTGACATGTATTTTAGGCCTGGCCTCCAAAAGAAATCTACCCAAAGAAGTGGTGTGTTTGTGTCCAGGGTTCCCAAGCCTAATCTGTGGCTGCCTCTGTGTTATTCTAAGTTATAATTTTCCATGTCATCTAAATTTATAATAATTCTTTAATATGACAGTGTTTCAGTGAACAAACATTCTGCTTGCTGCATTTCTTCTGAGTGAGTAATTCCCTGACAACTACCAGATCTTGGCAGAAGCAAACCTGGTCATAAGTTATGCTCCACTCTCAGTGTGGTGAAACCTATGATGCGTAACACAGTGTTTTTGAATTCAGTGCTGATTTTCCTAAAGGACATTTGGGAGGAAAAAAGAAAAGGAAAGGAAATATCCAAATTCAGGAATAGAACTTATATATTATTATAGGACTTAAAGAATACATGGACACTAATTCGATGAACTCATTTATTTGAAGTAAAAGACCTTATGCTATTTTTCCCATTTCTCTGTGTGGCTTGATTGTGGTGAAAGTCGCTGTGTGAGTTTCCATTCTTGAAGGAGTTAAGGTCTGTGGAATCAAAGCGTGAGACAGCATGCAGGGGCCGGGTTGGTTTCCATGTCACAGCCAATCTAATCTTACCGAAAGGATGAAGAGGTTTGTCTTTTTTGGATAACGTTAAGGTTCTTCCAAGTAACCAGCAATGTGACTTTACCACAGTGTTCATTAACGGGGGTTTGGATGGCCACCGTGTCGGTTGCTGGCTGAGTCCAAAACTGCGGTCACCTTCTCCAGCAAGCTCATGCAGGGTTACGTCATCGTCACTCAGCCGGCCCAATGCTTTTTCCATCTGCTAAAATATAGAACATGGTTGCCAATTCTACCCTTTCTACAAAGAGAGACAGGGAACATAGATGAGTTGCTGCTGTTAAAGATTATATGTTAATTGGCATTTTAAAAACCTGTTAAATTAAGCACGCTTAGTGTGGGCAGTCACAGTCACCATGGTGTTTTTTAATAGGACAGTGTCTGCTCTTACGGAGCAGAGCTTTTGTGCCCGTGGGTTAGAAGCATAACATGTTTCTATATTGAAATGATTCTCCAACCAGGACTTCTTTTCATCAGGGGTGACCTAAAAGGTACTATGTGCAATATAGTTACATCTTGTTCTTAACTGGGTTTAGTAGTAGGATAATTATAAGGTTGTGTCCACGTCAAATAGGAAGAGCTGGTAAATTTTGCACAATTATTTAACTCCTCTGTTAGGCCTGCCGTATTTCCTGTTCTCTTTTTGAAATTTTACTAAGATATTGCTAATGGGCTTGGGAGCTTATAAAATGATCAGGATTCTTGCCTTATGTTTTGCATGTTGGGATAACAGTGGACCTAGATGTATTCGTAAATAAAAGGTGGACCTACAAAACCAGTTTCTCAGTTGCTTTCAAAATGTGCTAAGAAAAAATAAAATAAAAATAGGAGAATCTCCCTTATAGGTGATACTTTTCAGTTTGTG
This sequence comes from Saimiri boliviensis, assembly GCF_048565385.1. Lineage (NCBI taxonomy): Eukaryota > Metazoa > Chordata > Mammalia > Primates > Cebidae > Saimiri > Saimiri boliviensis. The sequence continues at coordinate 81,121,307 of NC_133451.1, forward strand.
CTTTTTGTTGTTGTTGTTGTTGTTGTTGTTGTTCCTTTTTGCCATTTACAAGATTTCTTAAATAAAATATCTTTTCTTTTTTTCATTATTATCTTAAAGGTCTCTGGGGAACAAGACTCATGGAGGAAAGCAGCACTAACCGAGAGAAATACCTTAAAAGTGTTTTACGGGAACTGGTCACATACCTCCTTTTTCTCATAGTCTTGTGCATCTGTAAGTAAAATATTTCCTTCCACTAACGGAAAAGTTTTGAAAAGATTTGACCTATCCAAATCACAATTAAAAGGAGTTGCACCAGAGGAACAACTCAGAGGTTACTTCCTTACCTTTGTATTTAATTCTGATTTTTTTTTAATTTAGGTATTTGTTTATTGACTATCTTCCTATAGTAGAATGCAAGCTTTATAAGAGAAGGGATGTGATTTGTTCTTTGCTATATCCCAATTTCCCAAAACCAAGGATGGCAACGGAAGGTTCTGAAAAATGTACAAGAAAGAATTTGATCAAGTGCTCAGTGATTATGGACTTGCCATTAACACAGGAAGGGAAAGTCAAAGAGTTCTATTCCAATTTAGAATTTGGTCAAGTTCTCTTCTGCACTCTGGTAAACATTAATTAAAAATCAGCATTATCTGACCAGCCAGTTCATTGTCAGCAGTGACAGTTTTCACTATGAGATACACATGGCAACTTGCTAGACACCACAAAACCAAGTTAGAGGATATTTGTCTTAGATTTCTTAACAGTGAATGCAGCGTCGCTATTATTACAGTTGTCATCATTATTGTCATACTGTCGTATTAGTTAACATAAAGTCTGCATAAAAATTATTTCCAGAAAAATGGCTTTCCAAATTTGACTTTCAGGAAATACAAATAATGCCACTAATACTGCTTTTATTGGCATATATATGTAAAAGTCCCCTTCTTTTGGATTTGGATATGTTGTGTCAATGCATTATTTTAATTCATTATTTCTTCTCAATCTTTAAGAATTGCTGGCCTTTTACTCCGCAAGAAACTTGCTATAGACCCATGTCTTTCCTCTTCCCTTCTTTCAGTTTGTCCTCCCATCTTCTGGTAGGGCGAGAGGGACGCCTGAGCTAGACTAGTCATAGGAAACATTTGTCTCGAAGTCCAGAAAGCCACAGTGATGGATTTGTCCTCTGAATCCAAGGGTGTTGGATGATAGATT